>NW_026606070.1:5557500-6165000 GCF_029834395.1 Sorex fumeus | reverse complement strand
GGCAAAGCATCCTCTGGTTCCCAAAGCCCTGGAAGCTGGCAAGAAGGTTCTACAGATTTCATAGTTCGTTCCAACCAAACCACCACTGCATTGTGCCTATGGAAATCAACCAAGCAGTGCAGGTGGGGGGGTGTCCATCTCACAGGGGGCTTGCCTGGCACGCAGGTGACCCAGGGTAGAACCCCGGCACCACATATGGTCCCCTGAGCACCGCTGGGAGCAAGCTCTGAGCAGAGCCGGGTGTGACTGTAATACAAAACAAAACCAGCAGAGCAGGAGAACTCAGCTCGTCCCCTGGTGGCAGATTGTAAAGCCGGACTCTCAGGGAAGTGTCGGTTCATATCTTCTCCCCGGTTTTGGATATTTTGTTGCTGGTCTTTGTGAGTGCTTTACAGATCTCAGGTATTAGCCCTCTTCATCTGATCTACTGTGAGCAATTGTTTTCTCCCGTTCAGTGGGGTGCCTTTTAATTATAGCTTGAGTTCCTTTTGTTGTGCAGAAGCTTTTTTTTTTAACTTGATGTAGCTCCCTTTGTTTGTTTTTTGTTGTGTTGTTGTCTTTGCCCCTATGATCGGCTCATTAAAGACACCTCTGAGGTCAGTAAATTTTTAAAAAATGACTTTTAAAGAATACATTGTGTGGAGCTGGTGAGATAGGAACAGGGTTAAGGTGCTTGCCTCTCACATAGCCGAACCCACTTCACCCCTGATAGACTCTCTGAGCACCAGCAGGAGGGAGTTCTGAGCACAGAGCCAGGAGTAAGCCCTGAGCATAGCTAGGCGTGGCCCCCCAAACAACAAAGAACAAGCTTGGGAGGCGGGGTATGGCTCCATCCAGGAACCCAACTTCTCCCCCTGGTGGCACAGGGCCGTGCACACGGTGCTGAATACTCTTTTAAGATTAAAACATCCTTGTGTGGGTCTCACCGGGGCCCCTTTCTGTGTGTGTGTGGGGGGGGGGTGAGTTTTCCTCCCCGCCCTGAGCAGAGCCCCGGTAGCTAAAGACCTCCGGGACCCAGCCACAGTCATGCTTAAGACCACTCTCCACACACTCGTACAAGCCTCATACATGAAGGAACCGGCAGAGGAACCCAAGCATGCGGGACCCAGGGCTGAGATCTCCAAGCCTGCTCAGATCAGGACTGGGCCTTCTCCACCCAGATCCCCCATCTTCCAGTAGTTTGGCAGCTACCAATTGCCCCCAGCGCCATGTAACCCCATCAACAGTCAAGATCCAGAGACTATAAAACCAAGCTCCCAGACCTCTTAATGACTAGTTCTCGCTCTTGGAGAACCCGGCAGGCTACCACGAGTATCCTGCCTGCACGGCTGAGTCTGGCACGCTTCCTATGGCGTATTCGATCTGCCAAAACCCAGTAACAATGATGGGTCTCATTCTCCTGACCCTGAAAGAGCCTCTAATGTGGCACTTGCTAAAATCTCAGGTCTAGAATGGAGACGTTACTGTTGCCTGCTCGAGAAGATCGATGAACAACAGGATGACAGTGATACAGTGTGTGGGTCTGGCCTGGCCAGCGTGAGGCCTGGAGTTTGATCCCTGAGGCCAACACATCTGCCAATTCCATCCGACACCTCTGCTGTCGAGGTCCCCAGCATCAACACAGAATGTGCATCCTGGGCGGATGCAAGCAGAGCTCCTGCAGAGTGCGAGCCTGGTGCGTATGGAGGACCACAAAGAAGAGGGAGCTCCCTTTGTTCTTGCCTGTGGGCGTTCACAATTATCGGGGCCGCTCGTTTGAGGGGGCACCATTGAAACCTGAAGAATCCAGCAGCCACCGGGTCTCCCTTTCATGCCCTCTCAGGAACGTGATTCACTCGCACAGACACTCACGGGTCATCAACTCTCTACCAAGGACTCTCTACCTGCTGGCGACCCTTCCCCCAAATGCCGGCGTGTCTCTCTAAAGCCTGGGCTCCCGGGTCTGGAATTGGCTCGTGCTAATGCGCTGAAATGCATGAGGCCGGCTCTGATCCCCAGCACTACAGAAAAACTGAGTTCATTGATTGTATATTTTATTTTATTTTTAAATAAAGGCCCAGGCTCTGCTGAGCATCCAGTGGCAGAAAATACCCAATGTACAAAATGCAGTTCAGGGAGAAGGGCCCCGAGCTCTCTGCCCTTGGTGGGAGCGGAGGAGGGCAGGGGCTAGAGGCCACTTCGGGCCGACCAGGATGCACCCAACCCGGAGCTGCAGGCCTGAGGAGAGAGAGCTGGGCAAAGAAGGGACCATGCCATGCCCCTCTACGCCCTGCACACCTTCCACAACCCCCACTGCCTCACACCCCTCCACATTCCTTTTACGCCCTTTCCACACCCCACCCATGCCCTGTCCACACCCTCTCCACGCCCTGCCCAATCTGCAGGCCGTCCCCACACTCAGTCCCCATCCCCCGTGGGAATAAGAGTCACGCCAGTTGCCCTGCCCCGGCTGCGCCATTGCCGCTGCCTGCCTTCTTCTCCCTCCTCTGGCCCTGGGACCAGCTGACCCCGCCCAACCAGTGCCCAGAGCAGACGTACGCAGGAGCGGGTGGGCTGTCCCCTGCAGAAGACTCCTGAGGAGAAACGGGAACATCCACGGGGGCCGCAAGCCCAGAGCATCCCCCAAAGTGCTCATCGCCACACAGCTGCACATGCCTCTGGAGAAACTGGGCCGTCTCACCTGAGAACCCCGCGCTCCCCCGAAAATGACCATAACGTTTAGTAAGTCAAGGACCCGGACCGGTCCTTCCACTGCCACCTGTAAAATGAACCAACTGATCAGAGCCGTGATGCCCAGCAACTCCCCCCACACCACAGTCACTGTGCTGTACTCAGTAGGCCACACTCCCTATGCCACAGTCCCTGTAGCATACTCCCTGTGTGACATGACCTGTGCCACCTTCACTAGGCCATAGTTCATGGGCCACATTCCCTGTGCCTCACATTCACTGTGCCACACTTCCTGTGCCACACTCACTGCCTCACAATTCATGGTGCCACACTCACTATCTCACATTCACTGTGCCACATTCCCTGTGCCACACTCAATATGTCACACTCACTGTGCCACACTTCCTGTGCCACTCAATATGTCACACTCACTGTGCCACATTCCCTGTGCCACACTCAATATGTCACACTCACTGTGCCACACTTCCTGTGCCACTCAATATGTCACACTCACTGTGCCACATTCCCTGTGCCACACTCAATATGTCACACTCACTGTGACACTCTTCCTGTGCCACACTCCCTATGCCATACTCCCCTTGCCACATTCCCCCCTGTTTGAGAGTGGATGTGGGGCGTGGGGGATTCCCTGGGCATGAGTCACACTTTTTTGAAGGTGAGTGCACACAGCTGGATTATTCTTGGGGAGCTCCAGGGACCATAGGATTCAGGGACCCCAGCCTGGCAAGTGCCCCCCATTGCACTATCTGTCTGGCCCCTGCACTTGTCACACTTATGCATAAACATCTCCTTTTGCTCACAGAGACTCCAGGGTGGAACATGCTTTCAGGGACACCCCGAGGGCCAGGGGGCTGAGGAGGGGGATCAGTGTGGTCTCCATCTGCAAAAGCTTCTGACAGCCCCATTTATGTCAGCGCAGAAGGACTGACACCCTTCCGCAGGAGTGACCCTTCACGGGTGCATTTCCAGTCTCGGGCATGGACTCGGGAAGGGGTAAGCGTGCTCTCCATCACTCATACCTGTCTGGAAGGGCGGCAGGACCCGGCACGTGTCCCAGTGGCTCCTGGCTCCGGAGGATCAGCAGGAATTAATTACCTGCTGGATGGATGCTCTTCTGAAGAGGGCAGGGCAGTTGCCACGAGGGATAGCCTCCCTCACTCGGGCCACAGGGTGGACTTATAAGTCATCGAACCTCTTCGGGGAACCGAGCTAAAACCTTGTCATCTTGTACACGTGCAGTTATATTCATCTAACAATGACAAGAGGCAAATCAATCTAACCCCCCGCGTTCTGCTCTCCTTGTCTCATTGCATTTCCAAGTCTGCTGATATTTGATCCCCTGCCACACAGCCGCTGTTTCAAGGGCAATCAAGGAAATTTCCACTGTCCCTGGAAACCTTGATTGCTACATCAGTGCGCAGAGTAAGCCCCTGCTCCAGTACCCGTCACCCCACGCCACTCACAGTGCCAAGGACGAAGCAGTGATGGAATGCAGGCACAGCACTCGCAGTCTCTGTCTCACGCTCGAGACAAAGAGTTGAACCCTCTACATGCCTTCCAAGGAGCCAAGCTCACAGGGACTCCGGGGCCAAACGCCTTCAGATTCCCTTTTCCATGCTCTCTGTGGCAAAAGGTCTGGCTGGCCATAGAGTCAGCACCTTCTGTCTCAGAGTCAATGTCCCTAGTTTGTGCAAATGAAAAGTAAATCCTTGGTGAGGTTCTGCACACATTTAAATATCCCTTTAAGTAAAATCTGAGGCTACGCAACAGAAATCTGGCTGAGACTTCATCACTGAGATGCTTGTCACCTGGCAGATGAAGCAAGTGACTACTGAAATGATCAGGCTGAGAAAGGGGGGCACGGTGAACACGATTGCAGAACACAGTGGAGGGGCCAGAGAGAGAGTACAGTGGGTGAGAGAGTACACTTGCCTTGTGGCCGACCCAGAGTCCATCCCCAGCATCTCATAACGAGTCCCACCAGGAGTGTTCTCTGAGCACAAATCCAGGAGGAAGCCCTGAGCACTGCTAGGTACAGTCCAAATCCCGTCTTCCTCCCCCCAAAATTTGATAGACTCCAAAAGTTAGATAACTTTGTGGTTTCATTGAATCGTTACGATGAGAATTTGGATTTAGGGAAACAAATTAAGAGCATAACAGTAAATTTATGCTTGATCTATGAAAATATGCAGATGCACTGCAGAGAATTTCTTATTTGAAATGCATCGACTGTGGTCAAGAGACAGTACCGGAGTTCAGGAATCTGCCCTTCAGGTAGGTAATCGGGTCTGATCCCTGGCACCAAATACGGTCCCAGGAGCACCAGCAGCAGCGAGTCATGAGCACAGAGCCAGGAGTAACCCTTCCAGAAAGGAAAGGCCAGAAGGATGGCTCAGTGGTGGGGTGCAGGAGAACAGCTCAGCAGACTGGAGCATGGCTTCGTGTGCAGGAGGCGAGGGGCTAGTCCCTGGCACCCCACAAGCCTCTGGGCACCGCCAGGAGTGACCCCCAAACCTAAATCAAATCAACAACCATTTCTGAGTAACTCAAGTTCCATATTTTTCTTTCTAACTCAATCCCCCAGAGGAGGGGGGAGGGGCGCTAACACAATCCCAGGCCCAGCTCCGCCCACCCAGAAAAGTCCAGAAGAACCAAAGAACTCTCCATTCCCCTCAACACAGCGGCACAGAGACCCTCAGATGCCGGGGCACTGATGATGGCCTCTAGCCCCCCATCCTTTCCTTCACAGAGTTCCGGGAAAGGGGAACCTTTTGCTGTGCTGTTGGGTCACACCTGGCGCTGCTCAGGGGTTCCTCCTGGATCAGCTCTGGACTCAGGAATCACTCCTGGGGGTTATGGGAATCGAACCAGGGTCAGCCACATGCAAGGCGCACGCTGTATCCGCTGCTCTATTGCTCTGGCCCTTTTCCCTTCTAAGTTCAGAAAGCTAAGGGGCAGCGTGATAGCAGGGGCAGCCTACTGTACACTCAGCTGACCCGGGTTGGATACACCAGAATCCCCTGGGGTCATTAGAACCTTCCAGCAGTGACCCTGAGTGCAGTCAGGAGTAAACTGAGCACAGTCCCAAAACAAGACAAAAAATAAAATAAAATAAAAATGAAAAAACGATAAGGGATAAGATGCAAGCTTGCCTAGAAAGGTCCCAGGGCAGTTAATTCTATTACTCACATGCAAACACGTGAGTAACAGAATGTACAAAGCGTAAAGCACCCTGGACAGGGCTTCGTCTTTCATCCCTGGGCTGCCCACTGGGAGTAGCCGGGCACACTGCCAGGTGTGGCCCTCAACGCCTCCCTCCCCGAACCCCTCCTAGCCTCGGGGTCACACTAACCCCAGCCTGGGCACAGCAGATGGCACTGGCCTCCCGCCCTGCTGACCTGGGTTCAATCCCTGACACTGCAGATGGTCCCATGAAGCACCATCAGGGGTCCCCGAGCTCCACCGAGTGGGGCTCGAGCCCAGTCCCACCAACCCTCCCCCCCAAAAAAACAGTATTTATCCAAACAAGCACTGGGGTAGGAAGCCAACTGGAGCAGGAACTAAAACAAAACCACCAAAGCAGAACCTCGCCAGGGCGCAGAGGATGACGAGGAGGGAAGAAGGGAGGGAAGCGTCGGACAGAGCCTGGGTCTTCCTGCACCGTGACCAGCTCTGACCACACTGAACCCCTTGGCTGCTTGGTGCTGGGGGGGTCTGGGGACAAGGTCAGGAGGAAAGGTCAGGAGGGACGCGAGGGGTGATAGAGAGGATGGAGCCACCTGGGGCGAGGTCGCACTTCGACCCCCCTGAAGATGCCGGTGATGGGGCTGGAGCGATAGCCCAGTGGGGAGGGCGTTTGCCTTGCACGCGGCTGACCCAAGTTTGATTCCCAGCATCCCATAGGGTCCCCCGAGCACCGCCGGGAGTAATTCCTGAGTGCAGAGCCAGGAGTAACCCCTGTGCATTGCCGGGTGTGACCCCCCCTCCCAAAAAAAAAGGAAAAAAAAGATGCCAGTGATACCCTGACACCGCAGCTGCAATGTTCCAGGAAAACCGAGGCCGTCGAGGGCTCCTGTGCAGGAAGAATGGCTGTCCCAGGGAAGGAGGGTAGGGGCAGCCCCGAGTCACCTTAACAGAGCCCATCTCATGGCTTGTAGAGAAAATTCAAAGTAGACTCAGCGCATCAGAGAGACAGTGCAGAGGTGATCTAAGGCACAAGCCTGCCATGCCGTGGGCCCCGGTTCAATCCCTGGCACCCAAGGGCAGTCCCCAAGACCCTCCAGTATAGAAATAAGTGCATGCCGGGGCCTCACGCTGAACCACTTGCCCCGTCAGTGGCACCCCAGGACCCCCCCTGAGCACCTTTAAGGAGCCTCTCTCCAACTACAGCTGAATTTTGTTGTCCCTTGCAGATTCTGAGGCGGGCACCCCCGCCCCCGGGGGGACTCCCTCACCTTTTAGGGCTCAGCTGTTAAACAGACAAGCCGGGTCCCCACAAAGGCCAGGCACCCCCGCCTCCCAGTCACTTTGCCCCGGCTCTATTCATGAAAATAAAATTAATTCTCCGGCCCATGAATTAAACATCGCTGCTGCCAGCTGAAAGATTTTAGCAACAGTCTTTTGTTGGCAAGAGAAGCAGGATCCGACGTGTTCTAAAATAAGCTACAAGGAGGCTGAGGGTAGGAGGGGGAGCGGAGGGAGGGGGCATAAAGGCGGAGGAAGGGTTGGCAAGCCCGGCTCTGGGCAGCTTCTCTGGTCAGCAGGTCAGCCCGGGCTGGGCACGCTTAGAGAACCACCCGCATGGCTCTTATCACAAAGCAGGCACCCAGATTCTCGCATTTGTCTGTTTAATTTGGATTTGGGGGCCACACCCAGCGATGCTCAGGGGTCACTCCTGGCTCTGCACACAGGAATCACTCCTGGCGATGCTCCAGGGACCCTATGACCCTATGGGATGGCGGGGATCAAACATGAGTCATGCAAGGCTAGTGCCCTCCCCGCTGGACTGTCGCTCCGGGAGCTGAGAGTCTTCGGTGCTTTCCTGGTGGGGGACGGGGGTGAGGGTGACACACCTGGTGGTGCTCCGGGATTACCTCGGGCTTAGTGTTGGGATCACCCCAGAGGTGCTGGGATTGAACCTGGGCTCCTGCTGCCAAGACCTCCCAATGCATCTCCTGGGCCCTGAGAGGTTTCCTCCCTCCCTCCCTCCCTCCCTCTCTCCCTCCCTCCCTCCCTTCCTCCCTCCATCCCTCCCTCCCTCCCTTCTTTTCTTCCTTCCTTCCTTCCTTCCTTCCTCCCTCCCTCCACCCTCCCTTCCCTCCTCTTTTCTTCCCTTCTTTCCCTTTCTCTTCTCTTCCCCTCCCTCCCTCCCTCCCTCCCTTCTTTTCTTCCTTCCTTCCTTCCTTCCTTCCTCCCTCCCTCCACCCTCCCTTCCCTCCTCTTTTCTTCCCTTCTTTCCCTTTCTCTTCTCTTCCCCTCCCTCCCTCCCTCCCTTCCTCCCTTCCCTCCTTCCTTCTTTCCTTCCTTCTTTTGGTTTTGGCATTTGGTCAAATCAGGCAGTGCTCCAGGATTACTCCTGGTTCTGCATTCAAGGATCTCTCCTGGTGGACTTGGGGGACCATATGTGGTCCGGGACTGAACCCAGGTTGGCTGTGCACAAAATAAACACCCTCCGTGCTATACTTTCGCTCCAGCCCTGGAGTCTTCATTTCTATCAAGCCTCCAGCTGATGCTGCGATCGATGGTCCTGAGAGCACAGAGCGAGTCCTTTCCTAGTAATTGATAGTCATTGAAGTGACCCCAACAGCTACAGAAATGGAGAGACAGGACCAACCATGCTGAAATGTGCACTGCTGGGGACCAGTGACTCAAACCCAGGTTGAGGGGTCCCGAGTGACAGTAGAGGACTATGGCTCCTGCTATGCTTGCTGCCAGCCCCAGTTTGATCTCCAGCACTGCCAGGAGTGACCCCTGAGCACACAGCCAGGAATCACTTGATCATCTGACGTCTCATTACTCATCAATTTCCTTGAGCGAGTGCCAGTAACGTCGCCATTCATTCCTGTTGCATGCTAGTGTAGCCCAAAGGCATCTGCTCATTCTAGGAACACAAAGAGCCTCAAACCGATCGTTCAGGGTCTTGATGAAGAAGTCTGACCATCTCATAGGTGGGCGGCCACGTGATTTTTTGACATCCCGTGGAATCTAGTCGGCAATGGCTCTAGTCCAGCGGTCATCTCCAAATCTCATCAGAACCAATAATAAAGCCAAATAAATGAGTAGGTTCAACTGACCAGAGATTTAGCACTGGGCTTAAGATGCATGTTTGGGGGCTTTGGAGATAGTACCCTGGATATGGCATTTCCTTTGCATGCAGCTGACCTGGTTCGATCCCTAAGAACGTAAGAGCCCTCAAGCCCTGCTAGGAGTGACTCTTGAACACAGAGCCAGGAGTAAGCCCTGAACACTGATGGATGTGACAGCCCACCACAAAAATTTAAAAGAAAAAACGTTTCATGTTTTGCCCACAGCAATGCTAGTTCAATCCCCAACATCCCCTGAGCACTGCCAGGAACAATCCTGGAGCACTGTAGGATAACACTGACTCGTCCTTTCTCCTCTGTCCTTTCCCCCTTGCTGCAAGTTTAGGTTGACTGGGTTACCCCCATCACAGCGCTCCCGAGGCACTCTCATTCCTCTGTGTTTATCTTTACCCCGCCCCCCTGTGCTCTGCTTCCCCTGTCTGTTAATCACCTATATCCACAAATCAGACCCCGTGACTTGTGAGGTCAGATTCTTCTAAGGACTCTGAACTTTGCATCTGTCATTGAAATGTTGCTTTTCTCCTTCCCTTGTGTCCTTTGCATAGTTTAGAACAATGTCCTTTTTGTATAGACACAGGAAGACAGTCAATGCTATGCTTTTATAACTTGGGAGTTAATAGACTCCGAATAATATTTACTCCTGGGCATCTGTTATATTTATTCAACTTAAGCCTCAGTTGCCCTTAGTTCCTAGCACCCCAAAATTACAGTCCCGACACAGGAACTGGATGGATCCAGGCCAAGCTGTGAGCTACCCTCACATCAAAATGGGACAAGCCAATGCCATAAAACTTATAATAAATTAAGAGCATGGTCATGGACACATTCTGTCATGACCCAAAGAGAAAAATCTGTATAAGGACCCTAATGGGTAACCTAACGGAAGGACTAATCTGGCCTGAGGACTGTGGTCTGGAATATAGAGTGAGATGTCCCCAGGAGAGCCACCCTTTCAGCTTAATATATCTCTTACCGTGTCCATACAGAACGACTAATATTATTAAGAAGTAGAATCACAATGACTGTTTAAATGGTTATGGACGAAGGAAAAGAGAAATATGCTCTTAGATTCTGCCCTTGAGCAGATGTCCTAGCAGGAAGAGATCTTTGTCTTAGAAGAGCTTCCCCAGAAGGAAGGGCTTCACATTGGTTTTTGGTTTTCTTTTTTGTTTTGCTTTTTGGGTCACACCCGTTGATGCACAGGGGTCTGGAGTCCAGATGCTCCTGGCTCTGGACTCAGGAATTACTCCTGGCGGTGCTCAGAGGACCATATGGGATGCTGGGAATCGAACCCGGGTCAGCCACGTGCACGGCAAACGCCCTCCCCGCTGTGCTATCACTTCCGTCTCTTCACATATGTTGATTGTGCTGTCTGACCTATTCATATTTGCTACCCCACACTCCCAGCGGATGGCTAAGGCTGTGAGTCTGAGCAGAGAGACTAGCCTGGGGGACAGTCCGAGGAGGAACACGAGGGGGTGAAACTGGAAGGAGGCTGAGGGAGTCTAGGTTGGAATAAACTGCAACTGACCACCCAGTCTGGCCCTCGTTTCCTTCGCTCGCCCATTGCCATCAGCCAAAGCGGCGCCAGGCCAACAAGTGCCCTTGTGAGAGAGCCCACACACACACTCTGTGAACACTCAGAGCACCACCAGGTATGGCCGCAGAACCAAAATAATAAAGACAAAAATAAACCCAAGGGAGATGCACGCACCGGTGCTGGCACCCCAGGGCAGAGGGGGAGATCTCGTAGTGTGTTTGCTCCCAAGCCAGCCCCTCCGCATCCCTGAGATCAGACGAGATGGCAGAGCTGGTTCTGGCTCCCACTACTCCCTAGAACCCAAGCCCCGCCCAGTCTTTCCCTCCACTTACTCTCCCTGCAAGTCCACTCTAGAAATGGGCACAGCACCCAGCAGAGGAGTGAGAGTCAGATGCAGCCCCAGGGTACCCGGCCAGTATCCTCCCAGCCCTGCACAGCCTGCGGGGTCTCTGATGGCGGCGGACCCCTCGGGTGGCAGATGTGAAGCCGGAGGAGAGAGACGGTCACTTTCTCCCCATCCGCCTCTGCCACCCGGGACCCAGGGTTACTGGGTTCTCATCTCGCCTCGCAGAAAAGAATTTCAGGAGTAGACAAGCTTTGAAGGAAAACACATTTTATTTCGAGGTTTTGGTGGGAAAGAGGAAGAGAAAGTGGGTGAGAGTGGAGAGTAACGCGCTCAAATGAGAACCTGGGCTTCTCCAAGGGAGGAGAGAGCCCCTACACACACCCCAGCATTAGGCATGAAAGCCTGAAAGTCCACATCTCAAGAGGGGAGATGCGGGCACCACATGTGTTCGGCCATGTGGGCACAAACAGCCCATGGGCTCGGACAGCATCTGCACGCCCATCCTTTGTTCAAGGTGGCCTTTATAGGGTTTTTCCAACCTGCCCCCAAGTGGAGCTCCTACCTAGGTAAAAGTCTGTTGTTCAAGATAGGAGACTAACACCCTAGAATAGCCAAGATAAGTACCAGGAGGATTACTCCATTGCTTTGAGGACAGCCGCGCATGCTACGGAAAAAGGCAGCTCAGATAGAGAAGGGAGCACCAAGTAAAGGGTGTTGGGAGGATCCTCTCAGGATGGGAAATGCGTGATGAGAGTAGACTATAGACCGAACAAGATTGCCACTCAATGTCTCTTTTGCAAACCACAGCACTCAAAATGAGAGATAACAAAAGGGAATGCCCTGCCACAGAGGAAAGGTGGAATGGGGGGGTAGGGGGAGGGAGGGATACTGGGATTGGTGGTGGTGGAGAATGGGCACTGGTGGAGGGATGGGTATTTGATCATTGTATAACTGAGACCCAAGCACAAAAATTTGTAAGTCTACAACTGTACCTCATGGTGTCTCACTAATAAAAATTTAAGAAAAATAAAAGTCTGTTGCTGAGGTTGCGGAGGGGGGGTGGTGGTGTAGGATTGGGGGTGCTGATGGTCTTCTTTGAAATTCCTTTCCTGACCTTTTGTTTCTGCTGGAGCTTCCTCAGAGTCTGTTGCTGGCACCAGGTGGCCAGGTGAGGGTCTGATCAGGTCTTAGTTCCTGTTTTCTGCAAGCTTGGCCTTTGCAACTTCAGGGCTTTTACTTCCTAGAAAATTCACTGCCATTGCCTTGGGAATCTCCGGCTCCGGACACATCTCTTTGATTCCACTGTTCTTCCTGCATTAACATACGCCTCAGAGACCTGGGCCCTATACAAACAGGATGAGAACGCTATTCAGGTCTACCAAAGAAGAATTGAAAGAACTATGCTTGGAATATCACGTTTCACTCAAATGAGAGAAAGAATCCGGAGTTCCGACATCCGTCAACGATCAAGAATCAGGGACGCTGTCTCATTTGCCAAGGTGTCGAAAATCAGATGGGCTGGTCACGTAATGAGATTTAAAGACAACCGCTGGACTAGAGCTGTTACCGACTGGATTCCACAGGATGTCAAAAGACCAAGTGGCCGCCCACCTACCAGATGGTCAGACTTCTTCGTCAAGATCATGAACGATCGGTTTGAGGTTCTTCGTGTTCCTAGAGAGAACAGACGCCATTGGGCTACACTAGCACGCAACAGGGACAAATGGAGACGTTACTGGCGCCTGCTGGAGCAAATCGACGATTAACGGGAAGTCAAATGATCAAGTGCCTTGGGAGGGGCCTTCCCTATCCGCCAGCCTACATCATCTCTGTCAGCTGGGTCTGGCCCCTCATGGCCCCTTTCCACCCACTTATCAGGAGGAGTGAACACCAGATGCTCCCCTCCCCTCACGACGCACCCCCCGCCGTGCTGTGGCTGCGATACCACTTTCACCCCAGCCCTTCTGGGCTCCCCGGAGGAGAGCACCCCCCAGTCCCCTGCCCTGGTGCACACCCCCTCTCCTCTCAATGAATCAGGGAATTAGCGCCTGGTTCTCGGCGCTGCCCTGCAGTGGAAGCACCTGGGTGGCTTTAAGACAAACACAAAGGCTAGAGATTTCTAGATGACTCTGGCAGACTGTAGCCCAGAGGTCTGGGTGAGGGCCCACCCGTGTCAGAACAAGTTAAAGGCACCCTGAGGATTTCTGAGTGCAGCCTTCTTTGTTTGAAGGTGCGAGAACAGGGAAAATGAATGACCCTGAGGCTGAAGGAATCCACCACTGCCTGTCCAGAGAGGACAGCTCTCGTGGCCATCCATGCAGACCGTTCAGGACAGCTCGTGCCTAATGTGGCCACCGGCGCCCTCGGGGAGAGAACAGGGGAGAGAAAGCGCCGTCAGCTCCTCACCCAGTGCTCACTCTGTGCCAGGGAAGTGAGGGTGACGGTTTCAGCCTCCAGCAAGGGAACAGCAGGAGGACACCATTGGCCCGGAGGCCACTGTTTGTTTCTGGGCCCACTGGGGACAGGCCTGCACGGGCTCTCCTCCTGCATCCCCACAATGGCTGCACTGTCACCGGCGTCGCTGCAGTCAGGGACACTGTGAGTAAGGACAGCACACGATGTATCCAGAGCTGAACCAGGAGGAGTGGAGGGGTTCAACCCAGACCCGCTGACCCCAAAGACCGTACTCCTACCCCCGAGGCGGTGGCCCTGCAGACACATGAGAATCACAGGCAAGAGATGGAGGCTCTGAGCCAGAGGCCACAGGAGAGCAAAGGAAAGTTCTCAGGGCCCGAGGTTGCAGGTTCAAGCACCGGGTACATGCCCGACTCTGCGCCACAGGGTCCTCCCCCGAGCACCACCCAAGTGGCCTTCCGGGAAACCAAGCTCAAGGTCAGAGCAACGGCACAGCAGAGGGGGCGACCTGGGTTTGACTCCTGGCATCACTGTGTGTGCTTTAGATGCTCGGTGATCCCTGAGCACTGCCAAGCACGTATGGCTCCCCGAAAAAGTCAAAAGAAAAGGGAAAAGAAAGCTAAATAAGAAGACTTCTGGGCCTGGAGCGATAGCACAGCGGGTAGGACATTTGCCTTGGGTTTGATTCCCAGCATCCCATGTGGTCCCCTGAGCACCATCAGGGGTGGTTCCTATGTGCAGAGCCAGAAGTGACCCCTGTGCATTGCCAGGTGTGACCCCCTCGCAAAAAAAAAAAGCAAAAAAAAAAAAGAAGAAGAAGATTTCTGGGGGTGTAGTGATAGCACAGTGAGTAAGGCGTTTGCCTTGCATGAGGCCGACCTGGGTTTGATTCCAAGCTTCCCATATGGTCCCCCAAGCACCGCCAGGGGTAATTCCTGAGGGCATGAACCTGTGCATGAGCCTGTGCATTGCTGGGTGTGACCCAAAAACCAAAAGAAATAAAAGCAAAAAAAATAAAAAGGAAAAAACCCCTCCCCAAAAATAAATAAATAAATAAAATTTTAAAAAAAGAAGAGTTCCACTAGAGCGAGAGAGAGATAGAGACAGAGAAAGACAGAGAGACAGAAAGAGAGAGACAACGAGAGAAATAAAGGTGTCTGCAAAGTGGGGGGTGGTGCATGGCGGAAGGGAAATTGGGGACATCGGTGTGGAAAATGTGCACTGGTGGGGCCACTGTGTAGGGCACTTGCCTTGTACACAGTCGACCAGGGTTCAAGCCCCAGCATTCCCTAGGGGTCCCCTGAGTAACTCCAGAGCATAACTGTCACTTTCACTGTCCTCCCATTGTTCACTGATTTGCTCGTGCGGGCCCAGTAATGTCCCCATTTTTGAGACTTGTTGTTACTGTGTTTGGCATATTGAATTCTCCATGAGTAGCTTGCCAGGCTTTGCCGTGCGGGTGAGATACTCTCAGTAGCATGCCAGGCTATCCAAGAGGGGCGGAGGAATCAAACCTGGCTCAGCCAGGCTGGCTGCGTCCAAGGCCCTACCGCTGTGCTATCACTCCAGCCCTGAACACAGGTGCTCCCCCAACCCCAAACAAAAGAACTGTGCCCTGGTAAAGTGATGGGTATTGGAACATTGTATGACTGAAACCCAGTCCTGAACAACCGTGTAATTACATATCTCAGAGTGATTCAATTTAAAAACAACAACCCAGTTTCACCAACAATACAGAAGAGCCATCTGCACTCATATATTCAGCACTATTCAGTATAGTCAGAATCTGGAAACAACCCGTGTGCCCGAGAACAGACTGGATAAAGAAACTGTGGTACATCTACACAATGGAATACTATGCAGCTGTTAGGAAAAAATGAAGTCATGAAATTTGCTTATAAAGGGATGGACATAGCCTGGTGGTGCCGTCAGGCTTCCTGATGCCCTAAAATTGCCTCTGTGCCTCTGGCTGGTCCCAACAAGTTGGATTCAAGTTTACCAAGAAATTAAACGGCCAAAGATTAGGTATGTGTGTGGAAGCCATGCGCACAAACCACCTCCAGCTCAGCTATACAAACTGATTCATTGGCCTTATTTCAGAGACCCATAAATCTTGAAAGAGATCAAAAGACGCAGTTAAGCTCAGACCCATGCATGGCTGAACAGACCAGGGTAAATTGGAGGGAGGGGCAGGTTGACCTGTGCCCACCCAATCAGAGCCACCAGCAGCCACTTGCTTCCACAATCCAAAATCACCACCATATCCCCAGCCTGATTCCACCATCTCAGGACGGATCTCACCAAGATATAATCTGCTGAAAATTCAGGTGTGCGGGTTTTGTGACTGAAATCTCTAGGCTTTCTTGGAGTTGGTGTGGGCAATCTCCCCCCACTTCCCAGTATTCCTGGAAGCACTGGCAGTCACCCCCACAAACCAATTCCAGCACCAGCCTGTAAGCTCTACTACCAGCCTTGCTTCAGAGTCTCACAAATAAATCTCAAAAGAGAAAAAATAAATGGGCAGACATGGAGAGTGTCATGCTGAGTGAAATGAATCACAGAAAGAGAGACAGACATAGAATGACTGCACTCATTTGCAGGATTGTTTTTGGGTATCGTTCTATTGTATTTTTTTATGCTTTTTGGGTCACACCTGGTGATGCACAGGGGTTACTCCTGGCTTATGCACTCAGGAATTACTCCTGGAAGTGCTCAGGGGACCATATGGGATGCTGGGGATTGAACCCAGGTCAGCTGTGTGCAAGGCCAATGCCTATCTGCTGTACTATCTCTCCGGCCCCAATGTCGTATTCTTGTAAAACTGCACAGAAATCCCCAGTGTTGTCAATGAACCATGGATTTTCAAAAAAAAAAATCATCATAATTTTTCATTGCCCAGATTATATGCACAAAATTATTATAAAGTATGCAATATGCATACCTGATAAAAACAAGAAGTGAAATGCTCCAACAAGGTCAAACAGCTGCCTCACACATGGGATTTGAGAAGGTGCCTTGTAGGGGAGCTGCTGCCCAAGGATGGGTAACGAGACCGACCCCTCTGGGGCAGGACCTAGGAGCCACTGGCCCTGGATGTCCTCTCCCACACTCTGACACCTGCCCCAGTTCTGAAAGCGACTTTCACCCCTGCTCCGAGGCCAGACTCCAGGAAAGCCACTGGCGGAGGGGAGGGGTGGGGAGAGCCACAGAGGGGTGGGGGCGAAAGTGGTCTGTCCTCAGCAGCCCTGCCCTGTGCTCAGCATCATAGGCGTTTGCAATGACCTTGGACCAGGGTTAGAAAAAAAATCCTGACTTCATCATGTTAACCTCAGCCTATATTTATACTTGTTGGAGCCATTAAGCCGGCAAAAGGATCCTCTAGTCTCCTGTTTTGCTTCATGCCAGTCTTGAGTAAGGCTCTTAGTGCTTGCCTGTTTATTAAAAATGCACGAATCACAACAACAAAGGCCGAGGGAGCACGGGATGCTTGAAGAAGATCCATCCACTGCAGGCTTTGGGTTTTTCCGAGAAACATACGCCATACTGCTGGGAATCAAACCCAGGCCCACACACAGGCCAGGCAGGGGCTGCTTGACTGCCAAGACACATTCCCAAAGAATTTCGGAAAAGCTGACTCAAGGGTCCCGAGAGCTAGCTGGCTGACTGGGGTTCGACCCCCAGCATCCCATAAAGACCCCGGAGCACTACAGGGAGTGATCCTGAGCCCAGAGCCAGGAATGAGACTTAAGTTGGGTGTAGCCCCCAAGCAAAACAAAACAAAAAGATGACTCTAGGAGATGGGAGAGTGGGCTAAGAGCGAATTTAAACCAGAATGCCTAAGAGAAATGATTTGGCCTTGTTTCTACTGAAATTGTAATTAGCAATGCTCAAAAAAATAAAAACCCTAAAAGCAAAAAAAATCCTAGACCAGGCAGGCGAGCTGTCAGCTGAACAAAAAGATCCTTATCCACAAAATAGTGACCTTTTGGAGGAAAATAGGAGAATGAAAGGGGGGGGGGTGGAGAAAAGTGGACAGCATTTGTGTTTATTTCTCTCTAGGGACTTTGAGAAAGAACCTCTGTCCCAAAGCCAGAGACATCTTCTCCCTGCAAGATAAGCAATCAAGCCCACGGCTGTAGCAGGTTGTAAAATTTACTGTGCTGCAAAGGGGCCTTTTATTCTTTCTACTGAAGGGAAAGAGGCAGAACAGAGAGAACAGAGGGTAAGTTCCACACACAGCTGAACTGAGCTGGATCCCCAGCACAGCACAGGGTCCGAGCCCTGCCAGTCAGTGATCCCTGAGGGCAGGGCCAGGAGTAAGCCCGGTGCACTGGGCGTGACCCAACAACCAAAAAGAAAAGCAAGGGAACCGAATTCCTGACCCTCAATAATTATAGTTACTGAGCGATATAGCACAGCGGGTAGGGCATTTGCCTTGCAGCCGACCAGAGTTCGATTCCTCCATCCCTTTCAGAGAGCCCAGCAAGCTACCGAGAGTATCCCGCCCTCCCGGCAGAGCCTGGCAAGCTCCCCGTGACGTATTCGAGATGCCAAAAACAGTAACAACAAGTCTCGAAATGGAGACGTTACTGGTGCCCGCTCGAGCAAATCCATGAACAACGGGAGGACAGTGCTATTAAAAAAAAAATGACCTAAACCAGCTATGAACCAGGTTCTGTGCGAAGTGTCTCATGCAGATGCAAAAGGAGCGATCCCTGAGCACAGAGCCAGGAAGAAGCCCTGGTCAGGCACAGCAGAGGGAGCCTGCTGCATGCCTTCTTGGAGCTCTCCCGTAACCTTAGGAGCACAAAGAAAGAAGCACAAAGCAGGGGCTGGAGTAATAGCGCAGCGGGTAGGGTGTTTGCCTTGCGTGCGGCCGACACAGGTTCGATTCCCAGCATCCCATATGGTCCCCTGAGCACCGCCAGGAGTAATTCCTGAGTACATGAGCCAGGAGTAACCCCTGGGCATCGCCAGGTGTGACCCAAAAAGGAAAAAAAATTAAAAATTAAAAAAAAAAAAGAAGCATAAAGCAGGCCAGCTGAGAGGACTGTGTGTGCCTTTCATACAGGAGACCCCGGTTCAATCCCCAGCTCCAACATACTCAGGAACCTGGGCACTGCCAGTTTCTGACCCTCAATTTATTTATTTATTTATTTATTTAAGCACCAGCCAGCAACATCAGGCACACCTCTACCCATGGGTAGTTGCTGACTGAGAGTTGACAGAGGACTGCCTGTAACCAGCTCCGGGCAACGCTCATTCATATACAGTATCTTACTGGTATTCCAGAACTTTCTGAACCCTCACCCCACACTGGTGAAGCCAGGGCCCTCTGAGCCGGTCGCATGCACCCTGGGCAGGATGGAAAAGAGTTGCAGAAGACACTTTGCCTGCTCAGGATTGTCCCCTGAGGAAAAAACTCCACCATACCACCCCAGACACACTCCCCAGGTTCGTGGGACACACCAGAGAAACAGGAAAAGTTCTGAAGTTTCTGGTAAAAAACTGCTGGAAGAACTGGGGCCAAGGCAAGAGCATGTGCACTGAGAAGAAGCCCCAGGACTGTCACTTCAGTAGTAGCAAGGCTGGCCTCCGTCCCCAGGCTGCCATTTCGGGAATTTGGTCTCCCCTAAACAGCCCTCCAAACCCTGCAATTGTGCGAGCTCAGGCCTTCAAGTGAGTATTTCTCCTCTAGTGGAGTTTTGCTTTTTGTACTCAAGAATCCCGAACTCATCCCTCCACCCTAGGGGCACTGGGTTTTTTTGATAGACTGGTATTTGGTTTTGCTTCGGTTTGCTTTAGTTGGCTGGATTTTGGACCACACCCTGCCGCCACAGAGCTCAGGACTTACTCCTGGCTCAGTGCGCAGGGCTCACTCCTGGCAGGGCTGGGGGACCAAACTCAGGGATGAATCCCGGCTGTGCCCCGTGCAAAGCCAGACAGAGCCTTTCACCCTGGTACCATCTCCCCAGCCCTCGAGGCACGTTTTTGGACAGACAGCCTGCCTGTCAGAACAGTGGAAGGGTGAGAAGAGCAGAGGGGTGCAGGGAGCCGGCTCCAAGGTCAGGGCGCATGCCCGCACGCACGGGGCACTGCGTCTCCCCTGCATCTCTGGGGCGATTTTAAAAGCGAGCAAAAAATTAAGGGGGTGCGAACAACTCCCTGGGCGGGAGGTGAGTCGGGAGAGGCAGCAGCAGGTGCGCGAACAACCCGAGGGATGGTGGTGCATGAGCATCTCATCACCAAGCAAGTCAGACCCTGCTCCCGCCCGGCACCCCTCACACCCCCTCTGCCACCACGGGCGCGCAGCGGGGAGGCTCGTTTCCAGGGCAACCCCAGGGTGGAGCCGCTCAGCCTAGTTCCTTGACAGCGCGGGTCCCCGAAGAGGAAGAGCAGCCCACGGGCGGGCGCACGAGCCCGGCCCTGAAGCTCCAGACTGCTGCGGGCTGGGGAGGCGGCGGTGGAGGGGGTCGTGGGGGGCGGGGAGGAGCAGGTCAGGGCTCTCTGTCAATCACCCGGGCCTGGGATGCGCCTGCGCGTTGCCCAGTGGAGGCCGCCTGCCGCAGCACCTCCCCGCCAGCCGCGTCCCGCGGGTTGGTGGGTCACTAACCGCTCCGGGCTCGGATAAATGTTTGGAACGTTACAAAGTTGCCGTGTCGGCCCTTGAAATTAACACGCGCCCTTGCCACTGTTTCTAGCGGAGGCGAAGAAGCCCAGGTCCCGCAAATATAGGCTCAGCTGCCTGACTGCCTGAGACACAGCAGGGAGCGGCCTGGCGTCCATCCCTGACACCACCGAGTCCCCTGAGCACTGTGCAAGGAGTACCCTGCCCAATAAGAATAGCCCCCAAAAGTACTACTTTGTTTTGAGCACCAAAACATAATGATCAAGAGTTTATCAACATCCTCCCGACCCACCCCACGGGAAGAACAGGTCCTGGGTTTTTTGTTTTGTTTTGTTTTGTTTTGTGGCTTTTTGGCTCACACCCGGCGATGCTCCTGGTTCCTCCTGGCTCTGCATTCAGGAATTACTCCTGGCAGTGCTCAGGAGACAGAACCCAGGTCGGCCACGTGCAAAGCAAACGCCCTACCCAACTGTACTATGGCTCCGGCCCCAAGTCCTGGGAGTATTAATTCCCCCTCGGGATAGAAGTAGAGTCTGGAGCTAAGGGAGCACCCTCTTGCCTAATGGTTTCAGAACAATGACCCTGTCTTTACCATAGGGTTTCCTGGACAGACCAGAAGTCACTTGGCGCCCCTCTGGAACGAGGTCTAATCTTTGTGGCTTCTAAATTGCTACTCTTGGCCCTGTGCCCAGGGTTCACTCCAGGCGGTGCTCAGGGGACTCTGCAATGCAAGGGGATCGAACTGGATGGGCCCCGAGGTTTATGTCTTCAGTCCCGCCTCACCCAGAGATTCCAAAGAGACTTTAAGGGACTGGAGAGATAGTCCAGTAGGCAGCGCGCTTGCCTTGCATGCAGCTGACCCCGGTTTGATTGCCGGTACCCAATATGGTCCCCTGTCCACGCCTGGGGTGATCCCTGAGTGCAGAGCCAGGAGGAACCTCTGAGCACCTCCTGGTGTGGCCCCCAGACCAATAACAACAATAACAATAAAGTCTTCCCAGGTTCCCAAAAAGATCCTACCGGTCTCCGCACTCCCTCGATCCCATTCCTGGTTTCAGCCACACACCCCCAAGCAAGCCCTGTGTGGCTCTTCCAAGAGCAGGGACTTCGGGGTTCCAGGGAAGGCCCGACCCCACATCCCTCTTGTGCATCTCGGCATTAGGAGCTGATGTGCGCCTTTGCGCGTCTTCCCTCGGAGACGCAAGGAGGCTGGGCTTCTCCTGCCCCCACTGCCCGCTGCCGAGGGCCTCGTCCAGCGCTCGCCCAATCCCCCAGCCCTAAGCCTTCCACCCCCACCAGGGCCGGGGCCAAAGACCAGAGGCGGCGGGCTGGGCCGCGGTGCGCGCCAGGGACCCGAGGTCAGCGCGGTAGCCCTTGCGGGGCCCACGCGGCGCCCCCGGGGGTCCGGCGCTGGAGTTGGGGACGCGTTCCGGCCCCCAAGGCTGGGGGCAGCGAGGGCGGTGCCACGTCCCAAGTGGAGGCGACCGATGCACGCAGGTGTGACCGAGGCAGGACCGCCGGGGGTAGGCGCGGCCGCGCCGTCGGGGCTCGGTGCGGGCGGCGCAGCGCGGATGCGGCGGGCAGGGCCGGCTAACCCAGAAACTTCGGGCACCCCGAGAGCGCGGCTGGGCAGAGTAAGCGGCGGATGCTGGGGGGCAGGGGGAGAGAAAGGGGGACTTGGCCGGCGCGGGGAGGGAATCCCCTTTCTCCGCTCCGTGCGCGACCCTCCAGGCGGGCCCGTGCCGGCTCTTCACGCCCTACGTCCCCCGTCGCGTCCTTAACGGGCCCGCGGAGATGCCGAGTGGCGGGCCGGGAAGGGAGCTCCTGGGTCCCGCAGGGCACCCTGCAGCCCCCCGCCGGCCCCCCAACACCCCATAAGGCTCGAGGGGGGCGGGGAGTCCCGGTATTCTCCCGACTCGGCCGTGCGCACAGAGTCGGGGCTGAAGTTGGAGATCCCGGAGGAGGGTTGGGGGGAGGGGGGAGGCGCGGTCTACGCGACCCCCAGGGGCAGGCCCGGGGCTTGCGCGCGCCGGGAGCACTTACCCCAGAGCAGGGTGAGCAGCTGCGCCTTGGGGATGAGCAGCAACGCGTACACGGCGCCCAGGTGCAGCAGGCTCATGAGGACGACGTTCCTCCAGACGATGTCCTGGCGCTCCCCGCGCGCGCCCCCCCGCGCCCTCGAGCCCCGCGCGGACCTCCTCCTTGGCGCTGGGGAAGGGCGCCCGGCCCGCGGCGGCCGCGGGGCCCGGCATGGCTGGGGCAGAGGAGGCGGCCTCAGGCGGGCGCGCGGGCCCGGGCGCCACCGAGCTCTCCGGTGGGGGCAGCGGGAGGATGGAGGGGTGGGGGGTGGGCCGTGTTTTCGGGGTGCAGGAGTCTCCGCACCTCAAGGCGCTCGGCCGGGCCTACGGCTGCAAATCTGGGCTCCCCGCATCTGTTGCTGGCGTCTCCCCCATGCCCACGGCGCGGCGAGGAAGGGGAGGCGCGCGCGGGGCGGGAGGGGGCGCGCGGGGAGCCGCGGGGACCGCGGGGGCGGCGCGGGCACCGGGCAGAAAGAGCTGCATAGCTACAGCCAATCAGCGGCGCCGGTGGGGCTCTTAAAGAGAAAGGCGCCCCCGGGCCCGGGCCCAGGGGGGATAGGGGCGTGCCCCCGGACCCGGATCCCGCCCGCGCCTCCTGCCCTGTCCCTCGCTGCGCGTTCCCCAGTGCCTCCCGGGTCCCTGGCCCTTCAAGAAGGCCTATCCCCCCTACCACAGGCCAGCCCGTCTTGCAGAATTAAAAATTTGCCTGGGATGCCCGCAGTCGCGACCCAGGGAAGGCCGGATCTGAGATGGAAAATCGGAAGTGGCCCGGCCAGCCGCTTCCTAAGGGTTCCCGGGGTCCGTGCGCCACGCGAGGGCGCGCCCCTGCGGCCGGGCACACAGTAGGTGCTCGGTGAGCGCCCCTGCACGGTGTCTGTCCGCTGCCCACCAGCGCCCAGCATCCCCGCCTGGACCGTTGAGGTTGAATCCTCAGCTAACCCGTGGCTCTGAGGTGCCCGACAGTCAGCATCTGAGGGGGGAAATGACCCCCGGCGTCCCACGGAAAATTCACCGGAGTTCGCGTTTCTCCCCTTCCTAACTCAGATCACTTTACAACGGTCCGCGGGGACAGAGACGCTGAGGGGTGAGCTGGAAGTGTCCCAAGCAGTTGTGGCCACCTGCAGCCCAAAAGGCCCGGGACTCGGGGTTCTTGCTCTAACTCGCTGCCACCCCACTGACGCTCCAGCACCGATGCCTTTAAGCCAGGACCTAAACTTCACTCTTAGTTCCAGTTTGCAAGTGCTGGGAGGTTGTTGGCTCCTATTGGTTTTTTTTGTTGCTTGTTGTTTTGGTTTCTGAGCATGCTTGGGAGCTACTTCCAATTATACCACACAGGGGAATGGAACCCCGAACTCCTGCATGCAAAGCATGCACTCAATGTTTGCACCATCTCCCTGGCCCTGAATGTGAGTTTGATGGGGAATTTTTTTTGGGGGGGAGGGGTGAGGTTGCATACCAGCATACCAGCAGTGCTCAGGAGACTATATCGGGTCCTGGGGATCAGGCCCAAGCGCACCAGTAGCATGGCAAGCTCCCGGCCCCCCCACTATCTCTTTGAAGCAGACATTTCCATTGTTAGGAATCCTTTCCAGGTTTCCTGGAGTGGAGAAAATAATCTTTTTTACAAAGAACTGCCTGCATGGAAGGCCCTCTGTGAGCATTTTCCTGTTAAATCCGAACCAGCTAAAGAAACGTCTAGTTTAAACCCGAAGCAAGATATGTGGCTTGTGGGGTTGGTTGAGTCCACGGAGGCACAATTAATTAGAGCCAAGTTCCTGGTGAAACTGAAATTACAGAATGAGAGGAAATTTGCCAGGGACCAGATCAACACTGGCATAGTAAAATGAGCAGTGAGTCAATAGCTTAGGAAACTGGAGGATGGTTTTCACCAACCTGCTCATACATGACTCTAAAATGCACCACCTTTTAGAGGACCAGAATGGTACAGTACAGCAAGGAAGGTGTTCGCCTGGGACGTGGCTGACCTGGGTTCAATCCCCGACACCGCTGGCGTGACACGAATTCAATCCCTGACACCCCATATGGTCCCCTGGGCCTGCCAGGAGCGATCCCTGAGTGCAGGGCCAGGAGTGAGCCCTAAGCAACGCCATGGCTCTCCCTCTCAAGGCTTCTCAGCTGGTCGCCAGACCCACAGACTCCCTCTGAGTGAAGGTGATGACTCACCCCCATTCAATCCCTTGCTTGGCAGGTATGGGGCAGCTGCGATGTTGCCAGAAGCAGGGGGGCCCCAGGACACAGGCTGGATAAAGTGGACCCACTGTCCCAGGAAGGGTCCCTCTAGTTGGAAAGTCAGATGAATATAGGGAGCTTTTTGACCCCAACTTCGGACAGGCACAAAGGTCTGGGCTGTTATTAGAAGGAAGAGGAATTCATATTAGGCGTCAAATGGACAGCTTTGAGGGGAGGCAGTGGGAGTGCCCGCCTGGGCCCGCTGACCTCTTCACATCACAGCTACTCCTGCGGCTCCCTTGGGTGAACGTCGTTGCCCCAGTGAGTCTTCCAGGGCAGAGGAGGAAAGTCTGGGTGTGGCCCCACAGGGAAGGAAGTGCTTTTCTACAGGTCTCCGGGGTCAGAGGACAAAGCGTGCCCCGCCCCCCCAGATGCAGCCAGCCGGACACTGCCCTAGTCCAGCCCTGTCTCACTGCCCCTTTAGCACGCCAGGCCCTCACGGCTGTGGCCTCTCTCTCATCTGGCCAATAGATATGTTTTGGGGGCCACACCCAGTGATGCTCAGGACTCACTCCTGGCTCTCAGCTCAGGGATCACTCTTGGAAGGCTCAGGGGGTCGTACGGGGTGTCAGGGATCGAATCCGTGTCATTCACGTGCAGGGCAATGGCTCTACCCACTGCACTCTCTCTCTCCGGCCCCTGTAGAGTCCCATACCCACACAGACTGCATGCCGTGGGGGTTTCGTTATTATGTTGTCATCCCAGAGAGATGGACTCGTGGCCCTAAAGAAACCGGCATGCCAAAGAAGCCAAGATGCTCTGGGTGTCAGACAGAGAAGGGACACGTGACTGTGGGCTAGAGGGATTCATTTCCCACGCCCTGAAAGGAGCTCTCTTCTCCTTCTTTATCAGCTGTGCTCACGGGAAAGCATGAGCTTTGCAGCGCGGTGGATTTGCAGAGGACAAGAAGGGGATCCCCTCTTAGATTTTTAGGCCCACAGACACAAGTTCCAGTGCATCCAATCCTTGCCTTCCCGTATAAGAAACCCAGGATGACTTCAGGGGACAGGAAGCTGAGAAGTCAGTCTCCAAGACAACAGGAAGAGACCCTGAGGGCTAGTACAGGGCTTCAGCGCCTGCCTGCATGCCTGGCAAGCCTATGGTCACAAGTTCGACTCCCTGGTGTCTCCCATGGGCTGAGCACCGTCCTGGCAGCTCTGGGATCACCAGTGAGTGACCTCCAGCCTCACAGCAGCCAGGGATGGGTGGGTAGCACACAGAGAAGTGTGAGCCTCTCCCTCTGCGGGCCTTTGAGAGCACTGTAGGAGCATCGAAGCCCCCTGGGAGAGCGTCCCATGTTCGGGCGCCATGTGAGTTCTGGACAGACATGGGTGTATGCGAGCACAATGGCAAGAGCCCCTCAGCTGGAAAGGGGCAGGAGCCAAGCTTGGTCCCGCTCAGCAGAACAACAGCAGCTTCAGGATCAGGGAGGGAAGCGGGAAGCAAAGGGAAGCTTCCGGGGAGAGAGTCAGACACCAGACCGGGTGGGGCCGTATCAGGCACTGCAGGCTCCTGGGAACCCGCCTCCCTTGTCTGTGCTAAGTGGGCTGCAGGTTTTCCGTTGGGATTTCCTCACAATGCAGGAGGGAGACATGTTTCTCGCAAATAAATTCTTTGATTGCTTTGGAGATGAACCCAGTGAGGGGTTTTCTGGTAACAAGACCCCACACCGGCAGATGCCAAGGGGAAAACATACATGATACCATCCAGGCTGCTATGAAAAGGTAAAAGATCTGCAGTTCTCTTACGGGGACACTGGGGAATAGGACTCAGGACTGTCAGAATATTGGCCTGGGGCTGGAGTGCTAGTACAGCAGGTAAGGCACTTGCTTTGCACAAGACTGGCCTGGGTTTGATCCCCAGCACCCCACATGATCCTCCACGCCCTGCTAGGAGTGCTCCCTGAGTGCAGAGCCAAGGGTCAGTCCCGAGCACCACAGGGTGGGACCAAAAAATAAAACAACAACAAGGAACGGAGAGATAGCACAGCAGGGAGGGCGTTTGCCTTTCACACGGCCAACCTGGGTTCAATCCCCGGCATCCCATATGGTCCCCTGAGCACCGCCAGGAGTAATTCCTTAGTGCAGAGCCAGGAGTGACCCCTGAGCATCACTGGGTGTGGCCCAAACAGCAAATAAATAAGTAAATAGATAAAAATAAAAATAAAACAACAACAACAAAACACTGGCCCAAATTTTCAACATTCCAGGAAAAATTAGTTCAATTTAAATATCCTGGGTCATCAAATGTCGTCTGTCCTGGATGCTTTTAGCAGAGCAGTCCGTGAAATGTTAATTGCATGAAAATATGCACCATTACATATGGTGGGGGGGTGGGGAGACTCACTGATGAGAGATCTCAAGGCCAAGCATATTTCTGATCCAAGTCCTCAAATTACAAGCTCTGTCTTTAATCTCTGCCCTCTCATCCCAAGCCAGGCGAGGGCTGCATTGATTCTTCCCCAGTTCAGAAATGAGTGAACTCTCCAGGAGGAGACAGGGCTCCAAATATAATCTGGTCTGAGTTGTTTCTGTCCTCTCTCTTCGGAACTCTTAACCAAAATAGTTCTCGGCTCCATCTGAAGACTTAAGGTGATGTGCAAAGACATGTGGAAGAGGCAGGAAGGAGCCAAAGGGCCGGGCACTTGCCTTGCGCTCATCCCACCAGGTTTCATCCCTGGCACTGCGCACAGTCCCGCAAAACCAGCCAGGAGAGGTAGGGAGGGCAGAGCCAGGACTGAGCCCCAACACCGACACGGCTGGGTGTGACCAAAAACAAAAGGAAAAAAAAAAGAAGCTGATGAATCCGATTTCCTGAGCTGGAGATGAAATTAGAGGACTTTTTCCTGCATTTGACAGAGAGGGTTGCAAAGAGACCCTTGAGCCCAGGTCTATTTGGCAGAAACCAGTTCCTCTCAGCTATGCCCCATGAAAGGGACAGTTCATAGCAGCTGGGATTTATGGGACTTCCTAGTAGCTGGACCCTCTCCAGTGCCCTCATCTTATCCCTCCCTGGCCAACGGCTAATGCTTTACCTGCCCTGTAACAGGGTGGAGGGTCTGGGCTGGGTGGTACTTGGCAGTGGGCAGTGCTGGAGACTTTATTCACGCCCAGCGGGCAGCAACCCCCACAAAGCCGCCTCTTTGAGTTGCCCAGAGCTGCTTTCACTGTGTCTGCTCAAAACTGCCCCCAATCCAGACCCTGGCTCTGTCGTTTTCCTGCTGTGATAAGCAGGGGGTCTTTGGCTGTTTGTGCCTACTCTTTTTTGTCTTGCAGTTCCTTGCAGGGGGCAGGGCACCCCAGGTGGTTCTGGCAGATCTTAGATCCCTGCTGTACACATGGGGACTGGTGCCCGCTGCCCGCTGCCGGCTGCGAGAGGCGGACCTGGCGCCCTGGTGGGCAGGCCTGGCAACTGCGGTCTCTGAGCAGACACCCAACAGCGCGCAGCCCGAGATGCACAGGGCTGGCTGCGTCAGCGGGATTGTGCCAGGAGCGTCTTCTCGCCCCTTGTCAGTCATCAGCGGTGGAGACGCAGCTTCCTGCGGCCTGGGGCGATCTCAAACCCCCGGGGAGGAAGCCGCCAGCATGCGCTCGATGCAACCCACTTACCCCTGGAAACGTAGCACATTCCTCTGTGCTGCTGATCGTCAGGGCTCTGCAGGATGGTAAGGACGGGAAATGAGCAAAGGCGGCACCAGAGGGATGGGACACACTACAGGATGCCTGCCTTGCCTGGGGCTGACCCGGTTCGATCCCGGCACCCCCTCCCTGAGCTCAGAGGCTGGAGTAACCGGGAGCCTGATGCTGGAAGGCTGACAGCTCTGCCGTGCTAGGCCACGGCTTCCACCTTCTTCAGATTTTTCATTCTTCTTTATTTTGTTTGGTTTTGTTGTTGTTGTTGTTGCTGCTGGTTTTTTGGGTCACACCTGGCGATGCTCAGGGGTTACTCCTGGCTCTGCACTCAGGAATTACTCCTGGCAGTGCTCAGGGGACCATATGGGATGCTGGGAATCAAACCCGTTTCGGCCACGTGCAAGACAAACGCATTACCTGCTGGGCTATCACTCTGACCCCAGTTTTTTTTTTTTAATTCCTGAACATATTGAAAGATTTTCAATATTGGGAATATTTTCAAGAATGAAAATATTGAATAATCAAGATGTTCAGGCTAGAGATAGAAAATAGTTCAAAAGGAAAAGAGAAAGAAATGCCCCAGCAGGGAGGAACTGAGCAGAGGACTAAGTTCTGGCTCATTCTGTGGGGTTTTATAGGAAAACTGGATCTGTGTGTTACTTAGCAAAGTGTCAGAGGATTCCCATTAGTCTCCCAGAGATGTCTTGTTAATGTAGGGGCCCTTTTTTGTGGCTAGGATGAGATTAAAGGGTGGGGGGGACTGTGTGTATCTGAGACCTTGTAGGAGTGAATTTCACCACCTGCCAGGCACTGTACCTCTGTCTCAGTCTCCTGTCGCCCCAGGCCTGGTACAGAATTTATGGTCTTGGGAAACTTCCCAGTCTCAGGAAGAGCCCGGGAAGGTGCAGAAATGTTTAAAATGTAGGATGAGGACAGCTAAAAAGCTCTTTGTATCAGCTCGCATGGGGAAACTGAGGCTTTCTCTTTCAAGCACAGCAGGAGTGACCACACTCACCATCCACACACACACCCCTCCCCAAATACCCAAAGCTCAGGTTCTTGTTGCATTAGTGGTTAGCCTTATTTTTTTTTATTTTGCCTTTTTTTTTTTTTAATTTTGCAGGTTGGGGTGGGAAACGTTCATTAGATTGAAACCTGGATGCTACTGCTTACCAGCTGTTTCAAGCAACTAGAATCAGTCAAAATTAGTTGCTTAGCTCCTGGCCTGAAGTGAAGACTGAGTGTCTCATGCTCTGACACCAAGTCCCTGCCAGACCCCGTCCAGCAACTCGGTGTCCAGAGGTGCCCCCCACTGTATGAGGCTCTTGGCAGACCTGACCGGGCCTGCTAAAATGGACTTGACCTATCCCCAAGCTCCGTAAGGGTAGCCAGACATTTGTTCTTGCACTTGTGGATGGTTTCTGTACTTTGGCCTTTGTCAGTAGTGCTGCGGAGATTGGAGGAATGTAAATGTCTTTTCTCAATAGTTTCAGCTCTTAGGTAGATGCGCAAAAGTGAAATTGCTGGGTCATATGGAAACTCATTCAAGCAATGCCCATATTGTTTTCCAAAAAGGTTGATCCAGGTGCCATTCGCACCCGGAGCCACAAAGGTTCCCTTTCTCCCACAACCACAGTGGACTAGTATATGGCGCTAAGAAAAGAAGAAAGTGTGCATTTTTTAAAAAAAATTTTGCTTTATTTTTTTGGGTCACACCTGGCAATGCACAGTAGTTACTCCTGGTTCATACACTCAGGAATCACTCCTGGCAGTGCTCGGGGGACCATATGGGATGCTGGGAATCGAACCTGGGTTGGCCGTGTGCAAGGCAAATGCCCTACCCGCTGTGCTATTGCTCCAGCCCCAGAAAGTGTGCAATTTGTGGGCTGGACAGATGGGACAGTGTCGGGGTGGGGGGAGGGCGCTTGCCTTGTAAATGGACAATCTGGCTTCCATCTCTGGCATCCCACATTGCCCCCGAGTCGGCCAGGAGTGATCCCCGAGGTCAGAGCCAGAGCCCTGAGCACTGCATGTGGCCCACAAACAAACAAACAAACAAACAAACAAAAAGTCACGCAACATGCTGCTATGCGTGAGTAGATCTAGAGCGTATCATGCTGAGTGAAATTAGTCAGGAGAGGGACAGGGGTAGAGAGAGCACTGCGGGTGGGCACTTGCCTTGCATGTGGCAGACCTAGGTTTGATCCTCAGCACCCCATATGGTCCATAAAAATTGCCAGGAGATTCCTGAGTGCAGAGCCAGGGGTAACCCCTGAGCATCGCCAGGTGTGGCCCCCAAACAAAATGGAACAAAACAGAATACAGGACCATGGGGTGACAGTGCCCGCCCTGCACATAGCTGACCTAAGTAAAGTCCCCTACACCTTTAGGGGTGACCCCTGAACACCACAGCATGACACCCCCTCCAAAAAACCCCTCCTTTCCAGAAAAACAAAACTAAACAAAAAAATCGAACAAGCTCTCCTATTTTCCTGAAATAGGAGTTTCCTTTACTTCACAAGCCTTCTGAAACCTCCTCAAGGCTCCCTTACTTACACAGCATGAGTCTATGATACACAAAAGGAAGTTTCAGAAAGGCCACAGCATTAGGGATCACAGGCCTCAACAATAAAAACAAAAACAAGGTACTTGATGAGAAGTAGCTTCTTGGCTCAGGGCATGTCAGCCAAAATTCATATTCAAATTCAGTAGGGAGTGCAGCTCCATTAAAATAAAGACCTCAGACATTACTGAGTCATGTTTGAACAAAGTTGTTTTAGGCTTTCAGACCGAAGATTTGCAGTGCTTGCTAAATACTCAACAGATTTCTCTGCATTAATCCAGTGGCAGTAGGGGAAAAACAAAAAGAGGACCACAGATAAACTTTGGTTTTTGCTTTAAGGGTCCACACTTGATGGTGCTCAGGACTTACTCCTGGCTCTGCTCAGGGATCTGACTTTTGGGGGGGGGGCTTCTTGGACCATACCCGGTGATACTCAAGGGTTACTCCTGGTTCTGCACTCAGGAATTACTCTTGGCAGTGCTCAGGGGACCATATGGGATGCCGGGGACAGAACCTGGGTTGGCCGCATGCAGGGCAAACGCCCTTCCCACTGTCCTATCGCTCTAGGGATCACTCCTGGAGGGCCTCAGGAGACCACACACCATGTGACAGATGGAACTCAAATCCCTATACTATCTCTCTGGCCCCAGAATAATTTATTATTATTTAATTTTTATTGTTTGGAGGTTCTAGCAGGGGAGCGCAGCTACTCGTATACCCTCGACCGAAGACCGGTCCGTCTCTATCGGGGAAGGCCGTCCTCTTCGACCGAGCGCGCAGCTTCGGGAGGGACGCACATGGAGCGGTGAGGGAGGAAGGGGACACCCGCCTAGCCAGCCAGATCAGCCGAATCAACCCTGGCGATCAATGGGGTGACAGATGTCGCAGCCAGATCGCCCTCCATGAGGTACAGTTGTAGACTTACAAATTTTTTGTGCTTGGGTTTCAGTTACACAATGATCAAGTACCCATCCCTCCACCAGCGCCCATCCTCCACCACCATGGGTTCCAGTATCCCTCCCACCCTCCATCCCCCCATCCCAGCCTGCCTCTGTGACTGGGCATTCCCTTTTATTCTCTCTCTCCTTTTGGGCATTGTGGTCTGCAAAAGAGGCACTGAGTGGCAATCATGTTTGGTCTATAGTCTACTTTCAGCATGCTTCTCCCATCCTGGGAGGATTCTCCCAATACCTTTATTTGGTGTTCCCTTCTCTATCTATCTGAGCTCCCTTTTCCCCTAGCATGTGTGGTTGGCCTCCAAGCCATGGATCAAACCTCCTGGTACTAATCCCAGCCACTCTTGAGTGTTAGTCTCCTATTTTGTTACTTTATGTTCCCCAGATGAATGCAATTTTTCTATGTCTATCCCTCTCTTTCTGACTCATTTCACTTAGCATGATACTTTCCATGTATAACCACTTGTATGTAAATTTCATGACTTCATCTTTTCTAACAGTTACTGGACTAATTTATTTTTGTTTGATTTTACTAGCTCTTTTCAAGAGCTACTGCAACAAGAAGTCCAGATATCTCAGACCTCCCAGAAGGGAGACAAACAGCTTAGTGAAAGAAGGACATGTATACTTTGAACCCATTTGGTCCATTGCATATTTTGCTACAAGAGCCTAAGCAACTGAGCAGAACGGATGCTACCGAAATTCAGATCAAGTCTTCTGGGCCATGGGGAGAGCTGCAGAACTAGTACCGATGCTTTGCAGAGGCGTCCTGGACCCGACCCCCAGAGCACCTGACTCCCCCAAGCACCACTGGAAGCGACCCCTAATACGGAGCCAACAATAGCCTCTGAGCACTGCTGAGTCTGGCCCCCAAACAAGCAAACAAAGAGCCTCCTGGAAAAGTGGGAACGGGAACCCTATTTATTGTTTTTCCCTTGTAATCTGGTTTGGTTGGAAGACTTTGGGCATGTATTCATAATACCACATCGTTCCGATTCTCAGTGGACAGTCATGCTTAGTCAGTGAATAATCTGAGCGGTTCCCTGTGGCATCAGGACCCCTGGAGGTCTGGTGATTCTCTCAGGAACAGCTGAACGACAGGCAGGAGGACAAGGGTGGTGGGTGAGCGCAGTTGGGTGCGTGCATGCACAGGCAGACAGGCTGTCCACTGAGTGGCCCTGACGGTGCCCAGCGCAGTGTCCATCAGTGCTGATGGGGACTACAGGAGAGTGACAGGAGTCATGGCTGTCACCGTTTCTGGGTCAGGAGTCAAGAAACCTGCCAACCAGGGGGCTGGAGGTCAGTGGGTAGGGCACATGTCAGCCAGGGGACCAGAGTTACAGGTCAGCAGATAAGGCACTTGTCTTGCAGGTGGCTGACCTGAATTCAATCCCCAGCACCCCATGTGGTCCCCCGAGCCCCACCAGGAATGATCCCTGAGCGCAGAGCCAGGAGTAAGCCACACTCCGCTGGGTCACTCACTGTCACTGTTCTCCCGTCGTTCATCAATTTGCTCGAGGGGGCACCAGTAACCTCACCATTGTGAGACTTGTTATTATTGTGTTTGGCATATCAAATATGCCATGGGGAGCTTGCCAGGCTCTGCCAGGTGGGTGAGAAACTCTCGGCAGCTTTCCCGGCTCTCTGAGAGGGGCGGAGGAATCAAACCTGGGCTGACCAGGTCGGCCATGTGCAAGGCAAATGCCCTACCCCCGCCCAAAATTAAAAAAAATAAAGAAAAATCCAAGTGCCAGCTGGGGTAAGGCCACCCAAGCGTGGGATTGGGTGCCTTGGAATCGCTCCCCTGCATCTTTCTGTTCTCTGGCACATGTGGGAATTTCAAAATTTGGTTTTGAAATTCCAAAGGAATCTAGAAGCTCAGCAGGGGTAGATCAGTTACCCTCAATTTTCTCCTGCTGCCACACTCTTCAAATGAGCCAGGTCCGTAATGAATTCCACTACACATGGATTCTCCATCAGCTTCCAGCCCACCCGCCCCCAGGTGGTATCAAGAAAAGTGGGGGGCTGGGAGAGCACCGGGAAGGTAGGGCCCCTGCCCCAGACCCATCTGTGCAGGGAGACGGAGGGAAAGAAGCAAGGGAGGGAGGAAGAAAGAGGGAGAGAAGGAAGAAAGGAAAGGAAGAAGGAAGGGAGCTCCAGTATAAGAAATGGTCCTTCCTGGGTCCAGTACTTCTCACCAGCACCCAGCCCCGAGGAAATCTCCCTTACAACATCTCCTCTGCTCTAATACTCAGTAGCTTAGAGAGAACAGGAAGCACAAAAAACAACAAAAGGCACAAATGAGCAGAACTGAACCGAGTTGAGATCTGGAGAGAATGACTGGTCAGAGACTAAAATGCCAAGTGCAGGGATAATTTCTCAAGGGTGGTTCTCACGGTCATCTGATGTGCACGTCGGCAGAGCCTGATGCAAGGGCCCCGGGGTTGGACAGGAGTGCACTGGAATGTCGCCTGGGTTAGAGTATTTTTGGTTTTGTTTGGGGGCCACATGCAGAGGTGCTCAGGGTTTACTCCTGGCTCAGTGCTCAGGGATCACTCCTGGAGGTTCTCAGGTTGCCATCTGGGATGCCGGCGATGAAACCCACGTCAGCCACATGCAAGACAAGTGCTCTAAACATGATTGCCACCCATTGCCTCTTTTGCAAACCACAACACCCAAAAGGAGAGAGAACAGAAGGGAATGCCCCGCCACAGAGGCAGGGAGGGATGGGGGGGATGGGGGGTGGGAGGGATACTGGGATACAGTGGGTGGTGGAGAATGGGCACTGGTGGAGGGATGGGTAGTTGATCATTGTATAATTGAAATCCAAGCAGAAAAATTTTTAAGTCTACAACTGTACCTCATGATGTCTCACTAATAAAAATTAAAAAAAAAAAAAAAGACAAGTGTTCTACCCACTGGTCCCAAAATTTACTCTCTTTTCTGTCTCTTTTTCTGTCCTCCCATTGTTCATCGATTTGCTCGAGCGGGCCCAGTAATGTCTACATTTTGAGACTTTTTGTTACTGTGTTTGGCATATCGAATACGTCACAGGTAGCTTGCCAGGCTCTGCCTTGCGGGCGAGATACTCGAGGTAGCCTGCTGGGCTCTCCGAGAGGAGTGGAGGAATCGATCCGGGCTCGGCCGGGTTGGCTGTGCACAACGCAAATGCCCTACCACTGTTCTATCGCTCCAGCCCTATTAAAATAAATGCTTACAAAGTATTTCTTTCCCGTCAGGAAAATAGAATACTTGTGTTTCTATGAGCATCTACCATCGTGTTCAGAGACAGAATAGTAACTCAGGGTCAGCTCACTGCAGCTCCATCTGTTTGTATGAAACTCCGAAGCTGTCAGCAACCTGGAGAAAAGTCCCCGAGGGGTGGGGGGCAACATCACAATCTTGTGCGGAAGGTGGGGGATGTGAGCGGCTCAGTGTTAGCGGCAAACATATTCTCATTTGAAACCCAGGACTCCACAGCCGCCGAATCTCTACCCTTTGGAAACTGTCAACTGCTACCAATGATGCCCTTACCTGTCGAGGTAAACGTGCAGACTAGAAATCACAACCGAAGAGGAAGAACTGGAAAAAACAAACTACCAGGAGCCGGTCTGCTGGACAGAGGGTCTTGGTGACACCTTGGTTGGGACTGGGTTAGCAGCGGTGGGGTCACTTCAGTGTCCCTGACCTAGTCAGCACAAACCCTGCCGAGCTCTCAGATGCTGAAGAGCAGGTGCAATAGCGCGCCCTGCCCCTCAGCACTGGTTCCCAAGCCCCACACCCTGAGCACCCGTTCCTGAGCCCCACTCCCCCCATTTCTGAGGCCCAGGCTCATACATGCCATCAAGGGCTTTGTGCTCAGTGACCTCTCCTGGAGTACCCAGGAAGCCGCATGAGTGCCAGGGATCGATTGTCTTCCCCACTTGCACTATCTCTCTGGCCCTAGAGGAATGTTTTTGAACTTAAAAAACACTTCTGAGTTGAAAAATAAGCTAGGGTTTTTTTATTTGGGGGAGGGTTACACCCTGCAATCCTCAGGGGTTCCTCCTGGCTCTGCACTCAGGAATTACTCCTGGCGGTGTTCAGGGGACCATATGGGATGCTGGAAATCGAACCTGGGTCGGCCATGTGCAAGGCAAATGCCCTACCCGCTGTTCTATTATTGCTCCAGCCCCTAGTTTAGGATATTTATTTATTGAATCACTGTGAGAACAGTTACAAAGCTTTCAGGTTTAAGTTTCAGTCATACAATGATCAAACACCCATCCCTTCACCAGTGCACAGTTTTCACCACCAAGAACCCCAGTATACCCCCCTCCATGCCTGTGAGGCAGATGATTTCCATTTAACTCTCTCTCTACTTTGATTACATTCATTATTTCGACAAAAGATGCACCATTATTGTTTGGAATTTTCCCCCAACAATCAAACCTGCTGAAAAGGCATCATGACATCATGAAATAATTTGTTTTCTACTGCTGGTTATGAAAACCATACGATGTCACGTGGCCGCTACCGCCCTAGTTCATTTTTAAGAGTTTTCCGGGGCTTGGAGCAGAATTTATCTTGCCCACGGTTCCATCCCCAGCATCCCATAGGGTCCTCAAGCCCCGCCAGGAGTGATCCCTGAGGACAGAGCCAGAAGTCAGGCCAGTACATCACTGGGTGTGGCCCCAAAACCGGAAAAAATTGTATTAGAAGAGCTTTCTTGAGTGAGTCGAGAATGCTGGCAGCGGTCTTAGAGGGGCTCTTACAAGCTGGGTCACTTGGTGTTATGAAAGCCCAGGGGCTTCCCTGAAAGGCCCTGCCAGAGACACCTTAAGTGGGTCCCACCAAGTCTGATGTCTGGAAACTCAGATGCGTTATTGAACAACAAGCCCTTGGCCCTGGTTTACAAAATGGAGGTTACTAAGTCATCAGGAGCGGGTGTGGAGGGAAGCGGGGGCGGGCCAGGAGTCACGGAAAGGCAGAGTGGGGACAGTCCTGGCCACTTCGGAGGTGGTGCAGGGCAGGAACTGTCCACCATATAAACATGTGACTTAAACTAGAATTAAGGGCCGGAGCCATAGCACAGCTGGGAAGGTGTTTGCCTTATATGCGGCCGACCTGGGTTCGATCCCTGGCATCCCATATGGTCCCCCGAGCACTGCCAGGAGTGATTCCTGAGTACAGAGCCAGAGGCAACCCCAGAGTATCACTGGGTGTGAGTTCCCCTCCCCCAAAAAAGACTAAGTGCCGTAGTGATAGTACAGCAGGCAGGGCGTTTGCCTTGCATGCGGTCAACCCAGGCTGAATCCCCAGAATCCCATATGGGCCCCTGAACCTGCCAGGAGTGAGCTCTGAGTGCAGAGCCAGTTCTGACATCACTGGTTGGAGCCCTAAAAACAAACAAAACACAAAGAAAAAAAATATCCTGTGCTCTGCATCCTACCGCAGCCTGGTGTGTGTGACTCAACTATGCAACATCAGGGAGGAGCTCATGGCCAAGGTGTGGGGCCAGCCATAGGGGGCCCCAAGTCCCAGATCTCGCACCAGGAAGGCCTCTCTGAATGCCTGTACTTGACTCGCTCCCTGGGACTGACTCAGAACCAGAGTGGGTGGAATGCACCCCTTTTTACTCTACTGCTACAGCTCAAAGAGCACTGGTTGATTTGGGCGCCACACCCAGCTGTGTTCAGGGGTTACTCCTGGCTCTGCATTCAGGAATTAATCCTGATGGTGCTCAGGGGAACAACTGGAGTGGCAGGGATCAAACCTTGGCCAAGCATGTGCAGTGGGTCGGCAAACGCCCTACCCACCGCACTCTCTCTCCAGTCCTCACAGAGCACTATTTTAGAGTGGTGATTTGGTTGGAACTGATAAGTTATTTCTGGGGACGGGCTGTCTGGCCCCATTTGAGTGTGCCCAGGTGGGCCCAGCTTTGACTTTCGTGCTAGCCCTGGGGTATGCAGCCCAGGCCTTCTCTGATGGAGCTGTCTTTCATTCCTGGCTGACATAGAGACCGAGATCAGTTTGATTCTGTGGTTGCTTCTTGGGGTGTGTGGTCCCAGCTCTGAGTCTCCCCCGATGAATTTCCTGTCTCCAGGAATAACCCCCCCACCCCCACCACCAGAAGTCAGGCCAGTACATCACTGGGTGTGGCCCCAAAACCGGAAAAAATTGTATTAGAAGAGCTTTCTTGAGTGAGTCGAGAATGCTGGCAGCGGTCTTAGAGGGGCTCTTACAAGCTGGGTCACTTGGTGTTATGAAAGCCCAGGGGCTTCCCTGAAAGGCCCTGCCAGAGACACCTTAAGCTGGAGCGATAGCACAGCGGGTAGGGCGTTCGCCTTACACGCGGCCAACATGGTCGACCCGAGTTCGATTCCTCCGCCCCTCTCGGAGAGCCCGGCAAGCTACCGAGAGTATTCGATATGCCAGACACAGTAACAACAAAGTCTCCAATGGAGACGTTACTGGGCCCGCTCGAGCAAATCGACGATCAACGGGAGGGCCTTTACCTTACCTTACCCCCACCACCATGTCCCACCTGCTTGGCACTGGGTCCTGACACAGTACGAGCACTGCATGAGATGGGATGAGCCCCACTCCAAAGATAACTGGTCAGGGCCTTTGTACAGAGCACGAGATTCTTCCGAAGGAACTCAACCCATCCTTCCAGCTGTGAAGTTTCCATTCTCCTGCCCTTGGGTATCCAAGAAACCCAACCCTATGATGTCTTTGGCATTCATTCTACTTGACAGATCTACACCCTTTGATCTATTGTGATCCCCTTCATGATGCTTTATGCAAAGGTTTAAATTTTTCAAAAACTGAAAAACTTGTCTAAAAATCCATCAATGAAACTGGATATGCTTTTATTTTTAAAGAAAAAGACAGGTGAGTGAAGTGACCGCAATCCTGCAGACTGGGAGGCAGGCGAGCCCTGCAGCTGAAAGCTTGACATCCAGGCCATCACCTCCCCGACACAGGAAAGGGGAAAAATACAAACCAGGGGGCTGGAGCGATAGCACAGCGGGTAGGGCGTTTGTCTTGCACGCTGCTGACCCGGGTTTGATTCTCGGCATCCCATATGGCCCCCCCGAGCACCGCCAGGAGTGATTCCTGAGCACAGAGCCAGGAGCAACCCCTGAGCATCACCTGGTGTGACCCAAAAGCAAAAACAAATTAGCAAAAAAAAAAAAAAAAAGAAAAAGAAAAAAACAAAACAGATCAAGAACAAAAAACGACTTCCCTCAGGTTGCAATTCCTGATGGAGACTCTTACTCCCTGACACAGTTTTCTAACTCTCTGAGACTGAGTCAACACGGCAAGTCCCCCAGCCTCTAATTCTCTGTAAGAGTCCGTGGGGTCCTGGGAGCACTCCCAGGAGTGAGCCCTGAGCAACTGAGGGTGGTACCCCCAAAGAGTCTTTTTTTAAATCACAGTTCTTAAGACAAATTATAATAAAATCACTTGGCAAGAGAAAATGTATACTTTGACACGGGGGGGGGGGGGGGGCGGAGGAACATAGTTCCTTTCTTAACCTCAGAGCTAAATAACTTAAAAAAAAAAAAAGTGTTCATGAGGCTAGGGGGTCAGCTCAGTGGTAAAGCACATGCCTTCTGGAGAAGGCCCGATCCCTGGCACACTAAACCAAGCGGCCAAAAATATGAATGAATGCATTTTTAACTGAAAAACAAAGGCAATTCCATCTTAAAGCTCAAACAGAATACTGAAAACATTAGTAGAAAAAAGCTCAATGCAACGCTACAGAATAAAACTGTTTCGTCTTACAGATATTTAAAGCTAGCTATCCCACTTTTCATCAGTATGTGTTAAGATCTGTGTGGCAGCCTGCAGATTAGCCATTTGTTCAGGACGAGAGTGTGAGGACTACAAAATAAAAAAAAAAAATTCAACGAAACGCAGAGCAGTTGTTTGTCCTGATTGAAAAAAGCAGCATACACGTTAAGATAGGATTATACGCTTTAATCTGATTGACACGGAGAAGTGAGGAAGACAAGAGAGAGACTCAGCTCTGCTTTGGGCATAACCAGATGCTTCTTTTCCCGAAAGTACCCGAGGTTTTCCTGACCACATTTCATGGGAACCCTTCAGGAAACCAAACTATGTGTGATTCCGGAAACACGCTGTACGCAGGACAGAAAGAGCGTCCCGGGCGGTGGAAGATCGGGCGAGAGGAAGCACCTGGTGCCGCGCAGCTCTAAGGTAGCTGATCCGCAGAGAGCGTGTGGCGCGCTCGCCTGGCCGCGCTGATGGGAGCATGCTGAGTGAGTGAAGGCTGGTCCGGGGCTTACCATCGGTAAAAACACGTTTCTTTGGGAAAACGGCCAGCCACGCTGGCTGGGCGTGGCGCTGCTCGTTTAGACGCCCAGCTTGTTGGCCTGGGTGAGGACCACTTTGAGAACGGGCATGAAGGCGGAGGTCTCGCTGAAGTTGCTGGTGCTGACGATGTGGGTGTGGATGCTCAGGCCCTCCGAGTAGTTGCGTGTCTCGATGCTCCGGGCGATGCTGTGTAAACCGTTGATGATCGTGGGCGACAGCTGAGAGGCGGAGTCGAGAGAGAGAATGACGTTTACAAAGAATTTCCCGGAGACCATGCAACAAACACTAACTTCATCCTCATGATTCCAAGAGGTTTGAAATAAACATTATTTTAAAATGTAGAAACCATTCAACACTTCTAGAAATATGGGTTTGTTTTTTTTTTTATTTTTTTTGCTTTTTGGGTCACACCTGGCGATGCACAGGGGTTCCTCCTGGCTCTGCATTCAGGAATTACTCCTGGCGGTGCTCAGGGGACCATGTGGGATGCTAGGAATCGAACCCGGGTCACCCGCGTGCAAGGAAAACACCCTACCCGCTGTGCTATCTCTCCAGCCCCTGGTTTTCTTTTTTAATCAAGCTACACTTTAGATTATAAGATGGAACCAGAACAAAGAGACTTCCCTAGAGTGACACATGAACAACTTTCCCAGTATTTCTTATAGAAACGAAGGGAAATTTCCTAACCCAACATTAAATGTTAATATCCCTCTGCATTTAAAATTTCATGAATCAGTGTAGATATAACCTTATACGGTTCCATTTTCTTTCTATGAATAGGAAGGAATTAAATACATGAAAGCATTGGGTTTGGACCCCAATGGACAATACTCAGGGGCTGCCACAGGCTCAGAGTTGAGGGCTGCTCTGAACGGCATGCAAGTGAATCAGACCATCCGAGGCCCATGAAATATTCTTGGCGGTTTTCCCCGTTTTGGGAGGCACACACAGCGTTGCTTAGGGACCACACCTGGTGATGCTTAGGGGACCATATGTGGTGGTGTGTGTGGAAGGGGGGGGATGATCAAACCATGGTCAGCCGCGAGCAAGGCAAGTGCCTTAAGTCCTGTCCCCTCTCTCTGGCCCAAGAGCTGAATATTCCTTTGGTTTGGTTTTGTCTTCGTCAATACCCTAAACGATTGGTTTGAGGCTGTTCGTGTTCCTAGAACGAGCAGACGCCACTGGGCTATGCTAGCACGCAACAGGGAAGAATGGAGACGTTACTGGTGCCTGCTCAGGCTAGTCGATGAGTAACGGGATGTCAAGTGATCAAGTTTGGTTTTGTCTGGGGCCACAGCCCATGGGGCTCAGGACTCACTCCTGGCTCTGTGATCAGGGATCAGTCCTGGGGTGACTGAGATGCTGGGGATTGGGTTAGGGAATATGGGACACTGCGGAGTGAACCGGGCCAGGTGCTGAATACTCGCAACGGCCTAATTTACTGGGGTCATCAGGGGACCACGTGGTGGCAAGGATCCAACCCACTTGCAGCCACTGTCTGGCCCCCGACTTATCTGAAAGCGTCCGCGACTAGAGAAACCCTGTTTATTCACTCCCTTGGCGTGGCCGTAGCCTTCATCATGCACTCGATGCGTCGAGTCTTTTCTGTTCGCTCTCGGATCACACCCAGTGGTGCTCAGGGCTCACTCCTGGGGCTTCTCAGGACCATACTCGGTGTCGGGCACGGGGGTAAGCTTCGCAGGCCAACTGCCTGCCCCACCCCCCACAGCCTCTCTCCAGGCCTCGATTCTGACAATTCTGGTAACTTCTAAATAATCTGGCCAACTCTTAAAACCATAAAAACTTGCAGGGCTTTTCCCCCATGTCGTTATTTAGTTTCAGTTCGGGTCTCAGGTGATAAAGAGTTCGGTTATTTTCATTTGACAGGACCGGTGCAGGGAAGGTGAAAAGAGGGACGCTGGAATCTGAGCATATACACCCCCCGGCCCTGTTCTCTTTCCCCCTCCTGTCTAAGTGCCTTCACTAATCAAACAGCCAGAGGGCAGTACGGGAGGCGGGTACAGGAGGGGCCGCGGGTGCTGGTCCTGCTGGCTGGTCACGGGCACTCACTCGCTCTGGGCCGCAGCTCTTCCCAACGGCAGAGTCCAAGAGCCGGCACTCAGAGAGAGAGCTGGTCTCTGGAACCAGCGTGCTCTCTGACTTCTGAATGCGAGAGACGCAAAAACATGGATACCGGGGGCCAGAGAGATCGTACAGCAGGAAGGGTGCTGGCCCCATCCACCACCAATCCGGGTTCGACCCCTGGCACTCGAAATGGTCCCCTGAGACGATCGGGAGTGATCCCCGAGTGCAGGATCGGGAGTAAGCCCTGAGCACTGCAGGGTGTGGTCCCCAAATAAAACAAAACAAAAAAGAATACAGGGTCACTTCACCTTCAGGCCAATATTTATAAGCTTATATTTCTCTTGCCAATTATAAGCAGGGTTAAAATCTGCCCCCACCCTACCCCCTCAGGCCCAGGAAATGAAATTCAAGATTCAGACAGAGCAAAGCCTATGCTGCTAATATTCACAGCAACTTTGCTCCCACATACACGGCCAGTGGAAGAGCTGGCGAGACACTTAATTCGCTACAAACCAAGCAGTTATCAAGAAATCCTCCTTTGCGCCACACTTACTGTCTGTTCTCTAAGTTTATCATACAGAAGCTCCAGACGTTTACTGGCATCATCCAGCTTCCTTCTGGTTTGCTGCAGGAGAGGGAAAAAAATTGTTTTATTTTAACATAAACGTCTATCCAAAGAACATGCTTCGGCTCCTGTCATTAAACACACATGATGTGACCACTTCAGGACTGGAGCTACAGCACAGTGGGGAGGGCATTTGCCTTGCACAAAACGGACTCGGGTTCAACCCCTGGCATCCCACACAGTCCCTTGAGCACTGCCAGGAGTAATTCCTGAGTGCAGAGTCAGGAGTAAGCCCTAAGCATCACTGGGTGTGACACAAAAAGCAAAAAATAACATAAGAATACTTAAAAAAATGTGACCAAGAAAGAGCGGGATAGACACAGAAAGATTGCATTCATCTGGGGAACATAAAGCAACAAAACGGGAGACTAACACCCAGGAATGGCTGAGATTAGTACCAGGAATTTTGCTCCATGACTTGAAGGCCAGCCACATGTGCTAGGTGAGAAGGAAGCTCAGATAGAGAAGAGAGCACCAAATAAAGGGTGTTGTGAAGACCCTCCCAAGGTGGGAGAGACATGCTAAAAGTAGTCTATAGACCAAACATGATTGCCACTCAATGCCTCTCTGGCAAAACACAGTACCCAAAAGAAGAGAGAGAGAACAAGGGGGAATGCCCTGCCACAGCGGCAGGGTGGGACGGGGGGTGGGATGGGGGGTGGGAGGGATGCTAGGACCCTGGTGGGGGAGGATGGGCAGTGGTGGAGGGATGGGTACTTGATCATTGTATAACTGAAACCCAAGCACAAAAATTTATAAGTCTATAAATGTACCTCATGGTGTTTCACTAATAAAAAAAAAAAATTAAAAAAAAAAGTGACCAGCTTCATTCTAAAGTAAATGGGGGCAACTCTAAGAAAATAGAGATTATTAGAACAAAGATGGTAACTCATGGGGTGGGGTCAGAGGCAACAGGACGAGGCTGTCTGCCAGATGCATGAGGATTCTGTGTTAGCTTCCACCCAGACCAAACTTCATTGAGAAGTGACAAGGGGTGTGTATGCACGTGTGTGTATGTGTGTGTGTGTAACTTCACTGAAAAGGTGTGTGTGTGTGTGTGTGTGTGTGTGTGTGTGTGTCTTAGCAAGACAAACGCCCTCCCCACTGCACTATCGCTCCTGTCCAGGAGCTCAGTATTTATAATGGCCTGATTTACTGGGGTCATTGCCAGCAATTTTCAGGGGACCCGTATCCACAGCAACACGATGGCCATGTGGATGCAGTCACGGGTCCGTGTCCTGAAGAGGGAGAGCTACACACAGTAACAAGGCACCTCGGGAGCCAGAACACAAACAGGGCTGAACTGGAATCTTGCTTCAACCTTTCAAAACAACCGCACACTGCCAAATCTGCCATGTTTAAGCTTGACTCTTTCTGAGCCTTTGAAACACCACGGGAAGAAAGAAAATCATGTTCTCATGCTTTAAGAGTACTAAGAAGGAAGTAATAAATTGAGTTCTTGAATTAAGGCTTCCCCAACGCAAATCAAAATAACACTGAGGTACCACGGAGACTGGCAATCAAACAGAAAAACCATCCCAGTGTGGGTGTGGCTGTGGGGACAAGGGGCCCTCCCTCGCTGCTGGTGTGAACTGGCCCAACATTTCTGGAAGATAAAAAACTAGGAACTGAGCTTCCATAGGACCCAGCAGCTCCACTCCTGGGAATCTCCTCAAGGGCCCCCAAACACAAGGCAGCAAAGACGTCTTCACTCCTACGTTCAGTGCAGCACTATTCAAAAGAGCCAAAATCTGGGCACAATGTGAGGGCACGAAGACAGGGTTGGTTGGGTCCTTGTGCTGGGGTTACCCAGGGCCCCCGTCATGCTCTGGGGCCACCATGACCTCAGGGTCCGGGAGACCCAACCGGGGCAGCAGTGTGCAAGGTCTGTCCTTAATCCCCGTACGATCTCTCCGACGCCTTGTCTGACTTTTGTGCAAAATATCCGTCCAAATGTGTTTTTTTGGTACAAAAGTAAATCTGTGAGAAACATGTTAAGCACCACAATCACTATCATCCCGTTGTTCCATCGATTTGCTCGAGCGGGCTCCAGTAACATCTCCATTCGTCCCTGTCACGTGCCAGTGTAGCACGATGGCATATTGGGGCTCTTTCAGGGTCAGGGGAATGAGGACCATCACTGTTACTGTTTTTGGGATAGCGAGTACGCCACGGGTAGCTTGCCAGGCTCTGCCGTGAGGGTGGGATACATTCGGTAGCTTGCCGGTCTCTCCGAGAGGGATGGAAGCTTTGGGGCAGCCTCTAATCACCTTCAGGCATATATGCAGGCAGGATATAAGTGCACAGTAATGACAGTAATTACAGAGAACAACGTAAAAGGTTCTTCCAAGTAAGCCCACTGGGGGAAAGGAGACGTACGGGGTCTGTGGCGGAGGAGAGGCAGCGCTGGATCAGGTCCTCGAAGGTGGTCTTCAGGATGAGATGCTCGTCTGGAATCGGCTTCTTGGTAATCTTTTCTGTTGGTAAAGCCTGCACATGCTACAAGAGAGTAAAATCACCATCAGTGACCAGAAGCTACCAAACTAACATCCAAGGGCCACCATGTCTAACTTAGGCTGTCTAACCCGAAGCCAGCCGCGCGCACTCACTAAGGGAAGAATCCTTTCAAACTGTTTTAAGAGACCCCACCTGAGAGCCCTCCCTGCTCCCCAATCCCGCAATCCCAGCACAGCGTTACCTGGACGGTTCCGATGGGGGCCCCTGGGGCCCCCTCCATACTGGGCTTGGGGAAGGCGGGCGGCAGGCCGGGCTGGCCGGGGAAGGGCTGTCCCCCGGGCTGTGGCGGCTGCGGGAAGGACGCGTGGCCCGCCAGGGGCGCTGGGCCAGAAGGCTGTGGCGACAGCATCTGCGACTGAGGGTCGCCCAGGGGATTCATGATGGGCTCGGTGATGGGGGCAGGCGGCAGGAAGTTCTCAGGCATCTTTCGAAAGATGGAAACAGAAGACAGCACGCGTGAGAAGGAAAACAATGCCGCCAACATGTCCTCAGCGGACGTGGACGGAAGGGAGGCAGATTATTCCACGGCTAAAAAGATGCTTAAGTTCCCGTGCTTCCCTTTTCCCCCCCGGAAAAGGCTATGCAGGATCTGAAAGAACAGCAAAGCTGCCCCAGCTCAGAGGGAGGGTGGCTGAAACTCGGTTTTCTGCGCTCCCCCTCGCCTTCCACACTTCCTCTCAGTTTCCATCTCAAGATGCAGGGTCAGAAATGCCAAAGGTGTGTTTGTGCTCCTTGGGACAGGGCGTATGACCCTTCGCCTAGGTCACGGAGCAGGACGCCCTGGCCATTAAGCACTCAAGTAGAAGACTAAGCTTCTGACCATTAGTGACCTCCATTTCGGGACTTTTTGTTCATTCGGTGCCTCCCAATTTGGTGACTGCCTTTTCTTATTTGTGGGGGACAGGTGCTCTAACAGCTCTCAGAGTTACCGACACCTACACAATGCTCGGCCTCAGGGCTGATTTCTCCACTCATGCTCTAAGTGAAGACACAGTGAGCCTAAAATACAGGGACCAAATTCATGATGACTGTCGGGACGCAAAGACGAGAGCGATTCAGCCCCCACGATCACAGCACAGTTCTGAGGAGACCGGATTCTATTTTCCTCCCTGCCCTTCAGTGACTCTACAGGGTCGGTCAGCTGTGCCCGGGAAAGGACTGGGGAAGTGTGCTGGGCTCCGGGGACCGCAGCTAACAGAACCCCGGGAGGCAATGGGAAGGGCATCTTCTTCTGGTACCTTCTTTTTCTTGGGCACTCTGTTCAAAGCAGGAGGATCATTCCAGCCATTCTGAGGGCCTGTAACAGACAACAGAGAGCAAATACTCCTTTTGAATCCTGAAACCTCAGGGCATCACGCCATCGTAACAGAAAGCCTTCAAGTTCTGCCCTAAGCCGTAAGTAACCATCACGAGATTCCCCAGACTGGGCCGTGGGGCCGCCGAGACCGGGATTCTCAGGCTCGTTACTTCTAAGAGCCACCAGGTCTTGGCTTACTGCACAGTAATGACCTGACATTACTTCCACTGAAAGTGAAAAGAGGAACTAAATTTAAAACAGTCAAGTCTTCACATCCATACTGGTTCTATAATTGCCAAATTAGCAATTCTCTGTAGGTGAAAAAAAAACAAACAAATCATCTGAATCAACAGACCTAAGATATATTTCACTCACAAAAAAGAATAAAAGTAGCAAACTCCCATTTCCCGAGAGCAATTCACCCTAAGACACTTCTGTCAATGCCTTCCCCCCAAAAGCTGTCATCTTATTAGAGTATGACATGGACATTTGTAGTAGTATGCACTAAATATCAGAATGCCAATATCTTCAAAGAAAAAAGGGAATAAAACTTGCCAGAGATCAGACAGAATATTTTACCTGTACTTGTTTTATTGATATGCATATGCTAAATCACAAAAATGCTGAGCAAGAAAAAGAATCTGTGATTCATACATAATTACGTAGAATGTCAAAGAAACTTTTGAAAACAAGTTCTCGGAACTGAGTGCTAAAAGTAGGTACAAGGATATTCTTGACAAACTTCCGGTATCAATACTGCAAACCACAATGCCCAAAAGGGGGGCGGGGGAGGGAGGAAGAAGGAGAGAGGGGTAGAGGGAGGGAGGGAGGGGGGAGAGAGAGAGAGAGAGAGAGAGAGAGAGAGCGCATCTGCCATACAGGTAGGCAGGAGGTGGAGAATTGGGGGTGAGGGAAGAGAATTGGGGATACTGGTGCTGGGAAATGTGCACTGGTGGAGGGATAATTGTTAGAATAATAATGTATGACTGAAATCCAATCATTAACAGCTTTGTAAGGGTCTATCTCACAGTGATTCAAAAAAAAAAAGTTCTTGGGGCCATACAGATAGTCTAGTGAGTAAGGAGCTTGCCTCGAATATGGCTGGGCCAGGAGTGACCCCTGAGTGCAGAGCCAGGAGTCAGCCCTGAGCACAGCCCAGTGTGGCCCCCAAACAAAAAACAAAACAAAATAAATAACACACAAAAAACCCACCCCCCAAAACAAAACTGCAACCAGCATGTATATTTACCTGCCCTGATTTTAAAAAACAGAATCAGTCTTCTGCAAGTTCACAGAGAGATTTCACCAAATTGATCTCACAACAGTCAAGAGGCAATCACAGAATATTAAATCATATGCCGCTGCTTATCAAGTTCTTAAAGTCCTGGTTATAGATTATTTATCAAATCTTATACAAATCTTCCCCAGCACCTTTTAATCTCACTTGAATGTAAGACAATCTTGAGGTAGCAATTTTTATGTTGATATCAAGTAGACGGCTTTTATGATTTAAAGCAACTTTATAAGCTCACTATTAAGTCCAATTGTAAGAATTTGATTAATTAAACAGACAAATTTAAAGATGACTCTAATTAGATTTAGAATATCTTCAATTCTGAAGTTCACATGCAATATTGTGAATGGCCATTTATCAATGTTACTAAATGATTCAAAGATTTCCAAAACTTTATTTTCATAACCAATTCACCTTCCAACAGAGGTGCCTGGTCTCGCACAGACTGATTTTCTGTAGATAAAATGTAAAAGAGACTTAGCTGGTATTATCAAAGACATACTAAACACATTTTTTCACTTTCAATTGTTTTTTTTCTACATCCTTCAAGCCCAGAAAGTACAAACTAATCTTTCAAGGGAACAGAACTTAAATCCTGAGAAATGTCTATCTAATTCTTCTATCTAAGAAAGCAATCAATTCTGGGTCAAATGGAACTTAAGCCGTTTCAGATTCAATTAATGTGTGTGTGTGTGTGTGTGTGTGTGTGTGTGTGTGTGTGTGTGTAAGCTGCCTGAATAAATCCAGTTCCTCATGCACGCAACCCACATGTTCTACTACTGAACAGAACCGTCCAATAATTTTTTTTTCTTCTGGAAGCACAGTCGGGGAGGCTCAGGACTTACTATTATCTCTCTACTGAGGGGTCACTCCCAAAAGTGATTGGGGGCATCAGATACGGTGCTGGGACGAAATCAGGGTCAACTGGTGTGACCTCAAAACAGGAAGTGGCCCGAGGTAATACAGGGGTTAGGGTGCACGTGGCTGATTCTCGTTCAATCCCTGCGTTGCCTGCAAACATGGTCTCAGGGGCACCTCCAGAGGTGACCCCCGAGCAGAGCCAGGAGTCAGCTGTGACCTCCACTGGGTGTGTGTGCCCTGTCCGCACCCCTCAAATTAGTGAATTCATGTCCTGATGATTGTGACACTATTCCTGTGAGCTCGGGGCACACATTTTTGTGGTTCCCTATTAGAGGATTCTGAAATCTTAGTGCTGAGCTGGAGAGAGCGCTCAGTGGCCGAGCGATGCTTTGCATAAAGGAGGCGGGTGTGGTCCTGGCACCGCTGGGAGCAGTCCCCGAGCAATGTCCTGGGAGTGACCCTGACCTTCCCCCAACACATGAAATAAAACAACGTCCTGAGGCCTGGCAAGAATCACCCACACGGCAAGTAAGACTTCCAAGTTTCATGAGGAAGCACGGCGTGAACTGAGGCCACAGCTCACTCACAACCGTTTACAGCAGCTAAGCAAAAACACTGAGGGCATCAGAAGGGAGAGTAGTACAGAGCTGAAACCACTAACTGAAACACAGCGGGCGGGGAGCCCGCGAGGGGCAACGGAGCAGCAAGGCTGAGAAACGCTTGCTCCGCGGTTCCTATTATTAGTCTTTGCTTTCCAGCCTCCCGAGGAGATTTTGTTATCGTACATAAGCAAAGACTTCATGCCACGACCCAATACAGTTTTGCTTAGGGAGAAATTAAAAAAAAAAAAAAAGCCTGCAAACATTTAACTCAGATTAGAAAGAAACCGACTATTTTCCCAGAGGCAGTGCTGACAGACACAGCCCGAGTCCTTCTCTAAGGGCCTGAGCCCGAGGGGCTGTTCCCGTCTCCACGTGCAGACCGCCAGCACCGTTCCGACCAGTTGAAACGTCAGTCCCGAATCTCGTGGCCAGGAGAGTGACAACGGCAAGTGCTAGCAGACGTTCCAGGCATGTTCAACGCCTGCTAATCCACCTATCCCTACTTTCTGGGGGAGAGCAGGAGGCGAGCCGGGCTATAGCCAAAGAGGCTCAGGGACCACCCGTGGCTCTGTGCTCAGGAGTGACCCCTGGTGGCAATGTTCAGTGGCGAGTGGGGACGTGCCCCTGAACCCCCAGTGGGCCCAGCACATGCCGCGGGGCCTGACCTCAGAAGGAAACTGTGAGATGTACCTGGCTCCGCTCCTCAGTCCGCCCATCCATTTCTCGCCTCTGCTCTGAAGCTCAGTGGCAGCCCGCGGGCTCTGATCCCTTGGGAGTTCTCACGCCTGCCTCACTTGGCAACTCGCAGACATCCTCTGAGTGTTCTAACCCGCAGCCAACACCCCGGACCACCCAGTGTGGAGTTAGCAGCCCTATTCCCCTCTGCCCACCCGGGGGGGCGCAGACCTGTCCTCTGGGACGCGGGCAGCTCGCTGGCCCCCGGCGGCAGAGTGAAGGCAGAGGAGGACGGGGGCGCGCCCGGGCCGCCGTGCTGGAAGGACGGTCCGGAGGGCGGGGGCGGGGGGAAGGCGCTGGCAGGGCTGGCGACCGGCGGGGACGCCTGGTGCTGCGGCGGCGGGTAGAGCGGAGGCTGGCCCGAGTAGGCGGGCGCGGAGGACGCGAACGGGGCGTTGGGGTAGGCGCTGGAGGCGGGCGGCGCGGCGGGCTGCGGGGGCCGGAAGGCGGCCGTGCCCCCGGATCCGAAGGGGTACTGCTGCACTGGCTGGTAAGCTACACCGGGAAGGAAAAGAGACGCTCATTAGTCACGGCTCGCTCCGATGCTCCGTCACCTTTTCCCCCCAGGGTTCCTGCCCTGAGTCAAGTCCCAAGCATGCGGGAAGGCGCAGGGCAGGCTCCTACTCGCACCCGGTGCCTGAACACAGCCGAACACAGAGCCCGGCGCTGGCGGGAGACCTGGAGCCCACTCCTACCACCACAGGCAGCTGCCCAGGGCCTTGCCCCTTCGCTCCGTCTCCTGATGATCTCTCATTTTAGGAGGCGAAGACAAGAAAATCTGTGAATCCCCGGATCCAAACAACTGCAAAAGGCGACTTTCTTGGAACTTTCTCCGGAGGATGGCAATGACGGTGATGAGCCACCAGGTGGAGCCAGGCCAGAGGCACAGACGCCAAGTGACACCCTTGGCTGTGCAGGGGAGGAGCAGGTCCAGGAGGCTCAAAACCATCCTGGAGCGATAGCACAGCCGGGAGGGTGGTTGCCTTGCATGTGGCCGACCCAGGTTCGATCCCTGGCATCCCATAGGGTCCCCCGAGCACCGCCAGGAGTGATTCCTGAGTGCAGGGCCAGGAGTAACCCGAGCCATCAGGGGACCCTAAGTGATGTCTGGGATGCAACCTGGGCAAATGCCCTACCCACGTGACATCGCTCTAGATATTGAAACTTTCTGAACATTCAACTCGATTTTACTATGAACCAACACCTGCCTTAGAGAAAAATGTCTAAAAAAACAAAATGGAAAATAACAATGAATATACCTCGGACTATTTTTCCAAAAGTAGTTTGGATCATTTTGCCAAGGAAAAGAGTCCAAATAATTCCCTAAAGTGTATGTGTGTGTGTGTAGATTTTTGGGTCACACTCGGCTTACTCACAGCCCTGGGCTTACGGATCTCTGCTGGCCGTGCTTGGGGGCCCATATGGGATGCTATACGAACTGGGCTAGCTGCTTGCAAGGTTTTACCCTATTATCTCTCCAGTCCCTGTATTTTAATTTTTTAATTTATTTTTCTTCGGGGATGATGGGGGGGGGGGGGCTGCTAGAACCAAACCTGCAAACTTGATCTTCTAAGCACTGAGCTACATCCACGACTTCTCTGATTCTTTGTTTTTTGGCGCCCATCCTGGAGATGCTCAGGGCTGATTCCTGACTCTGTGCTCCGGGATTACTCCTGGCAGGGCTCAGGGGACCACAGGGGGGTGCCGGGGATCCAACTCCAGTTGGTCACACTCAAGGCAAGTGCCCTGCCCGCTCTAGTATCCTTCGAGCCCCTCTGAGGTTCTATGACCCAAATTACAGGCCTGGAGTCTCTCTTTGACGGCTCTCGGTCAGGGTTCGGGAACGGAGGCCAGTGTTGTCGAGGCCCGACAGGGGCACTGTGCAGGGCCACCCCAGGGAAGCTCGTTTCCCTCGCACGAGAGAGGCTGGAGCCCGACCATGGCTCTGGGGCTGAGGCAGGACAGCAGGGCGCGGGTTACTCACGCTGTGGCTGTGTATACGCAGCGACCTGGGCGGGCATGTGCCCCGCGGTGGGCAGCGGAGGGGCCGTGGCTCCGGGCTGGACGGTCCCGTGCATGATGAAGCCCGGAGGGGGCGGGTTGTCTCCCTGCAGATGACAGAGGGTACAGAGGAGGTCACGTGCTGAGCCCAGAACGCTATCGGGTGCATCTGCGCACCTCTGCTTTTCATGTGTAAACAACACCTTGACTGTAAGAAACACTGCATTTTCCACAGCCAGTCTTATTGAGGACACTTTTTTTCCCCTTCCCCAAGCAATTTATTTTGAAGATTTAAGGCTCAACGAGGCCCAAAGCAATCACTGCAGTGAATGGCAAGCGATGCCAAGGAACCTGATAACACAGTGCCAACAATATTTACAAGTCACCAGGATTTTCCACCTTTACTAAATCCCATCTACTCTCCACATTTTGGAAACAAAAGGACAATATCACGAGGGGAATTGGCTTCAATTTCCTTCAATTTCTGCGATGCTCAGAAAGAAATGAGAAAGAAAGCACAGAGTTAAAAAAAAAAAAAAAAGAAAGAAAATCTTCAGTGAAATCAGAATTAGACCAGTGAGAACCTGGATTGATTTTCTAGTGGAAATTAATTTGGAACTACAGGCGGAGAGAGGAACAAGAAAAGAAAATGAGTCGTACTGAAAATCGCTTCTTGCATCTTAAAAGCTTAAAAAGGCAAAAAGCAGGCAGACAGATGGGGGGAGGGTGACGAGCGGGCAGGGCGCATCGCGCTGCGGAGTCAGGGAGCGTCGCTCAGGGAGGAACAAGGGAGGCTATACCTGTGTGTCAGAGGGACAGGCTGCAGGTGGGTGGCTGGGAAGGGCAGTGGGAGTTTTGTCACTCCAGGTAGTGACAGTAGGGGCAACTCTAACCTGAATCGAACAAAGAAACACCAATCACAGAAAATAAAAAACGAAACGTTAAAAGAAGAAAAAAACCCCAAAGGCATTCATGGCCATGCAAGATGGAAAATAAGAGCCGCAAGACAGCATAGACGTTAGGCAATTGCTTTCAAGGCAGTGCGTACTTTAAAAAAAAAATGCACATTTACCACGTAACAGGGAGATGGGGGGGGGGGGGGGGAGGGAACAATCAGTGAGAATCTAAATCAAAAGCTCAAGGAATAACGCCATTCCAGAGTGTCCAGAAGAAAGGCAAGAGCTACGTCCTCTAAGTGAGGAAGGAAAGACATTCCAGAGAAAGTAACTGAAAGAAAGAGTGATTGTTTGGAAGCATTAATAGTCTCCATGCTGCCATTACATTTGTAAACACAAAGCTCCATTTCTTGATTTCAGTTAGCGTCACAAAAATCATTAGTCCCCGAGGAAGCTAAGAATCAACAGCACAATCAGAGTATATTAAGGGCAAATATTCGGGATCCCCCCGTTTAGCCCCCCCCACCGAGAAAGCCAGACCCAGAGAAACCTTATTCAGATCAGGGAGGCCAGGGCAAGCCTGCGACCGAGGCAGGGTTGGGCGCCGCGGGTTAGCCCACCTCACCACGCCTGTTTCTGCAAGGCCAGAGGGTCCCCCAAAGAACGGGAAGCCATCAACATCTTTCTTTGGGAATGAAGTCTTGAGACAAACTCTGGTAACTAAGCAACTACGCTCCAGGCAGAGTGGTACCCCACGAAACCTGCCTCCCTTCCAGCCCTCCCCTCCTGCTCTGCAAACAATGCTTTAATTCATGCCTCAACCTGGTTTTCTCCCCTTATGAGATTTCTAAGTCTAACAAAGGTCTTTAAATATATTTACCTTTGGAGAAAGAGGGGGTGGGGGGGGAGAGAGAGAGAGAGAGAGAGAGAGAGAGAGGGAGAGAGAGGGGAGAGAGGGAGAAAGAGAGGAGAGAGGGGCTGGAGTGACAGCACAGTGGGTAGGGTGTTTGCCTGGCACGCAGCCAACCCGGGTTCGATTCCCAGCATCCCATATGGTCGCCGGAGCACCACCAGGAGTAATTCCTGATGGCATGAGCCAGGAGTAACCCCTGTGCAACACCAGGTGTGACCCAAAAAGCAAAAAAATAAAAAGAGAGGAGAGAGTAGAGAAAGAGAAAAAGAGAGGAGAGAGAGACAGAGACAGACAGAGAGAGAGAGATCCTTCTCCCAGTGACAGAATGCCACACGATGCAGAGAAATCTGTCTTAAACTCTGGAAAGGAACTTAATCCCTCCCTTTTCCAAATCATCATTTTATTTCCTAGTGTAAGTCTAGTGCAACTTCCACAAAAATAAAGAAAAATTTGTTTATTGCTAGTGTTTGGGCCACACTCCGCAGTGCTCAGGGCTTCCTCCTGGCTCTGTGCTCAGGGATCACTCCTGGCAGTGCTCAGGGGACGGGAGCCAACCCCGGGTCGGCCACGTGCAAGGCAGATGCTTGGCCCACTGTACTATCTCTCTGGCCCTTGTTTTGTTTTAAACATACACGCAACAAATCAAGTTCTAGTCGGGCCCTCCTAAGGCTTTCCGCAATGATCTGTGAAGCGGAAGAAGGAAACGGAAAGCAGAGAGAACATTCTAGATCTGTGGTTCCCAGCCCTAGTGGAAGGGCCAGCCGACAGCTGGAAATCCCCGGCCCAGCGCTGGCTGGGGACGGGCAGAAACCACTGCTCTAGGGGACAGGCACTGTGTCACACGGGGTCATCCTGATCAGGCCCTGCTCGCCAGGGAACAGACAGAGCACACGTAGGTCTGCCTGGCTTCCCATGACTTTTGTCCAGGACGGCGAAAGGTAAAGAAGGCCCTGTCGGCCTATCAGCATCCGTCCTGGATTTCTGGGAAAAAGGAGACCCAGGGGCCTGGGTGGGGAAACAGTGTGAATCTCACCAAGAGCATCTAAGCACCATTCTCCGGAGCGCTCTCCGTGGTCCTTAATCTATGCTTCTTTTTTAAATATGGGCAAAGTATCTATTTATTTTATATAAAAATAAAGCTGTTGTTTGAAAAAATATGGAGGCTTTACATTAGTCTGGAAACAGTGGAAAGAAAAACAGGCTACATTTATGCTACTAAATGCTGAGTCATTTTAACGAATATTATTTAATATTCTTCATATTCCCGACAACTTCTGCTTTATAAACATCTGGTCATTCACTCACATTTCTCTAATACACAATCTGTTCAAATAAACATTATCTTCTGGATAGTCTTGATTGTACTAGGCAGAAGACACAGTAAACCCTGCACTAATAATTCGGAAAATACAGGGGGCAAAAATTTTTCTGAAAGTATCTGACAAAATTCAACAAATCACCCACAAGGTCACTTCTACTTTACATAAAGTTTGTTCTCTGAATTACAAGAATGGATGCATCTGGAAACTAAAAGTGATGGAAAAATAAGAAATCACCCTGGGAAATTTCCTATTTAACACCTAATGTTTGACCGGATGTTGGGGGGAGGCGAGGATCCCACCCAGCAGAGCTCAGGGAACAAACGGCTGGAGGGATCCAACCAGGGCTGGCCACACAAGACCTTACCCTGAGCTTCTTTGGTTTCTCCTCTTGGTGGGACTTGGGTGTCATACCTGGTGATCCTCTGGGACTACTCCATACTCTGTGCTCCGGGGCTGCTCCTGGTGGTGCGTGGGGGACCGTGTGGTGGCAGGGATCAAACTGGGGCTGACCACATGCAAGGCAGGTGCCTTCAGCCCTGCCCCATCACACACACTGTGATCAAGTTTGGACCTTCCAAGTAAAACCTCTTGGCCCACAGTCCAGTCTTGTCGGCTCCAATAGAAACACCTACACGTGCCGACTTAGCCTGGGGCGGGACACTAACCTGGGGATAATACTGCTGAGTCGGAAGCCTGGGCATCTGCCGGTGGCCGGCCATCGGGCCCGGCCGGCCCTTGGGGAGCTGCTGCCTCTCGTGCGGCACTTTGGCGGCTTCCTGTGGCAGCGCAGGCTCTCCTTGTGCTCTGCAAAGCCTGTCGCGAAGCTGCACAATATTCGGCTGGAAGAGACGTGGAATGAAAGAAAGCAGTGTTAGGACTCACCCAACTGCAGGCCGGCATGTTGACCTTCTCAAGAGGCCCCTTCCCCTTTATATGACCGGCGTTCGGCAACAGGCCTCCAACCTGACAGGACAGTTTGTAACACTCACAACTGGTAGCACAGGCCCACGACACGTAGGAGAACGCAGTCAGCGGAGAAGGAACCTGTACCATGCCCACTGCAGAAAGGCCTATGAGGGCATCTCAGGATTACTGCTCTTTTGACATTTCCTTGTAGCTGAGCAATGTATCACACGATTACTACGCAAAAGCAATTTAAAATGCAATTTGTTTCTTTGTAGGGAAAAAGGTCTCAAGAAGAATAACTCTTAAAAATGGTGATTTGAGAAAGATGAAACTTAATTTAACAAAAATGACAAGAAATAAATTGGGGGTAAAATATAATAAAATGTAATCTATAAAAATTTACAATGATAATAATTGAAACCCAAGCACAAAAATGTGTAAGTCTGCCCACAACACCCAAAAGGAGAGAGAGAACACAGGGGATTGCCCTGCCACAGAGACAGGGGGGATGGGGGGATGGGGGTGGGAGGGATATTATCCATGGTGGTGGAAAATGGGCACTGGTGGAGGGATGGGTATCTGATCATTGTATAATTGAAACCAAAGCACAAAAAATTGTAAATCTACAACTTTAAAAAAAAATAAAATACAATAAAGGGGAAAAAAAAATGTGTAAGTCTGCAACTGTACCTCATGATGTCTCACTATTAAAAAATTTTTTTAATAAAAAAATTTAAAATATAAAAAAAATTTACAATGATATAGATCTACAGTAAGTATAAGCTGACCAAATGACAAAAAAGGCAGTACATTAAAATGTTTATATTTAGTTTTAATATTCTAAAATACTATACATTTCTGCATAATATTTTTTTAAAAATTCACAGATAATAGTTCCAAGATTTCATTTAGAATTTTCCAGGCATACTTGATTGCCTTGTACAGAGAAGATTACATAATGGTATCACAAAGTCTTACCACCAGATAATTTCCGAATTAACAATTAGAGTCTACTGAGACACACACAAAAGGCGGCAAGATTAAAATTATGCTTTCTGTAAGAATGTACTTTAAAGGGGGTCAGAGAGAGAGTGGGCAGGGTGCTTGTTTGCACATGACAAACCAGAGTTTGATCCTGGCACCCCACAGGGTCCCCTGAGCCCTGCCAGAAGCGATCCCTGAACACAGAGCCAAGAGTAAGCCCTGAGCAATGCCAGGTGTGGCACAAACCAACAAAAACAAAACAAAACAAAAACTGAAAGAAGTAATGTACTTTGAAACTAAAAAACATCTGGTCCCCAAGCACTACCAGAGGCCTCTCCTGAGCACCGAGCCAGGAACAGCCCAGCTGGAGCCCAAAACCAAAACCCAAACCCGAAACTGTTAAAAAATATATTCACGTATAGCTTTTAAAAAATCTTTACAAATTTTTCATTATTTGAATCATTTCACTTAAAAATCAGCAAGCTAGGCCTTTCCTCAATCATTTTTCCCAAATGTCGTCCTCCGTGCCGTGGGAGCTAGTCTGTGCACATCTCTGATGCCGTGGAGGCCCACCTCAACCCATCCCTGAAGACGGTCGGTATCATTCACCCACAGACCAGTGACAGGACCAGACTCCAGGCCACCTCTCCTGGCGTGCGCTCACGTCCCACACTGAGCAGTTATCCAAGGACGCACCTTTACATCACGGCAACGTCAAAGGCCGAGAAACAATCAGGACCAATCACCTGGTTTGTGTTCTCAGGCAGAAAAGCCAAGGCCGCGGCAATACTGCCCTGCGCCGCCAACAGATTGGCGTACTGACTCATCTTCTCGGCCAGGAGGACGCCCACGGTGCCTGCGTCCAGCGTCTGGGTGAGCTGGACAGCTTTCCGCAGGATCACGACCTTCTCAATCAGATCCTAAGCAGGAAGAAGAACAGAGGATGAGGAAGGCAGGGAGGAGAGGGGGACGGAGAGTGAGAGCAGGCAACGGAGAGGCAGCACCAAGATGCCCAAAGCCTGTGACGGACCCTCGAGGTCTGAACTCAGTGCTAGGTGAGCAGTTTCACTGACTTAGACTTGAATAGCCTCAGAGTGTGGGGCACATGCCGAGTACAAATACTCAGAGGCAAAGGCCGACAGCGAAAGCAGGAGGCCATTGGGGAGGGCACCTGCCTTGCACACAGCCCAGCCGGGTTCCATCGGACGCACCTCATAGGGTCCCTGGAGCACTGTTGGGGGGAGCACTGAGCAGAGCCTGGGTAAGCCCTGAGCACCCGTGGGTGTGGCCCCCAAACAAAAATCACACCAAAAAAAAGGGTACTTTTTGTTTCTGTGCACCTGAGAATATCTCTCACACTCCTTCCTTCCTCGCCTGCGTGTGTCCTGATGCTACAAGAGCTTCCGTTTCCCTGACTTCTGTTTCCCAGGATTCTCTATGGGGCGCAGGTGAGCTCCAGCCCCCGCCTCCCCCCCCCCCGCCCCGTTTTTCCCTTTGCAACACGGCAACCAGGGCTCCTGGACAAGAGCAGGGGACACAGCGACAGTCCCCAGCTGGGCTCACGCTCCTGACAGCTTCTTTCCTCGACAAACCACCCGTGACTTTGATCCCGCGAGCAGAGCAAACCCTTCTATTTTTACTCTCCTGCTGTAACAAACGGAGGCCCTGGGAAATAGAGACACGAACCCACTGGATCATCTCAGCACTTCAGAAACAAGAATGAGCAGGGAGAAATCTGTCCTGGGACAGAATTTGACTCAATTCCAGTCCATGTGTACCATGAAAGACAACAATTATTTTTTTTCTTTTTGGGTCACACCCGGCAATGCTCAGGGGTTACTCTTGGCTTTGCAGTCAGGAATCACTTCTGGCGGTGCTTGGGGGACCATATGGGATGCTGGGAATCGAACCCGGGCCGACCGCGTGCAAGGCAAACGCCCTCCCCACTGTACTATCGCTCCAGACCCCGAGAGACAGCACTCTAAGAAAAAAGCAGCAGCCGAGTTTTGTTTCCAAGATCCAAACCTGAAGGGAGAGCGGGTTGCTTCCATCCTGAGCTTTATTCCAGCAGGCGACCAGCTTCTCGACGTTCCCGGCGCAGATGTAGCAGAGGCATGCCTGTGTCTGCAGGAGCCCGTCGCCTTCCCGCTCCAGCCTGCTCCCCAGGAGGGCTGTGGGACAGAGGGAGGAAGCAGGGTCAGAGACCGGCGAGCCGCAGGGTGTGCAGGGTGGGGCCGGCGCGCAGCAGCGGGCAGGAACATCATCATCCTGGCAGGGCATGGCACAGGGGCTCTGCGAGGTGACTGAGGATGTGTCCACGTGACACAGACGTAAGAAGCGGCATCCTACGCTCCAGAATGGACTCTGGCAGTCGTATTGGAGAAACAGGACAGGGCAAAGTGGAGGCAGCAAGGGGGCCCAGGCTCAGCCCCGACGCCTCACAGTCCTATTCCACCCCATACTGAGCACCACCAGGCGTACCCCCCAGCAAACCGCAACACACGGAAAGCTGAAATAACTGGGAACAGGGTTTAAGTATTGCTAACGAAAACACTTGATTCCACGCGGTCACCCACCCCCATAGCTTCTAGAAGCAGCATCCTGCCCTATGGCGGCGCGTGTACAGCAAACATCGCTGCTAGGTAGCCCTGCTATGAAGACAACACGAGGACGAAGGCAATATCCTCTCGTTTTTGGACTGTCATAATACTTTCAAGGGTTTTCTGACCCCTGCCCGCAGCTCCTATTCTTGTGACTACTATTTATTCCTTAACCACGCTTTTAGTCCTGGTATTTATGGTGATGTCTATTAATGTCCCACGCTCATTTATAAAGGCCGACTGTGTGTCATCTGCCAAATGAACAGGCTGAGAGCTTCTGTTAGGCCATACATTAGCGAGCAAATGGTAGAGCTACGATTCCAAGCTGGGTGGATCTGGAACCAAAACCATCAATGTAGCAGGATTAAAAACAAATGCCAGGTACGGAGGAGGAATGCAATTAACGATACTGAAAAACATATTCAAGTGAGGACTTTTACCATTCTAGGTTTCATGGACGTTTTAAATAAAATCTGTTTGTTTCTCATATTTTCAATATGCCCAGCCATACACAGAGCACACGGACAAAGCTCAGTCCCTTACCGCAAAGGGCCGGGAACTCCTCTGGCTCCGCGTACGTCAACACTGCCGCTAAGGCTTCTCTCCAGTTCTTAAGGTCACATGACTCGACAATCTCTCTCCAGTTCTTCATGACCACTGCAGTGATGAGCTTGGGAAAAGAAAACAAAGGGGAAAACAGTTAATTAAGTTAATAGTAATTAATTGCTGGCTAATTAACTGTATTTTTTTTTTTAAATCACTGCTTATAGTGCTTCATGCAGAATATAGCAGCAAAGTGAGTATATTCCTGGACCAAATGACATAAAAATTGGTTATTATTTTTCCTCAAAAAAAAAACACATACTTCACCAAATGCTGAAAATTAAATGTATGGGTATTGCTGAAACATTTCACAGAAGACCTGACCTGTGTGATGGACTGGATAGACCGTTCTACTACCAACATCTGCGATGTGAAGTTTGAGCTAACTTCATCGAGAAAGAGAAGACCTCCCTGGCCAAGACAAGAGGCGCCCATCTGAGGGGGAGAGAGAAGTTCCGGGAGCAGCGGCCAGGAGGTGGCGTGGATAAGGGCAGCGGGGAGCTGAGTGCACGTGTTGGGGGAACTGCGCAGCCCAGGCTCGGACCCGATACTGGGATGCTCCTCCAGGGAGGGAGAGATCAGCATCCGCTGGGCCTCAAGGCTCTCAGGGCAGGGCCGAGAGGGGACGCAGCAGGGAGCAGAGCCCAGAACACCCCTAGGTGGGACCCAGAGGTTCCGACATGGTGTGCGAGCAAGTCCTTTCCCAGTGTGGCCTCTCTGGGGTCAGCAGAAAGCAGACAGATGGGGGCAGCCTGGCATGTGCCAGCCAGGCTCAATTCCGAGCACCACAGGGTCACTCAAGCATCATCAGGTCCAGCCTAAGAGGCCACCTAGCACCCCAGCACCCTCAGCTGTGAGCTGCACAGCACGCTCGGGCCAGCGGGGAGGAAAACCCCTGTGGGACCTGCCTGGGAGGCCCACAATAATGAAACCAAGGAAAAATGGCAGCTTCATTAAACAATCACAAATTCACACAGAGTTTTAGGCACGAAAAGGGTAACTGTCACTAGATTATATTCAGAAAATATCAGAAATTACAAAAATACTCCATCAAAGGAAATAACATATGCTTCCTATGCAGTTTAATAGGGCAATTTAGGGCAGTTAATTTTTCTAAGAATGCCTAGTGATATGGGAAATACTGACAATAATTTTAACAATATCTATAAGTAAAACTCCACACCAAGGGGTTGGATAAGACGTTTGCTTTGCATGCTGCTGAGCCAGGTTCCATCTTGGCACCCACATGGTGCCCTGGGCCTGAGGGCATGGATGACCTTGCTCCTATTATATAAGTTCTATTAAGACGAAAAGGCATGGAAGGATGTGCAAGGTTCTGACAAGAATTAGAGAGTGTGAACATTTGCATCTCTCCGTTTTTCTGTGTCTAATAGATAAAAATATGAAGACTATCTGTCCTTTTAAAATGACAAGTGCAACATAGAAAATCAGAACAGTACCTAGGTTGGATATTGGCCAGATATTGGTTAGATGTAGGCCAAAAAAATAGGCCAGCTGCCAATTTTTGGATCAGAAACAGTGAGTTTCTGCTCTTTACTGTTCTCCACATTTTAATTACTTGTAATAAGAGCGTATAATTTCAGTAATTAGATAAATGACATTGTTCACTTTAAAAGTAACATACCCTGGTAATTTTACTTTGGGATTTTGCAAAATATTTTTTCTGGGTTCGGGCCAAGAGTTCTTGTCCACCTGCTATGGCCAATATAATGGCATCAGCCATGCGGTTATCATGCAAGCAAAGGTCAACGGCACTTGCAAAATTACCCGTCAGCAAGGCTTGCGTAATTAGGCCATCGATATCTGCAACAGAGAAACAATAAAGTGAGCTTAATGGTGTTTCCTATTATTGAAAATGATACTGTGCTTAAGTTTTACAAGCATACACAAAATACAATGCTCATTTCTGAGTATTACTGATGGACCGATTCATTTCTAACAGAAGCTGCTGAGAGCCACTGAAATACATGAAGCATATGCAAATTAACACACTTCCCAGACTCCTTAAACTGGGTCATTACCTAATTTTTATCCCACAGACATCCAGAACACACCACCATTTCCAAGGCAATAATATTATGTACTTAACGGTAGGGCTGGAGCAACAGCAGAGCGGGCAGGGCGTTTGCCTTGCATGCAGCCGACCCGGGTTCAATTCCTCTATCTCTCTCAGAGAGCCCGGCAGGCTACCGAGTGTCCCAGCCACATGGCAGAGCCTGGCAAGCTCCCTGTGGCATATTCAATATGCCAAAAACAGTAAGAACAAGTCTCACAATGGAGATGTTACTGGTGCCTCCTCGAGCAAATCAATGAACAACGGGAGGACAGTGCTACGGTGCTACTTAACGGTAACTGGACTTTTCTTTCCAACCCTCTACCACCTGTGATGAGTGCTTATAACTTAAATTTAGGGACTTATTTAATTCCAAATAGTTTTTAAAAATCAAAATGAAGGGGCGAGAGAGTAACTGGGGAGGGCGCCTGCCTTGCACACGGCTCCCCAGGACCAACTCCTGGCGTCCTGTGGGGTCCCCCTGAGCCTACTCGGGAGCGACCCCTCAGTACAAAGCAGGAGCTACCTCAGACTTGCTGGGTGTGGCCCCCAACAAATAAAAAAATCAGAAGCACCACAGAAGTAGTACAGGGGATGAGGCCTATGCCTTGCATTGCAGTGAACCCTGGTTTGATCCCTTACAGTTCACAGGAAAGATCCCCGAGCACAGAGTCGGAAGTAAGCCCTGAGCATATAGCGACAGGGCTCAACCCTGCTCCCTAGGCAAGAAAACAAAAAAAAAAGGATGTAGCTCAAAGTAATAGGTACCTACCCCCACTGACAGAAATGTTAAATGTTCCTCCAGTTGATGGTAAAAATTCACCTTCTTCTTTTTCCTCTTTCATGTGCTATAGTGATGAAAAGGGCAGTAATTTAGCCAGAACTATGGAATATACTAGCAAAACAAAATTCATACATGGGATCATTTATCATTTATCAACTGACAAGACTGACATGCTAAGTTAGTCGAGGATAAAGTTCTCAGAGCCAAGTTTACAGCAAGATCCAACCCAGCACTCCCCCGAGTATTAACCCTTATTATACGACCATAAGCAAAATCCAAGGTGGTAAGGAATAATGTTGACCAATGTTAAGTGTACAGATAGCCACTGCTGGTAGCTCAGAGTTACTGAAGCTCAAAAATCTTTGCTTTCTTAGGTACCTTGCTCAGCTAAGAGCAGCTTGAAATGTGTAACATATACGTGTCATCTTATCCAGTTTGTTTCCAAGAGCACTGACATTGGGAACACTTATTTCAGTGTCACAATAGAATGACTATAACAAAATGATCCCCCCTTAGTCTGCCTGACGTTCCTTTCCACAATTACAGAGTTCTTTCTGGTAATGAAACCTGTAGATCTACTCTCTCTCAACTTGCAAATACATAACAGAACTCATTAACAATAGTCAGGCTATCATTCACATTGCAATGACATTTTATAGTACACTGAGATCATACAGCTCTGCTCCTATTACATCTAGAAATTTCCATCTGCTAGGTTTAGATGACAGTGAATTTTTGGATTATTTTGTTGCTGTTTTAGAAGTATTTGTTTCAGTCCATATGGATGAACAAAAGCAGTATTCGTTTACAGGAAATTAAATAGAAAACTTTTGATCGAAGAAAGTAGACTTTTTGTTTTGTGTTGGAGTGACAGGGATTGAATCGGGGGCTCAGATATGTGAGATGAAAACTAGTACAAGCCACACCCCTGGCTGGCCTGAGGATCTTCCTATTTCAAGTATACCAGTCATTAAAAAAAAAAGAAAAAATCACTTGGTGTCCTTATATAAAAAATTTAATATAAATAGGATCTTATATGTATTCTAAATTCAATGACAATTTGTGTTCTCTCAGTCGTATGTTGAACAGCAGGGTTAAAAATATATACAGTTTTGCTACAACTTACTTGCAAGACTGAGTAAAAATAAATTCACGATTTTCTCTCTAAGGAAGGAAAGAAATGTAAAATGGCCCAACACCCTTTGAAGTAGAATTTCAAACGCCTTTTCTAAGCATAAAAATGTAAAAGAAGACAAAAAGCAAAATATATCCAAGAAAATATTGATGTTTCTGTGACCTATGCACTTTAATGTATCTAATATTCAAGATCAAGAGTATTTCTCTAAGAGTAATTTTAATGCAGAGTATAATTATATTACAGATTGATATTATTAAAGGAGAAACGACTATAACCTTAGTTCTTTCCCCAACTAATATGATGTCTTAAAGAATTTAAAAACTTGGAACCAGGACCAGAGGGACAGTACAGTGGGTAGGACATTTGCCTTGCATGAGTCCAACCCAGGTTCAGTCCTCAGCATCCCATATGGTCCCCTGAGCACCACCAGGAGTAATTCCTAAGTGCAGAGCCAGGAGTAACACCTGAACATCGCTGGATGTGACCCAAAAAGCCAAAGTAAAAAAAAGACCCAAAAAACCAAAAACACAAATTCAAAATCAACTTATGCTTAAAAAGACTCTATTTAGGGGCTGGAGTGATAGCACAGCAGGCAGGGTGTTTGCCTTGCATGCGACCCGATCCGGGTTCAATTCCCAGCATCCCATATGGTCCCCCGAGCACGGCCAGGAGTAATTCCTGAGTGCATGAACCAGGAGTAACCCCTGTGCATCACTGGGTGTGACCCCCCCACCAAAAAAAAAAACCTCTACTTACTCTTGAAACAAAATTACATTGGCAGCTACTTTTCTCTAATAATATATGTTCTCTTGAACTGATTACACATGCATCTAATACAATAATTCTATACTGAACTTAGCCATAAATAAGACACTGGTGTGATTACATTCACTAACAAATTTATGCTTAAAAATTTTCCTTTAATTCACAATTTTCAAATTTGCTTTCTAAAGAGAATTAACAAAATTTTATGGATATTAAAAATACACATAGGTCAACAAAACATAACGATTACATGCTAAGTATTTCAATGTGTCAGGTACTATTCTTGGAATAACACTATCAAATAAAGGGAAAGATATACTTCCTTAAATAAAACTTTTAAAATACTCAAAAAGTACACAATGATGACTATTTTGCTTAATATGTATTATTTTTACCTATTCATTAATGGGCTTATTTCTAGATGGTCCTCTCTTAGGTAAATACATAATTATACTTAGTCGTAACATAAACAAAAATTTATTTCTTTAATGTGCCCTACAATGTTAAGTATCGCCAAGTTTCATTCTGATTTTTAATAAGATTTTATCTGTATCTTTTCTTCTTCAGTTAAATACATATTTATTTTGCAGTTCTGAAACCAAACCAAGAACTTCATACACCTGAGGCACATGCTCTACTAATAAACTACATTCCCAACCTAGAAATTATTTTCATGTTCACTATGTAAGTCAAGTCTCTCACCCGCACGGCAAAGCCTGGCAAGCTCCCCGTGACGTATTCAATATGCCAAACACAGTACCAGCAAGTCTCATGATGGAGACATTACTGGGCCCGCTTGAGCAAATTGATAAACAATGGGAGGACCGTGTGTAAGTCGAGACAGACTGAAAAATTTATTAAATTGTCAACTTAGTAAAAGATTTTAAGAACCATTCTATAGTCAGGATCTACCCATTCCACACAGAACAAAGAAAATAATCAAAGAAGAGATATGAGTGTGATTAATTTTTCATTTTTCATTAATTTTTCATAAATTACAATTAGAAAGGTAAGTAAATTATGGAATCATTTATTAGTGATCTGAAAAACACAGAATTAAGAGGAAAAAATTTCATGATTGAACGGCTGTGTTCAAGAACTCCTTAGTGACAAACTGTTGGCGACATCGCAGGATACATTTATGTGGAATCATGACAGTTGATTTATTTAGTGAAATATTCTTTAGTGGGACTCAAGACTCACTCACTTGGAGTGCTCTCTAAATGCTAATGTTCTAAGAAAAAAAAAAAAAGAACTTTATCTGCAAGACAATGTGCATTTCTGCAGCACCCAAAAGGAGAGAGAACAAATCCCTGCCACAGAGGCAGGGTGGGATGGTGGGTGGGGGGTGGGAGGGATACTAAGATCATTGGTGGTGGAAAATGGGCACTGGTGGAGGGATGGGTACTCGATCATTGTATAACTGTATCCAAGCACAAAAATTTGTTAAGTCGGGGCCAGAGCGATAGCACAGCGGGTAGGGAGTTTGCCTTGCATGCAGCCGACCCGGGTTCGATCCCCGGCATCCCATATAGTCCTCCAAGAACTGCCAGGAGTAATTCCTGAGTGCACGAACCAGGAGTAACTCCTGTGTATCGCCAGGTGTGACCCAAAAAGCAAAAATAAATAAATAAATAAATAAATAAATAAATAAAAATTTGTAAGTTGGGGCCAGAGCGATAGCACAGCGGGTAGGGCGTTTGCCTTGCACGTGGCCGACCTGGGTTCGATCCCCGGAATCCCATATAGTCCCCCAAGCACCACCAAGGAGTTAATTCCTGAGTGCAGAGTCAGGAATAACCCCTGAGTATTGCTGGGTGTGACCCAAAAAGAAAAAAAAAAGTTAAATCTACAATTGTATCTCATGGTGTTACACTAATTAAAAAAAAAAAAAGACAATGTGCATTTCTGGCCACAATCTCATCTGACACTCTGATACCCATCTGACCCCAAGCCAACAAAGCTCTCACCGCTCACTGCTCTCCAGTGGCCCAGGCTGGCCCAGGGGATGAGAGGAGAGGAGAGCACTCTCAGTCTAGGGGCCCTGGCCTGGACGCCAACTTTATCTTTATTTTTACCGAATTACAGTTATTCCCATAGCACCATGAGGCATGCAGTCCGTTTCCCCCCGCAGACCCGAGAAGGAAAAGATCAATACCTCTGCCAAGGGCTGCTCGCCGGCAGCGGGGCTCTCCTCCCCGCCACTCTGGGCCACGGGGTCAGAGGCTGGAAGGGCCTTTGTAACGGGCAGTCACGGAGGAAGTGGAAGAACACGGCTGTTAGAAGGTTATTAGTGACCAGGAGGACGACAGACCCAACTAACGCCCAGAGCTAGCGGCATGGTCAGAAGCAACACTGAGGACACGTGCCGGAGAAACACCAGAGGAGGAGAAGCCAAGAGCCGTCTGGGAGCTGCGCCCCTGCCTTCCTCTCCGAAACGCTCCTCAGCAACAGACCTCTACCTCAGGGCAGCGGAGCCCTTGCTGCCTGGGGTTTGTTTATCTTTTGCAAAAAAACCCCCTCTGCCAGTTAATCTACTTTAAATGAGAATTATTCAGTGATTAAATATCTAAAAGCAGTATTTTTTAAAATACTGGGCACGCTTTAGAAAAGCAATAAAACTGGCAAGTTTCTGAAATTACATTTCTTTCTCTGATAAGACCGAAACCAAAACCTTAGAAGGGAAGTATTGAAAAAAGTCGCCTTACCGCACCAGATCCATCTGCTTTGTTCAAAGCCGAAGCGAACTGAAATAAAAATAACAACCCACCTACTGAAAATGGGATTCTGCTTCATAACATATAATAAACCATTCTCAATGCAAAACTCCAACAGAAGTTCAAATCAGGTATGACTTAGAAAACAATAAACTGTACAGAACTGGTTTCTCTCTCTTTATTTTGCCAGGGGGAGCACATACCTGGTGATATTCCGGGCTTGCTCCTGGCTATTATGCAAGGCAAGTACCCTACCTACTATATTAATTTTCCAACTCTAGAACTGGTGTCTCAATGGCTCTAGTTTCAATTACAGGGAGTTGCAGTACTCACACGTACTCACTCTGCCACACCTCAAATAAGTAAGTTTTCTTCTGCTGTGTTTTAAAGAGGACAACTACACTAAATTTTTAAACAATAATTCTCAGGGATTGGAGTCATAGCACAGTGGGTAGGATGTTTGTCTTGCATGTGGCTGACCCGAGTTTGATCCCCGGCATCCCGTATGGTCCCCCAAGCCCCACCAGGAGTAATTCCTGAGTGCAGAGTCTAAGCACGGCCAGGTGCCCAAAAGCAAAACAACAATGACAACAACAACAAAAAATGCCCCCAATTCTTAGGTGCTCACTACAGAATGAACTGCTGTTGGAAGGATTTTGACAGGTGTAACTCCTATTACTTTTCCCATGAGATATTCAGTAAAACATTAAGCTCTTACAAACTTAGAAAACTTTTGGCATTAAGAAGTTATTATAATTGCACCAAAAAAAAAAAAGGAGAGAGAGAACAAGAAGGAAAGTGCCTCCCATAGAGAGAGGCTGGGGGTGAGGGGTGGGGTGTTTGAGGGGTGGTGATAGGGAAATGGGACATTGGTGGTGGGAAATGTACAATGGTGGAGGGATGGGTGCTGGATCATTGTATGACTGAAACCCAATGACGAACATTGGTAATGGTCTATCTTATGGATATTCAATTAAAAAAAAATTTTTAAAAAGTAACATGGAGTTCATGCCCAATTCAATCAGCTTAATCGGGTTGAATAAAAGCAGTACTCCTACATCAAAATAACTTTTTTAGAAAAGAAGTTATTATTAGACTGGTAAGAAAGACACAAGTTAAAAAGCCCCACATGTGAACCAGAGCCACACGGCCAGGAGATGGGGGCTGTGTGGTGAGTCCGGGTCTGTACAGCGCCACTGGCCACCCGGCGGGCATAGATGGTGCCGTCCACGTGCACATGCGACTTGGAACCCCGACACTTTCACCCCGTGATATGGGCTGATCCAAATCACAGTGACAGAAGAAGGCACCTCCCTCAAGGTTTCCTACATTCGAGCATTCACCCTGCTCACGGCATCAGTGCTGCGGGGGGGCACTAAGCCCTCTGCCCCAAGTCAGCCATGCAACTGGATTTAGTTCATGTTCAGTGATGCTCTGGGGGACACTCCAGCCACACGGCTCCAAGCCAGAGTCTGGACACCGAGCATCCCAGCACCTCCAGGGCTGTTGCTAGCAGTGCTTGGGCGCCCACGTAGTATGGGGTTCAAACTTGGTCCTGGAGTACTCACATGTGTATGCGTCCTGATCACTGAGCTAACTTCCCTGGCTCTGGGAATCTTTTCTTTTGCGGGGAAGGGGGAGTCTGGGGCCACACCTGGCAATGCTCAGGGGCTACTCCTGGCTCTGCACTCAGGAATCATTCCTGGCAGTGCTCAGGGGACCATACGGGATGCTGGGGATCGAACCCGGGTCAACCCTGTGCAAGGCAAGTGCCCTGCTCACTGTGCTATGTCTCTGGCCCCTGGGAATCATTTTTTTTAGGCTTTTAAACATTAAGCAAATCATTGGGACTTTCTGCTTTTTCCAGACTCAGTACAAACAGCCGGGCTTCAAAATACTCGCAAGAGAGTTTAATAGCTGACCCGAATCAACTGGAATTATGGGTGAAAAGCATAAAGAGAATGAAAAATTATGATACAGTAAGGCAGTACCCTAATTTCCCCCATGTAACTTGGGGTGAACACAAAATGAAATATAACTGACGTTTCTCTAGTGTTTGAGGCTCATAGCCCTGTATCTCAGTTAGTTCTCATAACATCTAGATTCAGATAAAAAATGAACTTCATATTTACCAAAAATGTATTCAAAACTATGGTGACCAAATACATTGGTACAAAAGTTTATTAAATGGTTTGAGATAATGTGTAGAATTTTATAAAACCACACAACAAAAATACACCCGCTGTATATAAATACCATACTTATATAATCACTGTCCCCTAATTTCCTCCTTTAATTAAAAAAAAGTTTACCTTCTTTCCTAGGTCTTCTTTCCTGTAGCCTAGAAGTTCAAGGTATTTTCCACGAGAATCATCCTCAAAATTTACCTTAAAACAAAATATACATTCTTGAAATAAGATCTGTATTTTAATTATTTACTCAAAACCAAAATAGAATTGTTGAAAATATCAAGTTCACTTGACCAGGTAGAAGGTTCATTATAAGAATCCAAAGAACAATTAAAAAAAACTTTATAGTAATTATTTTAGCTGAATTAAGCTTATGAGAGTGAAAGAGAAAGGAGAGTTAAAGAGACAGACAGAGAGACATAGAGAGACATAGAGGGAGAAACTCAGGGTCTCAGTACAATTTGCCATTGAGCTATATATCACAGACCCAACGGATACTTTTATCTCATTTTCTACTCTTTATCTTTGAAATAAAATACAGAGGGATTTTGAGAGAGAAAATGAAGGAACTCCATAGAGTAAAGAAAGAGATTGCACAATTCAAGCTGGGATTCCTGAGTAGGACGTGTTCCACAAGATACTTTCAAACCATCATTTTGACAAATTCAAAAACTCCACATCCAAAAGTTATATGCATGCAAAATTCACACTCTGTGTAACATTCACTGCCCTCTTTCCCAGTACTAAGTTAATTATCAAATATAAAAATAATCTCCTCAATTTGAAAAATTCACCACGTTATGACCAAGAGCTCTTTGCCGTGGGAAACTTGGCTTCAGGAAACTGACACTCAGTGCGGGCAAGGAAACTGGATTTATGATTCTCCTGTCTCGGGAGCAGCCCGGTAAGGCCTGCCTTCTTCCCAAGTCTCTTTTCCCTGTCCCCACATTCCCTAAGTGAACCCGCCTCAGACACGGAAAGCCCTCGGCTCGGACAAGGGCTCTCGCTCTGATGCGCTGGCTCACGGTGTGGGAGCCGGGCCCGTCACGCAGCCTGGCACACGGCCACCGAGCGCTCCCAGCTGCATCCGAGTTTAAAGGCGGTCTGCTGCATGTTCCTCACCTAAACACCTCCATTCTACAACGTACTCATCACCAGAAGAGAACTTCTCATTCGGTTTCTCAGAGGAAGGAAGGAAGAACTCTCCAGGTGACATGGTCAGTTACCACGGAACGGAATGAATGGAACATCGTGTCTCTACCACTGAGTAAGTAACTGATGGTTGGAGGGCTCGCTCGGGATGGGAGATGTGTGCTGACAGTAGACTGTGGACCAAACACGATGGCTGCTTGGTGCCTATACTGCAGACCGTAACATCCAAACCATAACATCCAAAAGGAGAGAGAAAGAGTAAGAGGAATGTGTCTGCCACAGAGGCAGGGGGGAATGGGGCGGGGTGGGGGGAGGGATACTGGGAGCACTGGTGGTGCAGAGTGGACACTGGTGGAGGGATAGGTACTCGAACATTATGTAACCATGAAAATTTGTAAGCCTGTCACTGTATCTCACGATGAGTCATGAAAATAAAAACAGGCTGGAGCGATAGCACAGCGGGGAGGGCATTTGCCTTGTACACGGCTGACCCGGGTTCGATTCCCAGCATCCCATATGGTCCCCTGAGCACCGCCAGGAGTGATTCCTGAGTGCAGAGCCAGGAGTAACCCCTCGGCATCACCAGGTGTGACCCGAAAAGCAAAAAAACAAAAAAACCAAAAACAAAAAACAACAACAACAACGACGACAACAACAACAACAATAACAACCATAACACGTCTCCAGTTTCCTCAGGCGTGCGGAGGCTCCCACTTTTCCGACCGTCTTAAGGAGGAACAGGGCCGCGCGGGGCAGGGGAAGGGAGCCCGCCGTACCTTCAGGAAGGACCACACGTTCTTCTCGAACTCGGAGGGGGAGGCGTCGACCTTGCGCTGGCAGTAAGCCCCGAAGGCCTGCGACTGCACGGCCTGCTGCAGCTGCTCGGCGCGGCTCAGGAACTCCCTCTCCGTCACCACCTGGCTCACGAACACCAGCTGCGGCGCCGCCGGCTGCTCGGGGCCCTGCTGGGCCTGTGGCTTCACATTCTCGAAGGTGACCAGCTTGCCGCCGAACTAGGACCGAAGGGGACAGGCCGGAGGTGAGCGAAACGGCGAGGCCCGAGATGGGCTTCCTGGGGACCGGGAGGGACGAGGCAGCCGGACAGACGCCAGCCGAGAGCCGTCACCGCTCGGTCCCCGAGATGCACTCTGACCACTGTCCCTCACGCCGCCCACCCACAGGGATACACCCCGATGCTTCTCCTGTTCCCTCCCACTGCTGGGACCAAGCCGGGTCACCGTGCTGAGCCCACCCCACGTCTCAGCCCCCCAACACATGCACCTACCGAGAAGGAAGCCCCCACAGGCCTTCGGATCCACTTGGGCGGTTTTTTCAGAGGCAGAACGACGCTGTGAGCCGCCGGCTGCTGTGGAATTTGTAATGGAGGAAGTGGCTGTCCTGTGCCAAAGGGATCAAGGTTCCCAAAAGATGACGAAAGCTGAAAAAAATAACGGAGTTCAAAGTTGTCACTTGTAGAAAGACTGTCAGCACATATTTTCAAGTCATATTCGAGTAACTTTTTACAGTGCACTACTATCCAATGAGTCAGACCTGTCAACCAGAGAAGTCGTTTTCAAAGTCTCTATACAACATGGTCATTTTCTTTGTCAGGAAACATAACCCTCAGCCTTCCCCCTTCCCATTACCTTATCCACTTGTTTCTGTCTTAAACCATCAGCGCTCCCTCCCATGATAGAATAAACACTGATCCGTCCATCGAAGGAAGCGGCTGACAGGACAGCAGGGTTCCTGGGACACCACTGTATATCAAAGCACCACTGCGTGTTGGTGGGAAGTTCATACAACACCTGGCAGGCAAGAGAATAATCATTAGAAAATGGTACCGCCACATTAGAACCAAGAACCCACAGAAGTAACAGACTCATACTGATAGCTTCAGCTGAGGAAAAGTTATCCTATGTTTCTTTGAAGTTCAAAATAAATCCATTTTAATGCTCTATCATGATAAAAGAAAAGAAACGTTACTTAAAATTTCCAGGTGTGAAATAAGTACAACTCAAACACTAAAGTTTTCTGTTGTCACTGAAAGACCAGAATGTTAGAGTCTACCGTTAAATTCTAAAAGACAATTCTGTCCTGTCCAACTGCTTTTGCCTGTTCACCTCCAAACAACCATAACTAAACCATTTAAAGAGTAGAGAAATGGTTCAAAAGGCTGGAGCACGTGCTCTCATGTGTGGTGTGGGGGTTCGACCCTCAGCACCTCATGGTCCCCCCATGACCCCACACTGAGTGATCCTGGGGACCCAGCAGGAAGTCAACTCTGAACACAACCAGGGGTGGCCCCAAGACCAAAACAAAAAAAATCCCCAAATACACAAATCTTGAAGACAAAGTGTTGCCTGAGAAATCTGGCTTTTAGTAGTGAGAAAACATGTACAAGTCCTTCATACTACTGCAGAATAAGAACAAAATTTAGCATGACATTGTCTTTAAAAGGAAAATACAGAAAAATCTGCAAATATAGTGGGTATTTAACTTTTATACCATAATAACTGATGCTACCCTGTTACTAACAAAGCACGAGAGTATGCACAAAGCAGTACAGGCTTTGAGACTTTAAGCCAGCCAGGTTAGCTCAGCTTAAGTTTCATATCACATATTTAAAATAAATGTCTTTTGGGGTCATCATTTTCCATAACGCTGGGGACCAAACCCGGGGTCGTCCACATGCAAGGTATGCATTCAACCTCTAACTTACACTCCGGCTCCAAAACCAAGGATAAATCAACAAGCTAAATAAAGGAAAAGGGAAGATGAAAGTCTCCCCACTATCAAAACCAAAAGGGGCGGGGGAGATAGTTCAAAGGCTCTGAGCAGAAGTTGTGCATGCTGACGCCCAGGTCTGACCCCTCGCATGGGGCCTCTGAGCGCCACCAGGTGCAAACCACAAGCACTGCGTCGGGAGACTCACAAACCGAAACCAAATCAAATACAGGGTGAGTGCACAGAAATATGTGTGTCTAATACAATATGTAAGGCTGGCACAACAGAGGCTGATCATCTGGCTTGAGTACTTCCTTTAGTCACTCAAAGGCATACAGCAGAAACGCTGCCAGACGTCAGAATCTCGTCGGGAACAGCAGAGCAGGAAAAAGCAAAAATCTCAAATGCTCCTACTTTGAAGACACTGGTTTCCAGTAGCCACATGTGAAATAAACCAAGTACTTCTGAGTGCAGGTAAACACACCTTAAATAGGAAGTGAACGATGATTTACAATTTCAGATAAACCATTTCAGAGAGCGGTTACCAAGCTTGAAACAGCTAAGCTTCAACAGTACTCCTGATCAAATCTTTGCTACATTAACACTTCTCCTATATCTCCATCTATTGTAATAATGTATTAAAGAGTTATAAGGAAAATTTCTTATTCAATAGGGATTATATATGATAATGCCTAAAAAACATTTATTCCCATTACCTCTCCTGTGTTTGGGTTAGAGCAGAGAATTTTAGCATCCTTTCCACAGCTCAACAACAATTCAGGATCTGCCATGCTCCAGGCAATTGCCAAAATCCCCCTATAAAAAACAAACAGGTGAACAAATGTTTAAACCTAAGAAAATCAACTCGTCAATTTCCTAGGCTTTGGAGACCACCGCTTCAACCACTGCTAGGAGGTAAACTTTAATAGAGCCCTCTGAGGAAGTGATTTAGTAACATATATACTCTGAAACCATCAGGGACATTCAACGTAGCATACAGTACATGGCAGCAACAATGAAATGCCCAACAATTTGGGCATATAATAAGCTACAGATGAGAAAACGTGTAGCTAAAAATTACTTGGTACACTGCAAAATCACTGCCATGTGTCCAGACAGACCCTACGTCTAGGGATGGAACCCCACCCAGAAACTAATCAGCTGAAAAATTCAGGTATGAGGGTCTTCGTGACTGAAATCTCCAGCTTTTCTTGGAGTCAGAGTGGACTACCAGACCCCACCTCCCTGTGCTTCCAGAAGCCCTGGCAGTCATGACCACACCCCAAAGACTCCACCCAGTTAAAAACTTAATTCCAGCTGTATACCACCCAGGTAAAAACACCGGACTTGCTGGACTGCACAGCCACAAAGGCTGCCAAGTGACATCTCCAAACTCTACAACACTAATACTCCAGTGGCAGCACACCAGATTGGATGGGACGTGACACAGAAGCCATCCAATCTCGACTAACCTAACAATTACACAGAAGGCTTAACCTATAACAACATCTTAGTAATCCCTCATGCAAGGACTCACTGTCGTCATGGTGAGATGCACTAATTTTCTCCTAAGGAAATTTTATTTTATCATTCTGTTAGCAATTTATTGATAACAAGCAATATAAAATAAATAACTGTGGGACTGCTATGATGGCAGGATTGAGAGATGGTTGGGACAACTGGAGACAATGGTGGAGGGAAGATGATAACGGAGGTGGGATTGGTGTTGGAATACTGAGTGCTTGTAACAAATCATCATGATCAACTTTGTAAACCACAATGTTTATATAAAGTGTAAAGAATAAAATTTATATAAGAAAGTCTTAGCTATTTCATATAAATTCCAAAATATATGAGCACAGTATTTCTTTTAACGTTTTATTAAAGACAGGTAAGGCATAAGAATCATAATTACATCCAAATATAAAACAAACTTTAATGCAATATGTTTTAGATTCCAGAGTTGAAAACTTACTTGTGTAAATGAGAATAAGCACTTTATTATGTTGTATTAAAGGGTTTTATTTTCCTTATTTAATAGGTTAAAATCACATAGCAATCACAAGTTGGCTCTTACTGATTTATTTTCTGATGGCTTTATTTGTTGTTTCTTAAAGTTCTATTGGAACAAGTAATACAAAGTAAAATTTTTATGTGCCTAAGAGGGAAGGTTGGGGTTGGGAGGGAAACTGGGAATATTAGTGGAGAGAAGGTCACACCGGTGGTGTTGAAATTCTAAATGCCTGAAACAACTGTGTAATGAACAACTTTGCAAAACACAGTGTTTTTAATAAAAATAAAATTAAATTTAAAAATTAGGTGATAAAGCCAGAGTGGTAAATCCACAGTCTGGAGGGCATGCTTCTCGTGTTATGATAGGCCTGGATTCAATCCTCGGCACCACGGGCCCTACAAGCATCTCTAGGAGTGACGCGGAAGCACAAAGCCAGGAAGGAATAGCCTTGACCACGCTCAACTGAGGTCCCTAACCCAAAAACAATTAACGTGTGATACTGTAACATTCACAGCTAAAAAAAAAAAAAAAAAAAAAAAGACTAACTGCATACATGTGCATAAAACAAAAATATGTAACTGGACTTTTAGATCAAATAATAAATTAAGATGCACAAAACATAGACTTTATGAATAGCTAGAAAATAGCTCGTTATTTTATAATTTCTACTTTTTGCTTTTATTTTATAGATTTCATTTTTTTTTTCAAATCTGCGAAGTTCCCCTAAGTATCTGTTTATTGGTTGGTGTTAGAGACCATATGCAAAGTATCTGCATTACCACTGAACCACATCCACTGGCCCCAAGGAATTTTTGTTTACAAGAATTTTTGATCAAAGGCAAGCACCCTACCTGCTGTACTATCACTTGGGTCCAATCCTTGCGCCGGGCCCAGATTCATCACCACATACAAAGCCCCTGAGCACCACTGAAAATGATCCCTGTGCAGAGCCAGGAGGAAGCCCAGACCGCCACTCAGTGAGGCCAAAAGCAGCCAGACTTCTGTGCCAGAGACGAGAATCTGGGCAGGAAGGGGCTGCCTTGCTGCCCCCAGTCTGATCTCTGGCACCACGTGGTTCCCTGAGTACCACCAGCTGACACCCGAGCACAGAGCCTGGAGCAGCCCCCAGCACTGCGGGTGTGGCCCAACACCAACCCCCTCAAAAGAATGACTCTTAGGGGTTGGAGTGATAGCACAGCGGGTAGGGCGTTTGCCTTGCACGCAGCCGACCTGGGTTCGATTCCCAGCATCCCATATGGTCCCCCAGGCACCGCCAGGGGTAATTCCTGAGTGCATGAGCCAGGAGTAACCCCTATGCACTGCCGGGTGTGACCCAAAAAAGAGGAAAAAAAAAAAAAGAATGCCTCTTAAATAAACCAGGGCACGGAGAGCCAGAGAGCCAGAGAGATAGGAGAGCTGAAACCCTTTTAATTTACCATTTCAATACTGTTCTCATATAATCTGGTCACTACTCTTTTTTTGGTATAAAAAAAAAATCAGAGAACGATTACAAAACAAAAATAAACCATTCTGCGGTGGGAGAGAGAGTACAGCCAGCCGGCCGGGGTCTGACGCTCAGAACCACACGTGACCCTGAGCACAGAGACAGGAGGGAACCAGTGAGCTATGGCCCAAAATTAAAAGTATAATTAATCAAACCATGATAGGCTGGAGAGATACTGCAGGCAGAAAGGCCCTTTCCTTACATGCATCTGTGGCAGTCAAGATCCTGGTTCAAATCCCCAGGACATATACAGCCCACTGAGCACTGCAGGGGTCACTCGGGAGCACTGTCGGGAATCCCCCTCCTCCCAAATACATCACGACGGCCAGAATATATCTAGTGGTGTAGCATATGCCTTGCATGTGTAAGGGTTTCAATGGCAGCAAAAGATAAAACAAATTAAAATCAAACAAAACCACACAACCACCATCAAACCACTAACAGAGAAAACAAGTTGATGAAGTATATAGGACAGAAACAAACTTTTGAACCATTTAAAAAAAAAAGTCTCATGACAAACCTACTTTCACAAAAGCAGGTTTTTTTTTTTTTGCTTTTTGGGTCACACCTGGCGATGCTCAGGGGTTACTCCTGGCTCTGCACTTAGGAATTACTCCTGGTGGTGCTCAGGGGACCATATGGGATGCTGGGAACTGAACCTGGTCGGCCACGGGCAAGGCAAATGCCTTACCCGCTCGCTGCACTATGGCACTAGCCCCACAGGTGTTATTCTTTAACACTACCTTTACAAAGTAGATTTGCTGCCTTTAGTTAAAAAAAAAAAAAAAGCCAGCCTGTGCTAACTGAAAGTAGTGAGTAGATGTTTCTACGCATAAACACGGTACCTGGCGTGGTTTTCCAAGACACGGAGTGGAGAAGATGCGAAGCGAAGATCCCACATCTGAACCACCGGCAGCCTGTCATCCTCCGAGGCAAGGACCATCTGAGTCGCAACCTCCGGGTGCCAGGCCAGCCCAGAGCAATGCATCTGTGGTGAGGTGAGCTCAGGGTTAGCAGTCATATCACTCCGGAAAAAGCAAAACTGAACTGAGGAACATGGCTGTCTTTAAACGGCAGAAAATAATCAGACTGGGGCTAGTTTACTTTGAAGAAAAAACGCAACAAATTACTAAATTTTATTAAAGACTTAAAAACAGAATTAGCTGATCCTACGGCATGTTCCCAAGATGGTGGTTATGCTTATTAGAAGCTTTATCTCATTAAAACTTGTTTTTAAATTCCTGATTCTTTGAAGAACAGGACCCAAAATAAATTTTCTTCTAAGAAATATAGAGGTGTGTGTATATATATATAGATATATATATACATATATATACACACACATATATATATATGCCTCTAATTTAGGCAAATTAATTTTTGAAAATGTAAACTAGGAGACCGAAATGACAGTACAGTGGGTAGGGCATCTGCCTTGCACTCAGCTGACCTGAGTTCAATCTCTGGCATCCCTTATGGTACCCCAAGCAGAAGCAGGAGAAACGGGGAACTGCCAGGAATGGCCCCAAAACAAAGAAAACCAAAAGAAAATGTAAACTAATGTAAACTAATGTAATTAAAAACATACTGACAAAACAAGGTACTAAATTGTGTCTAACTTACTTTGGAGCACATGATGACATAATAATTTGTTAAGACTGAAATTTTAGTGTTACGCAACGGTATCTACCAGACAGGAGGCAGAAAGATTAACCACCTAATGGAAGAGACGAAGCCAGACATTTAGAAACTACATGTTTACAAGCAAAATATTTCCAGCAGGTGGGCTGGCGAACTCATCCAGTGTTTGGCAAGGTGCTTCCCTTACAGAAGGTCAGTGCAGGTTTAATCCCCAGCACGGCGCAGCCCCCAGGCTCCGCCAGGAGTGATCCCAGGGCACAGAACCAGGGAGAAAGACCAGAGCACAGCTAGGCACCCCCTCACCCCAAAGAAGAAGAAAAAAGGAGTCTGATCCCTTGCACCCTGTGGTTCCCTGAGTCTGCTGGGAGTGGCCCCTGGAACTCCTGAGCACTGCCTCGGGGGTCCAACATTATTGGAATAAAGAATTTTTTTCTTTTTTGGGTCACACCCAGCAATGCTCAGGGGTTACAGCTGGCTTAGCACTCAGAAATCACTCCTAGTGGTGCTCGGGGAACCCTATGGGATGCTGAGAATCAAAGCCAGGTCAACCGTGGGCAAGACAAACAGCCTACCCACTGTGCTATCTCTCCAGCCCCAATAAAGACTTTTTAACTCTAGCATGACTGGCTGTTGAAAAGATAGAATTTGACTATGGAAATCTAACTGGCTGTCAATATTGACAAACAGTATAGAAATACACACTGGAAATATCCACTCGTCATGTACCAATCAGGCACTTACCCGATTACTATGGTCACTGACTTTGATGATAGGTTCATTTTTCCTCAGATCCCACACAGTGGCCCGGCCGCTGGGGCTGGCTGACGCTAGGATATGCTGAACTTGTCTGTTCCAGGAGATGCAGCTGATATCTTCTGGAGGCTATAAGGAATAAGCTATTCAATAATGGTTTCTCTCCATTGTGATAAGACTTAACAGCAAAAGCTGATCCTCTGCTTTCAAAAAAATGCATGACTTAAAAAAGATTCCACACATTTTTTTTATATTCCTAAGTTCTCAATACGTATCAGCTCAAAGTTCAAGTGTAAGTCTCTTGTTTACTACTATCTCATTCAAAAGGCATCTATTAATAAGCTCCTGGTAATAAAAAAATAAAGCATGCTTTATTTTGCAACTGCCACCAGGCAGATACTGAGCCACGAGGTAGATAGGTATTTATCACTAATGTTCATCACGAGGGCAGGCAACAGGGCAAAGATAAAAGTACCAGCTGAGACCAGTCTTTCCCCAAGTGTGTGATGGAATCCCGGGGAAAGGGAGGGACATGGCGGTGGGGACAGGAGCTGCCTCACAGGCAACTCGGGCGCGAGTTTGTTGGCTTCAGAGCAGACTTCCAAGATTCACTGAGCAATTTCTGTCTGAACAGGGAGCTGGAGGGCAAATCCACTTGGCAACCACCAGAAAAACATCTTTATGGTAACACCAAAGAACATCATGCTGGTGGTACCAGTTCCTTCTCAGTCAGACAGTCAAAATGTCAGGGTGGTTCCAGCAACCTACTGGGGCAGAGTGGTGAGTACAACACAAAGAAACTCCAGGGAAGGGGAGGGCTGAGAAAAGTCTTTTCTCAACTTAGAAGTACAGGAAAGGGGGCTAAGTCTTGGGTTGTTTTTTGTTGTTGTTTTTGTTTGTAATGGTTCTTTTCTAGCCTATCATTTTTAGTCTAGAATCAAGACTGTTAAAATCTTATGGCGAATAGTGCACTGTATCAAATACTCCACCTAACGAAACTACAAGGGCCTCCCCAGCTCTCCACTGGCAGACAACAGACACGTTGGAACACGCGTCTGCTGCCGAGGAACTCAACTCAGCAAACACACGGATTCTTTACTCACGGACAGGAACTCTGCTGGCACTCAAACATTGATGGCACTGATGTTAAAGAAATCAATTTTGTGTAAACACAGAAATAAATTAACGTCAAGGAACTGACCACATCAAAATTGGTACACTACCTGTGTTTTGGCTCCTGGTGTCATTGGAGTCGCGAAATTGTTTAGATCCCAAATATAAATTTCAGATTCATTAGCACCAGAGGCTACCAGATTAGTCTACAAAAAGAAATAATTATCAATGAATGACTTAGAAATAATTAAGTGCATCTAGAGTGATTCAGTACAGTGTTGGGAAGGCCTACCAGTTTTAGGATATATGAAATCTTCATTAAATTAAAAAAGTAAAATCTATGAATTTCTAAATATTATGCACAACAATCTGGAACTGTAAAGAGGTTTTCGGTTGTTTGTTTCTGGTACTAGGGATCAAACCCAGGGTGCCACTTACGCGAGGCACATGCTCTACCAATAAACCACATCTCTCTTCCAAAATGCCGGAGCGATAGCACAGCGGGTAAGGCATTCGCCTTACAAGCGGCCAACATGGCCGACCCGAGTTCGATTCCTCCGCCCCTCTCGGAGAGCCCAGCAAGCTACCGAGAGTATTGGATATGCCAGACACAGTAACAACCAAGTCTCCAATGGAGACGTTACTGGGCCCGCTCAAGCAAATCGACGATCAACGGGAGGGCCTTTACCTTTACCTTTAAAAAATAATCACATAAGTAAATCCTTAACCCCATTATATTAAGGGCTTTTTTTGTTTGTTTTTTGCTTTTTGGTTCACACCTGACGTTGCACAGGGGTTACTCCTGGCACTGCACTCAGGAATTAGGAATTATCCTGGTGGTGCTCGGGTGGACCATAGGGGATGCTGGGAATCAATCAGGTTGGCCTCGTTCAAGGAAAACACCCTATATGCTGTGCTATCACTCCAGCCTCTAAGGGCATTATTATTTGTGATTTTGCATCTCTGGCGATTTCGTTGTGGAAGAAAGTAGGTCACCACCAATTGTGTTCAAACAGATCCTAAAATAATGGCTTATCTCTGAGAATATCTAAGTCAATTTCTGGAGCTGGATCAAGACACGGTTAGCAGAATCTGTCTTAAATTCTCATGTGTTTATGTTCACTTTTGCCTCTGCTCAGGATATTCCTATTTTCTCTGTACATACTTTAGGGTCAAAGAGATAATACCTGTGATACAAAGCATAGGAAAAGTATTACCTTTCATGTATTGACCCTTATCTGACATAAATTTTTTTCTCATCAACTTATACAAACGAAGAAAATGGAGGAATTCTACGGCTCTGCCATCTAAGACACTTTAATTCAAAGTCAACAGCTATTTGAGCCCATTGACAAAACAACTCCCTGGGCGAGAGATACAGCAGGCAGGATGCTTGCCTGGCATGAGGCTGACCCAGGTTTGATCCCTGGTACCACATACAGTCCCTCAAGTAGTGCCAGAAGTGATCCTTTAATACGGAGCCAAAAGTAAGCTCTGAGCACCGTAGATGTGGCCCAAAAACAAATGAAAAACCTATAGAAAGAAGTTTGGGTTTCTGTATTTTTAGTTTCTAATTATCTATCTGTCTACAAGGGGAAAAAACACTCTAATTTTCTAAATTTTTTTTTTGTTTATTTGGTTTCCTGGGTCACACCCAGCAGTATCAGGGCTTACTCCTGCCTGGCTCTATGCTCAGGGATCACTCAAGGTAGGGCTTGTAGGACCACATGTGGTACCGGGAATTGAACCTGGGTCGGCTGGGTACCCTGCTATACTAGCACTCCAGAACTTAATAGTTTTTGTTGTTATACTACAGTGCCTTGCTAACTCAATACAAATTTATATATATCAGTCTCTCCATTTGTAACTTGGTACGCAGTAAAGTTTATGGTGGCAACAATTAAGACTCATAATTTATTCACTACATTTTGCTATACCTGAGCATAGGGCATACACAAATCGGTGTGTGCTACTTCTCCCATCTCTGACATACGTAAACCTTCTCAATAAATAGCAGGCTTCTGGAACTGCTTGCACCCACTCCGCCTCATCCCCCCGCTCTGCATCCACCTGGGAAGTCCCCATTTCTCACTCATCATCCTACAAAGGCCCAGGTGTCATGCTTTCAAATCCCAGACTGGGTCACCGCAGATTCATACACTCATTTCAAACAAGTAGCAGAATCATGGTTAAATGGCAAAGTCTAACCTGAAAAATATTCACATCCAAGGCTCTCACTGGGCCAGTGTGTTTGTCATTCTGGGCAATCACAACTTCCTTCTCTCCAGCTATAATTTTGGATGGATCATAAAGAATAATATTTCCATTTTCACCACCTGCAATTAATACTCCAGAGACGTTTCCTTTGGAATCCATCTTATGAGGCCCCCAGATCAACTTGTGGTATCTTTAAAGAGAAAAATGAGTAAAATAACACAGTTTTGAAATCAAATAAACATCAAAGAAAAACCAAAAGAACACATCAATATTCTGTCTTCATGAATATTCCAGAAATAGTGCTTCTCGTCAATTCCCGGTAGCTTCTCAGTCTTGGTGAAAACGGCATTTTGTTTTTTATTTATACTTCTAGGTGAAGAGTGGGTTTTTTTCATCTTCAAGAATAAAAATACTCTACATAAGTAATATAGTTATGACACAGTATTTCTTGATTTGTGTCAAAAAAATAAGGTTGATTTTACCAGTTTAAAACGGTAAGAACCTGAACAGATTATTTAAACTTCCCAAACTGCTTGTGGTTCATCTGTAAAACAGAGCTAATAAACCACTTCCCTGATTCTCTTTCATTACAGAAGTATCCACTAACAAGTGGTCTGGGAGCACATGATACACCCACATCCCCCCTCCTGAGATGTGGACCCTCCTATCCAAAGCTGGGGTGTGGGCTGGGGCCCCCTCTCCACTCTAGAGAAGCCCGTGTTCTCTCAAGTGCATTATTCTCTCTCTTTCTCTCTTTACCTCCCCAATCCACGTCCTCAAAACTTTCAAATACAATCTGTTATACTTAAAAAAAAAATAGTGTCCTGTTAAAAAGTAAAGGTAATGAAGTTTGAAAACTTAAAGAAATTTGAAATCTTCTAAAAATTGTATTTATACCCTGCCTGGAAAAGTGACATCAAAATGAGGTGAATTCTCTGACAAGCCCTTCTGCTGCTGGAGAAGAAAAGATTATGGAGATGAGCTATGGGATGCATGGAGGTACACAACAAGACAAACGTGATGGCAGAACCACTGCTAGACAAAGGTCTGAGGGTTCCTGTATCAGGCGGGGAGCTGCGAAGAACAGGGCGACATGAGACTATTGTTAGCTAAGGAACAAGCTCTTCAACAAAATCTGCACGACTGAGGCAATAAGCTACATGCAAGTAACTCTCTCTACACTGCAATATAATGTAAACAGTTGAAAAAGTGAATCGAGTACCTACTGTGTGAGAAACATGTCAAATACCGCTGTGAAATATACTCAGGCAAGTGCAAAGAAGCAAAATTAAACTAACCTACCAAGCGGAGTGACACCATTCAGTAGATAAATTCAATGGTGAATTAAGATACCACTATCAATACTTAAATATTCATCCAATAGGGCATTTGCCTTGCAAGCCTCCGGCCCGGCCGAGCCGGGTTCAATTCCTCCGCCCCTCTCGGAGAGCCCGGCAAGCCACCCTTGGCGTATTGGATATACCAAACACAGTAACAAGTCTCACAATAGAGACATTACTGGGCCCGCTCGAGCAAATCGGTGAACAACGGGAGGACAGTGCTACAGTGCGTCTCCCTTTTCTAGTCAGAACTACCTCCTTCTAGCAAACAGGCGCGATAAAGATGGAACAAAGCAACTCCTGAGTCCAGAGAGATGGTTCAAAGGGCTGAATCGCAAGGATCACAGTACCTGGAGCACAGTAGCAGGAATCACCCTGCCCTATGCCCTGTGCACATGAGTATCAGATACTATAGCAACTTCTTCCCAACCTACCAAGAGCTATTTAATTGAGTAAAGGGGCCGGGCAGATGGCTCAAAAGTGGAGGCCCACGAGGATTCCTCAGCAGCAGCCACTCAGCACTGGGGTATGGTCCAAATACAAAAAGTGAAAGTAAACAGAACTCTACTTCTCAAGAAATTCACCCATATTTCATGTCACTGACTGATTCACATACACACTAAGCGTCAATCACAAACATAGATAAAAAAAAAGGTTCAAAAATCTCATACCTGTGAGAAGAGGAGAAAGTGGCACAAGATTTCATATCCAAGGATGGATCAGACAGGTCTAATTCAAATATCTCAAGGGAAGCATTGGTACTGAATGTTGCATCCAGTTGCTGAGCAGATGTTCCTATTGAAAAACAAAACAAAACAAAACATGTATTTATAGAGTAACTATACATGTGAAAAATAAGACTCAGGGAAAAAAAGCATTTAAAGAAAGGAATTACATGCATGTTCTCAGTTATCTCATGAGTTAAATGCTACAACAGTGGCTGAAATCTCAGCACATTCGGCACAGGCTTAAATTACTACAGGGATGAGACTCTGAGACCAGATTTAAAGACACTATTAGTCAGAACAGGAGCGAAGGTCATTTTTAAAGGAAACGGAGAGTGAGACGGCCCTAGAAACTCCTCGAGAAGTAACAGCATGATGGCTGCCCCAAAGGAACTACAAGTTCAGTTCTAGTGTTCTGTTTTGAGGCCATAGTGGGTGGTGCTCAGGGCTTACTCCTGGCCCTGCACTCAGGGGTCACTCCTGGAGGGTCTCAGGGGACCACTGGGATCGAAGGCAGTTGGCAGCTTGCAAGGTAAGTGCCTCATCTGCTGTATTATGGCTCCCAGGCTCCAAGTTCAAACTTTGAAGAGGCTGGAGAGGGAGCACCTGCCTTCCCTGTGACCCCGGTTCGAGTCCCCTGTACCACATACAACACCTGAGCCCCGCTAGGGAGCACGCCGGGTACAGAGCCAGGAATGGCCAGTGGGTACTGCCAGGCAGGACCTCCAAACAAACAAACAAAAAAACCTTTTATTTAATGAATATCCATGATAGACCATTACAAAGCTGTTCATGATTGGGTTTCAGTCATACAATGATCCAACCCCCATCCCTTCACCAGGGCACATTTCCCATCACCAATGTGCCCCGTTTCCCTCCCACCATGCCCCAATACCTGCCCCCACCCCACCCCCAGTCTGCCTCAGTGGCGGGCACTTTTCTTCTTTCTCTCTCATTATGGTTTGCAATACAGGTACGAAGAAGTCCATGTTTATTCGGGGTGTTCCGTATTTTTATTGGAACGGTAAGGCTAGAGTAGCTTTTATAACTGGGTGACAGCTTTGGGGTGTGGACGCCACTGCAGAGGCTTCCGAAGCAGCACAGGGAGGTGGGGGGAGGCAGACCATCCCAATCCGGAAAAGGCCTGGAGATTTCAGTCACAGAACCCACACATCCAAATTTTCAGCAGACTGTACCTCTGTGAGGTCTGTCCAGAGACAGAAGAATCCGGCTGGGGACATGGTGGCGCTTTTGGATCGTGGGAGCAAGTGGCTGCCTGGAACACTGCTTGGGTGGGCACCAGGCTGCCCCACCCCCCCTCTGATTTACCCTCCTCTGTTCAACCTTGTGCAGGTCTGAGATTAATCGCAGGTTTTGATCTCTTCAGAGATTTATTTACACATCCCTAAAGCAAGGCTGATAAATGATCTCTTATCGCTGAGGTGGTTTGTGGGTGTGGCGCCCACGTACCTAACTTTTGGTGGTTTAATTTCAGGGGAAATTTGGTCAAGAGTTGTTGGGGTCTGGCCAGAGGCACAGTGGCCATTTTGGGGTCTCAGGAAGCCTGAAGCAATCATCAGGCTGCTGATGCACTCGCCCCGCGGGAGCAGGGACTGGCTGGCGGCACTGCAACCCCACCCCCACACACACAGGGCAAGTGCTCTCCCATGGAACGACAGCCCAGCCCTTGGAAGTACCATTTTTGAAACCTTAAGAGAACCTCCCTGCATCCTAAAACAGCTAGTGATGCCATTTCACAAAATGGAGGTGGTCTTTATTTTCATTCCAAAGCCCGTTCCTCCGTGCCTGTTCTCTTCGCTCAGCTCTGTCACAGAGCAGCAGGCTTGCCGGCATCACAGTCAGACTCCGACCGGGCCTCCCAGCTCAGCACCTGTGAGCACAGTTGAGGCTCCTCCCATCATTCCCACAGGGCCCAGGGCAGCTTCTGGGAGGCGGGGACAAGTGTGTGGGGAGCTCTGCGTCAGCTCTTGGTTCGTTTGGGGCCAATCACACTTGGCTGTGCTCAGGGATCACTCCTGGCAATGCTCGGGGTACCGTATGTGGTTGCCAGGGATCAAACCCAGGCCGGTTTCATGCAAGGCAAGCACCTTACCCACTGTACAACTGCTCCAGCCATACACACACACACATATATAAAAATATATATCCATATGCAGAGACAAGAATTTTTTCTCTTTTCTGGGTGTCACCCGCAGCAGTGTTAGGGGCCTGGGGCCCCCAGCCTGGCAGTCATTCGTGGGGCTGCCTGGGCATCACCTGGATACCCCCAGTGGAGTGATGCCCAGAATCAGACTCAGGGATCTGCTAGGTATGTACTCAGCCACATGAGCTGAACCCCATAAAAACCTTCTGGAAGAAAAAAAAAAACAAAACTCAATTTTACTCTATTGCCTTATAGTCACCGATGATGCAAATCCAACTACTGATATAAAATTGTTCTTCATTATTAATCAAAATGTTCAATTTATTCATTTACCATTCCTGGGGGTGCTCAGGGGATCGTGTGATTAATGTCAGGGATTTACCCAGAGGCTCCCACATGCGAAGTGTATGTTCCAACCCTCTGAGCCATCTCCTCAACCCTCACATGGACGCTTACTTTTTCACAAGTTATACACTGTGCTCGCTTTTCGGGATAATGCTGTGGGATAAAGGCAAAGCCCGATTCCGGTGCAGTAAGAAAGAGACGATGGGTGCTACTACATCACCACACAGCACAGAATGCCCAGGTGCACACCGTACGAGGGTCACACAGAGCAACGGCACCCGGGTACCAGGGAAGAAAGTGCTCTCTGGAGCGATGAAGCTTATACTGAATATGAAACGGGTCGGGCAGGGTATCCTCATCTCTCGCTGGAGCTTACCTGTAGCCAGGTAAATGGGGTGATTCTGCGCAGGGCTCCACGCCTGCATGGCTGTGCGATCTACTTCCTTCAGCTTCATCCTGTGAAAGGAAACACTACATAAATTGGGCTATCAAGTATGTAACAGAGGGCCAATTTTTAACACGGAAACTTACAAAAAACCTACTTATATCATTAGAAATATCCAGATGCCATGAAATTTAATTGTTAGGCATTACTTGTTGGGAATGTTCAATATGAGAAAAGAAAGAAAAAACTGGTTACATTATTTTGAGACCTATAAGAATATAGGACTTTTTTGTGGGGGGGGGCTTAGAGATTATAGTAATTCATCTGAAGAATTAGTCTAGGAAAGGTCTGCAAAGATAATACTTGGATAGTACCAGCAGAATCCACCTTGCTACACAATACACCTCTTAGATAAGGATGGGTAGCAGTGCAGAGATAAGAGAAGGTCAACTTCCAGGAGCAGGACCACCCTGTGCTAAGAGCAGTCTTTAAAAATATGGGCCACAAGGGCCAGCGCGATAGTACAGCAGGTAGGGCACTTGCCTTGCGTGCGGCCAACCCAGGTTTGATCCCCGGCATTGCATATGATCGCCTGAGCACTGCCAGGAGTAATTCCTGAGTGCAGAGCCAGGGGTAACCCCGTGCATCGCCAGGTGTGCCCCCAAAAGCAAAATAATAATAATAAATAATAATAAGGTAAAGGTAAGGTAAAGGCCCTCCCGTTGATCGTCGATTTGCTCGAGCGGGCCCAGTAACGTCTCCATTGGAGACTTTGTTGTTACTGTGTCTGGCATATCGAATACTCTCGGTAGCTTGCCAGGCTCTCCGAGAGGGGCGGAGGAATCGAACTCGGGTCGGCCATGTTGGCCGCTTGTAAGGCGAACGCCCTACCCGCTGTGCTATCGCTCCAATAATAATTTAAATTTTACACTGGATGAGAAGTTCTAGGTGCTGGCTCTGGGGTCAGGGAGGTAGCACAGGGGTGGGGGGCATGTTCCTAGTGACTGCCCCGACCCAGATTCAAGGCCCAGGACCACATGGCACTGTGAGGAGAAGCCTGGACGCTTCCCGGGCACAGGATGCCAGAGTGGCACTGCGGGCGTCAGGCACGGCCGGACTGGAGAGGCAGCTCGTCCTGGGTTCCCTCACACTGAACCCTCGGCATGCTGGAACAGTCAAGAGAAGTGGCCCCAGAGCCGCACCCCTAACCCCAACCGTCCTGATGGAAGCCTGCTGCCCACCACAAACGTCAGCTCTGCACGGGTAAAATCTGCGTTCATCAGATCATAAAACCCCCAGAAACACTTTTATATGAGCATGGATCATCCTGACTGACAGCCCTATCACGTCTTCTCTTACTCACCTCTACTTGTCCATTGTTTACTTATGATGATCAGGTTTCACATTTTTGTTGTAGTTATGATTGATTTTTTTACATTTCACAGGATTTTTACTTATAAATCATTTTAATTAGGAGAACAGGTCTCCGGAGTAGGTCAAGAGCAGAGTCCCCATGATTCCTCGTCCAACGCTGGTCCCCAACCTGAGTCTTACCCCTCATCACACCCTAAAGTGGCACACTCACTTACAGCCGATGAACCCACTCGGACACGTCCTTATCAATCACCAATCCGCCCAAGCTTCCCACTGGGGCTCACTCTTGTCTGAACTATCTCTGCTTCCTCAGCCCCCCTCCTGCCTGGAAAGCACTGCTCTTGCCAGTTAACTTCCAGAGAAATGCATTTTCCAGATGCCACTTAATCACTACCACAGACGACGCAGGTTTTCTTAGGAATCACTAATAAGTTAATATTTCCATAAGTACACGGAATTATATAACTGGGGTGATATGTAAGAACTAGAATCTCCTTTCTGCATCAATTTATTCCCATGGTACATTGGTACATACTCCACTGTTTAAATATTCCTCTTTTTTTTTTTTTTGCTTTTTGGGTCACACCCAGTGATGCACAGGGGTTACTCCTGGCTCGTGCACTCAGGAATTACTCCTGGCAGTGCTCGAGGGACCATACAGGATGCTGGGAATCGAACACGGGTTAGCCACGTGCAAGGCAAATGCCCTACCAGCTGTGCTATCGCTCCAGCCCGTTTTATATATTCTTATCACTACTGTTTATATGGTCCTACATATACTCGCCTAGACAAGGGAAAGAATCTGAAACGAGAAAATTACTAATTTGTGTCTTTGGTGAAACAGCTAGCAAGTTGCTTTGGATTTATATACATGTACACACATACGTAAGTATGATATAAACATGTAATGTAAGAAAGTAGCCATTGGGGTTGGATTAATAATTCAACAAGGAGCTTACCTTTTATACGGCTGACCAGGGTCTACCCAGGTTTGATCCCCAGCACCCCATAAGGTCCCCCAAGCCCCAGCAGGAAGGACCACGAGCTCAGAGCCAGGAGGAAGCCCTGAGCGCCACCAGGTGTGGCCTACCTCCCCATTTCCCAGACAAGGAAAGAAAATAGGCATTGGTTTTCTGTTTTACTGGATGTCATTTATTAAGATTTTGAGTTGAAAAAATTTCAAATGTTTTTCTTCATTAGGTAATTGGAAATGACCTCAATTGTGTAATTTTTCTCCTTAGGTCTGTCCAAAAAAAAAAAAAAAACAAAAAAACCCCCATGGGGTCAAAGAGCTAACAGAGCGGGTGAGATACTCGTGCCCAGTTCAAACAGCAAGACTGCCACAGCCTGCAGGAGAATTCCTGAGCACGGCCAGCTGTGGTCCCAAACCCCAGCCCTCAAGAACCAAAACAACAGACAACACTCGTAGATCTGCTAATCTGCTAACCCAATCATCTTATCACATGTGAAGAAGCCTTGATAGTATTATCCTACTAATGCGCTGCTAAATTGTTTAACATTTTGCTTGTAAAAATCACAAGAGAGCACGGCCCTGCACACACAGAGCTGAGCGGGGTCTGATCCCTGACTCTGCACAGCCCCCAACAGGTACCAGGAGTGATCCCTGAGCACAGTGTCAGGAGTAAGCCCTGGGGACTGTGGGGTGTGGCCCCAAACAAAAAGCAAATAAAATCTTAAGTGAGGCTGAGATCACACAGGAAATATGTTTTTGTGCACTTGTGTTTAGTCCTGATAGCTATGGCGCGCTTCCTTCACAAAAACACGAGTTTCCTTTATTTTGGATGTGCCAGGACTTTTTGGGGCTCCCGGTCTAGGTTTAAGGCTTCCAGTTCTTTGTGGATTTGGGGGAATTCTCCCATCAAACATCTAATCTACCACTTTTTGGCTAACGTTGCTATGCTGGTGATTTTCTTTATTTCCCAGGTAGAAATTGAGGTTGAACTTCCCTTATTCGAGGTCACTTTTGGTAAGTAATGTTTATCTAGGAAAATTCTTTTTGGGTAGGGTAGAGTAGATCGCAAACCCAGCGATGCTCAGGGCTTACTCCTGGCTCTATGCTCGGGGGTCACTCCTGGAGGGGTTCAGAGGAACTTATTGTGGTGCTGGGGATCAAACACGGGTCAGCCACGTGCAAGACAAACTCCTTCATCTGCTGTACTATCTCTCTGGTCCTTCCTTCCTTCCCATTTTCCCTTTTCCACAGGGCTAGGAATCAAACCAAAGCTGCACTGCATCCGCATGCATGAACCTTACCACTGAGCCTCATCCTGGCCCCTCAGTTTTTTGTTTGCTTGCTTGTTTTGGGTCACACCCAGCAATGCTCAGGGGTTACTCCTGGCAGTGCTAGGGGGACCAGATGGGATGCTGGGAATCGAACCCGGGTCGGCTGCATTCAAGGCGAATGCCCTACCTGCTATGCTATCACTCCAGCCCCTCAGGTTTTTTTTTTTTTGGATGATTTATTTTTATTATCTCCTTGACCTTATATTTCAGTACTTAGTTCTATTTCTCAGTTGTACTTCTTAGTCCTATATTTGTTTTAAATTTTGAGTTAAATGCTTAAGTCACTGGTTTTTCTTCTTTCTCTATAAAGTATTTTTAAAGGCTAAAGAAAAGGAAATAAATTAAAAACATATTCTAAGTGTTTAAGGCTTTGAATATTCTCTGTAAACTGTTTTTGCCAGATCCCACTTATTCCTAGTGTCTTTGCTGCTACAGTTATGTGTATTCTACAATTTCCACTTATATTCTCTATCCAGGAGCTGAATTCAATATTCTGGTGGAAGAGTCAACTTTTATTGCATTGTTGTTTTTTTTTCTGTAAGCCCTCCCCCCATTTTTGTAATTCAATTAAGTATGTTTTTTTTTTTGGGGGGGGGAGGTCACACCCAGCAATGCATAGGGGTTCCTCCTGGCTCTACACTCAGGAATTACTCCTGACGGTGCTCAGGGGACCATATGGGATGCTGGGAATTGAACCCGGGTTGGCCGCGTGCAAGGCAAATGCTCTACCCACTGTGCTATCGCTCCAGCCCTCAGTATGTTTTCTTTGGATCCTCTAACCAAACCTTTGTGAAAGTTCAAGAGGCTTAAGAAGGGAGGTCTTCTGAGTTCAAGAAGTATTAACCAATTCCACCTCACTGTTTAGGTATTCAACAATGCCCCGCCCCACAACTCACTCTCTCTCTCTCTCTCTCTCTCTCTCTCTCTCTCTCTCCTGAACCAAGTATGATTGAATTAAAAGCTTATGGCTAATAAAACATTTGCATCTATTTCTCCTACTATCTCCCTAAAACTGGCTTTAAAAGAATGCTACTTTATTATTTGATAGCTATTGGACAGTCATTTACAATGTTAAAGGCACTGCCAGAAACACATTTTAGTTTCCTGAAATTTGCTTCTTAAAGAATGTTTTTAGACCTGAATTCTATTTATTCCTGTTTTAAGACCCATAGCCTAAGTCTTTTTCTTTGCACTATCTTAAGCACAGGGAGGAAAAAAATCAGGTTATGCTTAGTGATCCAACTTGAAAATATTTAATAGATTATCTAACACTATTTAAAATTCACTGATAGGATATTGTGGTTCTAAGTTCATAATTTCATTTAATAACCTTAATCTTTATTTCTTTACACAACAACTACTGTAAGTACAAATGAAATTAGCTTGCATAATCTTTTACAAGATTTCCCCTCTTGTTCTACAGTCATAGTCAACAGTATTATCTTCCTTGGTGTTTACCTTTGTACCATTAAATATGTCTATGCCTCTAATAATAGATTTGTCCGCCTGAAATGATGTCTTCTGATAGCCATTAGCGAAGTGAGGAAATCCACAAGTTTTTCCTACCTCCAGTTTTCTTCCTATTTCCCAGTTCTTAACTTTTTAATTTTTACAATCAATTCCTACTTTGTCACATACTTAAATATGTATATCTTACTCCTTTTCATTTGGGGCGGGGCCATACCCAGCAGTCCTCGGGGTCTATTTCTAACCCCGGCTGGTTTTCAGGAGACCCCGAGTGGTGTGAGGGATGAAACCGGGGTCAGCAGCATGCAAGAAAAGCACCTTACCCCAGACGACTATTACTGTCCATTTTCTTTTTTCTCTTACTCAAATTTTTCATAAAGTCAGGCCAACAGTTACAACTGTCCAACAGCACCTCGGCCCGTTTTCTAACCCATCTTCAGAGGGTGATGCATCCCTACACATCTCTCTCAGAGGACCTTAGGCTGGGGTTGGGCTCAGCAGTAGAGCTCGGGGGTTGCATATGAGACCCTGTGTTCGAGTCCTGACATTAAGTAAAAGGACCTTAGACTAATGATGCCCTGAGTCTTAACATATACCAATTGTTTATACTTCAAGAAAATGTTCTGGTGATAAAACTGGACACAGAAAGTCTAATTTCTACATGCTAGCAAAAGGACAGAGAGCTGAACTCAGAAGCTTAGCTCCAGAGTCCAAACTACAAGTTACTTCAAAAAGTTCCTCATTGAGTTACTTCAGTAAGAAATGCTCTGAAGGGGACCAGAGCCACAGTGCGCTGGTAGGGCGTTTGCCTTGCATGTGGACCACCTGGGTTTGATCCTGGGCATGTCACATGGGCCCCTGAGCCCTACCAGGAGTGGTCCCTAAGCACAGAGCTGGGAGTAAGCCCTGAGCACCACCAACTGTGGTGCAAAAACTAAAAAAAAAAAAAAGAAGAAGAAAAAAGGCTGCCTTTCTCAAGCCAGTGTTCTCTTTTGAAACTCTCTCTCATTTTTGCCACCTATATATCTCCCTAAATTTCTTTCAACCAAAACTATTTTAGTGTCAGTTAAGGATCAAGTCTTAAATAAATTCAAGTCCTAGCTCCTTTATGAAAAAACACCAGAGGATCTAATCCACACAGCTCTGATGGGTCTTGTAACTCTTCATTAACTGTTGTTAAAATGCTTTAAGAACTTTGTAACAAAGTATTCCATTTCACTTTAATGAAACTTTACTACATTTCATTAGTGCATACTGCTTATTTTCCCCACTGTATCCCTAATAAAAAATTAAATAAATAAAAAAGCTTTTGTTTTGTTTTGTTTTGGGGCCACACCTGGTGATGCTCAAGGGTTACTCCTGGGTCTTGCACTCAGAAATTAGTCCTTGGTGGTGCTTGGGGACCTCATGGGATGCCAGGAATGAAATCCAGGTTGCCCAGGCCAGGTGTAAGGCAAGCTACCTTATCCTCTGTACTATCGCTCCTGGCCCCCTGATCTGCATTTTTAAAAACCTTCTAAGTGAATTGCATTATCTTTAAGAGCAAAGGTACAAAAAGGTCACCTAAATTAATGAACACCTAGTTAATGTGTAACAACTACTGAAAGAGAAAGAGACAAATCCACAAGAACATAAAATGACTAAGTGGGATTTTCAAGAATTGATAAGTCTCTTTCTTGATCTCAGCACTCAGTGATCTACTAGGAGTAGTTTCATTAAGTAACCTGTCGAGAACCCAAGGCTTCAATACCATCTGTAAGAAACAAACAGAAAACGAGTCATTATACTACAATGGTCTGGAACTAACCTTCTGTGACCTGAATTAAATTAGACAAGAGCACCATATCAACCCACTGGTCAACTGTCAAAGCTATCGACAATACTATGACCGTCAGTGGTAGAACATACGCATCTCATATATAACAGCAACCCACCCCAATGGGAAAAAAAAAAAACAACAGAATCTTGAGGAAATAGTTTCATCTGGATGCATATGTAATTTCTTCTCTTGAAAAATGATCATTTCATTATCACTAGTTTTCTGGAACATACTGAGATTTAGAATAAAGCATGTCTGTATCCCAAGTGAGACTTATTTTACAGCCTTCGTATAATTTTTTCCAGTATTATGTGGGGTTTGTTTTTTGGGTCCACACCTGGCGATGGTCAGGGATTACTCCTGGCTCTACACTCAAGAATTAGTCCTGGCAATGCTTGGGGGACGAGATGGGATGCCAGGGTCTGCCACGTAGAAGGCAAATTAAGCCAATTTTTTCCCCAGAATTATATGCAACAAGAATTCACACTATGCAGGCTTGCTTTGTTCAACACAATTTTAGGAAGGACATGATCATTTTTTAACATACAATAGAAAATTGGGTGGGGTGTGTCTGGGGCACATTTGCCATCTACAAAACAACAGTTAGGGCTAGCAGTTAGGAGCCTGGGCTCTGGAGCCAACACAGGGTTTCAATCCAGCCCCAGCTGGCCCAGGTCTGATTTTAGGCACATGGCTTTACTACGTGTACCTCTGGCAATGTCCTTGATAAAATAATAATAGCATATGTGTTTAAGTCATGGGTTATTATGGGGACTAGAGATTTGATGCACAGCACTTAGAAGAGTGACTAGCACAGACTCAAGAAATGCGGTGTCAGCTATTACCAAACAAATGTCCATCCCAGTGAATGTCCAAGAAGACAAGAAGCTTGCTCTGCTCACAGCCAACAAGGGTTTGAGCCGCAGCACCCCATGTGGTCCCCCAAGCACCACCAGGAGTGATCCCGGACTGCAGAGTCCGGAGGAAACCCTGAGCATCACAGGGTGTAACTCCTAATATCCAAAAATAATCCTCCTTTTTGTCCAAGTTTCTCTCCAGGAGAAACTTCATGGAAACTTTTATTGATGCTCATTTTCTAGATGTCAAATTTATGAAGCAAGCCAACAGTTCTGTTCCTTAAAAAAAACACAACAAATGCTACATAGACTTGATCCACACCTCAAGTTTAAAATAAAAAAAAGGAAAATGCTGAACGATAGAACTGAAGATTCTGACTCCCAAAACAGGGATAAGATTTCTTTAGGAAAGAAGCCACATTGCCTGAACAAATATCTCTTAGAAATGGACACATCTGTTCAAAGGATCTAGACCAACTCCCTTTAATTTGGGATTTGTAACCCTCCTGAAATTATATAGAAGATCCTATGTGTGCAACGTGCATTTTTCTAGGAACATGAGCCAACACTAGCCAATCTCAAAAACGTTAAGACCACTGATCTTTACCGTTGACAAATTTCATTCTATTCTTACTAGTTTCAGAAAAGAACCCGCTCCTACAAAGTCAGGCAGTATAATTCTAGAAACACCACACTGCCCAAATAACCTTGGATCTGCGGTAACACAGACTCACACGGCCAAAACCCCAAGCTAGTCCCAAGATCTTCAGCGTCTCCAAATCCTGTCGCAGGGCTGCAATTAAGGGGCAGCTTGGAAAAAGGAGGGACACAGAAGAACCACCCAAGGGCGAGCCAGCTGTGGAGTGCGCTGCCAGAACGCAGACCAAAACGAGACCAGAGCCAGGCTCCAGTGACCTGTTAGATACAGTTTCGGCGGCCAACGCCGGCAACCAAAAATCTGAGCTTTGTCATTTTAGGTGGGGTTTCTAAAAAAAAAAGTTTGGGAGGACAGATTTGTCACCACCGCCCGTTCCCGCAGGTTCAGACCCTGCAAAAAATAATAATAATAGTAATGATAATAAAAATAAAATGACTCCCTGGAGCTCGCAGGGGGGAGTTTTTCCATGCCTACGAGCCCAGGCACTATTTCTGAGTTATCTCCCACCTGTCCCGCAGTGCATCCACTGGCAGCTAAAGCCCTTAGCCACAGAGAAATCAAATCAATACCGACGACAACCGGCTCCCGGGGCTTCGCCGGCCCCCGGGCGGCCGCCGCGGGCCTCGGGTCACTCACTGCACAGCGGCTGACGTGACAGCAGCCCCGAGAGCCCCCGGAGCCCTCTGAGCCGCCGACACCCCGCCCCGACGACCCCCCGGGCGCCCGGGGACCCCCGCGCCGCCGTCCTCGCCCGGCCCGGGCCGCGCCCCTCCGCGCCCGGCCCAGGCCCGGCCCGTCGCCAGGCGCGGCCGCCGCGCTCCCCGGGGCGGCGGCCACCCGGGCCGGCCACGTCCCCCCGGGCCCGGCGCAGGGGGCGGGGGCGCGGGCCGCCGCGGCACGTACCTGGCGGGGACCCTCGGCGAGCGGTTCCTGCGTGCCTGAGAGAGTGAGCGCCGTCCGACTGCCCGCGATCGCCGCCGCCCCTCCTCCCGGCCCTGGGCCACCTCCACGTTCCGCTCCAACGTGGCAGCGGCGGCCCCGCCCGCCGCGCCCGTCCGGCCCGTGACGCTTCCGGGAGCGACGCGGGCCCCGCCCACCGCGGCGCGCGCGCCTACACGGCACTTCCGGGATCGAGGCGGGCCCCGCCCACCGCGGCGCGCGCGTGCCCACTCGGCACTTTCCGGGAGTGACACTGGCTCCGCCCACTGCGGCGCGCGCGCCTACAAGGCACTTCCGGGAGCCGCGCTGGCTCCGCCCACTCCGGCGCGGGCGCCCACAAGGCACTTACGAGAGCGGCGCGGGCCCCGCCCACCTCGGCGCTGGCCCCGCCCACCGCAGCCCGCGCGCCCGCACGGCACTTCCGGGAGCGGCGTCGGACCCGGGCTGGAGGGGCGGGGCGCGCTCCTGCCGGCTCCGCAGCGCGCCACCCCTCGGCACCCCAGCTTGGGGGCACCCGGGGTTGGGCTGCGTCAGACGCACGGAGCGGCTGGGTGCAGCGGGGGCGTGGCCGCGGCCCGGAGGAGCGCCACGTAGCGCAGAGGTCCCCAACCGACAGTCGGCGCGCGGGACGGCTGCGCGGGCCTCGATGCATGCGCGCGTTTCGTAAGATTCCCCACCAGGTGCTGCTGCGGTCTTGTCCTTGCAAGCTCGGGAACCCAAGCCATCTCCAAAGCCGGTCGTGGGCTCGGGTGATCAGAGGCGCCGTGGTCGGGGACGCATTCGACCCCTTTGGCATTTGTCCCTGCGGCTTGGCCAGCTTCGCCAGAGCCTGGCATCTACAGCGTAGGGGTCGCTTACAGGAGGGAAGTGGAGCCCAACGATCGTCACTGCACCTAGAACTGGAACCTGGGTCCTACCCAGATCTCCCATTTCCCCGTCTTTCCTAAGGCTTATTTTGAAGGTTTCGATTGCAGAGGCTAGAGAGAGTACAGGGGAGAGGGTGTTTGTCTTGTAGGCGACCCACCGGAGTTCGAGCATATGGAATGAGGTCATGCCATCCATATGGTTCCCCAAACCCGCCACGAGTCTTAGTTCCTGAGCACAGAGTCAAGAATAAGCCCCGAGTAAGTATCGCCGGGTGTGGCCCCAAACCAAATATAAATAGTTTAGATTGCACTGGTTTACAAGACTGTAGATGTTCCAAGGCCAGAGAGTTACATCACTGCCAGCCCACCTTAGCAAGGCCTCTGAACCCCTTCAGATCCTCTCCTAACTGTGCCCTCCCCAACCTCAAAGCTCAACTTTGTTTGATTTTTTTTTATGGGTTTCTTAGACATTGTCTCGTCCCTTGCTCCTTTATACACCTCCCCTGATCATCTGGTATTTGGTCTTCTGATTTATAGTAGATTCCTAGACTGGTCGCAAATACTCTCATTGATCTTTCCAAACAGCCTCTCAGTGTCTTACACGTGTGGTTCAAATGACAAAGTTCACCTGTGTAGAGCTAGGGTGCATTTCTACCACCACTTCCTCTCCTCCTCCCAACAAACGTTTATGTAAGACAGAAATCAAGACACTCAGTTTCTACTGTCCTGAACTTATTTTGTTTGAATAGAGCTGCAAAGATTATTAAATGTAAAATATATATATATACATATATATAAATTAAAAGTGAGTAACTGTTAACAAAATAGTGGGCTCCTGTAACTGCGTACTAACCCATCCTTCAAAGATCCTAGCCCCACTGCCATTTGGTACAGGGAAGAGGTTCACTAGAACCTTTCCCCATGATTCAAGCAGCAAAGTGTCATCTATATAATTAATGTATGTGTATGACACAGCTATGCTAGTTTATCTTGCTCCATAGGATCATAAAAACTAGTTTCATGTAAAACAAAAAAGACGCCAAGTCTCTGAAAAGCATCTTTTAATTTGTTGGGTTTTCTCAGTCTTAGACGGAAACTTGGTGTTATACATGCTCCCATTAGATGCCCAACCACAACACACACACACACACACACACACACACACACACACACACACACACACACAGAGTTAACAAGTGAAAAAAATAAAAGGGAGAAAACATAAAATTCAAATTATAGTTTATGTGCTAAAGAGAGCTCCAAGGCCTGGAGCACATGCCTTGGCCCACACAGGACTCCAGTCAATCCCCAATACCGTTACAAATGGATTAAATATGAAGAACACATGACAAACTCAGTATTAAAACTTTTATACTCAAGTCATGATACAGTACATACAAAGGCCAATATAAAAAGTGAATTAACTTTAAACTAAAATAAAACTGATTCCAGACTCAATACATTAACCTCAGTTAAGTATAACTCCCCTATAAAAACAAAACTCCGCTGTAAGACTTCCTAGCTTGTTTTAAATGCAGTTCTTACCTCGACTAAATAAATAATGAAAAGAAATTTTGGTCTATGGGATTAACAATCTGTAACTTTGTATTAAAGAAAACAGTTCTTAATATTTGTTACAATTGTAAAAAACTAGTATTGGAAACATAACAAAACTAGGGCTCAGACATTGCCCAATGGTTGAGCACATGCTTTACATCCAACAGAATAGTTTCAACTAATCCCCAATATCACATGCTTCCCTGAGTACCACTGGGGACAACTCTGCAGGCCTTAGATATCATCTAGGGACCCATCATCATCATCACAAACCAACCCCCTGAAACTTTTTCCCTTTGCTTTTTGGGCTACACTAGCAGTACTCAGGGTTTATTTCTGGCCTCACATTCAGGGATCACTCCTGGCAGAGTTAAGAAGACTGTAGGGAATGCCGGGGATCCAAGCCAGGTGGGTCACATGCAAGGCAAAGGCCCTAACCTGCTGTATTATCCCTGATTCTAAAACTAATTTTTTAAGAAAAATGTTTCAGGACTAATAGGGTTTTTGCTTTGCATGTGGTCAACATGTTTGTTCCTCAACATCCATATAGAGCCAGGAGTGATTCCCCAGGACCACCAGATCTAGCCGAAAAGCAGAAAAAGTCAGGAGACAATGGTTAGAGTCCAGGCCTAGCATATGCCTGACTTCAGTTCAATTCCTGGTACCACTTGGATTGCCCAGGATAGTCCTGGAGGCTCCAGCACTGCGAGGGCAGTTCAGAAACAGAACTAAATCCTCGGGCCCTTGAAAGTGCTGGGTGAGAGCACCGGCAGGGTCCCAGGACATCTTGAACACTGCATCCTTCCACCTCCAAACAGAAAGAATATTGTGTTACTCATCTAACTTCAAATGAGCACTTGTTTTTGTTTGGGGCCACTCCAAGGTGCGCAGGTTATCATTCCTGACTAAAGAGATCACTCTTGGTGGGAATTGGGACACCATCTGGGATGCCACAGATCAAACATGGGACAGCTGGGTGTGAGGCAAATCCCTACCTACCTACCCTTTGCCCGCCCCCAATGAGCACCTTTCATATGAACTAGCTAAATGCTGCACACCTTTTACCATTTTATGCTGAATTTTTAATAGCTTGAGATTGCAAACTCCTTTCATATGAAGTTTTGACTGTTACCACTTCCTCTGTTCATTCTTTATAACAGGACCCTCTACTTTTGACTTTCTCTGGTGCCACACTTAGAACTGCGTCTTGAATGGTGCTGCATCAACATTCCCCTGTCGGTCTCTGTATTCTGTCTTATTTACACTCTATGAGAATTCCACGAAATTATTTTGTAAAGTCTTGGAATTCAAGGACTGCCAGTAATTCTTTATCACTGTAACATCCTCACCTGGACATTATTTTATCAGATCTTGCTTTAACCAATTCAAGATAACTTTGAACAAGATTGAAAGAACCTTTATTGAAAGTACTAAAGTTTTTTCAGGATCCTTGCAATTATAATTTTCTTTCAGTGCCAACTTCAATGCTTTGGCGTGAATGCTGGACAAACAGGAATTTAGTTTTGCTCAGTTAATACAATGTATAACCCAATGCATTGTAACATCATAAGCAGACTTCTGTTCCTAAATTATTAAGAAATGCTGAATTATAGACTGTAGCGGTAGTACGGAAGGTAGGGACTTGCCTTGCATGCAGCCAGCCCAAGGTTCAAGCCCCAGCACCCTATACAATACTCCCCTCCCCCCGCACTAGCCCCAGGAATAAGCCCTAAGGACAACCATGTGTGGCCCCATAACAATACTGAATGAAAATTTACCTCATTTTTTTAATGATTAGATGTTTTTAAAACAAAGTTGTAGTTTCACACAGCAATGTCTTGTCCTATCATTGTTTTGCTGTCATCTTCAAATTCAGTAACCACATTCAGTTTCATTTCATGGCTACCAATTTCATTTGCTGCTTGATCATCTTTACTAACCAATTTCCTCTTGATGATCATTTTTGTAACAATGTCACATGGATTTACCATTGGGTGACAAGGAGGCAATTCAAATATATACTTTGTGTGTACGTGTTTGAATTGATGCTTAATGACTGCTCACCAACAGACTTTGAAGGAAGTGACAATGGTGTATTTATCACGATACTCATCTTTTATTGGCACAATAACATACAGACTAAAGAAGCAGCTATCAGTAAAGTTTATACAACAGTTTAGTTACTATTGTGCTACGATTTTCAACTGTATTGCTGGTGCTATTTACATTGTGAAGACTGACCTTCATCTACGAAGAAACTACGAAGAGTAAAGATTACCTGTATTTAAAAAGAAAAAACTTATGTTAGTTCACGAGAAATAGTCACACACACAAAACATGTGCTCTACTAACACTGCGGCATACATCCCCAATCCCCAAGGCTGTCAAAAAGATTTGTTATAATCAGGAGATGGTACAGTAGTTTGGGCATACACCTAGCATGTCTTAACCTGGGTTCAATTCCTGGGTGCAAGCCTGGAGGTCCCCTGCGCACCTTTGGGGTTGGTATCCCTGGCACTGCAGGACCCAAGCAGAAGCCACTTAGCCTCAGGCCAGTAACACTGAACCACCAGATTGGCTGAGAATCACAGACTGATCACCAACAGATAGGATTTCAGAACCACAAAGTCACCAAGGGCACACCCGACAATGCTGGGCTGTGGGGTAGAGGAATCAGAGAGGCAGGGATTGACTCAAGTTCAACTTACTCAGCAAGACATACGCTCTACCACTTGAGCTAACTCCCCACCTTAGTCAACTCTTCTGCTCCCCGTTTTTAGTCTGTACCCTACAGTGCTGGGGATCAACCTGGCTCTCCCACATTCAGAGTATGCCCTCCAGCCCTTTATCTCCCCAGCCCTCTGGTTGTGTTCAGGTGGTGCCTGGGGACCAAACGCAATGCCATATTCAACCAGTAAGTCACTCGCAGACAAGTGCCTTAACCCCTGTCCTATCTCTCCAGCCAAAACAATTAGAATGTTTAGGAATAATCTAATACAGAGCTCTTCAAATAAGAATGTGCCAGTCTAAATTTATAGTTCAAAGACGAAATTTTACTAACATAGGTGCCTTTCCTTATGTTTATAACCCTGAGCTCTGCAAAAAAGAAAAAAATGTTATGAATAGGTTAAGCTTACTATTGACCAAACTACAGATTATAATCACAAGATGAAATATGGCATGGTCCCATTACCTCTTTACTTCTACTTTAAGTTTTTAAATATATAAGGTATTTTATAAAACTCTTCAGAGACATAAATGAAATTTAAACCGTTTCCCATTTTTTTTTGTGATGCCAAGAATTAAATCCAGGACCTCACATAGGCAAGGCAGCATTCTAGTACTGAGCTACATTCCCCAGCATAACTCCAGTACTACCTGCAGAAACAAAAATTGGGGTCAAAGCGATAGTACAGCGGGTCAGCTGTTTATCTTGCACACAGCTAATGTAGACTCAATTCCCAGACTCCATACAGTCCCTAAACCTGCCAGGTATGATCCCTGAGCCCAACCAGATGTGGTATCAAAACAAAAGTCAAAACAACAACAAAAAGATAACCAACAAAAGAGGGTCAAAGCGATAGCTAAGTGAACTCAATCTACACACTGCAGGTAGCAGGCCAGTTTTAATCCTATCTATAATAAGGTTCGCCCCAACACTTAAATCAACACTGAGTAACCATAAAAAAATCTCTTCCCGGGGGGCGTTCTGGTCCGTCCTTCACGCCCTACCGAGGTCACCAGTTGCCCCCCGCGAGCGGTTCTCCAGCACGGCCACGGCCCCAGAAGCACAAGGACTTAATGCAGAACCCAGCAGCTTGGAGCAGAAAAGTGAACGGACTATGCATTGATCCAGGCCATCAAGTCTGCCGGAGGGGAAAGGGTGTTGCCCCATTCGCCCTCTCCTCTCTGGAAAGAAAGATGGCGGCCACATGGGAGCCTTGTGGACAGCAGGTATGAGCCGGGAGTGTGGGGGCGACTAAAACCTCATGGGAAGGGGGGCATTTGGCTCCGCCCTTCACGCCCTACCGAGGCCACCGGTTGCCCCCCGCGAGTGGCTCTCCAGCACGGCCAGGACTCCAGAACACAGAAACCAATTTCTTAACTATCTGACTTTCAGTAGAAATACTTCCAGGGTCAATAGGTAAAAGAGCAGAAATCCAAAACCAACATTTAATTCTTGAACCCAGCCGTAGAAAGCAAATCACTTCACAATGCTTTTTCAACATGTCTGATTTGGGGGGGGGGGGGTAAACTCTAAATAATAGTGGTGAATCTTTTATTGAAACAATGAATCTAATCAAAGCAGATAGAGTGTTAACTAGAATTCATCTGCCTCACAGGGACGGGGAGGGGTGGGGGGTGGGGTTTTATTGGGGTTCTTCATGGTAAAAAATAAGTATTGGTAAAGGGAAATGTGTTTGATATTTGCATGACTGAGACATAAACCTGAAAGCTTTGTAACCTTTCCCACAGTGATTCAATAAATAAATAAATTAAAAAAAAAATCTCTTCCCTTTGTATTCTTCAAATTTGAGAAACACGAAGATAACATGCATAACTGATGACAGGTATGTTATTTGAGATTCCTAGCTTCATGAACAAAGTTTATTTGTTACAGAATGATTATTTGCTGGCTTATCAATACCAACAGTTTGGTAAATTTAAATCCTAAAACATAACCCCGAAGAATTTCACAGGATAAAAAATACTTCATGTAGACTGCACCACACAACGGGCAGGAACAAGGGACCCATGAAAATGGGCAAGATTTCTCGTGTGTCCTGACTGGTTTGGATGAAGCTGAACATCTTTTTCCTTTAATTGGCCTTCAGTAAATAATTTGATAAATTTCAGCATATTGAAAGAGGCAGTTCTCACAGAAGCCCAGCCTAGTCTTTGGGATGCAAATCCAAGTGCTTGTAGCCCAAGAAAGGTTTCAGTTTTGGTTTTGTATTTCTGGAGACCAAAATTCACTGGCCTGCAGACACAGGGAAACAACACAAGTTTTGCTTTCTCAATGTTCTTTCTATAATTTCTTTTGATGATGTCACTGTATGGCGCCCTTTAGAGGTCCATCAATAAAAGGAGACCTTAGAATGTTCTGCCTTTTGTCACAGGATCAGAGCGAGTCCAGTAGCCCTCCATGAAATAATTTCTCTCGCATTCCTTGTCTCAGCATCTCTGACTAAACGTTCGCGCAACATTTATAAATCCCTTACCTGATAGGTATCTTCATTATTTTTTTTTCTTTTTCGGCCACACCCGACAGTGCTCAGGGATTACTCCTGGTTCTGAACTCAGGAATCACACCTGGCAGTGCTGGGGGACATATGGGATGCTGGGGAATGAACCCAGATTGGCCAGGGGCAAGGCAATGCCCGACCGGCTGGACTATGGCGCTGTCCCGACATATCTCCACATTCTTAATCTCGTAAATCTTACAAATGTTGTACAAGAAAAGCACCCTTCAATTGTTTTCCTGAAAGTAAAAACATTTATAGTTAAATCACTGTACAAAAATTACATCAGATATAGAAGCTTCCTAATTTTCTTTATCCAAATGTCCTCATCCACATACGTTAATCACAACAAATCATGATGTGAACAGCAGTGGATAATGTTTAATCATTGGACATCTACGTGTCATTATTTCCAACTTAAGCCTAACGTAAGATTTTAATTGCTTTTACTTAATATTAAATGCATCTTTCTATAAATTTCAACTGTCTTCTAAAACGTGTTAAGATACCCAGTTGTACTATAAATGGTGAAACTCTTAGAAATGTTCAAGTATATCATTTTGCAAATTACTTTTTCTTTTGGTTTTATGACCACAACAGAAGTTCTCAGGGCTTACCCCTGGCTCTGTGCTGAGATCACTCCTTTCAAGCACAGGGGACAATACGGGGTGCCAGAGACTGAACCCAGGTCAGCTATGTGCAAGGTTGTACCATCACTCCAGCCTCACAAATTACTTTAACCTAAAGTTGTCTTCTCAGCAAAGATAAAAATCTTTATCATCTTGTCTGATAAAAGATAGCCATCTTATATATTCCAAAATTACTGCTTTAAGGAGTAATATCTAAGATTTTCAATAGGGAGGTAAAAGACTCTATAAACTCACCACTATTAAAATCCTAGTGCAAGCGTTGTGCTTCTAACACTAAATCTGAATTATATTTACGGGGTACACTAAAGGAGAAGCCCATGGAATGTGTTTAGTGACAGAAAGATGAAAACTAAATACTCTTCATATTAATTATGCTTTGAAGGAAAGGGCAAATGACAGCTCTTGCTTCATCTTAAATCCAGCCTATGGCAAATATTTGTGGATTTTCCTATAAGTAACAGAATTATATTACTTGAAGAAGTCGAAACAGAAAGGGCAAGATTTTCAGACATGTGTACCCTAGCAAAATACTAGTGGTAGGGATACTCAATCTCTATGCAGAGATTGTGTTTCCCAAAGAGGCTAATACTGCCTTCTCAGGATGCTGGTATAATCTTGGGGGTCAGTGCTCTGTTTCTTCTCCTAGAGATTTCCAGGAAGACACTAAGTGATTTTCCCCCCCAAAAAACAGTACAAAGTTTGGGAACCATTGATCTAGTTCTAATTTTTCTATTTCCACCTAAGAGAAAGTGAGAGGGAATATGGATCCAAGAAAAATATATGACAAAGGCAGAGTATAAACAAACCAAAAAGCCGCCTTTTACAAACTCCCTGAAAATTTTTCACAAGGAATTTAGCTACAGTTTATTAGACAGACAAAACAAGACTGGAAAAACTGAGCAAGCATAATACTTGGCTACCGTTGCTCTCAACTTGGAATGAATCTTGAAGTTAATTATTATACCTTTGATTCAATGAACTTGCAAATTAAAGGAGATGGCTCACAGGACTGAAGAAAAAGTCTGGAATGCAGAGGCATCAAACTTGATGCCCAGCACCACAAAGTTCCTGGAGTACCAATATGCCAAACACTAAACCAGCCAGCACAGCCTGGAAGTCCTTGGGCTTGGCACCCCTAAGTTCCTGGGGGTACTGCTTTAAGGGGTCCCCCCAATTGCATTTAAAATAATATTTAATATGTGGAGGCCAACTTCCAAGTTTACCCCCAATGGTACCCTCTTCCTTCTGTGTGGTCTTCGCCACAAGTAAAACAGGACAAAGTGAAGGCATATCACTTAAAACTAACCTTAAAAGAAATGCTTCCATCTTGACCTGTCTCTCTTGGGATTTCCTCCAGAAAACGCAAGCTCTCAGAACACTGACAGGCTTTTTTCAAAAAATTCAAACAGGGGGGCCGGAAAAATAGTATAGGGAGCAGAACTCTCACCTTGCACAAGGTGACCAGGGTGTGATCCCCAGCATCCCATATGGTCTCCTGAGCACCATCAGGAGTAATTCCTGAGTACAGAGTCAGGAGCAACCCTTGAACATGCACCCCTGCCCCAGAAAAAATTCCTTAGTCTGGGGAGAGATTTCTATGGTGATGATCTCCAGGTCTCAGGCAACAGACATCAGGGAATGCATAATCAGTTCAGAATATAATGTCTGTTTCCCTCAGTCCACAAGCAGTTTATTTTAAATCAGATTATCTTAATATTAAAGTTTGTAGTTTTGGGGCTGGAGCAATAGCAGAGTGGGTAGGGCGTTTGCCTTGCATGCGGCCGACCTGGGTTCAATTCCCAGCATCCCATATGGTCCCCAAGCACCGCCAGGAGTGATTCCTGAGTGCAAAGCCAGGAGTAACCCCTGAGCATCGCCAGGTGCGACCCAAAAAGCAAAATAAATAAATAAATAAATAAATAAATAAAGGGGCTGGAGCGATAGCATAGTGGGTAGGGCGTTTGCCTTACATGCAGCCAACATGGCCAACACAGGTTCGATTCCCAGTATCCCATATGGTCCCCCGAGCACTGCCAGGAACAATTCCTGAGTGCATGAGCCAGGAGTAACCCCGGAGCATCGCTGGGTGTGACCCAAAAAGCAAAAAAAAAAAAAAAAAAGAAAGAAAAAAAAAGAAAAAAGAAAAGCTTGTAGTTTGTTACATAGCTATGTAAATAACCAATGCAGGTCATAATCCCTAATCCAAATATAAAAAATGTGAAACTTAGAAATTCGTAGAAAAGGTCTAAATTTTGGAGGGAAAGATTTAACCGTCATATTTGGTCAGCAGTAATTTCAATAGTTATACAAGGCTGGTTGTGAGAAATAAACATGTACGGGTAGCACCATGCCTGGCCCCTAACTGTTCAATAAATTTTACATTATTTTTCCCCAAGTAACTGGTCACTTGGAGAAACGCTATACACTGAATTAAGTTTCACCAAACCCTTTACAATTTCATTTCTAATGTAACAATTCTCAAATTCTCACTCATTACTATTGATGGCTACCTCCTTCCCTGAAAATTTTGAGTCATTACCTTTCAAGGTCAAGGAATCCTTCTCCAGCAGCTCCAAGAACATAATTCCTGAGAAGAGATATTTTAATTACTCTGTGTAATAGTAAAGACTTTTAAAACAACACCACTTTTATGAGCTTACATATCCTCATTTAATTATTCAATAATCACAGCAGTTCATTATGTGAACAGCAGTGAAAAGTTTAATCACTGGATATGAAGGTACTGAAGGAAGCCTCTTATCACCTGGTCAAACTGGCCACGAGGCCATTAATAAACCAGTCCATTAACAAAAAATAGTATGTGAAAACTATAATCAAATGGAAAGATACATAAATACCAATTCCAGACCAGTTCCCCTTCTCTCTGCTGGAGTACACTATGCCCATCTCCCTTTGCAGGGGTCCCTGAGGTCTTAGGTCAGTCCCGCTAGCTAATCTACAACATCCAAGTAAATCTGTTAGGCAACAAAGCCAGTGATTCCTGGTAATTAATAACCAGAAGAATTCCATCAGAACGAAGGGAGCCATGTTCCCTAGGAGCCATCCTAGGGAGTCACAGTATCTGAAATTTAAGAAGGCAAAGAAACAAAGCCCTCTTTTCCTCGGCACTTTGCTGCTGACCTAGCAGCTAGAATACTTTCAACTATTTGGTGGGGGGAATGAGTGCCTGGACCTGGGGTTTCCCCACCCAACCCCCAGGTTCTGAGGGGGATACACTATCTAGGAACCTGTTTCAATAGCAGCCCTTGTTTCTGGAGCGATAGCACAGCGGGTAGGGTATTTGCCTTGCACGCCAGGAGTAATTCCCGAGTACAGAACCAGGAGTAATACCTGAGTATCACGGGGTGTGGTGCAAAAGCCAAAAAAAAAAGGGGGGAAAAAGAATCATCAATAGCAGTCCTTTCACCCAGATCCCTACTGATATAACAAGCCTCATTCTAGTTGCAGGAACCACACCCATCCAACCTTCAGGGCTTGCTCTTGGGCAGTGTCCATATGGTGCAGAAACCTGGGATGGGTTTTTGTCCAAGTCCAGGGCCTCACACATGCTTTACCACCGAGCTCCATCTCAGGCCCATGTCATTTAGTTTCAGATTTTAATTGGCCAAATACCAGGAAAGGCCTTAATAATCCTAACCAACCATCGTTTAAATCCAGTCCTACCCTCAGCATCTATTACATGTAAATTTACACGGAGGCTGGAGCGATAGTCCAGCGAGGAGGGCATTTGCCTGGCAGGTAGCCAACCCGGGTTCCATTCCCTAGCATCCCCTAAGGTCCCCGGAGCATCAATAGAAGTAATTCCTGCGTGCAGAGCCAGGAGTGAGCCCTGAATATTGCCCGGTATGATCTAAAACCAAACAAAAAAAAACCCAAAAAACAACATGCCCTATGGATCAATTTTCCCAAATTCATAGCTTTTTCCTTACAGTCCTGGTACAGTGAAGGGCATTACATAAGCGAAAATAAAAGAATTCATTTCATTTTAGGTAGACGCAGGCTGGTTAAAATGACGGAGGCGAAATACCCGGAAAAGACAGCCTATCGGGTCTGGAGCGATAGCACAGCGGGGAGGGTGTTTGCCTTGCACGCGGCCGACCGGGGTTCGACTCCCACCATCCCATATGGTCCCCTGAGCACCACCAGGAGTAACTCCTGAGTGCAGAGCCAGGAGCAACGCCTGTGCATCGCCGGGTGTGACCAAATGAGCAAACACAAACAAACAAACAAACAAAACGGCCTACCACTGAAAGAATCCGGGCAAAGCCAACCAGAAAGGAGGCCCTGGAGCAACCGTTCTTGGAAACACCGGGTTGCTCCGGAGCACGGAAAAAGAAACGCAAAAGCGTTATTTGTTTACTCCAGGAGGCCCGGGCAGCCTTTTTCCCCCGCGCGTCTGTGGAGAATGAACTCCTCAAGGCCTCGCACGCCGCTGCTCTGTCAGGGCGCGGACCTTGCCCGTTTCCCGGCGCGGTGCGACACGTCGCTCGGCCTGAGCCGGCCCAGCCCAGCGCCCCCGGATGCTACTCCTCAGGGGTCGGCGGCAACGACCCCCCTCTCCCACCTCAGCGCGTCCCGCGGGCGACGCTTCCCTGAGCGCACCGTGGGGGCGACGTGAGCGCCTCACCTCCGGCTCCGCGCGCCCCGGCGGGCACCGGACGGGACCCTCGGCCCCAGGTAGCGCGCGCGTCGCCTGCAGGACCCGTCGGCCCGGCCCGTCGGGCATCTCCGCGCTGCAGCGTCTTCCTTTCTCCTCAGGCCGAGCCCAACGCCCCGGTCCTTCCCTCCCGCGTTCCATCGCCCGCGGCCCGCGCGGTCCTTCCACGAGATCTCGCTCGCAGCCGGACGCCCTCGGCCTGGCCTTGGCATCGCCGCCTCTGGCGCTCACGCCCGGCCGCGCGCGACACGCGATGGCGCCGGATTAAACTCCGATGGGCGCGGGGCGAGACAGGCCAGGAGGGAAGCGAGAGGCCAGCGAGCGCGCCCGACCGCTCACCCGCACGGTGCTGAGGAGAGGGAGGAGGAGCCGTGCCGAGGCGAGCTTTAATCCCCCCCCCGGCGTTCCTCATTGGCTGCTGCTCCAGGACGTGGCTGCGGATTGGCCAGCGCGCCTAGAGCCACGCCCCTAGAGAGGTAGGGTTGGGCCGTGCGCCCCGAGAGCCCGCCTTCCGCGGCCAATAAAGGTCGCGGCCGCAGCGCCGCCCGACGGGCGGAGCTCAGGGCGTCTTGTTCCCATGCCGTCGCCACCATCGCCTCGCGGAAGGGGGACCCGGTCCCGTGGAGCCACAAGATGACCCGGAGCTGCTCGGCGGTGGGCTGCAGCACGCGGGACACCGTGCTGAGCCGGGAGCGCGGCCTCTCCTTCCACCAGTGCGTGAGAGCAACTCCCGCGAGCCCCCCGGCACCGGGCCACGGTGGGGCGGGGTCGCTCGCCGCGTGTCGCCGTCGCCGTGACGTGCGTAGCGTGAAGTGAAGGGGGGGGAGGGAGAAGGACGGGAGGGGGCGTCGCTCCGCGTGGAGAGACGCTGTCCTCAGACGCGCCTCTCAGTCCCGGCCCCCTCAGAATCAATCTTCCCTCAGTCTCTCCCCTCAGACTCTCACCTCAGTCTCTCAGTCTCTCCTCAGATCGTCCCCTCAGTCTCTCCCCTCAGATTTTCCTTTCAGACTCTCCCCTCAGTCTCTTCCCTCAGACTTTCTCCCTCAAGCTGACGGGCGGCACTCTGTCTGTCTGTCTGTCTCTCTCTGTCTCCCCCTCCCCCGTCCTCTCTCTGTCCTTTCTCTCCCCCGCTCCCTTTCCCTCTTTCTCTCCCTCTGTCTCCCTCTCCCTTTCCCTCTCTCCTCTAGTCTGCCGGCCCAGCCGCAGTTGCTGGGAAAGCGTTTCCGGCGACCTCTCAGGAGTCGTCGCTCTGCACCTGGACAGCGAGGAGGAGGGGGAGGAGGGAGGGCCAGGTGGAAAGATCTGGAAGGCTCGCGCTGCCCTTCCTTAGGGTGCTACCCCAAGGCTTGCTCGGGAGCTCGTGTGCGGGTTGGCGTTCCCGGGCGCCGCCAGTCACTGAGCGGTTGTTCAATAGTTCTAGAAATCACGTGGGGCTGTGGAGCCTTTGCACAGCTGGGAAGGCGCTGGCCTTGCCGGTGACCCGGTCCGAGTCCCCAGCATCCCATATGGTCCTACTGAGTATCGCCAGAAGTGATTCTTTTTTTTTTTTTTTTTTTTTTTTTTTTTGCTTTTTGGGTCACACCCGGCAATGCACAGGGGTTACTCCTGGCCCTGCGCTCAGGAATTACCCCTGGTGCTGCTCAGGGAACCCAATGGGATGCTGGGAATCGAACCCGGGTCGGCCACGTGCAAGGCAAACGCCCTACCCGCTGTGCTATCACTCCAGCCCCCAGAAGTGATTGCTGAGTGCAGAGCCAGGACTAATCCCTGAGCGTGTGGCCCCCAAAGCAAGACAAAACAAATCGTCATATACCCGCAGGATCCGGCCGTGCATGCCACCGAAGGGCCTTTTGCATCTGTGGTACAAACTGATGGGAAGTCGCAGTGGCTGGCATGGATCCTAACCTAGCTACAGTACAGCCCTGCCCCCGGCGACCCGGGTTCGATCCCCGGCACCACACATGGTTTCCCCACCCCGGCTAGGAGTGATCTGAGCACATCCAATGTGGGCAACCACCTTACCCCCAGGAGTATACTTCAAAAGGTTAACCGTTAACTTGTTAGATAATTTGACGTAGATTTAAAACATGGACAGTACCTTTATTAGAAGTTGGGGAGGGGGCATAGTGGAGAAGAACTTGTATTTGAATCTGACCTTGAATTTTTTTTTTTCCTAGATGGGTTTCCTGGGGATGGGAACTAGGAGTAGCATGGAAAAACAAGAAACATGCAGATAATTGTGTAGAGAAGTGAAAAGCACACCTTGGAGTTGTGCTATCAGTTGTTGGGCTGCACCCTGCATTGCTCCAAAGGGGACTGGAATGCTTGGGACCCAGCATGCCCTGGGAACCTTGCCGTGACAGGGATCCTGCCTGGGGCTTCCCACATGCAAAGTTCCACTCCAGTCCTTTGAGCTCTCTCTTGGAGAAAATTTTGTTGTGATAAGGGACAGGGATGCTCAGTGGTAGTTTTGTTACCAATACAGTGCTGGTGTTCTATGACAGGCACCCCCCACACACTATTACAATTAAAATGGTAAAAGTTAAGTTTAGAGGGGCTGGAGTGATGGCACAGCGGGTAAGGCATTTGCCTTGCATGCAGCCAACTCGGGTTCAATTCCCAGCATCCCATATGGTCCCCTGAGCACCTCCAGGAGTAACACCTGTGCATCGCTGGAAAAAAAAGTTAAGTTTAGAATTATAACAGTATGCAATTGTTTCAGTATGCAATTGTTTTAAATGGGGCTGATGCCTCCATTTTAAACTACCATTATATCTTTTTCTTGGGGGTGAGAGAGGTTAAGCACTTGCCTAAAGCCACTGAGCTTGCTCACACTGCTTAGATTTGAGGAGATGACGCCCTGAGGGTTGTTTGCTGCTTGCCCCTTCTTCCATTGATAACCAAAGGGAGCCTGTGTTTCTCTCAAAGTCTTGTTAACCTTTTAATTACTGTATCCTGAGACCTTTTAACCCTGCTTTCATGAAATAGAATAAGAATCACTGAATTATCTTGCTAAATCCACGGGGGCATTTGTAAGTCTTTTTGTTTTGTATTGGGACCACACCTTGCAGTGCTCAGGGACCACTTCTAGCCAGGTTGTCCGGACCTTTTGTGCTGGGGATTACATTTGGGTCAGCAGCACACAAGGCAGGCACCCTAACCCCTGCATTGTCTCTGTGGCTCCTGGGATTAACATTTATAAGAATGACAAACTCTGAACTAGTAGTAAATAATTCTTTGGGTGGAACAAATTAAAATTAATTCATACTTCAAAATAGTCCAGAAAGTATATAACAATTTATAATTTACATTCTAATTAACATATTTTAGGTTAAATTATAGGTTAGTAACAAAATAAATATTTGGAGTCAGCGAGTAACCTAAAACCCTGCCTGGAGAAAATGTAATTCTAATGACCCATAATGCTGCATGTATTTCTTTTTTACCGACTTGCTGTGAGTTATAATGCTGCAAATGACAGTTTCACACATACATCTTTCCAACCTGCTGAACTGTTTCCCTGGTCCCTCTGAATCTTTCTTAAACTATGGTGCTCTTAGGTTGCTCCTGATTGTGTGCTCAGGAGTGACTCCTGGTCGTTCTGGGGACACAGACAGTGCCTGGGACCTAAACTGCCTCACCACCTATATGATCTCTCTGGTTTCTTTCTTTTTTATTTATTTATTTATTTTTTTTTTGGTGGGGGTGAGGGCATGTGAGTCTCTATGTCCATAGATTGTGCAAATGAAATTGTGCATTACAGTGGCTGGAAAGATAGTACAATAGGTAGGATGAATGCTTTGCACAGAGCTGGCGCTAATTTGATCCTCAGTACCCCATATGGTCCCCCAAGCACCGCTTAGAGTAATTCCTGAGTGCAGAGCCAGGAATAACCTCCAGCATTGCCCAAAAACAAACAAGAAAGAAAGGAAAATGTCCATTACAAGCTATAGCAGCAAGTGGTGGGGACTGGAAGCCACCACCAGGCCTTGGGCAGTGCTGAGCTGTCACCCATGTCCTAGTACCAACACTTTCACCTTTCAGTGCCTCCCGAAGACACCCAGGGGTGGCTAGAAGCAAGGACACCTCTTGGGGGCTATTCAGACATCCCAAATGACACTGCGTCATCATGTTAGAAGCTAGATAGCTCCTTTTTTTTGTTTCTTTTTGCATCACACCCAGCGATGCATGGGGGTTACTCCTGGCTTTTTTTTTTTTTTTTTTTGGCCTTTTTTTTGGGTCACACCTGGCAATGCACAGGGGTTACTCCTGGCTCTGCACTCAGGAATTATCCCTGGCGGTGCTCAGGGGACCATATGGGATGCTGAGAATCGAACCCGAGTTGGCCACGTGCAAGGCAAACGCCCTACCCACTGTGCTATCGCTCCAGCCCCCTACTCCTGGCTTTGCACTCAGGAATTACTTCCAGCGGTGCTTGGGACCATATGGGGTTCTGGGAATCGAACCCGGGTCGGCTGCGTGCAAGGCAAATACCCTACCCACTGTACTATTGCTCCAACCCCTCCACTTTTTTTTAGTGTTGAGTATTAATCTGAAAATTCAGAGGAAACATTTATTAGCTCCTTCTAGAAGCTAAGAAGCTAATATTAGCTCCATTATTAGAGGTCAGATTTCGGCAATGGCTTAGCATTACCAAATATCTCTTAAGATTGTAGTCAAGGGCTGGAGAGATAATAAAGGAGGTAAGCTACCAGCCCCAGATTTGTCCTTGGCACCGAATATGGTCCCCCACATACCACCAGGGGACTCTTATGAGCACAGAGCCAGGAATAAACCCTGAAAATCTCTGGATGTGCCACTGCTGTGCCACCCTGCCCTCTAAACAAAAAATACTGTCCTCCCATTGTTCATCAATTTGCTTGAGCGGGCCCAGTAACATCTCCACTCTGAGACTTGTTACTGTGTTTGGCATATCGAATCCATCACAGGTAGCTTGCCGGGCTCTCCAAGAGGGGCGGAGGAATCGAACATGGGTCAGCCAGGTCGGCCATGTATAAGACAAACGGCCTATGGAATATTGTCAGAATGTTAGTCAAGAAACTTTGAGGGGCCAGAGCAATAGTATAGCAAGTAGGGCACTTAACTTGCATATGACTGACCCAGGAGAGATCCCTGAGCACAGAGCCAGGAGTAAGCCCTGAGCATCACTCAGCATGGCCAAAAAAAAAAAAAAAACTGTAAGATACTTTCAAGAATTTCATTCACAAGACTTGGCTTGGGCCTCAGTTTCTTGCCAGATGGATCTCTCCATGAACTGCTTCTGAAATGCGAGAAACTTCCCTCAGAATAAGCCATTCCATAGGGAAAACAGGGAGGATTGGGAACTTTTATGATAATTCTTGGGAGCAAGTCACTAAAGTCAGACCACATTCAAGGCGAAAAGAATTAGGTTCCGTCCTGTGGAGGGGGTACCAAAGAATTATGGATCTGGCTTGAAATCACAGAAAGGGAAAAGACAAATTAGCTCAGGTGCTACAGAAGGCCCTGAAGACTGTTGTGGACTATTTAGTATCAGAATTGGTTTCATGTGAGTGGAAACATGACATCACTCATGTAATGGACTAAAATGTCAGCTAACAAGTGAAATCAGATTACAGAAGCTAAACTTCAGTTACTTGATAATTCTATCTAATAATTTTGTTGTTAATCAAAATGTAATATGATTGCTAGGTTTCCAACTGATACGTTACAACGCTCAAAATGGATCAGGGCCGTGAATCGTGTGGACCCCAGGAGTAAGAAGATTTGGATCCCAGGCCCAGGTGCTATATTGTGTTCCAAACATTTTCAAGAAAGTGACTTTGAATCCTATGGCCTAAGAAGAAAATTGAAAAAAGGAGCCGTGCCTTCTGTTTCTCTGTACAAGGTACTTACATCTAGGTGAAAACAGAAGCCAATTTTACAAGGCCTTGAACACTCACAGTAGCTTGTGTTCTGGCTAGAGTTCAAAGAAATGTTTTTTAAATTGCATTTTAGGCAGCATGAATCCAGTAGTGATAACTTTGATGGTTTCATTGTATAAGAATACTATACTTTACGGCCACAGTTCCCTAGACTCTCTGTCACCAAACTTTTGTCACTTTCTATTCAGCTGCTTCTTTCCCCTTTTCCCCCGCTGCCTAGTGATTTTAATTTTGTGCTCAAAAGCCAAAGGCTTACCAACTCGGTAATGCCCATTTTTCTTGTTTTTTGTTTCATCAACTGTCAGAACAAGTTATTGTTTCTGTTTGTGTGTGTGTGCTTACATTGTCATATAAACCCTCACTTCTTTCTTGGGGGGGGTGGGCCACACCTGGTGATGCTCAATGAGTTAACCCTGGCTCTGCACTCAGGTGCTCAGGGACCATTTGGGATACTGAGGATCGAACACCTTACCCACAGTACTATTGCTCTGGCCTCAAACCCTTATTTCTTAAACTGGGTGATTGAATGTGGGGGGTAATGATAAATTTGGCAACAGTATAAGATTTCTGAACACACAGCTACCATAAATGAACTCATAGTCAACTGCATGACGAATCCAGTATGCTTCTGGTAGTTCTCACCTCTGTTACATTTCTTGGGTGAAAGGGGTGTCTCATTTGGACAAAGTTGAAGAAGCTGTAGATAATACATTTGGAAATAGAGATTGGCAGGGGTTGAGAACTCAGTGGGCATGTAGAAGCCCTGGGTCTAGTCCCAGTCTGGGTGGACCCCTGATCACCTTTGCACATGGTCCAATAATTAAGTAAATAAATAATAAGATTAAAACTTGGATTATGGGGCTGGGAGATAGTACAAATCGTCATAGGTTTGATTCCTGGCACCACATAGTCCCCCGGCACCACGTGGTTCAGCACCACTGAGTATAGCCCTGGAGGATGCTAGCACTGCTAGATATACCCCTAAAGGACCACAACATTGCACCTTCTGGCCCTTGCACCAAATCTCCAGGCCAGTTGACCAGGAATTATTGGTGGAGCCGCAGATCTCCTAAGCATCACTTAGGAGACCCCAGAAACAAAATGCCAGAGTATGGCCTTTTCTTTTCTAAGTCTCCACAATGGCAGGTGGGTGCTTTGCATTTGCTGGTTTTGGGTTTTGCCATACCTGGCAGTGCTCTGGAAACTGCTGAGGATCAATGCCAGGACCAAACCTGGGGCTCCCATCTGGACACATGTGCTCCAGCCCATAGCATTCTCTCCAGGGTATTTTTATAGATGACTTCTATAGGGGCATTTCCAAAATAGCCTTTGTGTATTTCTGCCATAGGTTCTTCAAGGTACACCCCTTAAAGGTAAAGCAAAACAGAAGGTCCTGAAGGAGCCGCTTCCTGACAGTTCTCTCGAGACCGCCGCTGAGGACCATAACTACAGTTTAAGGACACCTCTGACAACCGGCATAGAGAAGCTGGCTGAGGTGCAGCAGATGCTCCAGGTACCCCAAAAGAGGCTCGTTTCTGTAGAAAACTGTACACTGATCAAGAAGAGAAAGGACTTAAAATTAATTGACGCCCTTGTAGAAGAGAAACTACTTTCTGAAGAAACAGAGTTTCTGCTCCGTGCACAGTTTTCAGGTATATTACCCAGAGATCTGTGATAGTCACAAAACAGCTATTATTTCTGAACTGTCTTTAAGTATCTATTCTTGTTTTGCCTGTGGAAATACTCTTTTTGCAAAGAAATGAAGCCTTAGTTCCACAATCCAGAATACAAAGGCCAGGGAGATAGTTCAGTGAGCTTGACATGTGCTTAGTTAGCATGGCGGTGGCCTCCACGGTACCTTGAGCACAGAGCCAGGAGTGGAACCCAAGCACTGCCGAGTATGGCCCTCAGGTCAAAAAGAACCTTTTTTAAAGAATACAATTCAATGGCTATTACAGGAAAAGTAAGCAAGTGTATGAATGATAAAATATAATAAATAACCCTATTACCCAGAGATGAAGTCATATGGTTTTACCCCTTTTTTATCGTTTTTTGTTTTGTTTTATTTTGACTAGTGCTTCAGTGACCTAGAAGTGATGTGCATGAAACTTGGGCCTCCTGCACATGAAACATGTACTCCGTAGGGCAGAGATATAGTATAGTGGGTAAGATGTTTGCCTTTAATGTGGCCGACCCAGATTCAATTTCTGGCACCCCATATGGTCACCTGAGCAATTCCAGGAGTGATTCCTGAGTGCAAAGTCAGGAGCAACCACTGAACATCCCTGAGTACATCACAAGAAAAAAACTGAAGCATGTCCTATTATTACTAGAAATGTATGGGTCTTTCTAAAGGAGGAGAGGCTATTTCGTGGGGTTTTTTTTGTTTGTTTGTTTAATTACACCTGGTGATACTCCGGGGTTACTCCTGGCTCTGCACTCAGGAATCACTCCTGGCAGTGCTCAGGGGACCATATGGGATGCTAGGAATCAAACCCGGGTCGGACGTGTGCAAGGCAAACACCCTACCCGCTGTGCTATCACTCCAGCCCCTCGTGTGTTTTTTCTAAGAGGTTATTAGAGATCATAAGTTGTGGTCCCTGCCAAAGATGGGAATTTTTTTTTTCTCAGTGATAGGCTAGATTATCTGTTCATTCTCGTTAGCATCTTTTCCTAGAAATGTTTCTTTGGGAAGTGGGGTCACACCTGGCTCTGTGCTCAGGGGTTCCCCCAGGGAGACCACAAACAGTACCTAGGACAGCTGGCCTGTGTGCAAGGCAAGCACATTAGTCCCTGTGCTATCTTGAGCCCCCAGAAATGTTTCATGTGTTTGATTTTCACTCTTAGATAAACGGTAACTAGGGAACAAAAATAAGTAAATGTTTTCACAATCCAAAGATTTTTTGCACTGTTATTTCCTTTTATTTCCTCTTCCTCTGAAAAATCTCCATTCTGACTACCAGTAAATAATAAAATAGTAATTTAAGTTGAAACCATTTTTTTTCTCTCTCTCTCTCTTTTTAGTGAATCATCCACAGTAAATTGATCCAGAGGTCTGAAATTAACTCTGGACTAACTTAATTAATATGTGGTTCATATTGGGGGGGGGTTGTTTTTGTGGGTTTTTTTTGTTTGTTTGTTTTTTGGTCTATTGATGCCCAGGTACAGTTTTATACCCAAATGCTCTGATCTGTACTTGAAACTGTTAACTACACATTTTTCATCCTAGTGAGTAAATTCATTTCTTTTTAACAGATTTTAAGTGGGAATTATATAACTGGAGAGAGATTGCTGAGTACTCTACAGAAATGAAACAGTTCGCGTGTACACTCTACTTGTGTAGTAGCAAAGTCTATGATTACGTGAGAAAGATTCTTAAACTGCCTCATTCTTCTATCCTCAGAACGTAAGTGAATGCTTTTTCAGATGTTAGGCAAATATTTTGTTCATTTACTTCATTTTTATACATTAAGGCTATTCATCATTTTTTTCTTTTTATAAACTTCTTGATGGCACTTGCATATTACAGCAGTGATAATACACACACATACTCAGTGACGTTGAGCCTAATGAAATTCTTTATTTTAACATGATGGAGATGTAATTGGGTTGATGAAATTGAATCTTGAAATACTGGAATTTCAAATACATTTCAGTTAACTTTGTTGGGTGTGGGGGCTCAATCCTTTGTTGCGGTGTTTGAGGGGTCGGAGGACTATCCAGTGAATCGTGTCTGACCAGGCCAGCAGCCTACCCTCACTTGAGGGAGTGAGGATGCTCAGATACTGCAGGGCCCAGGGGACTGTGTCTTAGTGCACAGGGAACTCCAGGGTTGTATGACCAGCAGTGTCCAGCAGCCATGTGAACATGAGACCGGGCTGATTCCTAGACTGCCTTCCAGCCTCACTTTCTGCTTCTCTGTTTGTTAAAGGGCTGCTCCCAGTAGGGTGCAGCCAGGCGCTCTGACCCAGTGGTCTTCAGGGCCATGGAGCCTACTAAGGATGTGTTGACCACTAGCACAGTCTTTCATAACTTTTACATATGTACCCAGTAGTTCTTATACCTGACTCTGCTACCAAATCCAGAACAGTTTGAGATTGATGCCAGTGATTTGAGGCAGACGGCACTTTGCCTCATAAGCTCTGTAGTATCCAGAAGCACTGTAGTAGATGCTAATGTCATCCAGGGACCTGGTTTTTATTATTAGTTTTTGTTTTGGGGCCACACCTGGTAATGCTCAGGGGTTACTCATGGCTGTGTGCTCAAGAATCATTCTTGGTGGTACTCAGAGGACCATATGGGATGGAAGGGACTCAGTCAGGCACATGCAAGGCAAATGCCGTATCCACTATACTACTAAGGACCCAGTTTAGAAAAATATGTTTTTGGTAAAGTATTCAAAGTACTGTGATGTAATTCTCTTGAAATAAAGCAAGGCTGGTTTTACAGGCTCATGTTTGGGGCTGGAGCAATAGCACAGCAGGTAAGGCGTTTGCCTTGCACGCGGCCGACCCGGGTTCGTGTCTCAACATCCCATATGGTGTCCCGAGCACCGCCAGGAGTAATTCCTGTGTGTATGAGCCAAAAGTAACCCCTGTGCATCTCTGGGTATGACCCAAAAACCGGGAAAAAAAAATACAGACTCATGTATGTGTTGGACTTACTGGTAGTTTATCATCTTCCCATCCTGTGGGCAGAGGCCTCTATGAAGGTGTGAGCAGTTCCTTCCAAGTGAGGTCTGGGAGGGAAAGGGCTGTTCCATGCCTCTTGGGGCTTGTAGGTAAATGTTCTCCCTGTGTTTCTCACTGTTCCTTTCTTGTATATAAGTCCATGTATTTCTGTGGAAAGATTTCTCTTTTTATGAGGATGCGTCCATGTCAGATTAGGATACACCCTAATGGCCTCTTTTAACTTTATCATTTCAGCTGGGAATGGACAACTAGCTGGGCCACACCCTGAAGTATTCCTGGGTCTGTGCTCAAGGGCCACTCCCAGAAATGCTTGGAGGGACCTATAGAACACTGGAGATCAAAGTTGACCACAAGTTCTCTCATCTCTCCAGCCCCTCTTTTAACGTTTATTACCTATGTAAAGACCTTATCCAAATCAGGTCACCTTCAGAGCTCCTGGAGGTTAAGACTCACGTATACCTGTTTGAGGGGTGCAGTTCAGCCTATCCCAGTCACTTCCTTGCTGCTAAGCCTCCTGCAGACCAAAGACCTTCATTTTGCTGTGATTTACTGGCCTCTCTGAGATGCAGCTCCTTCTGGGCCCTGTGGTTCTGCCCTCTTACATACCAGTTTCAGTTGTGAGACATTAGCTTTGGGCGCTGACTCTACACTGTATCACCTGGTTTTATTTTTATTTTACTTATTTGGGGGGGGGTGTAATACACTCAGCAGTGCTCAGGGGCATTCCCTGGCACTGTGCTCAGGACTGACCTCTGCTGGTCCTCACAGAACCATAATCAGCTGTACTATCTCTCCAGTTCTTTCCATTTTTAAAAGATGTTTCTTTCACATGTACTATTAATGTTAATGAAAAAATGTAGAGTGAGATAAAGGGAAGGAAAGTTGTTTCCCTATTTTATATGAACACTTAACATGAGAAAAATTGTATTTTAATCTTTTTGTGTGTTTAGTGTTTTGGGGGAGGACCCCTAGCATTCCTAGTGACTCCATACTAAAATACATGCCTTGTCTGCATGAGTCCTGGTTTTGATCCCTGGCACTGCAAAAATAAAATAAATCAAAATTGCCAGGGCCAGAGAGATAGTAAGTGCCTTACCTCCTGGTAAGGCACTTGGCAGCCATACCGTAGTAGTTGGCACCACATTTGGTTCCCTGAGTGCCACCAGGGAGAGTCCCAGAATACCACTGGGGGTATGACCAAAAATTAAGATAAAATTATAGCATCATTCCATTTGGGATGTTCTGCCATTTTATATATGGAAATAAACATTTCTGCATATATGCCTTATTTGTTTCCTTCTATACAGTGACTTATAAGTGTCTGCTTTTAAGAAACATTTATTTGGAGATAGGATTGAATCAGTGGCTTCCCAGATTCGAATCATGCACTTTACCACTGAATCCAAGCCCCAGCCTGTTCAAGAAACCTTTTTGAGAACTGGAGATATAGTGTAGCAGAGCCTGGCATTTGCCTTGCACGCAAACAACTGAGTTCAATCCCCAGAATCCCATATTGCCCCCCAAGCCCACCAGGAATGATCCCTGAGTACAGAGCCAGGAGCACCTGAGCACTTCTATTTTTCTCCCAAAAACAATAAAAAGCCTTTTAAATATAACTATAAGCCATCTTCACGGGATTTCAGGTGGCACTAAAGGGTAAACAAGAAAGTTTTTATAGATATGATGTGTGTTCCTTCTCCGACACCTTTTTAGTCATGCCTTCTTGTCTGTAAGAGTTTAAAACCTTAACTGGTTTGGGAACTAGAGGAAAAGTAGAGTTAGTAAGATGCTTGCCTTGCATGCGATTGACCCGGGTTCAAACCCAGCATCCCATAGGGTTCCCTGAACACCGCCAGGAGTGATTTCATGAGTACAGAGCCAGGAACAACCTCAGAGCACTGCCAAGTATGGCCCCAAAAGCAAATCAAAAAGAGAAAACAAGACCAAAATCACCTTAACTGGTTTTTAGACTTTTGACTCTATGTGAGATGTCCCATATATATCTTTTGCTTCTCCAAATTTTCTTTTTATTTCCTCAGTTTTCTTTAATCCTGCCCCCCTTTTGGTGAAGGAAGGAGTGGAGGGAGAGGTAGTGAGTCTCTGAAATTGGACCTGGGGCCTCATATCTTGGCTTCTTTATTTTCTGTCCTTTAACATCAGCTCCTAACTAAATCATCTCACAGTTCCAAATCACACCTTTAAATTTAGGTTGATTTGTTTTTAGGGTCAGATTCTGTGATGTCTAGGGATTATTCTCAGCTCAGTACAGTCAGGGGGAGAATATGTGGTACCAGGGATAGAACCTGGAACTATGGCATGAAGACATACACTTTCCTGCCTTTGAGCCATCTCCCTTGCCTCTAAATTTACCAGACTTTAAAAAATAATAGTATCTCGGGAGCTGGAGAAATATAACACAGGGGTTATCATGCTTGCCTTGAACTCTACCCATCTAACCATTGTTGGGTCCTTGGTGCCACATACGGTCTCATGAGCACAGAGCTAGGAGTAATCCCTTAGCACCACCAGGTGTGCCCCAAACCCCTCAAGTCCTGCCAATGAAAGTTAAATCTTGGACTAGAGCTGGAGCCCTGGGTTGGATGCCCAGTATTGAACAGTGACCCGAACACCACCAGGAGTTATAAATATCTTATGGATTTGTTTTTGGGGGCGCCTTTTTTTTCCTTGGTTGATTGGTTGGTTTGGGGGCCACATCAACAGTGCTCAGGGGGTTACTGCTGGCACTGCACACAGGAATCGCTCCTGGCAGTGCTCAGGGGACCATATGGCATGCCGGGGGTTCAGTCCAGGTTGGCTGCTTACAAGGCAAGCGCCTACCCTCTGTACTGTCGGTCCAGCCCCTCTGTATGTTTGTGTGGCCACGCATTATACTGCTGAGAGTAGCTCCTGGGTCCCTGGAACACTGTTGGTGGAGGTTCCCCACCACCAACACCAAAAATTGATGCTATGATCATGGGGAGGCAAGGGGGTCCACGCCCGTGTGCATACCAGGGATTGAATCCAGACCTTACACAAGCAAGGCACATACTCTACCACTATATCTTTTCTGTAGATTATAAACTACTTAATCAAAGGTCTTTTTCACCTTGTAACTTTTCAGATATACTGATACAACTTGAAAGCAACTTAATAGGTCATAAGTGGCATTAAATTATGAATTTGTGTGTATATGTATATCATAGATATGTGTAGGTGTATATGTCTTTATGGCATATTACTACATAAATTCTGTTTATGGAACTTCTAGGTTACAGCAAAATACTTGGCCATTTTTGCTTGATTGAATGGTTGGTTTCAGGGCCATACCTGTGGTTTTCAGGCCACCACCAGTAGTACTCGAGACTGTGGTGCTGGGGACTCTCAGCACATTCACCTCTCTCCAACCCTGTAGCAAAACACTTAGAAACCACAACCCTGAAATTGTTGATTAAATAGAGTTTGGCTATCCCAAAATAAACCTAGCAACCCAGCATGTGACCAAATCAGACACCCTCATAGAAGACATGTTACAGAAGTAGACCTCTACTTAATTTTCGTTTAGGTTTTTATTTTGCAGAATTATTAATCTTGTTGGTTTGCTTTTATAATCCATGACAAACTAGAAAGAATTAAATGAGCTCTGAGTGTCATGGATTCTACAGGCAACCCCTGTAACAGGAGAGGATAATGAGCAGCGTGGGAAGGCGGGAAAAAATTCCTGAAACATAGTATGGGCCTGGCAGGGGGTGGCAGACCTGTGGGGAATATTTTGAGGCCATGGAAAGAGGCTTAACTAATGTTCACAGGTCTCTCGAAAAGGGACCTTCACATTTGTTCACCAGTAAGAGCTTGTTCTGAGCTAAGTGGCCTAGGTGCTCCCTTGGTGCAGTTTCCAGATCTACACAACAAGCTCAGTGTATCACAAGTTCTCAGTTTCTTCCCCTTCAATCATTTTCTTACTTTAATAAATTCACAGGCAAAACTGGGTTGTGCTCTGAATTTACACACACATCCCTTAGCACAAACTGGCCAGGTGATATGTAATTTTTTTTTTAGTAAATAAAAATTTTGTAGTCTGCATCTAAAAATACTACTTGTATTCTAAGATTCTGTATTTGATAAGGTGAGCATATGCATATATTATTGAAAATGTCTGTAGAATTTGACCATATGCACTTGCTTCATTTCTTCAAAAAGTTTATGCTTCTTTAAGTATCTTTTAAGATCTCCTTTGGTTTCTTCATTTTAGTTATAGTGTGTTCATGTTTTATATTTTCTAGATGGCTCTCCAAATGCAAACCCAGTCCAGGTTTCAACAGCAGCATTTTTTCTTTTCTGCAGCAACGAGTAGAGAGTGGAGACCAAAACTATCAGTACTGTTCACTGATAATTAAAGGTGTCTCTCTGAAGCAGCAGCTTCAGTGGGACCCCAGTGACCACCGTTTGCAAGGGTTCATGGACTTTGGTCTTGGCGGGCTGGATGCCGATGAAATGCCACTGGCCTCTGAAACTATCTTATTAATGGCAGTGGGGATTGCTGGTCACTGGAGAACACCTCTGGGTTACTTTTTTGTAAACAGGGAATCTGGCTGTTTGCAGGCCCAGCTGCTCCGTCTGACGATTGGAAAATTGAGTGACATAGGGATCACAGTTGTGGCCGTGACCTCAGATGCCACAGGCCACAGTGTGCAGATGGCCAAAGTGTTGGGGATCCACATCAGTGAAGACAATATGAAGTGCACATTTCAGCATCCTTCATCCTCTTCTCAACAGATTGCCTATTTCTTTGATTCCTGCCACTTGCTGAGGTTAATACGCAACACATTTCAGGATTTCCAAAGCATTCAGTTCATATACGGCACGGCACATTGGCAGGACCTTGTGGAGTTGGTAGCTCTAGAGGAAAAGGAATTATCAGATATGGAAAAGATCCCAGGAAAGCTGGCAAACCTGAAGAACCATGTACTCAAAATGAATTGTGCTGCCCAGCTATTCAGTGAGAGCGTGGCCAGTGCGTTAGAATATCTGCTCTCATTGGGTCTGCCTCCGTTCCAGAACTGTATCGGCACCATCCATTTCTTACGCTTGATTAACAATTTGTTTGACATATTTAATAGTAGAAACTGTTATGGGAAGGGACTCAAAGGACCTCTGTTGCCTGAAACTTTTAGTAAAATTAATCATGTACTCAGTGAAGCCAAGACTATTTTTGTTACATTATCCGACACTAGCAATAACCAAATAATTAAAAGTAAACGAAAACTCGGATTCCTGGGATTTTTACTTAATGCTGAGAGTTTGAAATGGCTCTACCACAATTATGTTTTCCCAAAGGTTATACCTTTTCCATATCTTCTGACTTACAAATTTAGTCAAGATCATCTGGAATTATTTCTGAAGATGCTCAGACAGGTATTACTGATCAGTTCCAACCCTACCTGTATGGCATTCCAGAAGGCTTACCATGACTTGGAGCCCAGATTCAGATCACCACATGAAGCTTTTCTTAGTGAAGTCAGCATCCTTGACATTTCAATCGCCCAGAGGACAGATTTGGCCCTTTGGACAGTTCAGCGTCAGTATGGTGGCAGTGCTTTAAAGACTCTTGTTCATAGAAAGAATGTTTGCCTCAACTGGTCTAATTGTTCACTCAGTGAGGCACTGCTAGACCTGACCGATCAGAGGCGCAAGCTCACTTCTTGTGCAGGCTGTATTGCAGATCAGCTGTCCACCGATCTACCCTGTGAAGACTGCCTAAGTGCGCTGTACGCAACAGATCTCAAAGCCTCTAAGATCGGGTCACTGTTGTGTGTTAAAAAGATAAATGGTTTACATCTGCCCTCAGAAAGTCTTTATCACGTTGTAAATACCTGTGAGCGAGTTTTCAGAACCCATTCAGGCATGGCAGTATATGAACTGCTTCCTCAACAGAGGAAATTATACCTTCAACAGGAAGTACTACAAGAACTTTGTGGGCACACGTCTCTCTTTGTAGAGCTAGATGACCATCTTTTTGATGGAGAAGTATGTGTCACCAACCATTTTGTAAAGTTACTGAAGGATATCATCAGCTGTTTCTTAAAGCTCAGGACTAAAGATGTTGCTCAGTGCCCTTTAAAACAGTCATCAGGAAGAAATGAAATGAAAACTTGGTCAAGGAAACACTGGTCATCTTTACGGGATTATGCATGTTCATTTTTCTAATACCACTAAGTTCAAGCATTTCCTAAATAATGATGGGTACCCACTTAGGGGACCTTAAAACACCAAAATTTTTATTAGAAATAATTGGTCAACTCGGCTGACTATTTTTTATTTAATAAAATGGCCATTTTGCACAACAGACAGGTTTACACTTCCGACCTAAAAGAATAATTATGTACATCACAAAAAAACCACCACCAACAAAAGAACTGTCACTGTCCTCCCGTTGTTCATTGATTTGCTCAAGCGGGCCCAGTAACACTATGAGACTTGTTACTGTATTTGTTACATCACAAAAATAACCACTGCCAACAAAAGAACATCTGCTCATAATTTGGGTATAGTTTGCATTTCAGAGTTACCCAAAATGTAGAAAGCAGTAAGTCTAGGAGCAAGTGGTGCTATCTTTGGATTTAATTACTACAAGCCTGAACTTTATATATATAGCTGGATATACTTGCAGTTTATTGAATTTACTTTAAAAGCAAAAGAAGTAATGACAACCAAAATTCCTGAAAGCATCTTTCACAAACAGGCTATCTCCCCTGAGCTTTGCTTTACCAGTCTTTAAAAAAACTGACGAAATACTTAAAAAATCTGAAATATGATTTTCACTTGCCTTAGAAAATTAAGATGGGATTTGAAAAATTAGGCTTAAATATCAAATAACAAAAAATTCCTTTGCCAGAGGACCCTAAAATAGAAGTGCTTATGCTTTCTGTGGTTCCTAGCAGAGGGGTGTAGTCTGTGGAGAATATAGGTAATATAATCTTCACGATCTACTATCCTGAACTTTGAGTGACTACTTTTGAATAATAGAGTGGATAATTGTCTCCTATTGGAAGAGCCCATTGTACTTGTTACTGTACAGAAAATGAGAAGCCTTGGAGGCTAGAGCAATAGCACAGCAGATAGGGCATTTGCCTTGTACGCGGCCGACCCAGGTTCAATTCCCAGCATCCCATATGGTCCTCTGAGCACTGCCAGGAGTAATTCCTGAATGCAGAGCCAGGAGTAACCCCTGTGCATCACCAGATGTGACCCAAAACAAGAAAGAAAGAAAATGAGAAGCCTTTATTTTAACTTTTGAAGTCTGCTCATGTTTAAGGGAGACAAATAATGAAACACATTTTCCTTGTTGAACAATAAAAGAATTTGAAGGCACCTGATTAATATATTGAGATAATGGTTAAGAAGAATCTTAACCATTATTAATATATTGAGATAATGGTTAAGAAGAATCTTTATCATATAATGGATTTTTCAGAAATTTCAGAGCTTAAATAATCTGAAGAAGAAAAATACTAAGGATACTTGTTAACATTCTTGATAAACAGAAAAGCATACAGGTGCTTCCAAAAATAGGAATATGTTGATGGATTAAAGAAAAACACGTTCACCTGTGTGAATATAAAAGTAGAATTTAAAACATCTATGCTTACCAATAAGTGACTACTGAGTTTTAACATGTAAACTGAAAATTGCAAGATGAATGAGTAGGTAAAAGTTGATTTTTATTTATTGAAATATCTCTTAGATACTACTTTAAAAATCTGTTCTACCTCAAACAAAATTTTGACAATACCAGGAGTTGCACTCCATTTTGCACAAGAGCAGTTGCCGAGACATCTGAATATTTTGGATTTTGGGAGGTGTTTGTTTGTTTGTTTTGGTAAAAGACTGAGTTTTAATAAGATGTACCAAGGTAAATCTTAATTAAGTTTGTTAGCAAATCACCATCTTATTGCTTATATAAACTCAAGGTTTGGGTTGGGTTGGGTTGGATTGGGTTTTGGTTTAGGGCCCACACCCAGTAGTGGTACTTGGTGATTGCCCCCAGTGATGTTTGGGGGGTCTTTGTGGTGTGAGGGAGTGAACCTGAACTCAGGACTGTTGCGTGCAGAGCATAATTTCCAGCCCTTTGAACATTCCCCAGCCCTAAATCTCCAAATATTGTACCCGGTTGTCGTCATTAAGCCAGGTTCACATCTGTGCCGAATGTTCTTTACTGTTAATACAAGAATATACATCTTAAGAACTGAATGTTTTGCATTATTTAAGTGCTGGATAAATTCGATAAATATCAAATGGTATTTTCTTCGTTGTGTTTACCACAGTAGGTTACTCTACTGAAAGTTCCAGCTCTAATAGCAGATTTACTTGCTATGCTATATTTTACAGTGAAATTTAAATAAATTATTTATTTAGACTTAACTAAGGTATCTTGTTTGTAATTTCACTCAGCAACTTTATCCTTTGTGTTTTGGGGGTTACATTTAGCTGTGCACAGGGCTTACTCTTGGTAAGACTCGGGGGACCAAACATAGTGCCAGGCATTGAACCCAAGTCAAAAGTACGCAAGGCATGTGCCTTACCTGCTGTACTATCTTTCACCCAACTTTATCCTTCTGTTCCCCCTCTTAGAAAATAGGTATTTCAGAAACATGTTTTACTCTCCAACAAAAAGTGCTGAAAGAGTTGGATATCCATCCACATGCAAAAGTTCAAAATGCATCAAAGACCTACATGAAAGAAAAATTACAAACTTAGAAGAAAACAATCTTTGAGCCTTAGATTAGGCAGTTTCTTAGACAGGACACCAAGAAAATTGTTTTTGAACAAAATTAGAAACAGGCTTCAAAGAGTACCATCAAGACAGTAGAAAATCACCCACAGAAAGAAAAAATTGCAACTCATTCATATAAATGATTTAGGACTTATATCTAGAATGTACAAAGAACTCCTGTAACTAATAAATGGATAAATGACCCTGTTTGTTTTTTGTTTTGTTGCCTTTTGGGCCACACTGGATAGTGCTCAGGGCTTACTCCTGCCTCTGCACTCAGGGATCACTCCTGGCTATGTAGGTTGCTGGGAACCTACCTGAATTAGTGTGTGCAAGCAAACACCTTCCTTGCTGTACTATCTCTCCAGCTTCATAAACCAGACTTTTTCATATGTAGGTAATACAGGTAGACACTTAAAGTATACAGATTGCCTATATGCTCAATATCAGCTATCCAGAAAAATGCAAATCATAGTAACCAAAAAAAAAAAGATCACTTCAAACCCACTAGGATGGCTATAGTTAAAAGACTTAATATTGACCAAAAAAAAAAAAAAAAAAGTGGAGAAATTGAAACCTTCAAACGTTAATTCTATTCAACTTTGCGGTGCCAAGAATCAAACTCAGGGCCTCACACATGCAAGGTAAATGCCCTACCACTAAACTACCTTCATCCTTGGTCCCACAATATGATAATTAAAATATGGAGACACTTCAGAGAACAGCCTGACAGTTCTTCAAAAGTTTAAACGCAGAATTAACATAGACTCAGCAATTCTCCTGATAAGCATTTACCTGAGAGAAATTTTCAATGCTCATACAAAAGCATACACACAAATTTCACAGCTGCATTATAACCACTAACCAGTCAAAACACTTAAACATTCATCTGCTAATTAAAATCTGTATCCATATAGTGGGCCAAATGTATAGTATATGTTTTACTTTACAACAAACTACCAAGCTATTTTTGTTGTGCCACTTTGTATGCCACACCATATTCCTTGGTATTGTTGGGACTTTTAAAAATCTAATCCAGGGGCTGGAGCAATAGCGCAGCGGGTAGGGCGTTTGCCTTGCATGCAGCCGACCCGGGTTCAATCCCCGGCATCCCATAGGGTCCCCCAAGCACCACCAGGAGTAATTCCTGAGTGCAAAGCCAGGAGTAACCACTAAGCATTGCTGGGTGTGACCCAAAAAGCAAAAAAAAAAAAAAAAAAAAAAAAAATCCAAAACCATTTCACTCCACTATATGTGCAGTTATGTTTCACCTTGGCTCTCATTTTCTTTCCCTAATGGCATGATTTAAGCATCTTTCATTAGGTCTGCTTTCTGTTCTTGTTTTGGGTTCACACCTAGTGATTCTCAGTTACTCCTGCCTCTATACTTAGGAATTACTCCTACAATTACTCAGGGATCGAACCCAGATTGACTGCAAGGCAAGTGTCTTACCGGCTGTGCTATCACACTGGTCCCATCATTAGGCCTACTTTCTATCGACATAATTTTAGGTGAAATGTTTGCCCAAGTCTTGTTTTGGAAAGCTGGTTGTTTCCTTAATGAGCATTAGTTACATATTTCTGTAAGGATGTATTCTCATATGAGTTTTCCGAATATTTTAGGCTGCAGCCAGTGGTGCTCAGGACTTACTCCTGGTGGGGATAGGGTGCTGGGGAATCAAACCCAGCTTGGCTACATGAAAGACAAGCTCCCTCCCACTTTTACTATCTTTCCGGTCCCTTAATTTTGAACAGCAGATGTTGCTGATGCTAAGTTCTTGTCTTGTTTTGGTTTGGTTTTGGAGCCAGAGCTGGCAGTGTGTAGAGCTGAACGCCTGGGTCTGCTGGTGGATCAATGCTGGAGAGCATTGGGCTGCCATGTAGGATGTCAGGGACTGACCTTGGGTCAGCCTCGTGCAAAGAAGGCACCCTATCCACTGTACTATTTCTCCTGTCCCAGTAAGTTCATTCTTTCCTTTTTTTTTTTTTAAGAAAAGTTCTTTTTGTTTTGTTTGGGGACCACAGTTGGCAGTGCTCAGGTATCACTCCTGGAGGTTTCGGGGGCAAATGGAGTGCCAGGGATCAAACACAGGTCGGGAGCAAACCGGGTAGCGCCCTACCCACTGTACTATCTATCCACTGCACCTACTGCAAATCCATTTTTAAGGTCTTTTTCTTTTAGAATCATAATATTTAGCTTCGTATCTAAGAAATCTTTGCCTAACTTAAAAGTCATAGAGTTTCCTTATATTCTGACATACTATGTAGCTGTAGGTTTTGCATTTAGGTTATGATCCATTTTAAGTTAACTTTGATGTGGTATGAGTTGAAGTTCAGAGGGATAACCCAGCACCATTGTTAGGTAAGACTATGATTAATAGACTTGTAAAATAAGACTATTCTTTCACTATTGAATTAACTTTGAGAGCCTGTTCAAAGTACAGGATCTGTTCTGGGTTCTATTCTGTTGCATACCACACTCTTAATTAGCCTATGTTGTTTTTTCTTTTTCTTAAGGTAAACTTTTTAATTGAAATTTGTTTAGAAAGACGTGAGGGAAAGAAGGAAGAACTACATGATCAAGAGAACACAGGCTTCTCCAGAGTAGAAATAGTCAAGCATAGAGACAGAGACAACTGAGATCCATGTTAGAGGAAAACGCAGGCCAGAAGAGCGAGCCTCTGTGGAGTCTTGAAGTCAGAGGAGACCTCCATCTTATTTCAAAACTCTTTGACTATTCTAGTTGTACCTAACCATTAAAAAAATGTATAACAGGCTTATTAACTTTTCTACAGAAATTCCTTCTGAGCTTTTTTACTAGAGTTATGTTAAGTCTCCTGATCAATTTGGAAAATTGGATCTTCCAATCCGTAACACGGCATATCCTTTTATGTATTCTAGGTCACTGACTTTATCAGGGTTCTCAATATTTCTGTTTTCAAAGTTTAACACTTTAGTTTCTAAGTGTGCATTGTATAATTGTTTCTGTTGTACATAGCAATAGAATTGTGCATTCTGTCTTTCCTAGGTTCTAGTAGTTTCTCAGTGTCCTCTGACATTTTTGTTTTCATTATCATTTATTTTGCTTCATTGACTTTCAACAGTGTTGAACAGATCCCAACCCTGGAGGGAAATAATGTTCACCTATTTTTTGTTGTTGTTGTTCACCTAAGTTGCTGTTAGCTACACCTTGAAGATTCCTTGTATTCCTAGATCGCTAAGGTTTTCTTTCTTTTAATCATAAATGAGTTTTTGAATTTTGAAATTTGCATTTTGTCAGGCAGTTTTTCCATTTAAAAAAGTTACTGTAGAAAGAAAAAAAAAAACAAAAAAAAGTTACTGTAATATTCACCCTTTCATTTTGTGGGTGTGGGGGAATCAAATCTTGCTTTATACTGACAACGCATCTGTTCTACATTTGCCCTCACCTTAGTCTGTTCGATGGTCATTATTTCCACAACCTTGTATGTAATCATTTGGTCTTCCTCTGTATGTACATTGAGAGAGTAAATTACTTCCCCTGCTGAGGCTGTCAGAACCACCTTGGTGCATGCAGGATTTAAACTCAACCTCACACTGACCTGGGGGATTTATGCAACCAAGTTACCTTCTGAATCCCTGAAGTCATTTTTATTATTTTTGCGGGGAGACAACACTAACAGTGCTCAGGAAACCAAATAGTACTAGGAAGTGAATCCAGGAATACTGCATTGAGCTATCTCTCTGGCCCTTACATTTAAAACAATTTTTAGACCACAGCTGCCAGTACCCAGTGGCTATGTCCGGGTCTATGCTCAGGAGTGATATTTGGTAGTGCCCTGGGTCCATTTGGGGTGCAGGGCCAACAGCATGCAAGGCAAGCACCTTATCTGCTGTACTATCTCTCCAGCCCAAAATTACATTAAAAGAAAAATTACCGCCAACCTTTTATTACTAGGATAAATTCAGTTTCGTACAGTGGGCTTTGCGTGTGGCTGACCCAGGTTTAATCTCTGGCATCCCTAATGGTCCCCCAAGCCTGCCAGGAGTATTCCTGAGAGCAGAGCCAGAAGTAACCCATGAGCACTGATGGGTGTGGCCCCAAAACAAACAAAAACCAAACTCAACTTAGTTGTATTGTACTCATTTTTATGTCTTGCACAATTTCATTTGTTAGTATAATAACATTAAGATCTGTGACATTATAATAGCCATTATCTTAAATATACACTTTTTAAAGTAAAACCTAAAACTTTCTTAGCTTCTATCAGTTACTTTACAGGATATAAATATATGGGTTTTTTTCATTTGAGCTCTGGGACTACTCGTGGCATGGTGCTCAGGGATTGTATTCAGTACCAGGGACTGAATTTGGGGCCCCTGCATGCAAAGGATGCTCTCCAGCCCTTTTCACTACCTCCCTGGTCCTTACATTTTGGAGAGAGAATACAGCAGGTAGGGCGCTTACCTTGCACATCGCTGACCTGGGTTTGGTTCCCAGCATCCCATATGGACCCCTGAGCACGCCAAGAGTCATTCCTGAGTGCAGAGCCAGAAATAAACGCTGAGCACAGCCAGGTGTGCCCCCCCCCCAAAAAAGGAGGGGGGTAAATTTTTCACATTAAATAAAAAAAATCATAGGGTACCAGAGTGATAGTATAGTTGATAGATCACTTGCTTTGCATGTGACAGGCCCGGGTTCAATTCCCAGCATCCCATATGGTCCCCCAACCACACCAGGAGATTCCTGAGCACAGAGTCAAGAGTAATCCCTGAGCACTGCCAGGTGTGGCCCGAAAACAAAACAATAAATGGCTCGAAACCCAAAATAAATTAATAAGTTTTTATAAAAGAAACCATCTTATAAAATCATTTGGATTGAGGCAAAAGAGACAGTACAGCCTAACCTGGGTTTGATCCCTGGTATCCCATATGTCCCTTGCTACCAACCCCTCCCCGCCCTCTCCCAGCCAATCCTAGTACCGCCAGGAGTGATCCCAGAGCGTCGAGCTAGGAGTAAACACAGCAGGGACAGGCCAAAACCCAAAAATAAATAAAATCACTTGGATCAAAAGCACAGATCTGATCTATGTGCTAATGATAAAAAGTACCTTCAAGAATCTGAGAGAAGGAATGAACAATGGTGCTTGCCATAATAAACTAATAAAGGTGCTTGCCCCCACCCCCACCCTCAAGTTCAATCCCCGGCACTGCATACAGTACCCTAGCACAGCCAGGGGAACTCCTGGGCACTACTGGGTGTGACCCCCACCCTTCCACCCTATGAAAAGGGGAGCCTAAGAGGAACTCAGGACCAGGGGTGGGGTGGAGGTAAGGGGACATTCTAAGTAACTTGCACGATAGAAAATTTAGTCCAACACCAATAGTGAAAGTTTCTAGTTGCTTCACCTTTAGGTTCTGGCCCATTTTACCTTATAAAATGCTTAAGGAATGCAATACCATCTGGTCTTAAGCTGCATTTCTATAACAAGTATTCCTTTTCTTAGCCAATCGGGTTACAAAACAATAAAAGTAGAAATTTTTTCTAAAAGTATTTTTATTCATCGCTTACATAAGACTGAGAAAATATCAGTTGTCCATATAAAGAATGGGGATGCTAAAGACCCCAAAAGTCTCTCCCCCAAAGTCACTGCTCTGTCTTATTAGCTGTCAAATTGAGGTTCTGTTTCTCAGAGTCCAGAAATAAAATCTAGAGTTTGCTTTGATTTATTGACAAAAGAAGAAACTAAGAAAGGTGCTTATCCCAAGAACATCAAATTTTAACAGAAACAAGTTGATCGAGTCTCTGCCTTTAAAAGAAACCGTGGAAAATGAGAAGACAAATATTTTCATTTCAAAGCAATTTATATGTTAATGGTAGCTGGCAAAATGATATCCTGAGATGTGTGCTTTCAAAAGGAATTTTAGATTTTCTTAAGATATTTAAAAGGTTTCTTGCATGTTGAATGATTAAAAATAGTAGTTTTAAAGAAAAATGCAAACCTTTTTTTTACAGAATAGTATAAATGTTTATTTTCTGTATGATTTACTTTGCTGTCCTGATTTTACAATATAGAAAAGTGTTTTCTCTGAATAGCTCTTGTAAATATAAATTTAATCTTTCTACTTTGGGATGTAAATAGAGCTAAAAAATTAGATACCCAGCCCCCCCCCCAAAAAAGTCTTTTGAATTGGTGAATTAATGTGGATATTAATCTTGTTCAGCAACTTGATGCAAATGCCTAAACACAAAAACATGTTAGAAGTTTTAACACAGAAAGGAAAAGGCTCAATACTTCAGAGAGCTTCTTGAAAATCAGAAAAACTAGTAGCATTTGATCGCACCTTCAAATTTTTACAAACAAAACATTCTCAAGCAGTGCCATCATACATAATCTACAATTGTAATCCAAATTCACAAACATTTTCTGCACACTGTATATATAAATACACATCACAAAGGTGCAATTAGAATTAAACACAGAATATGTACAAAATGAACAGTTTAGGTTCAGACCAAAAAGGTACTGTAATCTTTTGAAAAATAACTTGATTAGATATTATTTTATCCTCTTACACTAATTTACATTTATACAAATTTTAAACACACTAGAGTGAGATGCTAAGAATGTCTGCACTATCTACATTTAAAGTTACTGCACAATAGTTTTAAAAATCCAAATTTCAAAGGAAGATACTTTAATGATAACGGAATCCTCTTTTGGATACTTCATTTCTATCGCCTAAATCTTGCATGTTCATATGAACATATATACACACAATACATACAACTATAAATTCCTTGTAGGAAATGAGATAATCATATACTAATAATTACTGAGGATTAAGGTACTTAACAAAATGCCTGAATTCCAACATGGTTTTTTTTCCTTTGTCACAAAACCCAGAGTCCTGGTATAATGGGCTCTTTTAAATTCATAAAGCTTTTGAATTACTGAAAGTGATTTAGGTTATTTTAGTAACTATATGAAAACACTCATACGTTCCACTTACTATTTAAATCTCTGGCAAAAAAATGCCATATTAAACTTCCCTTATAAAAAGAAATCAATCCCAAGGCAATTCTGAAAGCTTTGCTAGAAGGCCCATTTCAAAAAATCATAAGTTACACACTGGTTTGAAATCTCTTAGATAAAAAATCTATAAAGACCTGCTTGTACAGATGAAAAATCCTTCCCAAATTTCATCTCTTAGAGCCTCAGTATTATTTCTTCAGTCAAGCCAACTGTAGACCTGATAATGACGTTAAGTTTCTGTATGATTACATGGTAACAATTTACTTCTACACATATGTACCCCTTCTTTTAATAGTACCTAGTAATCACTTGACAATTTATTATCATTTCAAATATAAACCAACTCCATGAAAAATTAAAATATCCCAGATCGTTTTAGACCATCATTATATAAACACATTGATCATCCTTTGAGAATTATTTTCTTTGATAAACTTTTTTTAAAAAAGAACAAAATATTTTTTTAAAATTTGAAGTGTCCCCATATATTATATCCCCTCCTGACGTTCCCAAAGTGACAAAGCAGTATTATTCCAGAGCTGACCCATAAAAGTTGATTTTTCTTAAAAGAGTATTTTTTGAAACACAAATTATCATTTGAGGATGTTTTCCAAGTATTTATGTAGATTTTCTATCTGCTTAAATTCTAGGTTATGTACCAATGAATATTACCAATGCTTCCTTGACTTTTTCTACTGGAACAAAGTCATACAACACCATACATGATAAATTATATTATAGTAATTTATAAATGTTCTTTGTCAATAGAATCAGAAAGGTAGGACATCTAGTTCTTAAGAAACCCGAGCAAATTAAAAATCTACAATACACACACACACATTTCAATTTAGAAGGGGCGTCAGCAGATCTAAGACTTTAAATGGACTCTTTCCACATTTAAAATTTCTTCTCTCTCTGTATTAGCATTTCAGGTCTCACAGGATGGAATAACAACGCAGTAACTGCTAAGCTATTCCCCGGCAGATCCAGCGCCCCTGCACCTTCACTCCTGTGGGCTCCCTGCAGCAGTCTGCAGTGCCACCTTCACTCCCGTGGGCTCCATCTCCAGCTGTCTGTGCCCCTTCACTTGTGGTTTCCACTCCATCCATCAGTTGTCTGTGCCGCCAAAACTCCTCTGCAGGCTCCATCTACCAGATGTCTGTGCCGCCTTCGCTCCACCTAACAGTGTTCTGTGCAAGAGTCAGCAATTCATGGCACAAGGGCCACTTTTGGCTTTTCCCGCAGAGCTGATGACGCTCATCAAACACCGGCCAAATTCCTCAATGATCATCCGCTCAGCTGCTGCTTTCGATTTGCCCTTCTTGTCTGCCTGCTCGGCCTGGGCAAGGAGGCAGTTGCAGGTGGCCTCGGCGACTTCCTTGGTCACGAACGTGAATGGCAATCTGGAGTGGGGGTTGAGAGAGAGAAAGAGACAGTGGTGCTGCTGAACAATGGTGGGTGACATTCCCTCATCTGGGCATGTGACATTGTCGTGGTTCCCCAGCGCACCAACCTTATCTATAACTGGCGCCATGACTATACGCACGGCCTAGAGAGCTTTAAAAGTTAGACTTTTATTGCTGTGCATATTTTAAAATATTTTTCAGACTATGTACCCATCTACATAGAATACATGTCTTTTTCTTTTGGGGGGGAGACTTTTTGGGTCACACCCAGCAATGCACAGAGGTTATTCCTGGCTCTGTACTCAAGAATAACTCCTGACGGTGCTTGGGGGACCATATAGAATGCTGGGCCCCAAACCTTAGACAGCCGTGTGCAAGGCAAACGCCCTGCCTGCTTACTATCACTCCAGCCCCTAAAATACAAGTCTTGAAAAAGTTGTCTGGTTAATTTCTACATTCATCATCTTTATTTTTTTTTTTAGGTTGTTGGGCCACACCTGGTGGTGCTCAGGGCTTCTCCCTGGCTCTGAGCCGGAGGAGTCACTCCTGACAGGCTCAGGAGACCACCTGGGATGCTGGAGTTGGAACCCTGGTCAGACTCGTGCAAGGCAAGAGTACCTGCCGTACTCTTGCTCCAGCCCCAACTTTTAAGTTATCTTAAAGATGCAATTCTACATATAGACCTGATAGCTGTACCAGTAAAGCCCTCTCAATCCAAAGCTCTAGGAATGTGCTACACTCTAGTTTTATCTATTTTTGCTGCTTTGGTGCCTAACATACAAACAATCCAAGAATATTTGCCAAATGAATGAAATGAAAAGTATTGAGAACCAAAACCACGATCTCTAAAGACCATCATTTCTCGGCTGGAGGCCACAGAGCCTGCCCACGACCCCCAACCCCCTTAAGCCCTCAGGATATTCTAAAAAGGCTACAGGTGAAAATCATGTAAATGGGGGACCACGGCAGGAGATTAGGAGCCAACTTGGGGGTGGGGGGGGAGCAGAGGAAGCTACCAAGGCCATAAGGAGGCTACGGCTGGGAAAAGGTTGAAAGACACTTTCCTGGATAACACTGAAAATCAAGGCACTTGCCCAAGGCCCTGTATCTTTCTGCAAAATACAAAAACACACCCTGGTGTTTTTCACTATCCCCTCTGAATAGCAATAATGAGGAAGTCAAATGCTGTGCTGTGCACGGAGCCCTGACCCAGAGGCAGGAATACTGAACGGGGAGTAAGAACAGGCATCCCGAGACTGCGCACTCAGGACTTCAAGTCTCCCGGAAACAATGGGGCAACTCAATGGCTGCGGGGAAGCTTCTGTCACAGCGTGTAACACACGGAGAGTGCAGGCACCAGACGGTCCTAAAGAACTGGACTGCTGGCAAGCTGCTTAGGAGCAGTGCACTAAAGAAAACTAGAAGATACTAAATCACTGGTGGCATGAGTGCAGGCCTGGCAGGGTGGGGTCCTGGGATCAATCCTTGACAGCACAAAAAATTTTCAAGTAGGAACTGAAGGTTTGGCCAAAGGCAGAAAAGCTTATTAACACTCAAGTACTACCTTTTCATATAATCTTGAACAGTTTCGACAGTTGCATGAAGTTTTGAGTTCTTTTGTGGTATATAACGTAAATATTTTCCCAAGTTGAAAACCTAATTGTAAATATTTCATTGCAGCCTCATCCTTGATCTCCAGGCAGAGCTTAGATGTGATCACCCAAGAAGCCCTTAGCACGCTAGGAGTAAAGAGATCTTTCTCTAGCAAAGGGAACCCGTAGCGCCACAAGTGAACGCCACTCCATCAAAGTGCCAGGAAGTCGGTCTGGCCTTTTAAAGAAACTCCTTTAATGCTTCCTGCAAAATTGGTTTCAAGGCTTTGAGATCCCTAAGCTGTGATCTGTCCACAAAGCTCAGATCATTCCTTCCGAGAGGAATGACAAGCTCTCTGCCTGAGTATTCCTGGCGAGGTGTTCATGCTATTACTGAGTTTCTGTCCGCTACTCTCCATTCTCTTCTGCCTATGGCGTCCTCTTTGGCAGATCTGCTGCGAATCTTACGGGTTTTCCTTTGTATGGAAGTGTCTTCTGTGACCTGGCTGCTTTCAACATACAGACAGTCTTTAAATTCGTGACAGCCTGCCTCTCTGCCTGCTTGGGATGATGGAGGTGAGTTTCCACACACCTTGCTGCAGTAGTCTTCAGATCACACACTTCGTTATGGTCCCCATTGTCCTGTGGGGATCAAACCCAGGGCCTCCCACTTGCGAGGCAACTGCGCCATCACTGAACACCATCAGGTTACCTCGGTCCAGCTTTTCTGCCCAGGAGCTGAGCAGTCTGATGAGTAAGGAGCTGAGTAAACTACTGCGGGGCCCTTTGGCAGGAGGGCAATGTGCTAGCAGCTACACAGAAAAGGCAAGAGAACGGAAGTACAAAAATACTAAGTAAAGTAAAGTAAAGGCCCTCCCGTTGATCATCGATTTGCTCGAGCGGGCCCAGTAACGTCTCCATTGGAGACTTTGTTGTTACTGTGTTTGGCATATCGAGTACATCACGGGTAGCTTTGCCAGGCTCTGCCCTGTGGGCGAGATACTCTCGGGAGCTTGCCCCAGCAAAAGCTATAAAAACCAGGGCCTTCTCAATAATGATCTTAGAACAGGAGACAGAACTCAAACAGTGGAATGAACTAAAGTATCGCGGAATGTTTTAGAACTCTGTAAGTGACCAGCGGTTTTTCTAACAACTTCACATCCCCTGACAACAAGTAACTAAAGATCGGAAGGAATTGCAAAATTGGGTTGACGAGAACCAAGCGCATCAACTCAGTTTTGCCCAAGCAGGGTAATTCCCTAGGGCGGGGCACTGAGTGTGCGTGTGTGGGGCAAGTGTGCGTGCTCTGTAGGGGGGGAGAGGGGGCAACACTCGCATGAGGGGCCGACCTGCACCCAGGTATGGTCCACTAGGAAAAGAAAATTACACAGAGAAACTGTCAAGGCGAATATTCATGGTAGCCTACCAAAACAGATTAGAACGTGGACTTACTTCCCTCCGCCGCTATTCAGAGTCGGCGCTGGCCTCGTGAGCAAGTCCGAGATCTGTGAGGATAACTTGGTCTTCGCTGCCGTCTGCTGCTGGACCCTCACCTCGGCCGCGTCGGCCAAATGCATCAAAGTCTTTCTCTCGGGGCTTTCTTCAAAGTTCTTACAGCCAATGCATTTGCATATTGAAGAGCACATTATTTTTGCCTAAAAGATGAACAGGATAAAAACTTGCAAATCAAATCCAAACACCATTTTCTTTTTTTGGTGTGTGTGTGTGTGTGTGTGTGTGTGTGTGTGTGTGTGTGGAGAGGTGCGGAGGGGGGGGGTTGGACCACACCCCACAATGCTCAGGAAACCATATGGGGGGCCGGGGATCCAATCCAAGTCAGCCACATGCAAGGCAAGGGTCCCATGTGCTGTGCTATCACACTGGCCGCAAACTTTACGGTATCTGAATGACTAAATCTTTATATATGAATTTCATTTAGTACCAACCAAATGGGCTGGAGCGATAGCACAGCGGTGGGCATTTGCCTTGCACGCAGCCAACATGGCCGACCCGAGTTCGATTCCTCCACCCCTCTCGGAGAGCCCGGCAAGCTACCGAGAGTATTTCGCCCACACGGCAGAGCCTGGCAAGCTCCCCGTGACGTATTCGATATGCCAGACACAGTAACAACAAAGTCTCCAATGGAGACGTTACTGGGCCCGCTCGAGCAAATCGATGATCAACGGGAGGGCCTTACTTTACTTACCAACAAAATACTCTTACTGGGCTGGGGAGCCGGGTCAATGGACTAGAGCCTGGGTTCAATCCCAGAATACCCCAGGGTCCCCAAACACTACTGCCACCACTTGGGAGTGGGCCTCGAGCAACAATGGGGGTGGGTGGGCCCCACATCAAAGGAAAAAAAACTGCTTAGTGGCTGGAGAACGGGTAGCGCATCTGGGTTCGGTTCCCGGCACTCCAGGTGAGCCCCCGAATCCAAGACCATAAATACACTTTTACATACACCCAATATTTAACTGCTGAGCCGTGTCAAGTCAGATGCTCCCCCCACTTCTCGCAGAGCACGGAAGCACAGAAGCGTGCTCCAGAGGCCGTCTCGGCGAGGGGGTGGGGGGGCTCCCACATAAGTCTCAGCCGCCTCCTGACCCTCATGGTGTGGGCGGATGACACTAGCGGGGAGAGGGGACTCCTGCAGAAGGGCTCAAGCCCAGACTCTCGGGAAAGCGTCTCCGTCTCAGGCGCAGCAGGGAAGCCTGGGTTCTTGCCGGGTTCTCAAGGTACGCTTTGGAAAACCAGAAGAGCGGGCCCAACAGTGCTTGGCCCAAACCAGCCATCGGGGAGCGGAAAGCACACGGGGCTGGCAAACACCGCAAGGTCCAGCTCCCCCACCAGCCTCCGGAGCTCCTCCCCACAGCGTGAGGGTGAAGCTCGCAGTGTCGTGGAGGGTGACCGTGCCCCTCAGCAAGCTCTCCTGGCTCCTGGGTGGGTCCGATCTTCACTGCCAGGACCGCACCCAGGACACAGCTTCATCCACACAGCAGTGGGCCGGAGAGACAGTATACTGAGCAGGGAGGGCACTTGCCCTGCCCTGCACGCGGCAACTGAGTTCGATCCCCACCATCCCATACAGTTCCCCAGGCCCTGCCAACAGTGACCCCTGAGTACCGCCAGGTGTGGCCCCCAAACAGAAGGACAAAAAGCAGTGCCTGGGGGTTGGGGAGCAGCGCTGACTACTGCAGGAGTGTTGGCCGGCTGTGCTCCATTTACTTCCTGCTTGGTGTCACCCCGGCGGCTCGCAGGGGGCTGCTCCAGTTTGGAGCTCAGGCCTCCCCCTACCCCAGTGGTGCCCTGGGGAATCAGCTGAGGGTCCCTCACATGCTTATCTTCCACAGGCCTGTACCTCACCAGCCCAGGATGCTTTGATTTTCACCTCGGGGACAGTGCTGGGAATCGAACCCTTGGCCTCAGATATGCCAGGGAAGTGCTCTACTGCTGAGCCCATTCTCCACACCTTCTCCCCCCCATCCTTCCACTATTTTTATTGGAAAAAAAAAATGAATGAATTAGTATTCTGATTTACATACTTTTGGGTCTAATGACCAAGAAGTCATCAAATGGTAACTGAGCTGAGAACCCCCAAGCTGCGATGCCAGAAGCAACGTGATGGCGCGATCCGGGATCACGCCTTGAGCTCTGCTGGGAAGACTAGCAGGTCTTCCTCAAACATACATGGACATGCACTTGCTTAAGGTATTTACAAAGTACGAGAGCAAAAGCAACCTTCAAGTAAAATGTCAGATACGCCCTTTCCAAAGCGATTTTCAGAAGACAGAGCCAGAGAGGCAGTTCAGCAGGTCTGGCGTGAGCCTTCCTCGCAGCTGACCTGGGCAGCACGCGGTTACCGCCAGCAGCGACCCCTGAGTACAGAGGCAGGAGTAAGCCCTGAGCACCACCCAGAACAGATCCCTCCCCCACTGGATCTCACCTCGTAGCATTCACAGTAGTTTTTAAGGCATCCCGATCGCTTGCAGTTACACCCTTTGCTATGCCGCCGATCGGACTCGCCCTCCTTTCCTTTCCCTATCTTCGGCTTGAAAGCTTCTGGATTCCTGTCAAGGCATGCCTGCCGAGAACAAGGCAGACAGCAAATGAAGTTACATTTCAATGCCGCAAAGAGAATTTTCATCAATTGCATTCTATTTTTTTTTAAAAAAAGGTAAATTTGTCAGAAAAACAGAAAGTAAAATGATCACCTTTATTGCCTTTTGCCTTTCATTTTCATGCTCCAAGTTGTTATAACAATTTGTACAATTGCAATTGTTACAAAATTCACCATTTGCAAAGCAGTCACAATATCTGGGATTTAAAAAAAAACAAACAGTCTAAGTCACATAAAAACAGAACAATACTAGAAATTATGATTCAGTGGCCTCACATGTATGTGACAAAGCATCTTAGAAATGTATTTCAGACACATCTAGTGATGGAGAGCTAACATGTCGAACATCAACCACATAACAATCCTCAAAATTAAACTCACACAGTCCTAGAATATTGATTTAGAAAAGAACTATACATTTTTTTCCATCCTTCTTCCACAAAACTATTTCAAATTCTTGAAAGAGGTATAACAAACTACATTCTATTAGTGGAACCCGCTCTTTTTAACTAGTCATGTTTCTTTGGAATCTAAACCCTGTGTAAAACCAATTAACAATTCATTCAACTGTGCTATGTCAAATCTCTTAGGGTGGTAATAAGCAAATCCAGTCATTTCTGTTCTTCTTTGGTTCCATATTCGGCAGGGCTTGATGGGGCTGATGCATGCAAAGCTATCTCCCAGCCATCTCCTGGACCACAACAGTTTTTTAATGTTAATCGTTGAGTTTTTCAGGCTACCACTCATTGAGAAGGTCAAACAGAACAATTAAAAGGAAGATGGAACGCGTTTGCACATTGCTCTGAAGGACAGAGTGTGTGTCTTGTGTGGCATGTGGCGGCCTAATGTCTACACTGGAGCCTCATCTACTTCAGGGGCCCCAAGATTCCGCCTTCCGAGTGCTTTCACGATAGAAGATTTCCCACTGGGCTGTGTGTGCCTGACCACCTATCTGCAGACTTAACTACTCAGATGGTACGGAATTGATCTGGTAAGAACTTTTGGGCAACACTATTTTTTAAAACCATTTACTTAATCACGTAATCACTTAACTTCCCGTTAGTCGTCGATTTGCTCGAGCGGGCGCCAGTAACGTCTCCATTTGTCCCTGTCGCGTGCTAGTGTAGCCCAATGGCATCTGTTCGCTCCGGGAACATGAAGGGCCTCAAACCGATCGTTCATGATCTTGATGAAGAAGTCTGACCATCTGGTAGGTGGGCGGCCACGCGGTCTTTTGACATCCCGTGGAATCCAATCAGTAACAGCTCTAGTCCAACGGTCGTCTTTAAATCTCATTACGTGACCAGCCCATCTGATTTTCGACACCTTGGCAAATGAGACAGCGTCCCTGATCCTTGATCGTTGACGGATGTCAGAACTCTGGATTCGTTCTCTCATTTGAGTGAAACGTGATATTCCAAGCATAGCTCTTTCTATTCTTCTTTGGGAGACCTGAATGGCATTCTCATCTTGTTTGCGTAGGGCCCAGGTCTCTGAGGCATATGTTAATGCAGGAAGAACAGTGGAATCAAAGAGATGTGCCCAGAGCCGGAGGTTCTTCGTCCTCTTAGCTATTTCTTCGACGTTCTTGAAGGCGTTCCAAGCCGCTCTCTTCCTCCTGCGCAGCTCGGGTGCCAGGTCATTTGTCATGTTGACCTCTCGACCTAGGTACACATAGCTGTTGCATTCAGAGATGGTCGTTCCATTGAGAGCGAATGGGGCGTCAGGAACAAGGCTGTTTCTCATAAACATTGTCTTCGTAAGATTCAGCTGTAGTCCTACCTTTCCACACTCACGGTCAAAGTCGGCCAGCATTTGTGCCACTTGGCTGATGTTTGGTGTTATTAAAACAATGTCATCAGCAAAGCGGAGGTGGTGTAGTTGCCGACCATCTATCTTCACTCCCATTCCTTCCCATTCCAGTCATCGCATGATGTTCTCGAGGGTGGCACTGAAGAGTTTTGGTGAAATGGTATCACCCTGCCAAACCCCTCTCTTGACATCAACGATCACTTCTTTGTAGAATGGTGAAATCCTGGTAGTGAATCCGCAATACAGCTCACGGAGGATCCTGATGTATTGGGCTTGAATGCCCTGATTGGCTAGGGCTTCAATGACTGCTTCCGTCTCAACAGAATCAAAGGCCTTCTTTAAATCAATGAACGTTAAACAGAGTGGCATCTTGAACTCCCGAGAAACCTCAATGAACTTTGTTATCGTGTGGATATGGTCAATGGTGCTGAATCCTTTGCGGAACCCTGCTTGCTCGCATGGTTGTCCTTCATCTAGTATTCTGCCAATCCTATTTAGGATGACTCGAGTGAACAACTTGTAGATGACAGACAATAGGCAGATCGGGCGATAGTTGCCAATGTCATGGATGTCTCCCTTCTTGAACAGTAGTACGGTCCTGCTGGTTTTCCATTGGGATGGAACCTTGCATTCAGACAGGTAGCAAGTGAAGAGCCGAGCCAGTGTATTGATGAGTACTGATGGCAGGTTCTTCAGGTGTTCATGTCTGACCTTGTCAGGGCCGGGTGCTGTTCGTTTCTTTACCAACGAAATGGTGTGTCGGATTTCGGAAGGGAGAATGTTGGGAATGACATATCCATCCTGTGGAATTTGGTATGTCGGCAAGTGGACATGGCTATCGAAGAGATTTGAGTAGAAGTCATGGATAATCTTCTCCATTGCCGTTCTGGAGGATGTGATGGATCCATCATGACGTCAGAGGGCAGTCATCTTGGTCTTATAGTTGGCGAAGGACAGGCGGGCGTTACGAATACTTTTCCCGGCTTCTGCCGCATCTACCAGTACTTCTGCTCTTCTCTCTTTGAGGTCTTCCTTGATCGCATCTCTGCACTGCTTTGCAAGCTCGGACGTTAGCTTGCGGTTGCCTGAGGCATGCGCCAAACCACGCTGGCGAATTAGCTCAAGAGTTTTCGAAGATAGGCGATTTTTTGTGGCTATCTCTCTCTTGGCGTTCCTCGCACATTCATGGAGGTGCTGAACCAGTCGATCGTATTCCTCGTCAATGTTGTCAACAATGGCATCTTCCCATGTTGCCGCAATAGTACCAAAGAGTTCCCAGTTGGTGGTCATTCTGGGAGTTCTCTTTTTGAACTTTGCAGCCCTTTCTCCCCGCTCTGTGAAGTAGAATTTTGCACGAAGGAGACGGTGGTCCGATCCCGTTTGAAATTTTGGGACAATAGCGACATCAGTCAGGCAAAACCGTCGATTGAATATGATGTGATCTATTTCATTGTGGAATCGTCCACCAGGAGACTCCCATGTCCATCGTTTAGATTCTGCCTTCTGGAACTGTGAGTTACCATGAATGGTCTTGGTCGACATGATGAACTCAGACAGTCTCTCACCCTGTTCGTTCCATTCTAGGCCATGGGTCCCGATGTGAAGTTCTTCAGCTGATCTTCTTGGTCCTATCTTAGCATTAAAATCACCCACAATGATCTTGTAGAAGGTGTGGTCTTCTTTATAGAACTTCTCTAGCTCCATGTAGAACTTCTCGATTTCTCTTTCATCATAATGAGATGTTGGTGCGAAGACAACGAAGATAGAAACTGCAGGAAGTGAGCCACATCTATTCAAATGTAAACGTCCGATTCGGGTTGTTAGGCATTCGAATGAATCAATGCTCTTGGCCAAGTTTGTGTTGACAAGGACACTGATGCCTCCAACGCCTCTTTTATCGCATGTTCCGAGGAACAATTCTTCTCCAGTGTTGAAAACGGCATGGTGAGATTCGTGCCTTCTTGTCTCGGTCAGACCAATGATGTCGTACTTGATCATTCGCGCTTGTACCATCAGGTCCTCGATGGATGCATCTGATGCTAGCGTACGTGCATTGAAAGTACAGACGATCATTTTTGTCTTCTTTCGTTGTGGCAGCCTAGGTCGGCCTTGAGGTTTTGTCGGCCTCTCCTTTCTCATCCTTCTCAGTGCTGCCATGTCGGTGAAGCCTTCAGGGTCAGGTGAATGAGACCAGTTGTAGTTACTGGTTTTGGCATATCGAATACACAGCGGATAGCTTGCCAGGCTCTTCCGTGCGGGCGGAATACTCTCGGTAGCTTGCCAGTCTTTCCGAGAGGGATAGAGGCTTTTGGGGTGACCTCTTATCACCCTTGTAGGTGTTACCATATTTGAACCCTATCAAATATGGTACAAGAATTCCAGAAGATGGGTATTTAGTGTCTTATGATGTGTCGCACAGCCACAAGCGGCCGCACGGGTCCGGAAAGGGTCCTGGAGTGTGGCGACGGCTGGGTAGTGGAAGTAGTATCGAGAGTGGAAGTCTGCCAGTGGGGTATTTATCTGGGTAGGGTGGGTCTCCTGTGCACAATTCGATCCCTGGGTGGTTGATGGAAGCAGACAGGGCAGGGTAGGGTGGGGCTCCTGATTAGAATCCTTTTGTCACCTGTGGTGGTGGGAGCAAGCAGAGAAGCTCTGTCCCTGGGTCCGCTGAGCCTGGAGTCCAAGGTCTCAGAGAGACCTGCGCCAGTTTGACATCGAATACCAGGGGGACTCGGAGCTGCAGCGCATCCGCAGCTATGAGATTGCCGGGCTGGTCCGCGTGCTCTTCCGCCTGTCCTCGGCCATCAACCACAGGCCGTCGCCACACTCCAGGACTCTTTCCGGACCCGCGGGGCAGCTCCAGCCGAGACCCATGCACAACTGAAGACCCACAGAACAAGATAAGCGGAACTCTCTGAAAACCATTTACAGTCATAGCAAATAAGAACGCAGTGGCAAAATGAAAAGGACTTACAGTTTCAAACAGAGTGACTTTGTACAATTACAGGGCTTTCTTGGCCGGCTGGCGGATTCTGAGGGGATAATGCTGTACAGACAAAAGCGAACAGGCATTTTAATCAATAAGAGGTTGCAGTTTAAAATGAGGCGTTCCCACTGGTAGAGGAAAGGGAACACAGGTGGTGGGACTGGGGTTGGAACAGTGTGTGTCTGACACAACTCAGTATGAGCAACTTTATGAACCACGGTGTCTCAATAAAAATCAAAAAGGAGGGGAGGGGAAAGAAGTCTCCCATCCAGAAATGCCAAGTGTCCGTGTCTAGTAAGTTTGCTGTGGTCCCACTAATAGTTGCTCAGAGGCTGTGGCACGGAGTGGCAGAAAGGCCTGAGTGTAGCTCAGTCCTGGCTTTAAGCCCCGACTCCCCACCCACCCCCAAGTCATCACAATGAAGAGAGGTTGGTGGCTGAGAACCAGTTTTAAGCAGTTCTTATTTGGGGGCGAGAGGGATAGCACAGAGGGGAGTGTGTTTGCCTTGCACGCGGCTGACCCGGGTTCGATTCCCAGCATCCCATATGATCCCCAAGCACCGCCACGAGTTATTGCTGAGTGCAGAGCCAGGACTAACCTCTGAGCATCGCTGGGTGTGACCCAACCCTCCCCCCAAAGTGCTTATTTAAGGGCCAGAGAAACAGGGCAGGCGCCTGCCTGGCACACGCCTGACTCTGCTCTGTCCTCCGGCACCTCAGGCTCCTCCAAGCCAGGTGCAGCCCCGGAAGTCGTGAATGAGCATGGCGGGGGCAGCTCGGGGACTCCCCACACCACAGGCCCCCGCAGCTCCGAGGCCTCTGACAACTGCCAGGGGCACCCTTGGGAGACCCTCCAACGCCCCCGACAAGCTCTTTGTGGATTTCCCCGAAGACTCACCCGTTGTATGGAACCCTGGCCTGGGTCTGGACGCCGGGCGCCCCCGCCACGTTGGAGTTGCTGGCTATGGACACGTAGGAGGACTGCTGCAGCTAGAGCGGAAACGGGAGGGGAAAGGCAAACTGGGACCCAGCTCATCAACAAACGGCAACACTCGACAATGCAGCACAAAGTCACTTTTTAAAATAACAAGAACAGAAGGAACGAGCTGTTTTCTCTGTTCATTTGGGGAGCTTTGGGGCCACGCCGTGTTCAGGCACTGCTCCTGGCAGTGCCTGGGGACCATGTGTGGTGACGGGAACGAAACCAGCGTTGGCCACCTACGAGCAGGAACCTTAACCCTGTATTCTCTCGGGGGCGTGGGGAGACTTTTACCCTACCAGCAGAGCAAGGCGGACCACGTAGAGTCGGGGATCAAAGTGGACTCAGGCACATGCAATGAGGTGGCTTAAGCCTAGTTCCGGCTCCCAGGCTCAGAACGGACAATTCCATACCCACCACTGCCCCAAGCAGGCCCTCTCAGACCTGGACAACACAGACAGGAAATGACATGAAGACAAGCGCGTTCTTCATCGAGTAAGCATATGCAGTGTTCAAATTCTAGGTGAATATCCTGAAAGTACTGCAGTAATTTATATCAGCTAGAAAAGAGTACCTACTTCTACATGAAATAGGTACTGTACTGCTCAGCGCACTGTAAGCTACTGGGCATGATTAGTTACAATGCAAATAAGTCTCTATTTGTGTGAGGGCAGGAGAGGGACGGGAGTCAGGACCCCCACCCCGCCCACGATCACTCGGGGGCTACCTCCAAGTCCTGCTCAGGGGTTACTCCCATCAGTGCTCAGGGGACCCTCTGGTGCTGGGGACCAAAATTGGGTATTCTGCCTGCAGTGCACACACCCAGCCCTCGGAGTGACCTCTCCGTCCCAATGTTTCAAACTTATCTCTAAAGGTACAAAATACTAATGATAGAAACACTATCATTGAGGAATAATTTTTGAATCCATACACCAAAGTATAAAACTATTAAAGGACACAGGAAGTTTCCGTTTCCCTCTCATAATTTGAGTAGTCCAGCCCAATAAGCTTAGGAAATGGTGGTAAGTTATTCGATTCTTACATGTGAAAGAAAATCAATTCCTAACTTGAATTAGCCACACAGATAGACCCCCCTTACGAAATGATTTTACAGTGGTCAGGGATGTGATATGGCTCATAGCCCCCTAAGAGCGGCGTACAGTCCAGATAGCAACTGAGCACTGTCAGGTAGATACCTCCAGAACAACTCCATCAATATATTAAGGAATATATTCATGTAACTATCCGTACCCATAAGATCCACGAAGTGATTTCAAAGCATAAAGGTGACCAGGGGAGACGAGCTATGTCATTTGGAAACACCCTTCAGCCAGTTTTCCAGGAACACAGGCTGTGGCCAGCACAGCAGGCGGGCGCCTGCCTGGGCACGCTGACCCAGTCTGCCCCCAGCACCCACAGGGTCTTCAGAGCCCTCCCAGGAGTGAGCCTTGAGCACTGCTAGGTGGAGCCCAACACTACCCTGCAAAGAAAATTCTTCAAGGACAAGACGGTGGCACCATATTCATACATGAGGAAGAGCTTTAGTACTTTACATAGTTACGGCCCTTCGCTGCAATCACTGGCCTTTGCTCACTCTACTTTTTTTTTGGGGGGGGGGATCACACTGGGCAATGCTCAAAGGTTCCTCCTGGCCCTGCACTCAGGAATTACTCCTGGCAGTGCTTGGGGGACCATATGGGATGCTGGGGATCGAACCCGGGGCAGCCGCACTCAAGGCAAATGCCCTCCCCGCTGTGCTGTCGCTCCGGCCCCCACTTACTGACTTCTTATTTCCTCCTGTCTCTATACTACTGTGCCGTCTCCGGAAACTACCTCATGCTTGACTTGTGTTGTGAATTGTTTTACAAATCACAGTTCAGGCAACATGGTTTTAAGGTGCGTAAGCGTGCCAGTTGCGACGTCCGGTCTCCGCAGCTCAGCATCGCCCGAGTGCCCACGTCCCTCTCCCACTGCCCTTGTCACCTCCAGCCCGCCTCATCCCCGCAATCCCACACCAAGGCCCTCGGCGCTGTGGGCTTTTGCTTTGTTTTCCTACACGTATGACGTGTATTTTTTAAGTACTGAAGACCCAAGGTCTTGGAGAGGCACTGAGGCCTGACCGGGGCTGCGAGCGGCGGTTCCCTCCTACCTGCGTGACGTACTGTGCGGGGAGCACGGCGTAGCCCACGTTCCCAGCCCCGGGCGCGGGGGCCAGCACGGTGCCCGGCGGCAGGTTGGTGAGGTTGGGCTGGATCTGCGGCAGGGGCGTGGCGGGCATGATGAGGCGCTGCTGGGGCTGGCTGGTGGTGACGAGCTGGGACGTGGGGTTGATCGGCTTGGGGACCACCTGCGCAGAACGGAAGGACACTGAGTCACGGGAAAAGCGAACCCTGCAGCACCTCGGCTCGAGAGACCCCTTGGACTTCATTTCTTTCTTTTTGGGGGGAGGAGTTTGGGGGTCATACCTAGCGACGCTCAGGGGTTACTCCTGGCAATGCTTAAGGGACCACACGGGATGCTGGGAATCGAACCCGGTGGGCCACATGCTAGGCAGACGCCATCCCCACTATCATTCCCACCGGGACTGAATTTCTGGGTTTTTTTTTTTTTTTTGCTTTTTGGGTCACACTTGGTGATGCTCAGGGGTCACTCCTGGCGCTGCTCAGGGGAGCATATGGGATACCGGGGATCAAACCCAGGTCGGCCACGTGCCAGGCAGACGCCATCCCCACTGTGCTATCGCTCCAGCCAGGATTGAATTTCTTTTTTTTTTTTTTTGCTTTTTGGGTCACACCCAGCGCTGCTCAGGGCTTACTCCTGGCTCTGCACTCAGGGGTCACTCCTGGTGCTGCTCGGGAGACCATATGGGATGCCGGGGATCGAACCCGGGTTGGCCACGTGCCAGGCAGACACCCTTCCTGCTGTGCTCCCTCTCTAGCCTGGGACTGAATTTCTCAACCGTCCATTTTCAGAGCTTGCGGACGCCGGGGAAGCAAGGCGCTTCCTGCTCACCTGCTTGACGGTCTGCGCCGAGACGATGGGCACCGACATGCGCACGGGAGCGGCGTTGACCACCACGGGCTTCGCTTCTTGAGGGGGGAGAAGACAGTGCAGTCAGCGGGAACGCTCAGACAGGCACCGCCCCGAGACAGCCGCAGGGGAGACTAAAGACACGCGTGTCCTCTCTGAGGCCGTCTTCCCGCAGCATCACGACAACTCCTTACCCCGAACACGGCCTAAATTCTCTGCCTAGCTCCCCACCTGGATCCAGGGACCGAATCTTCCCTTTGGGCAAACTGAGTCAATGCGGTAAAACGTCAAACGCTATCACACCCTGCCTGTCACACAGTGAGTCCTCCGGCTGCTGTCATCGAAGTCTGTCCCTCTCATTATCCCGGCTGCGGTCACTGTGCAAACCGCCGTAGGACCAAGAGCCCCATTTGTAGATGACATTCGGGTAGAACAGATCGGACCAGTGCCAGCGCAGAAACAGAAGGAGACAAGCGCCACCCGCAGGGGTGCGAGGGCGGCAGGACGCGGAGGGAAGGACCCGCCACAGAAGGCAGGGGCTGGGCGCGGCCCACCGAGCAAGGGCAGAGCGGGGTAGGCCCTGCAGGAGCTGGCGGAGAGACGGCGCAGCTGGAGCCTGCGGCGGAATGAGCTAGGGAGGGTCCGAGACTGACCCCTGGCATGTTCAGGTCAGTGGGCAAAGGGACGTGTCTGCAGCTTTGGGAGTGATCCAGGCACACTACTGTGGGGGCGGATGAGGGGGGGCCGGCAAAAAGGGAACCTGGAGTCGGTGGCAGCGAGAAACAAGGCAAGTCGGTGGAGGGTGGAGCATGAGGGCAGAGAGCAGGGGCAGGCGGAGGGACGAATGGAGCGAGAGAGCAGGGAGGGAAGGGATGAAGGAGTCTGGGAAAGTCAATCGCTGCAAAGCTTTCAGGGGATTAAGAAAACGGGGCCTACTGGGGGGAGGGGGTGGAGAGAGAAAATCAAAGATGAGCTGCTTGGAAGGAAAGGCATGCTGGACGCTGGGGAGGCTGCTGGGGGCCCACCCTGCCGACGGGCACCTCCGAGGGAGGATGCCCCCTCCAAGTTTGACTCCCGCAGGAGGCATGGTGCTGGCCTAAAAGAGAGATGCCAAGGAACGGGGGTGGACGCAAAGAGCCCTGGGTGGGAGGCTGTGAGCAGCCATCACGGGACCCTCCCCCGGGTGAGGGCTGGGGACTGTCCGCAAGCCCCTCTGGATGCGCCTAGTGCCAGCGTGGGGTCTGCAGCACAAGCTCAGGGGGAGCCTAGCACCCCTAAGGAGCACGCCTGCAGGGCTGGAGCGCAGAGGGAAGATTAGCAGCAGCGGCTTCAGGGCAGTGGCAGAGAGCCCTGTGGCCAGCCTCGGCTGTTCAGACGCAAGTTCAGACGCGTCACCCCTCCACGGACTGCCCTGGGACAGCGGGGTCCTGCTCAGGGCGCAGCGGCCTGGGAGAGAGCCACGCACTTCCTTCCCACTGCAGGGCCCCTGCGACCGTCCCTGGCCTGTCTGGGGGGTGCTCGTGCGGAACCCCCGGGCCAAGCCGGGCTCTACTGTGATAGGAGAGTGTGAGCAGCACAGCGCTCTTCCTGCCCCCCCCACCCCCACCCCCCCACACACACCGTGCCATTCTGCGGGACACGCCAGACGGTCTCCTGTTGACCTCCAGGCACAGGCCTGCCCCAACAGGGGCTTTCACACCTCCCGCAACGACGGCAGCCCAGGACTAATCTGGGGGGCCTGACACTGGACCCAGCCCCGAGACACGCCGGCCCACCAGACGAGCTCGTACAACCACTTAGACTAAGTTTCAACTCATCCTGTCTCAGGAGCAACCTGCGTTACTTACACCCTAATCTCTTAGGGACCACAGAGAAATAAAAAGAAGAGAAGCGTGGCTGAACGTGAGGGAAGGCAGAGGGAGGCGTGTGTGTGTGTGTGTGTGTGTGTGTGTGTGTGTGTGTGTGTGTGCAGGAGAGGGCACGGCGGGCGAGAAGGAGCCAGAGGAAAGGTGGGAAGGCAGAAGCGGGCGACAAGCCAAGAAGCCGGCGATGGCAGGCGAGGGGGCGCTCGCGGTGGGCGGTGGGAGGCGAGGGCCGCTGGGAGCAGAGGAGAGAGGCAGAGCGCGAGGCAGGTACAACGTTAGATGGGAAAGTCAGGGAACATCTAACCCGTGCTCCCTCTCTCCCTGCATCCTCCGCTCCCGTGCGTACTCATATCAAAGACTTACTCGTGATCATGAATAAATGAGCATGCAGGAATGAATACCCGACACACAAAGACCCGCATGCGGCAGCCAATGGTATCTAATGACTACTGAGTGTCATATGGTACCTGGGCAAACTAAACTTGAGCACTTATCTTGGTACCCTGCTAAGTCTAAGCATTAGGGGGACAGACAAGTGAACTCTCAGCAGCCGCAGGGTTTGTTTCCCCTCTCATTAAGACTTCTTTGCTGTTCAGATGAAACAGTAGAAGAATTCCTCCTAAAATCAATTTACGTTGTATAATTGAAACCCAAGCACAAAATCTGTAAGTCTACAACTGTATCTCATGGTGTCTCACTAATAAAAATTTAAAAAAAAAATCAATCTCAAGGATCAGGAATAATCTTTGAATATGTCCAGTTTTAATAGAAAACCCACCAAAATATTCTCTTCCGTGCATTCTTCATTTTCTCCCAACAGTAACTAAAAAAAAAAACAAGAACTCATCTTCTTCTATCTCATATACCAAAGTGAACTAGCTACCAGCATTAGATAGTTCTAAATCCTGATCCCTTAACAAAATAATTTTAAAAAAAAATGACCACTCATTCAGTTTACATCCAATGAAAACAATAAATCATTCCTTTGCCATCAACTATTTTTTGACACTGATGCAGCCATCTTCCAAGAAAGAAAAATAGATCCTGACCTGTCCAGATTCTGTCATACCATTTCATTTTTTAACAAGTAGAAAAAACGATGGAAAAAAGATGTTTTGTGAGTCTCCGTATGTGTATCAAGGGGTAGAAAAGACTGGAAACACAAAGAACATTGGTGGTAGGAAACAAATACTGGGGAAGGGTCCTAGGACACCCCTGGCTGAATTCAATCATGGACAGCTTTATAACTGAGTACCTCAAGGTGATTCAATTAAAACACGGGCACGCACACACACACACACACACACACACGACTAGGTCCAGGATTATCTCTAGGTAAAGTAGAACTGAGCTAAGTAACGGAATACTTTAATCACGTTTTATTTACAATTACAGATTCAAAATAAGTAAGAGGAAAATAATACATTAAGTTCTTATCATCATTTATACCTTGCCTCCTGGTATGTCGGCTGACCCAAACTCTAGCAGTGATTTCAAGTTCAGAAAAGAAGACAAACAAAGCTGTCCTACTGCCATAAACGGCAGGCCTTTAAACAAACAGTGACTGCCCACAGCTGATTAATAACTCCTAGGAGGACGAACACGCTCCCAGCTACGCACAACCATGACTCTTGCACTGGTCTGGCAGCTGACCCAAACTCAGCCCAAACGCCACACTTCCCCGGGACTCGGCAGGAAAAGGGCCCACGCACTTTCCGAAGGTCGGACGCACTGGCAATGGTTCTGCGGAAACGGTTACTGACCTTGCTGAAGAGGCTGAGTGTTTGTACTGGGATTCTGACTAACGGGCTGGGTGGAGCTACTGGCTGTCGTGGCAGTAACAAGCCGGACATAATGGAACTTGCTTCCAGGCACTTGGATCTGCTGGACATTGGGAGCAGTGGCCAGAGGAATGATGGTCTTAAACTGTGATGTGCTCACGCCTCCGACAGTGATGGTCTGGACTGCGGATTTCACTGCCTAGTGGACACATAACAGCCAGCGTTAATCTGCGAGTCCGCGCTCCTGCTCCTTCACACTGACAAGCGTGCAAGGAAAACGTGCACGATCCTTCTCCCCAAGAGCTGCAGGAAAGAGCCACCTGTGCGAAGGGAAACGAAGGGAAAAGCGTTGAATACAGGCGTGGAGCTGAAAGGCGTGAGTTCTACCTTCGGTCTTCTGTAGGGAACGTCCTTGAGAGGCCAGGTCAGGTGACCTGCTATGAAGAAATGGTGACTTAAATGTCGAGAATTTTTACAAGAATCATAAATCATAAAGATAATAAGGCTTGTTATCTCAGGCAAGACTTAAGAAAAGGATTATTTTGGGCTCTGAGCACGGAGTCACTGAAAGGGAGGCAGGAAGGGGGAAGTGGATGAGAAGGAGAGAGAGGGAGGGAGGGCAAGGAATAGGGGAAGGGGGGAGAGAGAGAGGGAGGAGAAAGGAAATAAAAAGAAAAAGAGCATCATATAGTCTTTCAAATCCAGTCAATTTTCTATCTCTACCAATATAAAAGTAACAACTAACATAAGGAGCCAAATTCCATCCAAATGATCCAATTTTGGTGTTTACTTCGAGGGGACTCAGATCCCAGTAAAAACATTATTGCTATTCTTTCATTGTTTAGTCTTTTTAATTGTTTAGTCTCTCTTGCTAGGGATCAAATCCAGGACCCCACAGGCGTAAGGGAGTACTTGATCCCTAAGCTACATCCCAGCAGCCTGACCCCTGTCTTCATTGATTTACTTACGTGGGGATCATCCCTCAAACGTGTCAGGTACCTGCTACACGCTGGGCTCTATCTGTCGCCCCAAAGCCCATTCGGCTCACCTGGTGTGAGTGCTCAGGGATCACTTTTGGCAGTGCTCAGGGGACCTTAATGTGGTACTAAGCATTGAAACAGGGTCAGTCACACAGAAGACAAGTGCCCTACTCACTGTATTATCTCTCCGACCTTTTCTTTTCTTAATGGCACTTAAACCCAGGGCCTCGCAAATTCAAAGGATGAACAATATCACAGCCAACATAACCAACGCCTTTTTCCTAACCAAGATACCAATATTTTACAGTATGTTCTACAATAACGAATCAAGACTAACTGTTACATGGGACTGGAGTGATAGCACAGCGGGTAGGGCGTTTGCCTTGCACACGGCCAATCCGGGTTCGATTCCCAGCATCCCATATGGTCCCCCGTGCATGGCCAGGAGTAATTCCTGAATGCATGAACCAGGAGCAACCCCTGTGCATCGCTGGGTGTGACCCAAAAAGAAAAAAAAAAAAAAGACTAGCTATTACATAACTGAATAAAAATAAGTACCTTTCAGTGCTCAAACACTCTTTTAAGAACCAAAGTGCACATGTGCCTCTAAGACAAAAGTATTTTAGTACATAACCATAGTGAATAAAACCATAAATAACAACTGAAAAACTTTTTTTTGGCATACACAGGACCTGGGTTTGTGCCCCATCACTGCAAAAGCTAAATAAATTTTTTTAAAAAGTGAAAGACTCTGGGCTAGAGAGATAGTATGATGGGTAAGGAAGGCACTGGCCTTGCCCACAGCTGACCTGGAGTCCACTGCCCGCACCGTAAATGGTCCCCCAACCCCGGCCGGGAGCGATCCCTACCCACAGAGCCAGGAGTAAGCCCGGAACACCACAGGGTCTGGCCCGAACAAATAAGCTTTATCTTCAAAGGCCGGGGCTTTACGGGAAGTTGCAAAGGCGTCCAGAATCCCTATGTGTGTGTCCCAGCTAACTAACCCAAGGCGTTAAGTTCTTCCCAGCAGAGGAACGCCTGGCACCACCACAGAAGACGCTGCCACGCACACGTACTGCACTTCTGCACTCCACACCAGACCCACCTCGCTCTTCAGACTTCGCCCCTTCTATACATGGGGTGCTGGGGCCGTGGAGGCCACCCCCCATGACACTGGCCGTGCCGTGTGGGCCTGATAAGCTGAGGCTGCCGGAAGTTCCTGGGGCTACACCCACAGTGGCCACGGTGACTCAGGGCCTCACACATGCAAGGCATGAGCTCTAGAACTCTGCAGTGTGTCCGGCCCTACACAGGCTCTGAGACACAGCACCTTGATGGCAGACAAAAGAGTGCACAGGAGACAAGGCCACTGCCTTGGAAGCAGAGCTCCGGGCTGACCCTAGCAGCGTCTGTGGGGCCCTCAACACCACCAGGGTCACACGTGGGCCCAGAAGCAGGACACAGCCCCCGAGCACCACAGGTGTGGCCCTACCAAAACCAAAGAAATGAAAACATTTCAAAACGCATTTTGAAGACAACAGGGATTCATGTAACATCATCACCATATAGATAATAAAAACTGTTCCATAGCCACAAACTCGCACTACTTTATTCTAGTCACTGCAGCACAGACACTGAACTCTGGCAGTAGAAATTAAACTGCACTGGAGAGTGAGGGCGGAGGAAGAGGTGCATGCAAAGAAATAGCCCAAGGGGTCAAAGTGCTTGCCTTGCATTCTGCCGACCCAGGTAGACTCCATGGCACCACTAAAGTTTCCTCAAGCACTGCCAGGATTCAGTCCTCAGCATAGAGCCAGGAAGTGTCCCGGAGCACAGCTGGTCTGGTGCCCCCCAAAACTATATTAATTAATTAAACTGCATTAGACAGGCACACCTAGTGGAGCTCAGGGCCTACTCCCGACTCTGTTTAAGGATCATTCCAAGCAGATTTGGGGCAGAGGGGACAGTGTTACCAGGAACCAATCCACTGAGCCATCTTTATTGCCCCTCCAACTCTCAATGAGCTACTCAATGTGGTCTGAAATCCCCCGGCAACACTGGTCTGAACATATCACATGTACTTAATAGTTCACATGTAGCACTGTAGCACTGTCCTCCCACTGTTCATCGATTTGCTTGAGCAGGCCCAGTAACGTCTCCATTGTGAGACTTGTTGTTACTGTGTTTGGCACATTGAATATGTCACAAGCAGCTGGCCAGGCTTTGCCGTGCGGGCAAGATACTCTTGGTAGCTTGCCAAGCTCTCTGAGAGGGGCGAAGCAATTGAACTTGAGTTCGGTCAAGTCAGCCGCTTGCAAGGCAAACGCCCTACCCACTGTGCTATTGCTCCAGCCCAATTCACATATACTTAACAGAATCTTCAGTTACAGCTGTTTCATCATGAACATCTTTAAAAGCATCTATTTTCATTTAACTTCAAAATAACAACATTTGAGATAAATTATTGGCCTCACCATACAAAATGGATGAAGTTGGGGATGTGATGTTCAGTTCTAGAAGGAATTACTTGCACATGTGAGGGCGGGGCGGGGGGAGCATCTTGCAAAACAAAATCTAAAAGAGCCTGGATTTGATGGGGCTGGTAGGATAATACAGTGGGCTACAGTGGGCAAGGGGCTTGCCTTGCATGCAGCCAACATGGGTTCGGTTTCCAGCATCCCATATGGTTCCCTCAGTACTGACAGGAGTAATTTCTGAGTGCAGAGTAACCCCTGAGCACTGCTGGGTGTGGGAAAAAAACAAAACAAAACAAAAGCATGAATTTGAAAGAACGTGTTTTTTTTAATGTAATGAAATTTCAATAATTCCAATAAATTTCAATAAATTCAGCTCTAACTCGATTCTTCAAATGGTATACACAGAGGTCAGAGTGAGAGTACAATGGGTAAGGCACTTGCCTTGCACACAACTGACCTGGGTTTGATCCCTAGCACCCCATATGGTCCCCCGAGCCCGCCAGGAGTGATTCCTGAGTGCAGAGCCAGGAATAAGTGCCGAGTACTGCTGGGTGTGGCTCCAAAACAAACAGCCCCCAAATGGCACGGAGGTCAGAATACTGACTGCAGAGTTGGCTCAAAGGGATGAGCTCATGCTTTCCTTTTGTTTCATTTGGGGGAGGGGGCACATCTGATGTGCTTAAGTCTCACTCCTGGCTCTGTAATTAGGTATCACTCCTGAATACCAGGAGGGTTCAGGGGACTTTATGAGATACCAGGGATTGAACCCAGGTCAGCTGCAACACAAAGCAAATGCCCTCCCCGCTCTACTCTCTCTCCAGCTCCAGAGCACGCGCTTTGCACGGGAGAGGGGCGGGTTCCATCCCTGACACCACATGGCCCCCTGAGCACTGGCAGGAGCAATCCCCAAACACTAACAGCCGGATGTGGCCCCAAAGCCAAAACTAACAAACAGATCGAAATGCTTTGTTCCAATGCTGGTTGTATACTGTTTACTAAGGTGTGTTTGTTTCATTCAACCTTAGTTCTTCAGGATTAGGTGTTGGGAGATAAAGTCAAATAAACTTAGGGAGCAAACTTACGGTAAGTAAAGTCACTCAAAGCCTTTGCCAACCGACTTTAATGTATTAGCGAGCATGATAATAACTTAAATGATATGGCAGCTGATGTTTCCCAAACTTACTTAACAACAGGGGGCTGGAGCGATAGCACAGGGGTAGGGCGTTTGCCTTGCAGGCAGCCAACATGGCCGACCCGAGTTCGATTCCTTCGCCCCTCTTGGAGAGCCCGGCAAGCTACCGAGAGTATCTCACCCTCACGGCAGAGCCTGGCAAGCTCCCCGTGACGTATTCGATATGCCAAACACAGTAACAACAAAAGTCTCCAATGGAGACGTTACTGGGCCCGCTCGAGCAAAACGATGAACAACGGGAGGACAGTGACAGTGACAGTGACTTAACAACAGCAAATTCAAGTGGGGGAAATTTTCAGGACCAGAGCAATAGTGCAGCAGGGAGGGTGTTTGCCTTGCACACAGCTGACCCAGGCTCCATCCCCAGCATCCCATATGGTTCCCTGAGCACCACCATGAGCCATTCCTGAGTGCAGAGCCAGGAGTAACCCCTGAGCATCACCAGGAGTGGCCCAAAAAGAAATAAGTTCTCCCCTATCTAGCCAGGGAAACTTATAAAACTTATACCATGATTAAGGAAGCCCAAGAAACCCGAACGAAACAAACCGAAGCTAAAGAAAACTAAGACACTGCCGTCAAAATGGCAAGAACGAGAGAGAGAGTGAGAGAGTGAGAGAGTGAGAGAGAGAGAGGGAGAGAGAGGAGAAAGGGGCCCAGAGAATCACAGGCCTCTCAACGGAGGATTGCATGAGAACTGCAGGGTCTGGAATACAGGAATTGTACTCTGCATTCCAGACCCATCCACAGTACTCTCCCGCCAAGTTCCCAGTCATGTCTCAAGCAGTACCACAAAACATTCAAATCATACACACCCTTGCAGGGACCACATGGGCGCAAAGCCACCAACTGCTGAGACCCAACTAGCCTCGGCCTCAACCCCCGAAGCTGTCACTGTCCGCATCATTTCCTGCTTGGATATTTGCAAACAAATTTAAAATCCACTGCCTTGACTGTCCCACATCAAAAGAACCGCAGATCCGGGGATGGGGGAGGGTTTCTGAGAACATTGGTGGTGGAGGATGGGCACTGGTGGAGGGATGGGTACTTGATCACTGTATGATGGGAACGTGATCACAAAAGTTTGTGACCCTGTAACTGCACCTCATGGTGATTCATTAAAAATAAAAACGTGAAAAAAAGAAAACCACAGATCTAATCTGTGCAGCTTTCTCTTTCATACTTTTATCGTATCGCTTGTTGCCTTCGGAACAGTCCCTTAGTGTCCAATTATCAAGTGTAAATTTGCTATCTTGAAAATTGTCCCGTATATAAGTAATATATACATATAATGCAATGACTTTTTTTAAAAAAAATTAGTCACACACTTATTGGTGTGTTATTAGTAATTATTAGTATTAGTAGTTATCATTAACACTTCTAAATACAATATATAATATTATGCGAATTATAAAGTCTGGATTTTTTGTTTTGTTTTGCTTTTTCGGTCACACCCAGTGATGTTCAGGGGTTACTCCTGGCTCTGTATCTAGGAATTACTCCTGGCGGGGCTCACGGAACCATATGGGATGCCAGGACCCGAACCCAGGTCTGCTGTGTGCAAGGCAAACGCCCTCCCCACTGTGCTATGGCTCCGGTCCTCCATCCTTTGCTTTATCAGTGGTCACAGACTGTTCAGTGAAGTCTGTTCTGTGTGTACTCTTCTGCCTTTTTCTCACTTTTGTTTTTGCGGGCTACTCCTTGCTTGGGACTTGGGGTTCCCCAGTGCCCCCAATGTGCAGAGCAAGTGCCCTCCCCCGTGTGCACTCTTCATTAGCGTGGGGACCACATCACTGTGGAGCGTGAAAGAGCGGCTAATGTCTGACTGGTTGGTCAGAAGAGGACAGGGACAGGTAAGTTCTGGCCTCTCCTGCGTTCCCTGCTCAGCAGTTATTTATGTTACATGTTCAGGGCCAGGTTAGTCGAAGGGAGAGTGGAGGGCTAAAGCAGACGCCTGGAACCTAACGTCTGCGGCGATGGGATGTGATAGAAGGGAATCAAGCAATCAAGCACAGCTCAACCTGTTAAAGCCAGGTAAGACACAGGATGACGTGAGATCCTGAATAAAGCGATTCAGCGACAGTCTGCTAAGATTAAAGGCGCCCTGAGCTAAGATTTGCGTGGACACGATGTAGAGTAGCTGCCACGCGGGTGAGGAAACATCTGCTGTTTGACCTGGCGCAGTGAGTCTCTGGGATCAGCAGTGCTCAGGGGGAAACGGTGACGGGAAAGGAACAGGGCTCGTGGCTTGAGAAAGAGGTTTTAGGACACCCTAATTTAGATAGTGTTTTTTGGGTTTTTTTTTGTTTTGTTTTTGGATCACACCCGGCAATGCTCAGGGGTTCCTCCTGGCTCTGCCCTCAGGAATCACTCCTGCCAGGGCTTGGAGGACCGGATGTGGTGCCAGGAAATGAATCTGAGCCCCAAGGCCAGTGCCTGCCACTGGACCATCTCTCCACACCCACACATCCACCGTTCTCGAACTTCAATTATCAAGTTCAACTACCATGAACTCTTTCTTTTCCCGTTTTGATACTCAGGCATGCTCAGGAATGACCGCTGGCCATGCTCCAGTGACCACATATGACACTTGGGATTTGAACTGGGGTCAACCTCGTGCAAGGGAGCACCTGCACCTGCCTCCCTCTCTGGTATGTTCCCTGAACCCTTTCTCATGTGACTTTTCTTTGGGGGGAGGGGTCACTTCCAGTACTACTCAGGGCTTATTCTTGGCTCTGCACTCAGGGGTCACTCCGGGCAGTGCTCAGGGAAGCAAATGGGGTGGTGGGGAGCTGGGCCGATACAAAGAAAGGGAGTAGAACATAGGATCCAAACTAAAGGACTCGGTTTCCTTATCTTTAATCACTTTCGAAGTCAATTTTGTGTAACGTGACAGCAGTAAAATGTATTATGGGTCTAGCGCAGGCAAATGCTTAACGATGATGGCACAACAGATGGAAGGAACGGAAGCAATCCTCATTAGAACGTTCTCCTACGTGAAATACTATCAACTTGCAGGGAGACGCTGATGACTTAAATCTGTGGATTTAAGCACAGCTCCAGTGGCCAAGCACAGCCCCGCCCGTGAACGGTCCTGCCTCTGGAGACATCTGCACCCACCCCCCACGCAGGGGTAGCCGCTGCTAAGAAACAGGATTCATAGGGCGGAGAGATAGCACAGTGGGCAGGGCGCTTGCCTGGCACGAAGCCAACCTGGGTTCAATCCCCACTTCCCACACGGTCCCCTGAGCAAAGCCAGGAGTAATTCCTGAGCAGAGCCAGGAATAAGCCCTGAGTATCGCCGGATGTGACTCCTCCCCCGACCCCCCGCCCAAAAAAAAGATTAATAAATGCAACATAGCTTTAATAATTTTAAGCATTTTCATTTTGAGGGTTTTACCATTTCATGTTTTTGCCACTCTGGAAGCTCTCTGGGGCTACTCCCTGTTTGCTACTAAGGGTCACTCCGAGGGATGCCCAGGGACCAGGCCACGTCAGGGACAAAAGCAGGACTCCTGCATGCAGAATGCCCGCTCCAGTCCTTTGAGCCATCTCCTCAGTTTATAAATTAACATTATTAATATTTAATAAACAGGATTACTTCCTTCCTTAAGTTGTAAAGACAATAAAAATCTTCTTTACAGATAAGAACAACTATAATACCAAGTAAACTTAAAAAACATTAGACATATACCCTACTTCCTAGAACACACCTAGTAAAGTAAGACTTGATGATGGCAAAAGGGACAGGAGAGATAGTACTGTGGGTCAGGCGCTTACCTGGCATGTGGCCAGCCTGGGTTCGATCCGAAGCACCACACATGATCCCACGAGTCCTGCAGGAGTGACCCCTGAACAGGGCCAGGAATGACCCGCCCTGAGCTCTGCGAGGGTGGCCCCAAACCAACCAACCAACCAAAGAGTGAGCATTGTGGACTATGGACTTCAAGTTCTCAAGAGAAGCCATAGAGAGACTTCTCTCCTGCACCCTGTACAGATTGGTGGGATAAGGGCTGAAAAAAAGCGGGGGTGCCGTCCCCTCAAAACAGTAACACATGCAGGGGCACGCAACGGAATGGGGAGCGCAGGGGCGCTTGGGTCAGAAACTCCAGGAGGGTGCAGTGCAAGAAGTAGGAGTTGGGGATTGGTAAGAAAAGACACAGCGGGGCTGGAGCGACAGCACAGCGGGGAGGGCGTTTGCCTTGCACGCAGCCAACCCGGGTTCGATTCCCAGCATCCCATATGGTCCCCTGAGCACCGCCAGGAGCAATTTCTGAGTGCAGAGCCAGGAGGACCCCCTGTGCATCGCTGGGTATGACCCAAAAGGAGGAAAAGAGAGAGAGAGATAGAGAGAGAGAGAGAGAGAGAGAGAGAGAGAGAAGAAACAACAGTTATGGCCTTCAGAAGCTCAGATGTGAAAATGAGCGATGATCTGGGAGAGCGAGCCTTCGAGTGGCCTCTGATATAACCCAGGACAAATAATGAGAAGTTCCGGCCGGTTGAGACACTCTGAGCACTGGCAGGTACGAAAGAGGGACCATTTCTGATTAATGAAAGCAAGGACCTCAACAACCAACATTCACTGTCTCTTTTCTTAATTGACTCCTTTATGGTATTTGATTTTTTTTTCACTGAATCACTGTGAGATAGTTATAGACTTAGTTTCAGTCATACAATGATCGAGCATACGGTATTTGACTTCACAGCTCATCACAGTCACATTCTTGACTCACCATCTCCCCTTCCTATTATTCAATTTCTCTTACTACTTCCTCTTACCACCCCTTCTCTGCCTTCAAGTCATCTTCTTTCATTAAATATGAATATTCTTTGATTGATCCTGCATTTATTTTCAACCGCACACAATCTCATGCTCCCTGGTTGGTTTCGACCACATGGAGAGTTCTAGCCACGGCCCAAGTTCAGCTTCCTAATGGGCAAATGACTCTAGGTAATAAAAGGCTATTTTAATGACAAATATTAAAATGTCTTTGCACAGGCCAAGACAGGTTTGATCCCCAGCATCCCATAAGGTCCCCCGACATCCCCTTAACTCCCACACCGAGCCCCACCCGTAGTGATTTCTGCGTACAGAGCCGGGAGTAACCCCTGAACATTGCTAGGTATGGTTCAAAAATGAAGGGGGAAGGGCGGGAGGGAGGGAGGGAGGGAGGGAGGGAGGGAGGGAGAGCGGAAAGGAGGGAGGGAGGGAGATTGGCAAACCTGTCTTATCCAGCCTCCAAACTGAATACAGCGAAATTTCCTGGGAGACTATGAGACAAGCCCCCAGGGGTTTAGGGCATTTGTAAACACAGAAACCAGTCCTAACCTGGAGAATTCTGGAAGCAAGAGGTTCGACAGGGCTATGACAAGGGTACAACGGCAGGGGCACGGGGTAGCACTCAGGCACGCTCGCTGCCTCCGATGGTCCTGCAGCTTCTCACTCGCCAGACAGGCCTGTGGGACTGCTAAAGCGTCTGGATGGGAGAAGGCGGGAGGCCCGCGCGCCTGAGACCCTGGGTCTGGCCATTCGGGCCCCGTTAACACATCGCCGCACCCCCTGGCGACCAGCCCAGCTCAGACCCGAAGCACCAAACAACCGGACTTACTCACTCTCTACTCGGGCTTGCACTTTAACAATTTTAGATGTCAAATCTCACGCCGCGAGCCCTGCATTTTCATTTTTTGCTTTTTTTGGGGTCCCACCCAGCGATGCTCAGGGGTTACTCCTGGCTCTGCACACAGTAATTATTCCTGGCGATGCTCGGGGCCCATATGGGATGCCGGGGATCGAACCCAGGTCGGCCACATGCAAGGCAAACACCCTACCTGCAGTACTATCACTCTGGCCCCGAGCCCTGCATTTTGAAAGGCTGATGTAACTAAGTTCAGGAGGGGCCGGCATGAATTTTTTTTAAAGAGGTGCCTAGAGGCTCTCAGAGATAGTCAAGATGGTCTCCGAGAATCTCCATTCACCTTCCCCACACAATGCCACAGAAGTCCTAGTTTGTTTTAAAAATCCAAGTCCCACATTCTTCTAGAGCAGTGCAGTGGCTCACGATCCAAGCCACCGGCAGAACCACAGGGAGGATCCAGGACCTACCACTAGTACGCGCGCATGTACACACAGACACACAGACACAGACACACACACACACGCGCGCGCGCGAGACTATTTTTTAAAGTGACCATGAAGGGGCACTGGTGGGGGGATGGGTATTTGATCATAATCGAAACCCAAGCACAAAAATTTGTAAGTCTACAACTGTACCTCATGGTGTCTCACTAATAAAAATTTTTTTTAAATAAATAAAGTAACCATGAGAAAACATTCCCTAACCCTGACACCATGACACCAGGGCTGAGAAGGGGCAGCCCCGGGCCTGAGCATGCGCCTTACACGCAGGTGGCCTGGATTCAGTCCCAAGCAGCCCGGGGTCTCCCGGACTCAGCTGGAGCGACCCCCTGCAATGAGCCAGGGGCAGGGGCCCCTAAGCAGTGCCAGGTGTGCCCCAAAAGGCCAAAGGGGAAAAAAGAAACCTCAGAGCAGGAACCAGGATCTGTGGGGAGAAGAAGCAGGCAAGGGCACCCATGACACGCCCCGGTGGGTGTGAGGTGCAGGGGGGCAGACGGCAAGACCAACGGGAAGTGAGTCAAGTGAAACGATGTTCACGACTCTGAGTGACGGTAAATTCCAAACGCCCCTGCGGGTAGGGACGTCCCATCTCATGCCCCATCTCACCTCCCTCGGGACCCTCGGCTCCCGTGTCGAGGCTGGGCACGCGCCAGAAAGGCCCCTTGCTCACGCACAGGTCAGGCCCAGCCACCCCTAGGGAGAAGACCTGCCCAGGAGAGCGTCCTGAGCAAGCCGTTCCTGACACACGCACAAGCACATCAAGTCACACATGACCACTATGGTCCTGCCAAGCAAGTGCCCTGCCCATGGGTCTCCCTTCTGGCCTGCAAGGTAGGTGTGTGTGTGTGTGTATGTGTGTGTATGCTGCGGAGGAGGAGTGAGTGTGTGTATGGTGTGGGATGTGTGGGGGAGGGTTGAGCGTGTGTGTGTGTGTGGTGTGGTGTGTGTGTGTGTATGCTGCGAGGAGGGGTGGGTATGTGGGGGAGGGTTGAGCGTGTGTGTATGGTGTGGTGTGTGTGTGTGTGTGTGTATGCTGCGGAGGAGGGGTGAGTGTGTGTATGGTGTGGGGTGGGGGGGGTTGAGCGTGTGTGTGGTGTGTGTGTGTTTGTGTGTGTGTGTGTGTGTGTGTGTGTGTGTGGAGGGGGGTCTTCCTTTTAGGTGGTGGGGGCCACCAGACCTTCGATTTACCTCTGTGGCCTCTGCAAGGCAGTTTCCCCCATTTAAACCTGCTCACAACAACAAAACAACAGAGCCACGCTGCCTGCTTTCCCACCCGGAACAGCCTGAGGACTCTCTCGCCAAACCCAGAAAGTTTCAACAGAAAACGCTTTACTCTTTCAAAGAAAAAAATCCCATTCAACATTTTATAACTATGTGTGTGACTCACCCAAATACAGTAATTTCGCACAAAAATTAACACAGAGGAATACTTAATGAAGTACATTAAAAAAAATGGTGTTGTACCCATAGTCATATGGGCTATGGAAATCATTTTAGCATGCAACATGATTACTATTACTATATGTTTAGAGTAAAAGTTTTATGTGCCATGTATCCTTGATTACTAAGTTAGTTGAGTATTCACTAGGCCCCCTGGAATGTATTAAAATCCAAAGGGACTAGTAAGAAAATATGCCATTAACCACAACACTTGGCACTTGTGGCTAATTTTTTCTTTTTTTTACCTTATTCGGTGATTTCAAAGGTGAGATGGCTATTTTATTTGGTGTCTGTGTTGTAGAATTTAAAGTCGATCCAATAACACCACTTTCAGAGATTGTTATGGTCTTGGACGGAGTCCCGGGAGCAGACTGGGAAAGAACCCGACCTACAAAGCAAAGGGAGCACATCAGTGTGACTTTTTAAGTAATCGTATAAGAATGAAAGTGGAGATTTAGCCCACAAGGAATATACAATTCAATCACTGTTTTCTATCAACCTATGATACATATTGATATAGGAACTTAAAGTCGTGAATTTAAACTTCATATGAACTAATGAACTATGAAGATGTCTCTTAATATCTTTATATATATAATATCTTAATATTTTTAATAACACTTAAGTAACACTTAATATGTTAACACCACTCCATTTAAAGTCCACAAAAATACTCTGGCTTATAAATACATTCTCATAAGTAGTACTGAGATATATATATGTATATATATATATATATATATCTGAAAAGTATCTATCCAAAAAACAGGTTCTGGACAACTAATGCTCTAACATAATTCCTAAAAGTCAGGATTTGAATCCAATTCAATGTTTTCCTCTATCTTAGAGTGGTCTTCCTGTTCGAACTTAAAACCATACAAAGTGCAATCTAAATAAACAATTTATAATAAAAGTTAATGGATTAACTTAAGTGCTGTCTGGTTTAAAAGGATCTGATTTCAGGGGTCGGAGCGATAGCACAGCGGGTAGGGTATTTGCAGTGCAAGTAGCCAACCCCTGTTCGATCCCCCGAGCAATGCCAGGAGGAACTCCTGAATGCAGGAGGAACCCCTGAGCATCGCTGGGTGTGTCCCAAAAACGCAAAAAATAAATAAAGGATCTGATTTCAGAGTGCCAAAAGAAAAAATGAAAATTCTTCTCTCCTCAAATTCCAACCAGAATACTGCTGAAACTTATCGGACAATTCACTATCCCTTTAAGACGAAAAACATGTGTGCGTGGCTCAGAAGAATCAGGAATTCTATCCCAGAGAGCCGCAGCAGTGCACACCGTTACTCGGGCTGGAGAGGAAGACAAGTTCTGCCACATCCCTCAATTCCCGAAGAACTTGCGCAGGCCGGTAATGCCATCCCCAAGGACCCTGCATCTTTCCCATGCTGGGCTCACGGGACATCTGTGCTTCCCGTCCCTGCCCCTACCCAGGGAAGTGAGGATCATCCAGGCCGATGAACTGTGTCGAGAAGGACATGCCTCACCTACAAGGCCTGGACAAGACCTCCCAAAGCTCTCTCCCTCCCCGACATGTGAGCGGGGCTCCCCTGCGCCCTGGGTTCCTGAGTGGCGACAACGAGAGGGGGTCCCTTTCTAACCCACAACGGACATGGAGCCCATCAGCAAACTGGAATTTAAAAAATAAGGTTTTTTCCGATTTCTGAGATTCAGAGATAGCCTGACAGGAGCGCCAAGCTGATCAAGCCCAATCTTGCACGGCAGATGCATCGCACCAAGGCACAGAAACACATAGATAGGTCAGCCCTGCACAAGTCAGCCCTGTGAAAAGCTTCTCGTGGAAATTCCCCACTGAGATGACTGTTTCGATACCAGTGAGTTTCTAGGCACTGACACTGGAGAGTCGAAGCCACAAACTTAATAAATTTAAGCATCCCAAGAAGCAGATAATGAAATTATCTCTAAGATGGAGATAAAAGCACCAGAGAGAGAGAGAGAGAGAGAGAGAGAGAGAGAGAGAGAGAGGAGGGGGGTAAGGCCAAGGGAAAAACAATAAAGAGAAAAGAGGTTCTCCTTAGAGAAAAATTGAGAATTGAGAATTAGCTCTAGAGACCTGCTTTGTTTCTCTATATGGATGTCACAATGTACATGTTTCATTTTACTTTTTTTTTTTTTTTGCTTTTTGGGGTCACACCCGGCGATGCTCAGGGGTTACTCCTGGCTCATGCACTCAGGAATTACTCCTGGCGGTGCTCGGGGGACCATATGGGATGCTGGGAATCGAACCTGGGTCGGCCATGTTGGCTGCGTACAAGGCAAATGCCCTACCCGCTGTGCTATCGCTCCAGCCCCTCATTTTACTTTTAAAGTAAATAAACTTTGGTCTTCTAGTAATACAACTTAAAAAGAGCTGACAGCGAGCGGCTGGAGCCATAGGACAGTGAGTGAGTAGGACACTTGCCTTGCACACAACAAACGCGGGTTCAAGCCGCGGCATCCCATATGGTCCCCCAAGCACCACCAGCAGCAATTCCAGAGTGGGGAGCCAGGAGTCACCCATGAGCATCACTAGATGTGGCCCCACACACACAAAACCTCCAAGTTATACTTGTTGCTGTGCTCCGGGCCTGCGTGGAGGTGCTCAGGGGCTACTCCCAGCAGCGTTCAGGGGTCCAAGCGGGGGACCACCCCCTGCCCCTGCAGCAAGCACGCACTCCGACCCCCATGGTATCCCCCCAGCACGCGGGGCATATTTCTGATACCTGATCTTAGCCAAATGGCCAGAAGAGACCCAGGTTATACTTTTTGCGTGACTAGTTTTCAACCCAGACAATCTCTCTCCTAATTCTCTAATGAGTCTCCAAATCCCTATTTACTCTGAGCTTCACAGACCAAGCAAATAGCAAAATACACACTGCAACCCTGAAACCAACTTGCAAGGCTTATCCCCTATCAAAAAGAAACAAACTCTCCAAAGACCTGGCATGGGCAGCCTAGGATGGGAAGTCAGCGCGCCTGAGCATGGATGGTTCTTTCAAGGAGGAACTCATCCACAGGTAGTTCCGCCCCCAGGAGGCAGCTCTGCCGCTGAGCAAGCTTGTACCCTGGGAGGACTAAAGCGAATGCCTCTGCATCTCATTTCATCACCCCAAAACCTGACACAGGGGTCGGTGGGCTGGAGCACATGCTTCCTGCATGCGGGGGGCCTGGCATTCATCCCTGGCATCACACGGTCCACCGGGTACCACTAGGAGCCATCCCAAAGTACCAGAGGGTGTGCGCTCCACCCCCCCCCCCCAAAAAATCAAACTAGTCTCGTGAGGGGGGCTGGTATCGACAATTTATAGAAGAACAGCTACCGGGCCAGAAAGACAGCAAGGTTAAGGCGCCTGCCTTGCAGGAGGCTGACCCTGGTTCAACTGGCAGCAGCACACGGCCCCTGACACAGACATACACACACAGACACACACACACAGACACATACACACACACACACGGTGAACGCATCTACCTGCCAGAAACTGAATGCAGAAGCGAGTGAAAGGAACTACCGTCGCTGTGGCACAGAGAAACTACGGAAGCCTGGGCGAGCTCCAGCAGCACAGGCCACACAGGCTCCAGCCAACAGGCAGAACGCGAGCGGAAGCAGGTCTCTGCCAGCAGCCGCGGGGAGTGAGAAGGGGGAGCTACTGTTTATGGGCGCAGAGATTCAGCTGGAAGATGGAAGAACTAGAGAGCTGAAGACAACGGCCCTCCCACCACGTTAGTGAACTTACTGTCAATAGTCACTTAAAGATCTTTAAAATGGTCAGCCTTATGCTATTTTAACCACTTTTTTTTTTTTTGCAAGGGTCCAAGGCAGAGCTTCAAACATGCAAAGCATATATTCTACCACCAAATCATTTCTGGTGGCCTTTTTAACCACAGTTTTAAAAAACAGGGGCTGGAGAGATAGTGCAGCAGGTAAGGTGCTTGCCTTGCCAAAGGTCAATCCAAATTTGATCCTTGTGCTACATAAGATCCCCCAAGTCCACCCGGAGTGATCCCTGAGCCAGGAGTAACCCCTGAGCACCACCGAAAAACAAAACACAACAAAAATTTAAAAATTCAATGGTTTACAAAAATTACCATTAAGAAAATGGTGAGTATGGAAAGTAAACAGGAATCCCAAGTGTTCATGATACAGTATGACTGGGGGCTGAGAGGACAGCACAGTGGGTTGGGAGGCTGCCTTTCACGTGGCTGACCTAGTTCTATGCCGGCATCCCATATGGCGCCCGAGCACCGCCAGGAGCAACCCCCGAGTATTGCCAGGTGTGGCCCAAAATCTAAAGAATAAATGAAAAATAAAGATTATATTATGATTTATATTATGATAAAGAAAACCCTGAAAGTCAGTGTGAAATACAATAGAATTCCAATTAAAGTTAATGACCTGATAATTATAACCACGTTTTGTGGAAATAAAATAATAAAATAAAACAGAAGATGATAAGAATGATACCTAACTAAACCTAGGAATTAAAGATAAATGGAGATAATGCAGAGAAAAAATTGCATGAGTCAGCCATAAGCAAGAGCAGACACAGCCCAGGTGAGCAGTGAGGGCCAAAACCCTCCGTCCGAGCCCCCAGAGTGTGTCTGATGGGCTCTTAGTCACAGCCGGTAGGTCTACAGATGACTCGCGGTAAAAAGGAAAAGGATGGACCCTGCATCATACAGATCTTTAATGCTAAAAAAATATTCTGGTACTTTAGATTAACCCTGGCATTAAGGCCAGAAAGTAGGGGCTAGAGCAATAGCACAGTGGGTAGGGCGTTTGCCCTGCACATGGCCGACCCGGGTTCAATTCCCAGCTTCCCATATGGTCCCCTGAGCACTGCCAGGAGTCATTCCTGGGTGCATGAGCCAGGAGTAACTCCTGTGCATCGCCGGGTGTGACCCAAAAAGGAAAAAAAAAAAAAAGGCCAGAAAGTAGAAAAGGAGTTCTGTGAGCATGCACACATAAATACACACACACACACACACACACACAGTTAGTGTGCTGGACTTGGGGCCACATGTGGCAGTGCCTGGGGCTACTCCTAGTGGTGCTCAGGGGACCATGTAGTGCCAGGGGTCAAACACAGAAGCCCACATTCAGAGCCCACGCATACTCCACACATACACGCATACTTTTGGGTACAGAGGGCAGGGTACTTGCCTTGCATGCAGCCAATCCCTCGCGCGACATATATCCCTCGCCCCACTCCAAAACTACCTCTAGGAGTAACTCCTGAGTGCGCAGTCAAAAGAAAGTCCTGAGTATTAACAAGTACGGCCCAAAACCAAAAATCATACTCTTGTCTTTTGAGCTATATTCCTAGCCAAGAAAATCTGAAGCAAGAATGTGACAAAATCAGATTTGCATCTTCGAAATACAATTTATAGACACAGATAAATTTACCTTGATTGAAAAACCTTCAAGTGTTTCAAATAATTTACATATACTTTGAAAGAGCATTACCATTATATAAAGACAATAGACCCTCCCTCCTTGTGATAAAACAATTCCACAGGAGGGGTACTCTGAGGATTTAACACCTGACGTACGGGAATTTCAAAGGAAAGAAAAAACAAGTCAAGAGTAGAAATTATCCCTCCAGCCTGCACTTAATGCCAATAAGTCTAATGAAACACAAGTCTAGCTCTATATATTTTGGTAGGGCTATAACTGTCGATCATTAAAAAGTAAAGCTATGGTTGGTGTATGACAAATTACAAATGACCCAGGGTCCTAGAGCAATGACCTCTACTACAGTCAGTGTGGAAGAGGTAAATATCTAACATTAGCCATAAATTCCTCAGAAACTATGCAAACAGCAAAATTGTTCAGTCAACCATTTCCAAACTAAAACATTTTAGTTACCCTCCCTGTCCCCTCTCGGAGAGTCCGGCAAGCTACCAAGAGTATCTCGCCCGCACGGCAGAGCCTGGCAAGCTCCCTGGTGACGTATTCGATATGCCAGACACAGTAACAACAAAGTCTCCAATGGAGACGTTACTGGGCCCGCTCGAGCAAATCGATGAACAACGGGAGAACTGTGACCGTCCCCTGTCCCCCAATCCCACCAAAAGAAAAAAAAGAAGAAAAATTTAATGAAGAAACATACTAGGAGTGGGCATCAGCATCTGAGAGTCTCTAAACAAAGTCTAACCCAGCGGGGCTTCCCTCGGCCCTTCTCAGAATGGAAATCAGAAAAGAACTCCTAATTATTAGAGCTCTAAGTTCCAGATTGGCTGCTGGGGCTGTAGAATTTTTCCCCAAGGTTGCTGGGTACTAAGGTGCTGGCCAACTCGGGAAGGAAGGTCCTAGAGTGAACCACTCACTGGAGAGGGAGATGGGAAAGAAAAATCAGACGCTTGCAAGCGAGCGGTAATTACAGGTGAGGGACTCCGGAAAGAGGAAGGAAGAACTTAAGGGTGCCTCCGTGTGTGTGTGTGTGTGTGTGTGTGTGTGTGTGTGTGTGTGTGTGACTATCAATGAGAAAGCAGAAAGGTCAAAGGGTCAGATTTCAAAGTCAAAGGACTGCTACATAGGAAGTGCTAAAGCAGGTTAAATTAGAATAGAGAAAAAAAATATTCTGAAGAAGTCAGGATTTCTGTTGTTAAAGTTATTGGTGATGACACATTTTAAAGTATCAAAGAGATTTGAGACATGCTCAGATATCTGCTGGTAAAAGTAATAAAGCCAAAATTATGTCATCATGTAACTACTACCATGGTGACAAGTAAACTCAATACGCAGCGTATCAAAATACGAAAACTCAAAATTCAACCCAAAATCCTCAAGTAATGTCTCTCGTGCCTGCTGATGTAAACCGATTAAACTTAACACATGTACTCTGGATACCTGAGATCCAATCCCCGACCAGTCACTGGCTACGAGGTGCCTCCGTTATCCTGGCCAAAAGGGAATGTGTAACCTACCTTTGAGAGCGGGCTGGCAGTCAGTCAACAAAACAGAAACGTTAGCCAGTATCACTGTGGTTTGTGATTTTGCCATGTTCAGAGGAGAAAACTAAAGGGAGTACGAAGGGCTGATTTTGAGATGAGGCACCCATTTCCTAAGCTTAACATTTCTTATTAACTGGTTCAGATGACAATAAAAAGCGCTACAACACTGCAAACAACGTTCCGAGGAGGCAGAACAGAAGGACCCAGGCGAAAGTCAACAGACAGCTTATTGAACTATAAAGAAATATAACCTGCAATGACTGGCGGTGATACTTGAGTTGTCTGTCCTGTAACCGCTTTACTATTAATTGGCTTTGCAAAAATCAGCTTCGTGATCACTGGACCAGAGGTTGGTGTTCGAGGCTTCTTAGCAATCTGAAATATATAAATAACTATGAAGACCATCTGTTTCCGTAAAATACCTACTCAATTAAAACAAGACAAAAGGTTGATATGCAGAGGTCCATGTGAAATCAGCTCATTGAACAAAACAGATCTCAGCATTTAACAAAACGGATCTAAGCATAACCTTAAAAACATGTAAAACTCAGCCATTCATCAATCACAAATTAGCTCAATTTACAATGATACCTTGACATTTGGTAGTGAATTCTTTAGTCTCTGGGACATGTCCATGTGATGGAAAGCAAATGCTTTAAAATGTTTCACAATAATGGTTATTTAACAATAAACAATTTTAAAGCACAAAGGCACAGCAAAATTTTTTCAAAATAGCAACTCTTCAGTAATAACCCGATGGAGTAGAGTAAGCTGAGACAGCGTATGCAAATGAAATGAAGCCCCTCGTACATAAAATGACACCGATCCCCTGGAAGCAAAACATACACATACAGTAAAAGCAGGCGTATAATTAGATATTCAACTTTAGATCTTAAGTATCAGAAGTAAATAAATGAAGATCTGAACAAGTTAATGCTCCAGGACACAGGGACAAGCATGGGAACACAAAGGTAACTCTGAAAACCAAGACTGTGGGGCCCGAGGGCCGGTGGACAGTCCGCCTGCCCTGCCAGCAGCACCCTCCCCATCCCCAGGGCCATCAGGAGTGTCGCCTGAGCACAGCCAGGGGTGGCCCCAAGACCAAAACATAAAACAGGGAAGCAAAAACTCTAAAAGAATATGTAGTAAAATACTATTTACTAGAGAAATTTCTTTGACGGGAAAGTCTATTTTACTCTTCTCTGATCTTAAATTCCATATTGGCATGCTGCTGACCCGAGCCAAAATTCGCGACAAGTCAAAGATAGAATTACCGAAACTGCTGATTTCTAATGAAGCAAGCACACAGCAGCAGGAGCAGATGCTGTGCCCGTCGCCTGCAGTGGTGCGGCCCGCCCAGGGCCCCGACACACGGCTCTAGGCCTGAACAACTGCCCCAGACATTCAGCTCGCATGACAATCGTGGACTTTTACGATCAGACTTTTAGAACAGAAAGGGTATTTAGGTATTAAATATTTTTGACAAATACTAAAAATAACAAGATCCTAAAAGTACTATTTATTACTGGAAATAATTACACAACACGAACCTGAATGAGAGACCAAAAGCTGTTAGAGATGACAGAAAAGCTAAATTACTAATCGATCCATGTACACATTTCCTTAAAATATACTTAATCTCTTGCACACAGAACATATTAATGACAAAACAAATCGTTAATAAAATACAAATCACTTAAAAAAACATTACAAGAAGAAGACCCATTAACTACATTAAAGATAACCAGCTTACAAAACTCAGTGAAACTCAAATCAATCTGTATACTTTTGGAAACTGGTAAAATTTAGGGAGATACGCGGATAAAATATTAACCCAAGTGGACTTAAAAATCTAAAACTTGTGTTGGATATTGATTCAGTATGAATAAACTCAACAGGTAGAAGTATTATCGGCTGTATCAGGTTAGAACCTGGAGGTATTGTCCCACTTCCCCTGTTTTTTTTTAACAATCGTGACTATAAGAATGACCAATTTGGGGGGGGGGGGGGGGCAAATACAACCAAAGCACCCGAATTATTTCCATCCACAGTCTCCATTTGCCCTTAAGGTTCACTCGTTTCGGTAGTGGAGTACTGCAGAAAATGACTTCCAGTTAGATCAACCAACCAAGGTCTTAGAACTATAACGGCTAAACTATCCTAGGATGAAGCTGCCTCGCTCAGCAAAAGATCAGCATGAAGGACCACTTCCTAACTCCGCTGGGGGTGCTGGATACAGCACAGGGGTTAAAGGCATTTGACCCACCCGCGGCCAACCTGCCTGCGTCTCAGCACCTCGTGGCGTCCAGTCACTGGCAAAGGTGACCCTGGCCAGGCATGGTCCCCCAAACAAGCAAAATGAAATAATCAAAGCAGAAAGACATTTAAGAAGAACAAAGGTAAACACATTTTTGAGGGGGAAGAGGGAAGACGATCCGGCCACACAGATGGGACCAGGTCTCCCAGTGGGGGAGGCACTCTAGACCCCCCGAAACACAGGTTTAAGAGTAGCAAAGTGGCAAGGGTGAATTAGAAAGCTCTTACACAACCCCTAAATTTAAATAAATAAACAAATAAATACATTTCTAGTAACTTTGGTTAGCCAACATACTAACCAAAATATTAATCCAGTTGAGAGTGGATAGATCTCTAAGCCTTTCTACTTTCTCACGCACCTAATACCTCTTCTCACTAAAAAGGCCTTGTCCGTTCCCAACTTCCCCAGCAATGTTCAGGAATCACTCCAGGATGTGCCACGGGACTATACACAATGCCAGGGACTGAACCCCGCTTCAGTCATAGGAAAGAAAATGGTCATTTTTTTCCTTTTTTTGTTGTTTGTTTTTTTTTGGGGGGGGGGTCACACCCGGCCATGCTCAGGGATTCCTCCTGGCTCATGCACTCAGGAATTGCTCCTAGCAGTGCTCAGGGGACCATATGGGGTGCTGGGAAACGAACCTGTGTCGGTCATGTTGGCTGCGTGCAAGGCAAACACCCTACCCGCTGTGCTATCGCTCCAGCCCCTGATTTTTTTTTTTTTAAAGTTGACTTAAATAGCACATCTGTGTTCCCTGGTTCTAAGTGGATCATTGTACTCCTTAGAGGAAGGTGACCTAAAAAAAAGGCATTTTGGGCCTGAGAAACTGGGAACCATTTAAAATATGCTCTGGCAACCTATCCTAGTGTCCTATTAATACTAACAATGGGCAGCATTGGGGGAGGGGGGGGAAGAGGCAGGGGGCTCCACCCACTCCAGGGTTGCGCCCAGCGGTGCCTGGGGACCCATCAAGGGGATCAAGCAGGGGCCAGCAGCACAAGAGGCAAGCCCCTAACTCCCTGGACTGGCTCTCAGGCTCCCAGGAGCCATTTTCAAGGCTATCTGAAAACTGTGAGAACTCTACCAACCCCTTTTTTTCCTGCCAGGGTGCTCCGGCCAAGTGTTTAGAACCCACTTAGGACGTAGGGTCACACCGGTCAGCCCTTGGGACGGGGGTGGTGGAGATGTGGTGCCGGGCATCTCAAACCCCAGGCTTCACACCTGCAAGACACATCCCCAGCCCGCACAAGTACTACTTGTCTTTGACTTGGTGCTTCTTTGCGATCCAGGAGCCATCACCAGCAAGAATCCAGAGGTCAACGACACCCAGTCAATCCCCTGCTGGAGAACAGCACGGAGGCGACTCGAATCCGGTCGGTCCATCTCCAGAATCGGTCACCTTCTTCCATCCCAAGGCAGCACACCTCCTGTCGTGCCAACATGAAGGGCATCGAGGCAGCGCACTTGACTCTGGGCACAGCTGCTGGCCCCAGGGTTCCCCAGAGCAGCAGGGTTCCTGAGCTTCGGCTGGCTCTCAACTACCGAAAAAAATGACGTCTGAATGGTCCGCTGACAGCCCGACAGCAAGCTGGCAACCTTTAACCAGCAGAACGCTTTTGCAATCAAACTACTACCAAGAATAAAACATTTTAAAACGAGTGAATGAAAAGCTATATACATAACAGTAACTTGGAAGGTAACCAAAATTAAGCTCTAAATTCTCTGGCAAAAATATTCAAAACCATTCAACAAGCAAACTTTAACACCCCCCCCACCCTCTCCCCGCAAAAGGAAAGTTACTCAGAGCAACATTCAAAAGAACTCAGTAACAACTATGCATTTAATCATCTTAGAAACATCAACTACAAACCCTCTGAACTGTTCACATGCACTTTAAAGTCAATTAGCCCCCTCCTATTGTTTTGTTTTGTTTTTGTTTTTGTTTTTACCTGCACTGTTTTTAACTGTTGGGTCTGTAACACAGAGGGCTGAGCTGCAGTATTAATCAGTTGGCTTCCGGGGGTCAGTGCTGAGACCCCCATGACGGGTTTCACCTCTGGCCTCCCTCCAATGGTAACTACTTTAATCTGCTGCGGTGGTAACTTAGCGTCTCCTGCCTGGGCCTGGGTTGTGACTTTCTGAGCCTGGGGAAGTTGGCTATGGGGGAGTGTTAAAACAATTGGTGAACCAGACTTGCCCAAAGTTGTTAAGATTAACTTCTGTCCATCTGGCTTAAGGGTCTGATTGCCAAGTTTAAGGTCAGATGTCTGTGATACTTTGTTTAAGATAATCTGATTGGCTGATATAGTCACAGGAGTCTGAGCACCAAGTTTCTGAAGGCCACTTGGAAAAGCTGGTTTCACTGTGGTATTAGGATCTGCTTTAGTAATTGTGGTGTTCACTGCAACTTGGTTAGTGTGGTTACTGTACACTGTGATTGGCTCCGTGGAAATGGGCGTGGCCGTAGAGTCACCAGTAGAATTTATGTTGACAATCTCTTCCAGTTCTGTCTCCATGGGAATTGGGGATGAAACAATAACAGCCTCAATACTATCATCATCCACTAACGTTATACCAGTGTCCATTATCTCCTCTGGAAGCAAACTATTCACCTCAGCAGGCACCACCTCCATGATCGTTCTCCTGCTAGAAAGTTGACCAGGTGCTGCAATGAAAGTTGAAAAATGACTAAATTACTAGGTTTCAAGATGGTCTTAGGAGAAAAACATGATTCAAGAAAAACGTAAATGACAAAATGACTTTTTCAACACATAAGTAAATCAACACAGACTTCACTTAAGCCATCCCAACACACTCAACCTTCACACAAGGGAAATGCAAACCAGAGAGGACACAAAGACAGCAAACCTCATGGCGCTGTCTCATTCAAAAGCATACTGCATTCAGTCAAAATTAAGTCACGGAGTTACAGGAAACTCCTCCCCAAAGCCCACTCAGAAAACTGTTTCATCTCTGATGTATCATATTTCTTACCAGTTGAGATTTTATTTCCCATCGACATTCAGAATTTGCTGATTCACAAGGAAATAAAGATTGAAATATTAACAGACACTGGAAAATACCTCCAGCTCTCCAGTGGGCCAAGCCCTAATACGAGACCCTCTAGAGGACTCCACTGAACACTAAACAGCCTAAGTTTCTAAGTCATCCAACTCGGCAACAGCAGATCAAATGTGATCCGGCCCAAGTTTAAATTTTCACTTTGGAAAGAAGATTCTCAAATCCTCCTTGGTCATTTAAAAAGTCAAAGAAAAAAGGGGGCAAAGCAATAGTACAGCGGGTAGGGTGTTCGCCTTACATAAGGCCGACCCGGGTTCAACCCCCAGCATCCCATATGGTACCCCAAGCACCTCCAGGAGTAATTCCTGACTGCAGAGCCAGGAGTATCACTGGGTGTGCCCCCCCCCCAAAAAAAAGTAAAAAAAGGAACAGGCCAGAGAGATAGTAGAGGGGGCAAAGCCTGAGACCAGTTCAATCCCCAGCACCAACATACTGGCGACCAACAGGAGTGAGTGATCTCTGAGCACTAGAAGCCCTGACACCGCCAGGTGTGGCCCAGAAACCAGAGTGAACAGGTGTGGGGGGGGGCAGGGGGAGAGGAGGGACAGGGATAGAGAGAGGGGAGGGGGAAGAGAGAGAGAAAGAGAGGGAGGGGGGAGGGAAGGAAAGAGACAATCCCTGGTTAGGTCCCCCGAGCCCCCTAAGCCCCACCAGGAGTGGTCCCTGAACCATGCTGGGTCTGGACCCCCAATAAAAGACAAGGTGGTAGGGGAGATGGCTCCCAGGGCTAGCCTCGGCACCACAGGGTCCCCTCGGAGTACCCCCCCACCAGGGATGACGCCCAAGACTCTGAGAAGTCATCTCTGAGCAGGCGGGCGGGGCCAAAAGCCCCAAACAAAGCGGCCCTGAGAGCAGAGGCACCTGCCCCCGCCTCCTCCCGCAGCTCCGCAGCTCCGTGCTGACGGGCCTGGGCACCACTCATGCCATGCCGGCGACTCGGAGATGGCACCACCGCCGTCAGGCCCGTTTGATGAGTGAGGAAACTTCCAGAGGCTCGATGGCGTCCCAAGGGCACGCCTCAGGTTAACCGGTAGAACCAGACCTTACACGCGGCGGTTTTCTCCGATAGCAAAGTCTGTCGTTTGGGTGGGGTGGGGGGGCACACCAGGGCCACCTTGGGCTCTGCGCTCATGTTAACTGCAGGGCTGTTGCTGAAGCTTCACCACTGACACTTCAGAATGGGGAGGAAATAAATCCACCCTTTGATAGTCAGTTCCCTGCCCCCAAAACCCTCCTCCATCCAGAAATGAGCTGTTCTACATCTGTATCAGTGATGTGTATCACTGTAAATTAATTGGCATTTCAACTCATCCCAGAACGTCACAAAAATAAAAGATTGTGTACAGAAGGGAATATATGGTGTAAATTTCTATTTTTTTTTAAAATTTGGGGTAGATCCTCTAGGGGGCCTAGGAATCCTGCTTGGGTCCCTCCGGTGCCAGAAATCCCCCCAGGAGTTCTCAGGGATTCCCAGGGCGGTGCCAAGCAGGTCCGCCAGAGGCGAGCCCACGCTCAGAACCCCCGCACCACCCCCTCTCAGCCCAGAATACGGAAACTTTCCTTTGGTATGCTTTTCTGTCTTTGGTTCTGTATGAGGGCCGTCCACACGAGGGGCCGGGGATCAGGTGTGGGCGAGCCACATGCAAGGCGAGCGCCCTACCCCCCAGACCATTGCGCCAGCCCCGTTTCATTTTCGCACTTACTAGTAGCGTTACTTCTCTGACTCCTGGATCCTTTCGTTTCCTTTTACTTCCATTGTACAAATCGATCCCAATTTGTGTATCCATTCACCTCTGGATGCACATCTGCACGGCTTGCAGTCTGGGACAATCGTCTTACTAGGTCTTTTGTACAGGCAGGGCAAAGCCCACCAGCGAGTAGCGGAAAGAAACCCCTGGGTCTGGGGTCACAAGGCATCGGCCCTTCTGTCATTCGGAGAATCCGGTGTGGGGCTCATGGACATTCACAGTGAAAGCACCACTTTCGCCAGGGCCCGGGGCACACACAGCACGGGGTGGGCCCTTCTCTGCCCCACTGTGAGCCTCGGCCAGGCTCCCGCGGTGGAACCGGAACCCCTCCTCCCCCAGACAGAGCCAGGCACGATGCTGATCCGGGTGCCAGTCTCCCAAATACCCAGGGGAGGCCTGGCCTCCGGTCCCCCATCCGGAGAGGACACGGCAGCCCACAGCTGCCACTCACCTTCCGCCCACGGTACTAAGGGTGGAGGCGAGGAGGGCGCGTCCAGGGCAGGGAGGAGACGCCTTTCGGCAGCCTGGTTTCTACCCCCATGAGACAGGCGCCCAGCATCTCGGCCCCTCGGAAACCACTTCCCCAGCTCCGGGGATGCCCTGACTCAGCAGCCCGGGGGCCCTTCTGCCCCCTGCCTGGCGCTCTCTGTCAACCCCTACATGCCGAGAGGCAGAGGGCCGGAGGGCTTGTGCCCACGCTTTCCCTGCCGGGGAGTCCTGTCTGACCCCCAAGGCAACTGCGAGCACCACAACCTTCCCCTCCACTCCCCCGGCCTGATGGAACCCGCGGCACGGGAGAGTTTGAGACCCACCAGGCTGGTCACAGGTCTCAGGACACTCCTCAAGGAGCACAAGAACATGTGGTGCCCAGCGCCCCCGCCCCCAGCAGCCCCGAAGGGATCCGGACAGATGCTGTGTTGGCGGGGGCTGGCCTCACCCTGGAGGGACCCTAATCTTAGGAAACCCCATCACTGCAGTCAGGAGAGCACAGCAGGTGGGACGTTTACTTTGCACACCGACATCCCATAGGGTCCCCCGAGCACCACCAGAAGCAATGCCTGAGTGCAGAGCCAGGAGTCAGCCCTGTGCATTGCTGGGTGTGGCCCAAAAACCAAAAAGGGAAAAAACAAACAAACAAGCATTTATTATGGGCTGCCGCACATCTGCCCTTTGTCCAGAGGGCGATACCATCTTTACTGTACGGGACAAAAAAGCAAATCTGCACATGCCACAGCCCGAGTCTACGGTCCTCAAGTTCCAGGCCTCCCTGACACACGGTGCTGCAAAAACGCAAATGCCCAGCGAACTGTCTCCCCTGTCTCTCGGCCTCACTGAGCAATGTTGGGTACGACAAGTGAACGAACGGTCTCATGCAGATTTTGTTCAATGTATCCCTGTTTCATGGCTTTTCATTATTTAAACGGTCTCATTTCCATTTTCAAGGGCTGGTTGCTTGTATGGAAAGTCCAAGCTAGGCATGTGTGTGTGTGTGTGTGTGTCCCCAAGCCCCTTCTCCAGCCGCCCTCCCCGTTAGCAACCACAACCACAATAACACAAGGAAGGGGAAGAGGAAGGAATAAAAAACAAATAACTACGGGGCTGGGAGAGAGAGTGTTGGGGTTGTCTTACACGTGGCTGACCCAGGTTCCAACCCCAGCACCACCTATGGCCCTGACACCTGCCAGAAGTGATTCCTGAGCACAGAGACAGGAGTAAGTCCTGAATACCACACACTGAATCCTCTGGGGCCCACCGTCTGCCGAAGCCCCAGCGTCTGGGACAGCCTAAGTAATCCCTGGCTTCACAGGGCCCAGCAGGGCCCAGCACTGCACGTCAGGCCTTTGCACTAACTGCCCGCTGGCCAAGAATTACCTGGAGGGGCCCCTGCAACAACTGAGCACTACAGAGGAGACCCCCCAGCGCCCCCCGCCCAATCTTTAATTCATATTTTGTCAAACCTTGCTGCACTCATTGATTCTAGTAGCTTTTTTTGTTTTGGTCCACACACACCCAGCGGGGCTCAGTGGTCACACTGGCAGTGCTCACTGGAGCGTGAGCGGGGCCGCAGCCGACCGCTTGCCTGGCCAGTGACGTAAGCCCCTCGCCGCGCTCTCCAGCCCCGTCCGGGTCTTCCCTGCTTCCGCTCTTTCTGCAGCTGTTCGGAAGAACGCGGTCTTTTCGTTCGTTCTGCTCAAACAGACTCAGTCGCGGGCTTGGCATCTCCCTTTGAACCAGGAGTAAAGTTCAAGCATCTCTGCCGAGACGGCCTGACTCATGTGGCCGAGCGCCGCGGCCACCTTCTGATTAGGCACCCATGTCCCTCATCGGGCTCACACGCAGGGCACGGCGGCCCGTGCTGGGAGGAATTCTCCGAAGGAGCCTGTGGGCACGGCAGGAAAGGGTTTGGCCATCCCGCTATATGAATCAGCACTCTAATTTTATCCCCAGGAATGGGATCTATGTATTGGCCCTGGCAACCTCCCGCTCTGGGTGGCGGAAGCCCTCCAACGCCAGGCAGACTCCTCCCAGGCCAGCAGGACCAGGGGCCTTAAAGGAGGAGGGGTCAGCCGGCCAGGCGCGGCAGGGAAGGAGCACGAAGGAACGCGCACCACCCGTGCCCACGGTCTTTGCTCAGGAAACCAAGGTCAAGGGGCAAAGTACAAACCTGCAACCAATACCCCGAGTGAACACGACCAGATGCTCCACCTGCTTCAAGATGCACCCGTTTCTAAACGCATCCCCACCATGCGACATTCACAATGCCCATCCAAAATAGCAACCACGCTCCCGTGCCCACAGCCCGGACTTCCCCTCGTGGCATCTGCCACCTCCAGCGTGTCCTTGTTTGCAGGCGACTGGCCCACTCCTTGGCAGTGCCAGCTGCAGGCAGACCCGGCGTGTCTGTCTTTACGCCTGATCCTGGAGCAGAGCTGGCACGTTAAGAGTCTCTCAACACAAACCTACGGAGTGAAGAAAAGCATCAGAGAACGCATAAGCACCACCTGAACCCTAGCTCGCTTACAGGGGGCTTCGAAAGATTTAGCCTGCTTGAGAAAGACAGGTTTACAGGGGCTGAAGAGACAGTACAGTGGATAAAGGCTCTGGCCTCGCACGTGGCTGACCCAGGTCCAATCCCTGGTAATGCCCTATGGTCCCCGGAGCCAGGCCAGGCAGGAGTGATCCCTGAGCATCACTGAGTGTGGCCCAAAACAAACCAAAAAACAGACAGACTTATCAAACGCTCGGAGACTTCAGCACTTAAACTCTGATCCTCACAGGCACCTCAGCAATTAGTAACACTCCTTTTCAAATAAGTTTTCACAATCAACCAGTTGTTTAGCTTTTAACCAATATCCTCTGCAATTACATTTCCACCTTAAAATCCACAAGGTGGGGCCAGAGAGACAGCACTGCGGGTGGGATGTTTACCCTGCACAGGGCTGACCCAGGCTTGATCACCGGGACCCTGAGCCGGGACCCTGAGATATGAGCATCACCCTGAGCATCACCGAGTATGGCCCCAACATAAAAAAGAAAAGAGAAAAAGGGAAGAAGGTCAAGTGATTTCTGTGCCAAGCAAAAATCAAACCATCTAACCTGGGCTATCACAGGACAGAGAGTAATCCAGAAAACCACACACCATGCCAGAGCAAAAAATAGTATACCCCTATGCAAAGGAAGATTTCATTTCAGCAAAACATCATCTGTCACCCTAAATTTAATGTTTCCTTATAGCTTCTAGTTCATTTACAAATTTACTTGTACTGTATACTTGCCTAAAAGCAATAAGCTTAAGGACTTCATAGTTTTATATATATATAAAGAATTATTCAGATGTATGGTTATATATAAAAATGAAATGGAATTTATTATTCTAATGAAATAAAATTATTTAGACCAATACTAGATAGTCACGGTACTTTTTCCCTTTCAGGCGACTGCATGTTATTCGTGCTTAAGAGCAACAGGATGGAAAGAAACATGGAAATTAAAAATCAGAAAGAAGCACTTCCAAATCCTGACTCACTTAGATGCTTAGTATGTAACCCCCCCAGCAATAGTCCAAGCCTCATTTTATGTGATGATTGCTACGACGAAGACAGTTGTGTAGGACACAGAAACCCAAAGGAAAAATTTTCTCTGAATTAGCTTTCTCCTGATTTCTATGTATCTTCCCATAAAGAGACCATCAATATTCTATCAAACAGCAGGGTTGAAAATCGTGCCATCCCCAACGTCACTCCATAAGAATCTCACATACCATGCAGATTGATTCTATGTTCACAATTGCACCTATCGCCTTCGGCCATGAATTTCCAGATAGCTAACGTGCACCAAGTTCGACTAGGGCATTTTGGCCTCTATCTCCTCCCACCTACAACAAACCCCACATCACGGTTCCCGGGAATCAGCTCTTCCAGCATGTCTCCGAGTATGTCACTCACCCACTCACGTATTTTCTCTGACTTGGGCCGAGCGACAGCACAGGAGGTAAGGTGAGTGGCTCACACACTGATGAACTCAGCACCCCATATGGTCCCCCAAGCCCACCAGGAGTGACCCCTGAGTACAGAGTGAGGAGGAAGCCCTGGGGCACCTCCAGCATAGCCCCCAAACAACAACAAACAAAAGTCTTCTAACTCTGAAGGTCATGAAGGTCTCCCCAAGGGCCAGAGCGATAGTACAGCCTGCAGCCAACCTGGGTTCAAACCCCAGCATCCCATTTGGTTCCCCGAGCACTGCCAGGAGTAATTCCTGAGCTCAGAGGCAGGAGTAAGTAACCCCTGAGTATCACTGGGTATGACCCAAAAAGAAAAAAAAAAAAGGCCTCCCTAATTGACCTTAATGTTAACTGGAATTTCCTGAGACAAAGATATTGAAGTATCCCCATTCCCCATCCCTAGTGGTTCGTGACATATAGAATCTATTCAATAGTAATACTGGGGGGGTCTGTCATGGTCTTCTCCCCATAACAGAAATGCCAGATGGGTCCAAACAGACGCTGTCGGAATTAAGGTGCTTGGCCGGCACTGTGGTCTGAGGCAGCCTTGACCCTGGTTGGAATCCGCAGACCCACATATGATCCCCGGAGCACTGGCAGGGCTCACTCCTGAGCAGAGAGCCAGGAATAGCCCCTGCTGGGTGTGGCCCCCTCCCTCCCCAAAAATGCCATGCGCTCGCCAAGGCATAACTCTAACACAGGCCCAGTTATTCGTGTCTGCAACAACTGTTCCGGCCACAACACTCTGAACGCTGCTCTTCAAAGATAAACACAAAGAATCACAAAACACAACAGCCCAATGATTAAAATAAAAAGAATGCCAATGGGGAAAAAAAAATTTTAATCTCTATTTTAATAATTTTTAAGATTTTTCTGTCTTACTACTAAGTTAGCAGCCAGGTTGGTAGGAACTGAATCACTGCAACATAAAAGCCTTATGATAAAGAAAAACTGAGCCAAGTTCCTACTGAATAATACAAAAACATCAGACAAATAATTTTTTTTTCCTTTACATCAGTAACTTCAAGTGCTTCTCAATTACTTCCCCTAAAATTGTTTGGTCCCTTGTTTTTCTGGAGAGTGACAGCCAAGTTATACACATACATTCATGCAAATGACTTCCCCTCTGAGTAAGATGCATAATGTATGGCTGTGACATCATCTCCTGGTGAGGAAGTTGGATGAGGAAAACAGATGATAAGCACAAACACTACCAGTGGGCATTTCTTAAGTCACCTCCCTGCCTACTCTCAGACACTGTCTTTGATCCAAACTTCCAACACAAAGGCTAGAAGAAAAAAAAAATGAGGGCCCCAAATTAATGGATTTAAAAAAAAAAAGGATTCACGTGTAACTTTTCAGTAAGATTATTCTGTGTGTGTATAGAGGTGTCCCTTAGGTGCCCCTTCAGGTGTCTGCGGCGTGACACCAACACACAGATGGCTCTCTCGGTGACTTGACAGTGGAACTCTGGCTGGGTAAAGCCCTCCACTTTTGAAGTCAAGATCAAAGATCTGACAAGCCCTGCCAGAAGAAATCGGTTCTCGGATGATTAGTCCTTCCAACTAGACAGGACCCCACCCAAAGAGTGCTCAAGCTGCCACAACTTCCTTGACAATGCAGGGGAAAGTCGGGGCTGCCTTGGCCCTTCAATGATTAAAAAAAATAAAGAAATAAAAGAAAAAAAGAAAAAAAATGCACCACAAAAATCTTCCATAACTTCACTCTCTGCATTCATGCACCGGATTGGATGAGAGGGCGGGAGAAGGAGGGGGAGGGCAGGGGTGCAAACACACACACACACACACACACACACCAAAATACAGAACCTGCAAACACACGCAAACACACACACACACACACACACACACACCAAAATACAGGACCTGCAAACACACACACACACACACACACACACACACACCAAAATCCAGGACCTGAACCGTGCCTGAGAGTTTCTCAAGTATTCTCTGCCACTGGCGGGGAGGGGGAGAGGGAGGGGACCCGGGGGTTGGGGGGTGCTTGTGCAGTTGGGGGACACTCTGCAGGGACGACAGGGCCATCAAAGAAAAAGGAACTTTTAAAAAAATTATTATGATTATTTTTTAAATTTTTTCCCATGGTCCCCGCGCCAGGAAGCAGGCAGGAAGGTGAGCATCCCCCGCGCCCACAAGTTGCAGAGACGCGGCTCGGGAGAGGGGGGCCTGGGAGGCGGCGGGGGGGTGGGGGGGCTCGGCCTGGACCCCCCCTCCACCCGCCACCCCCGCGCTCCCCCGCGACCCCCGGGATCTGCAGCGGGGGGACCCGAGCCGGGCCAGGTGCCGGCGCGGTAGCTCTAGGCCTCGGCGGCCCCGCAGCCCCCGCGCCCGGCTGTGTCGCGCCCCCCCCCCCCCGACCCCGCAACGCCGCTGTGCCCCCCACCGCACCGCTCGCCCACCCACCCACCCACCCACCCGGCCCGCAAAAAATAAATCAATAATAAACCCGATGCATTAAAAAAAAAAAAAAAGCAACCGGAGCCGAAGCGGAGCGGCGGCCTCCGGCGGCGGGACGCGGCGCGGTGCCCGGGGACCCCCTACCTGGGCCGGCGGCCGCTGGGCGCGGGGGGCGCGGGGGGCGCGCGGGGGGTCCCGCGCAGGGCCGCGCCCGGCCGCCGCGTCAGGGGCCCGGCTGGGATTTCGAAAGATCCGCCATTTTCACCTCGTCATCGTCATCGCCGCCGCCGCCGCCGCCGCCCCGGCCCGGCCCGCCCGGCCCCCCCCGCCCCCGCCCCCCGCCCCGCCGCGACGGCGACGACGGCGGGGACAATGCGCGACCCCGGCTCGGACGGGGCTGGGGGGGGGGCCCTCCGCGCAACCCCGGGTCAGCGCGGGGAAATGCACAAGGAAAAGGGAAAAAAAAAAGGACAGGGAGAAACCCGGCCCCGCCAGCGCCACTAGTGACAGGGCCGGTGCCCCCCACCCCCCTCCCCAGCGCGCAGCACGCCGGGACCCCCTGCCCGCCCCGGACACCGGGACCCCCGCTCACCTGCCCGGGACACCGGGACCCCCGCCCGCCCGCCCGCCCGCCCCGGATCGCCGGGACCCCTGCCGAGGCTCGGGTCCCACACCTGGTTAAAAATAAAAATTAAAAAAAAAAAAAAGTCCGGAACTCTTTTTCTCTCTCTATATGGATATATATATTTTTTCCCCTTCCCCCTGTCCACTTCATGCCCACTCGAGCGTTTCTGTCCACCAGTTTCCCGAGCTGATGCACGAGCGAAAGCCGAGCTGGCAACGGAGGGAGGGTCCCAGCTCTGAAATGCGGTGGACAGACCCCCCGCCCCCCCCCCCAATCCCCCACCAAGCCCAGCGAGGTTCCTCGGAGTGGGGGGGACAGAAAAAAAAGTTTTAGGATCTAAGTCACTATTAAATATGATCATTTCACTTTTAGATCTGCCACTTGGGTAAGAGCTGTCCGGTACACAGTTGTCGAGCTTCAGAAGGAGACGACCCCCCCCCACCTCCCACCCAGGGTCCCCCACTTTAGCCCCCCCTCTCTCGTCGAGCCACTGGGCAGCTCAAAGAGAACAGAAGTGTTTTGGGGAGGGGGGGGATCACCCGGAGACACGGCCAGGAAAAAGAAGCTGTTTCGGTTTATTCTGAGAGCAGAATAAGAGAAGGTGCGGGGAAGGGGGGGGAGGGGCGGGGGGAGAGAAACCCCGACCACCCAAAGGGTCAATTTCCTTTGTGGATTTCTGGGCGCTCCCAGGCCGGGTCCTGCCCCCCCCCCCGCACCCTTTCCCCGCACCTGTCCAAACCGCAAAAGACCCCTCGGGAAGGAGCAGACTTGACGGTCAAGGTTATGGACACGGCCACTCTGGGTTGGTTCGTTGTGTTTTAAGTCTCAGGAAAGTGAAAGGGAAGTTTTAAGTTGTTGTTGTTGTTTTAAGTCATTTCCTAACCTGGCTGGAATGACAACTTCATCTTAAAAAAAAAAAAATCAGTGGAGGGGAGCTGCGGGAACAAGTGTCATCACTCCCACCCTGCCGGGTCCAGCCCGCCCCCAGCCTGCAGCCCGCCGGCCGCTGGGAGGAGGAGGAGGAGGACGGGGAGCAGGGGGTCCCCCCGAGAATCTCCATCCCCCCTGCCCGCCGCCCGGGGCCCCCCGCACGCACGCACGCACGCACGCACCCTGCCGGGGTGTTTTTCTACCGTTGCTGGGCCCAGCTCGGCCCCAGCCCGCTGCTGCCTTCCCCGGGCACCTCGGGGACACGCTGACATCTGGCGGGGGGTCTTCGCGCGGAAAACGGACACACACGGACACACACAGACACACAATGGGGCCGCAGCAGGGACGGGCCGCCGAGGAGGGGCTGCTCGCAAAAATGACACAGCAGCAAAACCGGTTCCCGCAACACACACACACACACACACACACAGAGGCGCGCGCTCGCGCACACACACACACACACACACACACGCAGACACACACACACGCACAACAACGCAGCGGGGCCGCGCCGGTGTCCAGCCCCCGCCGCGGCCCGGGCGAGGTGACAGCCGGGGGACGCGGGGCGGGACGGGGCCTCCCCTCCCACCCCGTCCCCGCCCACCCCGCACCCGGTCCCCGCCGCCACCCCCGGGGGACCCGCCGGCTTCCCGCTCGCCGCCGCCGCCGCCGCCGCCGCCTCCCGCCCCGGCCCGCCGCGCCCCGGCCCGGCCCGCGCCGCGCCGCGCCCCCGCGGGGGGCTGACACTCACCCGACGCGCCGGCGCCGCCGCCCGCTGCCAGCGCCGCGCCGCCCCGGGCCTCCCCGCAGCCGCGGCGGCGGCGGCGCCTCCGAGACACAGACCCGGGTTTGTTCAAAATCACGCGCCCAGCGCCATTCCTCCGCCGCATCCCATAATACGCCGGGGCGCGCCCCGCCCCGCGCGCGCGCGCCCCGCCCCGCCCCGCCCCCCGGCCGCGCGCGCGCCCCGCCCCTTCCGCACGCGGGCCCCGCCCTCCCCTTGGCTCCGCCTCCCCCGGCCCGCGTCCCCGCGCCCGGCGGCGGGCGAGGGGCGGGGCCAGGAAGCGCGCCCGGCCTCCACGTGACTGCGAGCCGGCGCGCTGTCAAACGCCGGGGCAGGAACGTTCCATCGGGCCGGGAGCCGGGAGGGGGTGATGACGCGGGTCGCGCCCGCCTCCTCCCTCCCGAGCTGGCCTTGTTAGGAAGTCCTTCGGTGAGCCGCGTCTTTCCCGGCGTGCCGGCGCCCTTTGAGGTGCTCCGGGGTAGGGAAAATGATCCCGCAGGTCAAATCTGTCCCATCCCCCCCCCCCCCCCCCGCCTCTTTTTTTTTTTGGCAGACGTGCCTCTAAAGCCTCCCTGGGAGAATACCCAGACTTCAGTTCATTTTTTTCTTGTTTTGCAGAGGTGCCTCTAAAACCCAGACTTCAGCTCATTTTTTTTGGGGGTAATCATTTTGCAGGGGTGCCTCTAAAGCCTCCCCTGGAGAATACCCAGACTTCAGCTCATTTTGTTTTGTTTTGTTTTTTGCCTTTTGGGTCACACCCGGCAATGCACTGGGGTTACTCCTGGATCATGCACTCAGGAATTACCCCTGGTGGTGCACAGGGGACCATATGGGATGCTGGGAATTGAACCCGGGTCGGCATCGTGCAAGGCAACCGCCCTACCCGCTGTGCTATTGCTCCAGCCCTTCCAGCTCATTTTGAAGGAGAGAATACTCAGACTTCAATTTATTTTGAAGGATTTTTCTTTTGCAATATACAGTTAAAAAGGATACATTTTTTGGCGTTTGGTTACCATTTCCTTTTTATTTTCTCACACCGTCCTTTATTCTATCAGAAGGAAAAATATACCCAAGTGTGGAGTCGGATAGACAGACAGATAGATAGATAGATAGATAGATAGATAGATAGATAGGTGTTGGGAGATTCATTCAGTCAGTAACCTCTCAGAGAGCTGCAGAGACAAAATAACAGCAGGTGCATCAGAGAGTGGTGCAAGTCAGCGTACTTAGTCTGTCATTGCTAATGGGCCATGGAGGATAAAGCTAACACCCCAGCATTCTGAGGAGGTCATGCAGCCAGCGAGGCAGTCTGTGCCTGAATACAAGCTCCATTATGTCATAGTAGATACCACCCAGCGCTCCCACCTCAAACTTGAGACAACCAGGAAGTAGAACCTTTACTTGAGGTCAGAAGGTAGAGAAGTCCCACATAGACTCAGCCAACAAACTATAAGACCCAACAGCGTAGCACCTCCAACAGGAAGTAGGATGCTCCTGGCTGTTAGGGGAAGACGGGGTCACCTCTTCCCCCAGTGACATCCTTTCCAAAAGTCATAGATGGGTGAAAGGTTTTGTTTGTGGTGGAGGGGGGAATTACATGAGTGCACAATCTAAATTCTTTGGGGGCACCGGGACGGTGCTCAGGACTTACTCCTGGCTCTGTGCTTGCTCAGGGTCACTCCTGGCAGTGCTAGGGGACCAGGTGAGGTCCTGGCGATGAATCATATTGGCCACTTGCAAGACAGGCAAGAGCCCTACCTGCAGTTCTATGGCTTTGGCTGCTCCAAATTATCTTTTATTGTTTATAAATAAACTCACTTTGGTTTGGTTTGGTTTGGTTTTTGCTTTTTGGGTCACGCCCAGCAATGCACAGGGGTTACTCCTGGCTCTGCACTCAGGAATTGCTCCTGGCGGTGCTCAGGGGACCATGGGGCGATGTGGTCGGCAAACCTGGGTTCCTGGGAGATGACCCCTGCCACCTGATTTCTTTCTTTGTTTATTTGTTACAAACATTTAATATACCAACACCAGTCCCACCACCATTGTGGTTTCCCTTCCCATCACCATTATTTCCATTTTTCCCAACGACCCCTTAAGCCTGACCCATTGCAGGCCCTCAGTAGTTTAAATTGGGGCTGGAGCAATAGCACAGCAGGTAGGGCGTTTGCCTTGCACGTTGCTGACCCAGGTTCGATTCCCAGCATCCCATATGGTCTCCCGAGCACCACCAGAAGTAATTACTGTGTGCATGAGGCAGGAGTAATTCCTGTGCATTGCCTGGTGTGACTTCCCCAAAAAAATAGTTTAAATTATATTGCTTGCTATAATTACCTAAAAGAATGGTCAAGGGGCTGGAGTGATAGCACAGCGGGTAGGGTGTTTGCCTTGCACGTGGCCAACCCGGGTTTGATTCCCAGAATCCCATAGGGTCCCCCGAGCACCGCCAGGAGTAATTCCTGAGTGCAAAGTCAGGAGTAACCACTAAGCATCACCGGGTATGACCCAAAGAAGCAAAAAAAAAAAAAAAAAAAAAAAAAAAAAAAAAGGTCAAAAACGTTTCCTCAGAAGAAAGTGAAGATCAGTTGTGTCTCCCCATGGAGCTATTAAGCACTTGTATGAGATTACTAAAATGTTGTTACAGGTTACGTCTTCTGTGGCGATACTCTGTTAAGGTTGGATGCCTTCTGCATTCTGTCCCCGCCAATCTGGTGTGCTACTCCTGGTTTATCAGTGCTGTGGAATTAGAGGTATCCAACATTTTCAATGTGCCACCTGATGTCTGGGGCAGTCCTGGAACCCGGGCCGGAGGAATCGCTCTTCACAGAAAAGTCAGTCTAGATCTTGCTCTGACTTTCCAGGCCCATCACCTTCCCGAATAGAAAAGAATTTCAGGAGACAAATAGTCAAGTCAGACAAGTTTATTTGGGAAATAAACAGAAGTGATCAAGAGATAACAACACAGGTGGGACTAGAGTGACAGTACCGCCCATAGGGCTTTTGCCTTGCATCTGGCAAACCTAGGTTCGATTCTGTATCCCAAATGGTCCTCTGAGCACTGCCAAGAGTGATTTCTGTGGGCGGAGTCAGGAATAAACCTTGAGCATCACCCTGTGTGCCCCACAGCTGAAAGAGAGAGACAGAGACAGAGAACACAGGTCTCTCCAGAGTGGAAAGCAAGTATACATCCGCAAGTAGGGATGTGTGCCAACCATTTTCCCAGAATGGGGAAAATGTTCCCTAAAGTAAGCAAGTCCACCTGCCAGTGAGAGCTGCCGGCAAATGCGCTTCCCTTTCCCCTGCCAAGTTAGTTTATATACAGTTTAACCCAACTGCCCCAGCCCCACCTTTGCTAAGGTTGTGGTTGCTAAGGGGTTGAGCTCAGTCTTCTTTTCGAATTCATAGCAAGGCTGGCCACGCTCTGGACCTGGAACTTGGCATTGTGATGGTTTTTCAGGCTGGTCTGGCTTGAAACGGGTCTCAAATGCCTTCGGAGATTCCTGATAATACTCTTCTCAATAGGCATGATCAGGGACTCCACGTCTTGCTGCCTGAAATACAAGAAAAATGAGAAAATGGAATAAACTACAGGCTTTATTGGAGATCAGTGAGTCGAAGAGTCTTGAGAACTAGCATGAGAAAACATTTACCTGATTAAATGCACTAAAGTACTATCAGGCACTCCTGGAAGAAAGACGAAATTGTGGAGCCCAGAGCAACAGTACAGCTGGGAGGGCATTTGCCTTGCATGTGGCCCACCCACGTTTGATCCTCAGCGTCCCATATGGTCCCCAGAGCACTGCCAGGAGTGAGACATAAGTGCAGAAGCAGAAGTCACCACTAAGCAGCGTCCTGTGTGAGTCCCTCCCTTAAAAAAAAAAAAAAAAAGAAGAGAATGTGATAGGTTACACAAATTCAGCTGGGTTATGGGGAAACTAACCCCCAAATGGGAACATCTTTCTCCCACTGTATTCCACAGAGACAGAACAATTTTAAAGCCAAAACCTAAGACAAACAGTGCCATCTCTCAAAGCGCCATAAAGGAGGGGCCAACGGAGTGAGCACTTGCCTTGTCCATGGTCAACCTGGGTTTAATTCCTGACACTCTCATATGGTTCCTTGACTCCTCACCCAGGATGAGCACAGACCCAGGAGTAGCCCTGAGCATCACCAGGTGTGGCCCCCCAAAAAAAAACAACAAACAAAAAAAGTTAAAAAGAAATACTTGGGCAGGAGAGACAGCACAGCGGTTAAGACATGTGTTTTGTACACAACCGACCAGTTTGGTCCCCTGCACCACACATGGTTTCCCCAGGCTCAATCCCCAGCGCTCCATGTGGTCCGTCAAGCCATGCCAGGAATGATCCCTGAATGCAGAATAAGCCCTGAGCACCACCAGGTGTGTCCCCAAAACAAAAAAACTAACTGTTGGGGCTGGAGCAATAGCACAGCCGGTAGGGCGTTTGCCTTGCATGCGGCCGACCCGGGTTTAATTCCCAGCATCCCATATGGTCCCCTGAGCACCGCCAGGGGTAATTCCTGAGTACAGAGCCAGGAGTAACCCCCTGTGCATCACCGGATGTGACCCCCCCCAAAAAAAAAATCCTGTCAATGTGTCAGGTAGAGTGGACCAGAGAGATAATACACAGGTAGGGCACTTGCCTTGCATTGGATTTGGTTCCCAGCACCACATATGGTTCCCTGTGCCTGCCAGGAATGATCCCTGAACATAGAGACAGCTGGAGAAAGCTCTGAGCACTGTTGGTGGTGACCTCAAAACCAGAACAAATGAGTCAGGTTGGAGATTGTGAGAGGAAATCTGGGGTCAGTGGTGGAGGAATGGAGATGTAGGATTACAGGATTAGAGGTGGGAACAGGCTACACTGCGCTGCACTGTCCTCCCGTTGTTCATCGATTTGCTCTAGCGGGCCCAGTAACGTCTCCGTTGTGAGACTTGTTGTTACTGTGTTTGGCACATCGAATACGTCACGGGGAGCTTGCCAGGCTTTGCTGGGTGGGTAGAATACTCTTGGTATCTTGCAGGGTTCTCCGAGGGGCGGAGGAATCAAACTCGGGTCAGCCCAAGCCTGAAAAATCTGCTGTAAGTAACTATAAAAAATGGTATATAACTAAAAAGATTGATTAAAAAAATAAAAGATGAAGAAAGAAGTTCAAAAATTGGTGGTGGTGGGAGACTAATAAGACCAGGAATATAGAATATAGTTTGCAGGTTTGGGGCCTGGAGAGATAGCACAGAGGGTAGGGCATTTGCCTTGCACGTGGCCGACCTGGGTTTGATTCCCAGTGTCCCATATGGTCCCCTGAGCACTGCCAGGAGTAACTCCTGAGTGCAGAGCCAGGAGTAACCCCTGTGCATCGCCTGGTATGACCCAAAAAAGCAAAAAAAAAAAAATAGTTTGCAGGTTTGTGGTCCTGGATTTTTTTTGTTTTGTTTTGTTTTGGTGCTACACCTAGTGATACTCAGGGGTTAACCCTAGCTCTACATTCAAGTGCTCAGAAAACTACATGGGATGCCTGGGATTGAACCCTGGTCAGCAGCATACAAGGAAGTGCCCTTCCCATTGTTCTAATATTCCGACTCTCAAAGGTTATTTTAAAGAATAATGAAATCCTATGTCTAAAGCACTTAGAACAATGTCCGCGAAATGGTGAAGTGTTTAATGACTAAAATATATACATAAAATCATGATTCAGTTTTAAAATGCAATGTAAGCTTTAACTTCTTCAAAGAAAGCATTTGGGTTTCTAAGAATCACTGCTAATTCAAATACCTGGATATCCAAACAGAATATTTGCTTTTGTATTTGTATGATACCTTGTGGCTATCATAGGAATAGGAATATCTATTCCAGATGAACTAACACAGTGTTTCAGCAAGCATTTCTTCCTCATCTACTAGATCCCAACCATCATGCCAGTCAGTGGGGGGAATATAGTGGTGAGCAAAATGCAGTATTTCTATTTAGTTGCGTCTTCTCAGTGGTGCAAGTGTCCTGTAGTCACATTATCTCATTGCCTAGTTCTGTAACTGCCAGTCACATGTGGATATCAAGCCACTAAGACACAGCGAGGAGGACTAAGCAAGTTTGGTCCGTTTATTTTTCATTCATTACATTTGAATAGCAACAGTAGAGAAAATGAAGGACAATAAGTCAAACAACTGAACTTTCAGGGCCAGAGATGTGGTATAGGGTCAAAGTGCTAGACTTGAATGCATTTGTCCCTGTTCAATACCTGGAACCACATATAGTCCCCTGCACACAACCAGGGTGACCCCTGAGCATAAAGCATGCAGTAGCTCCTGAGCACTGCCAAGTAAGAAATAACTCCTAATAAATAGGATTTTTTTTTTTTTTGCTTTTTGGGTCACACCCGGCGATGCTCAGGGGTTACTCCTGGCTCATGCACTCAGGAATTGCTCCTGGCGGTGCTTGGGGGACCATATGGGATGCTGGGAATCGAACCTGGGTCGACCATGTTGGCTGCGTGCAAGGCAAACGCCCTACCCACTGTGCTATCGCTCCAGCCCCATAAATAGGACTTTTAAAGTAAATGAAGGTGGGCCAGGAAGATAGTACAATGGGTAGAGCATTTGTCTTGCATGTGGCTGACCCAGGTTGGATCCCTGGAAACCCCATATGGTCCCCCAATCCCCACCAGAAGTGAGAGCCATGAGCACAGCCAGTTGTAACCAAAAATAACAAGTAAAAATGAAATGAAAGAGATTTTAAGAAAATTATCAGTAAACACATGAAATGTTAGCAGTATAGCACTGGATAGAGTATGAATTAGATAGAATTAATCACTTGATCACTTGATACCCCGTTATTCATCGATTTACTCGAGTGGGTGCCAGTAACGTCTCCGTTCATCCCTGTTGCGTGCTAGCGTAGCCCAATGGCATCTGCTTGTTCTAGGAACATGCAGAGCCTCAAACCGATCATTCAGGGTCTTGATGAAGAAGTCTGACCATCTTGATCGCGTCCACGCGATCTTTTGACATCTCTTGGAATCCAGTCAGTAATGGCTCTAGTCAAGCGGTCGTCTGTAAACCTCATGACATGTCCAGCCCATTCGATTTTTGATACCTTGGCAAATGAGACAGCGTCCCTGATTCTTGAGCGTTGACGGAGATCGGCACTCCGGATTCTATCATTTGAGTGAAGCGTGATACTCCAAGCATAGCTCTTGATTCCTCTTTGAGAGACCCGAATAGCGTTCTCATCCTGTTTTTGTAGGGCCCAGGTCTCTGAGGCATATGTTAATGCAGGAAGAACAGTGGAATCGAAGAGATGTGCTCAGAGCTGGAGGGTCTTTGTCCTCTTAGTTATTTCTTCAACGGTCTAATTAATAGACAAAACAAAGTATATTACTGAGTGACTATTTATGTCAAGTACACTACTGCATATAAAGTGTAGATAAATTAATACAATTTTCTTAAGTAGATTAGTTTCCACAACCTAAATGTCCAACAACAGATAAAGAAATTATGGTATATATACACAATGAAATACTACTCAACTATAAGAAGGATGTAATCTTGCATTTTCCTGCAACTTGGGTGGAACTGGAATGCATCATGCTAAGCAAAGTGAATCAGAAGAAGGACAAAGACCAGATAACCCTCTTATGTGGAGTATAAAGAATCTTAGGAAAGGAATAGGCAATGTGCAATTAAAACATACTTTGAGATTCTTCCAAGGTAACTGAGTTTGCCATGCATTTATTTTGGTGGGGCGATCAATGACGGACATTAACATTCTAGTGGTGGGTGTGGCACAATATTATTGTGGCACAATATTATATGCCTAAAACATCTATCCTGTATGATTGTAAATCATGATACTTACAGGATTCCTTTTTTTTTTTTTTTTTTGGCTATTTGGGTCACATCTGACAATGCTCAGGGCTTACTCCTGGTGGTGCCCAGGGGACCATATGGGATGCTGGGGATCGAACCTGGGCCAGTCATGCTCAAGGCCAATTCCTTCCCTGCTGACTATTGCTCTGCCCCAGATTCCAAAATATTATCTAGATGTTTCTTTGGAAGTCTATTATAAGACAATGCTAGCACCCAGGAGGGTGCTAGTTACTTATAAATCTATATAAGTATAGCTATGACCATTTTTTTTCTTTTTGGGTCACAACCGGCAATGCTCAGAGGTTATTCATGACTCTGCACTCAGGAATTACTCCTGGCAGTGCTAGGGGGACCATATGGAACGCCGGGGATCAAACTCGGGGCAGCCGCGTGCAAGGCAAATGCCCTCCCCGCTGTACTATAGCTTCGACCCTATCACCATTTTTCTTTTTCTTTATCTTGCATACTCTTAGTTGTGCATACTCTTTGTATGTGTGTGGCTTTTTTGTAGGCTGGGAGGGAAATGAACAGAGAAATACCTTCTATCCAACCATCTCTCTCTCTCTCTTTTTTTTTTTTATTTTTGGGTCACACCTGGCGATGCACAGGGATTCCTCCTGGCTCTGCACTCAGGAGTTACTCCTTGCGGTGCTCAGGGGACCATAAGGGATGCTGGAAATCGAACCCAGGTCGGCCGCGTGCAAGGCAAACGCCCTACCCTCCAGCCCCTCTCATTTTTTTTTAAATGTAGGAGTACTGCTATTTTTTAGGCCATTGATTAAACTGATTGAATAGAGCATGAACACCACATTTACTTTTTAAATTTTTAAAAAATTGAATCTGCATGAGACTGAGCATTACAAAGCTGTTCATAATTGGGTTTAGTCATGCAATGATCCAGCACGCGTCTGTCCACCAGTGTACATTCCCCACCACCAATGTCCCGTTTCCCAACCACCATCCCCCAACCCCCCATCCCCCACCCCAGCCTGCCTATATAGGAGGCACTTTCCTTCTTGCTCTCTCTCTCCTTTTCCTTTTGTGCGTTATGTCCAACCATCTCTGAATGACCTCAAAGTTCAGTGACCAAAACAGGGATGCAGCCTTGAGTGAGACTTGACACTTTGGTTTGTGCATACTCTTTTCTAATATCCAAAATAACCTCAATTCCATATCAGTGTCCCAAACTTTAAGTTGTTCTGATTGTCTGTCATACAATGTTATGACACCTGTCTACCACCACTGACCCTGCCCAGCCAGCCTCTATGGCAGACATCTCTCTCTCTCTCTTTCTCTCTCTCTCTTTCTCTCTCCCTCTTTCTCTCGCCCTCTCTGTCTCTGTCTCTCTGTCTCTGTCTCTGTCTCTGTCTCTGTCTCTCTCTCTCTCTCTCTCTCTCTCTCTCCCCCCTTTTGGGAAGTATGGTTTACAGTTCAGGCACTGAAAGGTTATCATGTATAACCTTTCAGCACTCCTTTCAGCATTCAGTTCTTGTCCAAAGTGATCATTTCCAACTATCATTGTGGTCCCTTGATCCCAAACTCTCTAAGATGAGACTGTAGATCAGTATCACTTTGAACATACCCCAAGTCTCTGATGGATAGTCAAGCCACCTAAAAAGAGAAGACAAATCACTAAAGTCAGTTTGGGTGCCGGGCAGACTTCATCTGCGTTTCCTCTGGCAATAAGACTGTTTTCCTGGTCATTGTTTTTGTTTCTCTAACTAGAAGAATAGAGGTCGAGAACTTCTGCATGTATGTTCTATGTCCCTGTCTTGCTGGGGTGGGTGGAAGGCTAGAAACTGCTGGGGGAGAGGCATGTGGACTTTCCTTGGCAGGAGCAACCTGCTAACGTCAATCGTGCCAAGGAAAGGTGAATCCTGGCACGTGATGCGGAGCTTGAAAGAGGGGCTTGTGCCGGGCCAGGGGACCCCCTCTCCCCTCTCTGTCTTGCTTAGTTGGGCCTGGACCCAAGATTTTAATGGTCCAGATTTTCTGGTTTGTTTTTGTTTGGGGGCATACCCAGCAATGATGAGGGCTCACTCCTGATTGGCTTGGGGGACTATGTGGGGTGCTGGGGGTCGAGTCTGCGTTGACTCATGTCAGGCGAGCACCTTAGGCACTGTAATATCTTTCTACTCCCGATTTTCATGTTCTGAAGAAATGTGCCCACTGTCCTACTCAGAAGAGAATGAAAATATCTGCCTTTGAAGAAACTAGATAGTTTCTTGGAGGGAGTTTCTCTTTGCAGGAAAGTACTAAATCTTTTATTTCTTTTTCTTCCCTCTGCCGCCCAAAACACACACACACACACACACACACACACACACACACACACACACACACACCCTCATGGTACTCAGGGCTTACTCCTGGCTCTGTGCTCAGGGATCACAGGAGGTCCTGCCAGAAAGACATTGAGATGCAGAATCGGTGACAGAAAGGCTGCTATATGCCTGGGAGGAGAGGGACCAAGAATGCTCGGACAAAGACTCTCCTAGGAATGCAGGAACAGACAGCCAGAAGGTCAATGCTTTCTTCCCCAGGAAAAGCCCCGTTAATTCCTACTTGCGTAAAGAATTCGGGACAAAGGCAGTCCTTAACTACCTCTCTCCTTTCCTATTTTCATTTTTAGCCAAATACACTTTTCTTACTTCACTATTTCTCTCTTCCTGTAATTCTTTTCTGTAAGGGAAGGCAGACCTGGGAATGTCAAGGTAAGATTTAGGATTTTTTGGCCAGAGTGATAGTACATCAGTTCAGGTGCTTGCCTTGCATGCGGACGACTGGGTTAATTTGTTTTTGTTTTGGGGCCACATCTGGTGATACTCAGTGTTTACTCCTGGCTTTGCACTCAGGAAGTACTCCTGGCATTGCTCAGGGGACCGGGGGCCATATAGGATGCCATGCTGTGACGGAACCAGGGCTAGCTGTGTGCAAGGCAAATGCCATACCTGCCATCCTGTTGATCCCAGGCACTCCTTATAGCCCCCAGATACCCTAAGATGATTATTTTGTACCAAAGGTCTTCATGCCTTTGGGCTTATTTAGGTTCCAGACAATGTTCTTCCCAGCATACATCACCAGGCCCCCTACCTCTGGCCTGCAACAGAAGGATTAACTAAATGATGGCATGTCCTCATCATTTGCACTAATCTACTTTTAAAATAAAAGTATGAGTAATTTTCTGAATTTACATGGTAAGACTCGGGAAGTGAAAAAAAAAAAACAACTGCTGACTAATATGAGTGTTATCTTTTGTGAAAACAGGCAAGAAATGATTAAAAAAAAAACCGATACTTGCTTTTATTTGCAGAAAAAAAAAAACACTGTGTACAAAACCAGTGACGACAATTACACATAAAGGTACAGTAATGATACAATTTGGTATGCAAGTGGTAGGGTTTTATAATAAAAGGATATTTTTTATTAATAATTTCTCTAGGAGCACCGATGTTAAATGGTACTTGACAAGGTGATGTATGACCATCTGCACGTAGGAGGCAGATTGGGAATATCTAATTACCATTAGATATTATTGATCAACCTGTGATCAATTGGGAAAAAATACAACTTGGGGGGTATTTCTGGAGAGATAATACTGCGGGGAACATGCTCGCCTGGCAACCGCGTGGCCGGGTTCCATCCCCGGCAGCCCATCTGGTCCCCGAGCCAGGAGTAAGCGCTGACCACACCTGGCCGCCAAAGGTACGAGGAACGTTCAAGCAGAGAGCCGAGAGGCGGAACTCAAAATGAGGGCGGTAGATTTCCGTCCCGGGCACTTCCTGGCGTTGCACCCGCCCCTTCGGCGTTTCCCCGCCAATCCCACGCCAGAGCCAGCGAACCTGACCCCCGCCGGAGAGACGTGGGCGGGGCCTGAGGCTGGAGAGAGCGGCGGCGTCGCGGGCATCCACCCCCCCACTCACCCCTCCTCCGGAGGCCGACCTTAGCAGCCAGCGTCTTCCGGCGGCGCTCTGGCCCACCCAGGCGCGACTCGGTGGCTCGCCGCGAAGTCCCCTCTAGCTGCGGCGCGGAGGCCTCCACTGCCTTCCGGTTCCGGCCGTGCGAGGCCCGGGCCGAGCTGGAAGAAAGATGGCGGCGGCCGTGCGCCAGGACTTGGCCCAGCTCATGAACTCCAGCGGCTCTCACAAGGACCTGGCGGGCAAGTGAGTCCCCCCGGGGGTCGCGGGCGGGGGTGGGCGAGCCGGAGGGGGAGCCGCGAGCCGGTGCTTCGGGGCCGCCGCCGGCGAGGCCGGGAACGTGCCGAGGGGGGCGGGCCTGCTTTTGCCGGCGGCTGTCGGGGAGCAGCCCAGGGCTGCAGGGGGGCCTGGGGACTCCGCGCCGAGTGCTCGCGCCCCCGGGCGTCTCCCGCGCCCCTGCCCCCTCCCCCCCAGACCCCGCCGGGCCCCCTGCGGGTGTCAGAGCGGAGCGGAGCGCTCGCTGGGCTGCGTGCGGAGCCCAGACCCGGGGCCGGCCCGGGGGTCGCGGTCCTCCTGGCCCGGACCGTGCAGTGGGTGGTGGGTGCAGGGCCGCGGCCCAGACCGTCGTGCACCCGCCCGAACCGACGCCCCCGGCCCGGCCCCTGGACGCCTGGCCGCAACCGTCGGCGGGCAGCCCCGCAGGGGGCTGGGGTGCAGCTTCTTGGGGCTGCACTGTGACCCCCCTCCAGCCCCCCCACCCCCACCCTGTGAGAATATAAGGATCAGGATAGCACGTATTTTTTTTTTTTATTTTTTAGTGAATCACCGTGAGCTGCAGTTACAAAAGCTTTGATGTTTGAGTTTCAGGCATACCGTGACCAAACACCCATCCCTCCACCAGTGCACATTCCCCACCACCAGTGTCCCCAGTATGCCCCTCCCCTCTCCCATCCCGACCCTCCCCTGCCTCCGTGGCAGACAATGTCCCTCTACGTACTTTCCCTCTACTTTGGGGCATTATGGTTTGCAATACGGATGCTGAGAGGCCGTGACAGCGTTTGGTCCTTTATCTACTTTCAGCACGCATCTCCCAACCCCACCGATTCCCTCCAGCCATCAGTGACTCAGTGATGCCTTCTCTCTCCCAGCTGCCTTCTCCCCCAGCTCATGGGACAGGCTTCCAACCATGGGGCAATCTTTCTGGCCCTTGCGTCTACTGTCCTTGGGTGTCAGTCTCGTATTATGTGACTTTATATCCCACCAATGAGTGCAGTCATTTCTATGTCTGTCCCTCTCTGTCTGACTCATTATTTATTTATTTATTTTTTTGCTTTTTGGGTCACACCCGGCGATGCACAGGGGTTACTCCTGGCTCTTCACTCAGGGCTAACTCCTGGTGATGCGATGGGGACCACATGGGATGCTGGGAATTGAACCCAGGTCTGCTGCGTCCAAGGCTAACGCCCTACCCGCTGTGTGCTATTGCTCCAGCCCCATGTCTGACTCATTTCACTCAGCATGATACTTTCCATGACCATCTACTTATCCGCATATTTCATGACATCATCTCGCCCGCATGGCAAAGCCTGGCAAGCTCCCCATGACGTGTTCGATATGCCAAACACAGTAACAAGTGTCACAATGGAGATGATACTGGGCCCGCTTGAGCAAACCGATGAACAATGGGAGGACAGTGACAGTGACATCTTTAGGATAGGAATTCTTAATCCATTCCCCCTCCCACCGCTCCCATTTTCTGGGCCCACACCTGGCAGAGCTCAGAGTTCACTCCTGCCTCTGTGCCCTGAACACCAGGTGGGAGGCTGAGGATCAAACCTTCAGCTGCTTGCAAAGTCAGGAAGCGCCTTCCCGGCTGTTCCCTCCTCTCTGGCCCTATGGTAGCTTTTTTTACTCACATGTTTTAAAACCTCCTGAATTCTGAGTAACTGCATTCTGGCGTGATTTCTTCCCGAGGGGAGAGTTGAGCTGACTCCTGCCCACATGTAAGACCCTCCCGGTTGCAGTTCTTGACTAGCGGCCTGTGGTGTGGAAGGCAGGCTGGGCGCTTGTTTACTTGTCTCCAACAGGAGGCAGTCTCTCGATGACGGGTAGGAGGAGAGCCTGGATCATAGGTTCTTGCTGAGTTAAATCCACAGCAATAGGGCTTTTTCTTTGTTTCTTTCACGTTCCCTGGACAGATAGGCCTTTGCGGAATAAAGGTTTGATATATAAATATGTGTATATATATATATTTTTTTTTTTTTTTCCCGCATATTGCTGGTCTTGGTTTTGGGTTCAGTGCTCAGGATTCACTCCTGGTGGGACTCGCTCTGGGTACCATAAGTGGTGTCAGGGATGGAACCCGGGTCAGCCTCATGCAAACCACTGTGCTATTGCTCTGGCCCTGGCCTTTAAGGTTTGATTTATAAGTAGTTAGTGTGGAGAAAGAAGAGTGCTGGGAGCCTTACAGCTGCTTTGGACTGTTATAAAGGTTGTTTTGTAAAGAAGAAAAGACTTTTACAGCGGTGTGTTTTGATTCAGGATTTCCTAATAACAGAGTGGGCTAGAACTGTTTAAAAATGGACATTCCCCCCAGCTCCACACACCCTCGCAGCCAACATGGATAGACTCTAATCCCAAAGCCTTTTCCAAATCTAATTCTCTGGTTATCTGTTCTACTGAGGGCAGTTGCTTTCGTGAATTTCAAGGAGCAAAGTGTCCTGACATGTGGTGTTTGCCAGTTGCCTGGACCACCATAACTTTTATTTATTTTTAAAATTTTTGTCTTTTGGGGCACACCTGGCCGTGTTTAGGGCTTACTTCTGGCTCTGCGCTCAGGGATCACTCCTGGCGATGCTTGAACTGGGGCCAGCGGAATGCAAGACAAGCACCTGCACTTCGGCCTGGAGTTTCCACGCTAGGAAAGAGTTGGCCATCTCTGTTTTGCGTTTAGCTTTCCCTCTTTTCAGAGCAGTTCGTTACTAGGCCTACCTGCAGATAAAGAGTAGACAGTGACAGAGAAAAGGGTGTCTGTTAGACATTTGTCTTGGTGAGGTTGGCTCCGCGCATAGGAAGACAGTCATTCATGTTTAGCTTCATTGCCAGGTCAGCATTGTCCTGTTGTTGGTGACCCCTTCAGTCATCTGTTTCACAAGAGGAAATTATTTTGAGTTATCTCAAGTAACTTTTTCTGTGTCTATGTCTATGGAATTGAATAAAATATTCATTTCATTTCATTTCATCATCCTGTTAATCGTCGATTGCCTCGAGCAGGCCCCAGTAACGTCTCTTTCATCCTAGCCCTGAAGTTATATTCACGGCTCTTTAGGAGAATGAGACCCATCATTGTTACTGGTATTTGGCATAAAATATGATTTATCTTTTTAGGCACTTGACAAGCGATGTACTTTTTTTTTTTTTGCTTTTTTGGGTCACACCTGGCGATGCACAGGGGTTATGCCTGGCTCTGCACTCAGGAATTACTCCTGGCAGTGCTCAGGGGACCATATGGGATGCCGGGGATTGAACCCAGGTCGGCCACGTGCAATACAGACACCCTATACCCACTGTGCTATCGCTCCAGCCCCGGACAAGCGATGTACTTTTTATTTGTTCTTTTGTGTTGTGTTTGGTTTTTGGGGTCACACTTGGCAGTACTCAGCGCTTACTCTGGCTCTGTGTCCAAGGGTCATTCCTGGTGGTGCTCAGGGGAACCCAGTGGGATGCTGGGGAATGAACCTGTGTTGGCCGCCTGCAAGGCAAGCGCTAGTTTGCTGTACTATCTATCTGCTCTGTGCTCTTACATTTATTTTGATTTAAACCTAAAACTTTCAGTGCTGGGAGATACTACAGGGGTTAAGCATGTGCATTGTGTGTCAACCCAGAGTTGATCCCTGGCACTGTGTGTCCCCCAGGGTAACTCGGAGGCCCTCAGCACTGCTCGGGTGTCATCTCTTAGGCCTGAGCAGTACTGCCTCCATGACTCCGAGTACCACCTGGAAATCTCCATCTCACCCTCCCCCAACGACAACAAAGGAACAAAACCCCTAAAACTTTCAAGAAAAAGAAACTGTAGACCCAGTAACTTAGAGATTGATTTTTTTCTTCTGATGGCCTTGAAAACTTCGTACAGGCTATTCTACTACAAAGGAAGCCAGAAGAAACGGTATTTCACAAATATAGATTGTGAATCTCTCTTTTGGTTTGTTTTTTTGTGTCACCCTAGGCCGGACTGGGAGCTACTTCAACTCAGTACTTTGGGAATTGTGCAGTGCCAGGGCTTTAACCCGGGCTCCTGCAGGCAGAAAACACTGCGAGTCATATCCCTGGGCCCAGATTAACTGGAAACACAAAAATGTTCTGTGATACACTAAACAAACCAGGGTAAATAGAAATCAGCTTCAGAGGTAGCAGGAGATTGTGTAATGCCCTCTGAACATGTTTTATTTGATATTGTTTTAGGTACCGTCAGATCTTGGAAAAAGCCATTCAGTTATCTGGGGCAGAGCAACTAGAAGCTTTGAAAGCTTTTGTGGAAGCAAGTAAGTAACTGAAAACTCGGTGTTTGCCGAGTTAATGAGTTAAAATTTTAAAGTTTGCTCCAGTCTTGTTTTATGTCAGAATGTCATTTTAATTAGTCCTGAAACTAAATGAACTCTTCATTGAGATCAAAGGATTCCTTCATTTGAACTCTGTGGTGTGTGTACCCTGGGTCTTAGGCTTGTGAAGTCTGTGCTCGCCAGTGAGCCACACTGCTGACTCCAGAATGTAAACTTTTCTTTTTTTTTTTTTTCTTTTTGGGTCACACCCAGCGATGCTCAGGGGTTATTCCTGGCTCTGCACTCAGGAATTACTCCTGGCGGTGCTTGGGGGCCCATATGGGATGTTGGGGATTGAACCCAGGTCCGCCGCGTGCAAGGCAAACGCCCTACCCGCTGTGCTATCACTCCGGCCCCCTGAGAATGTAAACTTCTAAAACTTGATTAGTAGTCAGTGAATTATCTTGTTGTGTTGCCAGTAATGGTCTTGTGTTGCTATTAATACAGTAACTGATGAGAGAGAATGTTGTGGAATAGAGAGATAGCCTGGATTCAAATCCCAGTCTGTTTTATTAGCTGTTATTTTGGGTACGTCATACACCTTGGCGCCTCCTTTTGCCTTCTCCTCCCTCCCTCTGTGCTCAGGGTCCCTCCTACCAGGCTCAGGCGACTCTGTGCAGTGCAAGAGATCAAACATGTGTTGACTGCATGAGTGCAAACTCCTTACCCTCTGTATTATCTCTTCGGCCCCTCCTTTATCTGTAAAATATTATTACAAACTATAGAATTCTTGAAAAACTACATGGGTTAGTACAGATAGTAAAAGTGGTTAGAGTAATTCCTAGAGTATACATGTTTCATGCGTGTTAGAGGGCTCCAGCGATAGATCTGCAGGTAGGGAGTTTGCCTTGCACGTGGCCAACCCGGGTTCAATTCCTCCACCCCTCTCGTAGAGCCTGGCAAGCTACCGAGAATATCCCACTAGCACGCTAGAGCCTGGCAAGCTCCCTGTGGCGTATTGGATATGCCCAAAACAGTAACAATAAGTCTCACACTGGAGACGTTACTGGGCCCGCTCAAGCGAATCGATGAACAACGGGAGGGCAGTGCTACAGTGCAGAGGTTATTCATGTTAAAAACTTAAAAAAAATGAAGCTAAATATTTAAAGAACTCTTATGTAAAGAAATTTGCCTAGAGAAATGTGGGCGTGCTGGGGGGGAGGGGGAGATCTCAGAACACAGGCTAATCCTGAGGGGGGGAGCCAGAACATTCTTTTTAAACACGTTTTTTTGCTTTTCAAGTTGATTGAAGCATGTCACACACATTAGGCACACACTTCGTGTTTCTACAAAGTGAGCATTGTTGAGCAGAACCCTGATGATTAAAGAGAGGACTGTCACCATCTAATGTCCCCTACTGCAACTCTAACAGAAGCGTCTTAAATACAACAATAGTATGGCATATTAAATAAAAGACTACAGATTTCAGTTGTAAAGCAGAAGTTACACTTTTTCTTTTTTTCCTTTTTGGGTCACACCCGGCGATGTACAGGAGTTACTCCTGGCTCTGCGCTCGGAAATTACCCCGATGGGAAAGGGTGTTGTCCCTCCACCTGCTCCCCTAAGTGGCTTGGTGGCCGCTATCCTTCAGAGGCCCCCGGACAGTCAGGTTTGGGCCCTCAGTGACGAGACATTGTGGGGCCTCACGGGAAGGGGGGTGGAACTGGCCCTTTCCTCCCTACCCCAGCGAGACCCTGAGTCGCCGCCCATGAATGGCCTTTCTGGCTCCTGATCAAGCTGCTTAACAGCCATGATCCCAGAGACTCGTGAACAAATCTTGGAACCCGGCAGGTTTTGGCAGAAATCCCTCCAGATTTAAGTGTTAAAATTTCGGAATTTCAAAATGGCGCAGCCACTACTGCAGTCACACGACATCATATGTTATTCATAGCCAGAAATAGAAAACAAATTGTCTACTGTTGCCTTTTCGGCAGATCTGAGTGTTGGGGTAAAATCCCAAATAATAATGGTGGGTCTGGTGTCAAAATACTGAATGTGATCAAAGTAGAGAGAGAGTAATGTGGAAATCACCTGCCCCACAGGTAGGGGGATGGTGTGGGATGGGGGTATACTGGGGTTGTTGGGGATAAAGAATGGGCACTGGTGAAGGGACGGGTGTTTCATTCTATGACCGAGACTTAGACCCGAAAGCTTTGTAACTGCTCTCACGGTGATTCAATAAATAAAATTATAAAAAATGGGGGAAAAAAAGTAAGGTGGAGTTCATGCCCAATTCAATCAGCTAATCAGTAGCTGAATAGCAGTACTCCTACATAAAAAGAACGAACGAACGAAAGAAAGAAAGAAAGAAAGAAAGAAAGAAAGAAAGAAAGAAATTACCCCTGGCGGTGCTCAGGGGATCATATAGGATGCTGGGAACCGAACCCAGGTTGGCCGCGTGCAAGGCAAATGCCCTACCTGCTGTGCTATTGCCCCAGAAGTAACACTTTAAAAATTTTATTATATTATTGTTTGATTTTATTTATTTTTATTGAATCACTGTGAAGTAGACCTTACAAAGCTGCCCATGGTTGGATTTCAGTGGTACAATGTTCCAATAGCCCTCCCTCCACCCGAGTAACGTTTTCCGTGATAAGTACACTCAGCCAGAGCTCCAGGGCAGGGGTTGGAGCGTTTGCCTTGCCTGCAGACAGCTCCATCTGGTCCCCTGACACTGGGGGGAGACTCTAAAACGTCGTCTTTGGTAGAGGGGGTGTCTGATTACCTAGTCTACTCCCCTTGCCTCCCACCCCTCAAGGAAGAGGACAGACGCCAGAGATTCAGAATAAAATACTTCAGCCGCGTGTTGGGTTGAGAAAAAGGAGTCAAACATCCATTAGGAAAGAATGGAAAATATTCTGTTCATATTTATAAAATCTTAACAGAGATCATCCTTGGGTTGGCCGTGGGCAAGGTAGGCGCCCTTCCCACTGTGCCTTCACGCTGACCCTGAAGCTGGAGATCTAGTATGGGGTCCCTAGGGTCTTGGAAACAGTGCCTCAACACCTCAGACCCCCGTTTGTACCCTCTCTTCTGCTCCCCATTCCAGCCTTGAAGGTAGAATCGGGGTCTCTGGTGTTTATATTTGGGGGCTCACCTGGAAGTGCTCAGCTCGTCCTTCTGGCTCTGGGATCAGCCCGGTAGGATTTGGGGGACCCGATGAGGTCTCTTTGGCCTGTGCAAGGCAAGCGCCCTCCCCCAGTACTCTCTGGCCCGGGGGTCTGAGTCTAGTGAGTACCCTCTACAGCCCGCACCTTCCAAGTCTCCTCTTAACTGCTACCTGCTTGAGGGGTCTTGGTTTTTCTTTTCCTTCCAAATTTTCTTTTCCTTCCAAATTTTCTTTCGATACGGTGATTTGTGGTGCTGTTAACCACCCCCACATCTCCCGCTCAGCAAACCGAGTTCCGCAGTCCAGCCCTCAGGCTCTGTTCCCACTGGCCGTTTGTCATTCCCTCACTGTGTTTCTTTACATTCCACACAGGAGTGAGACCCTTCTGGACTTACCCCTCTCTCTGCCTTCACCAGCTCTGCCAGCACCCTGGGGTGTCTTTACTGATGAGCGTTTCTCTCTGTCTCCACCCCCTTGGCGCTGTTCTGTCCCTTGCTGTAAAAACTTCGTTGGGTTTCAGATTGGGTCTGTATAAATCATCCCACATCTCTGTGTAATTTGATGCCAGAGGAGATAAACAGGTTATCCCTTTTCTGCCGTGTAGGCCTCATCCTTCCCGTGTCAGAATCCAAGGACATTTCTTTGCACTGGAACCTGGAAATACCTTATGTCCATGACATTCTTCCCAACTCCCTCACGCCAAGCATGTGGTTGTCTGGAAGCTTATTCAGAGTGCAGGCTAGAGGAAAACTGAGTCGTAGTGTTCATAATACATGGGAGTGCTTTTAGTATGTCTGTGAATATATAGGCGTATATAAAAAAATACAGTTGTAGGTAGCACTGTAAGATCATTATAAAATAAGTTTCAGGATTAACTTTTTTTTAAAATAATTTATTTCTTTATTGAATCACTGTGGGAAAAGTTACAGAGCTTTCGGGTTTAGGTCTCAGTCATGAACTAATTTTTTTTAAACTGGAACATTCAATTAGTCAGTAAAGGAGCACAAACTGGAAAGTTAAGTTTTCTGGTTTCTAATCCTTATTTACTAACATTTCCGTGAGAAGTATTTGCAATAACTTGGAGTAAGTCTTGTAAGGCACTTCTAATAAAACTTCTCAGTTATATCTAGTACTACCTAATAATGAATTCCATTGAATATATTTTATAAAGATGTTATAAGATTTATAAAGTATTGTCTCCAAAAATTGGGTTCTGAGATGAGATGAACCAAAAAAAATCAATTTGTTATACTTGTTTTCTCTCACAGTGATGTTATTGAAGTCATTGTCTGAGGAGGATTTATTGGGCTGTGGTGTCAGTTGATCAGATAATTTTTTAGAAATCATCATTTATATTTCTGGAGATTGCTGATTTAAGCCTTAATTACCTAAGCAGTGTTTCCAGTTGGATGCATAGGGTCTAAGCAGTGTTCATAGTTGATGAATAGTGCCGGAGAGATAGTACAGGGCTTATGTGCTTGACTTTTTTTTTGGGGGGGGTCAGGGATCACATCCAGCAGTCCTCAGGGCTTACTCCCAGGATCACTTCTGGCAGGGTTGGGAGACCATCTGGGGTGCTGGGGATTGAATCCAATTTGGCAGAGTGCAAGCATCCTACTCACTGTCCTGTCTCTGACTGATAGACACTGTTTCAGGCCCAGCACACCTCAGCCCCCTGGGTACTGCCACCTATGGCCCAAGCGCACACCCCAAAGTAGAGACAGTAATGTCTTGGGGGTTGCTTGCCAGGTATTGTTTTTGCTTCTTGGGCTGGAGCGATAGTACAACCTGTAGGGCATTTACCTAGCACGTGGCTGACCAGGGTGGGGGTGAGCGGGGCATCCCATTTGTTCCTCCAAGCACTGTCAGGAGTAATTCCTGAGTGCAGAGACAGGAGTAACCTCTGAGCATCACTTTTGGGTGTGACCCAAAAGGGGGAGGAGGGGAAATCCCACTTTTCTTCTTAATCTTAAACTGAATTGTCATCCTGTACAGGTTGTGTAACTGAATGTAGGGGTTATTAAAAAAAAATCTTAGAACTCTTTGAAAATAAATTTCTTTATGCTTTATTATAAATAAGTGTTCAGTTTGTATACCTCTTTTATATACCTTTTATCTGGGCTTGAGTGAAAATTTCTTGCTTAAAAAGGGACCACAAATGGAAAATTGTGAAAAGCCCTGGGTTTTTATGTTGTTTTTCGGGCCACACTGGAGATGCTCAGGGCCGTGTAAATGGCTCTGTGCTCAGCCGTGATACCTGGCGGTGCCCGGGGGACCATAGGTGGTGCTGGCAGGCACAGAGCACAGGGCAAGTGCCTGGAGACTCCAGCCCTAAAAAGCCAGCCTGGTTTAAAGCGCTTTGTATAGATTGCATTTTAGATTCACGATTCCTTACTCACAGTTGATGGCTCAGGGACCTAATCACGGAAAAGTGAAATTTGTTGTCTGGGAGCATATAACTGAGAGTGGTGGTTACAGTGTGATTCTAGAACTTTCATCTTACCTGCCACTGTATGTATGAGGTGTATACCTCATACTTGTTTGTGAATGACTTGGTAAAATGCATCCGTATTTCCAGTACCTACTTAGCTTCCAATTTGCCGTGTTTTTTTTTTTTTCTTTTCTGGAGAATAGGAGTGGTAGTAGCTGTTTCTGTATGCTTTGTTTAATTTTTTTCTCCTTTTTTGGTTTTTTGGGTCACACCCGGCGATGCTCAGGAGTTGCTCTTGGCTCTGCACTCAGGAATGACTCCTGGTGGTGCTCGGTGGACCATATGGGATGCTGGGAATCGAACCTGGGTCGGTCGCTTGCAAGGCAAACGCTCTCCCCGCTGTAATATTACTCCAGCCCCAGCTCTGTTTAATTTTCATGGAAATTATTTCACTGTCCTTCAACTCCTTTCTGTAACTGGGTGGGTGGAGTAATAGTATGTAAATAAAAATATAGGTGTTTCTCTTCCTCCACTTCCTAGAAGATTTTAACAGAGGAAGAATGTAGAATTTTCAACTGTTAAAAGCTTTTTCCTAGGTGCCAGAGAGATAGTATTTTACTCTTTTGCACTTGCCTTGCACACGGCCAACCTGGGTTTGATCCCCAGCACCATGTATGCTCCTCTGAGCCCCCCAGAGTGATCCCAGAGCTCAGGTGGGAGTGAGCCCTGAGCACTTCTGGGTATAGTCAACACAAAACAAGATAAACCCTTCTTCCTAACCATTTGTTTCTTGGAAAAGTTGCAGTAATCTTACTGTTTGGGTGTAGTCTTGGATCTACAATGATCTGAAATCATGGTCATCAAAATGATTCAGATTGAGGAAAACTGATTATGAAATACAAGGTGCTAGGGGTGTGAAAATTCCTGAACAATACAGTGAAAGTTGTGCTAATATCGATTGTTTTTATAATTAGTTTAAAGGTTGTTTACAGTAGATCTGTTGTTCATGTTTTCTTACCCCTCTTGTTTTTAACAAGTGGTGAACGAGAATGTCAGCCTGGTGATCTCTCGGCAGCTGCTGACTGATTTCTGCGCACACGTCCCTAACCTGCCTGATGGCACCGCCAAAGACATTTATCATTTCACCTTGGAGAAGATCCAGCCCAGAGTCATTTCCTTTGAGGAGCAGGTAAGGTACTGGTGCAATGTTTTTTTTTTTTTAAACTTGAGATAACAGCCGTTATTTTGAGAGATATTTTAAAGATTTTAAAGGAGATACTCATTTAAGTTCATTCTTGTCAAAGCAGTACATAGCAGTACATAGCATTTTACAGTGTAAAATAGTATTAAGATGTTTTAACACCAGCTGATCCTTGTTTATATATTATAGTTTAATTTTATGAACCAAACAAATGGCAATATTCAGATAATTCAAAATTCAGTAAAATGAATTAGATTAAGAACATAGGAAGACATTATAAATCAGTAACACAAAAGCAAATCTCAATATTGAAACTGAATTATTTGGGTAGTGTTAGATAAACTTGAACTCTTTACCCATCAGCTTAGTTTGAATAACTTTCAATAGTAGAATAACGTACCTAATTGCTAATAACACACATACTTATTATTCCAGGTTGCTTCCATAAGACAGCATCTTGCATCTATATATGAGAAGGAAGAAGACTGGAGAAATGCAGCCCAAGTATTGGTGGGAATTCCATTGGAAACAGGACAAAAGTATAGTAAATAGTGAATATTGCATGGCTGTATAATAGGATATGTAGTATTTACTCACTTGCACTTTTTCTGTTCTATTTTAGTGCAGAAACAGTGACAAATTTTGTGCTGTATTAGAAGGTGATGAGTGTTACAGGAAAAAAAAGTAGGGGACAAGTGAAATCATTAAATAGGGTGACTGTCATGGCAGGTTGGTCCTGATACTTCCTTCTCAAAGGCTTGGAGGAATCAGCGGAATGAATGACCTAAGGTTTCAGCGGGTCATTTTGGCGAGGATGGTTGGTACAAAGGCCCTGAGAGAGTTCATTTGAGGTGCTTGACGAGGCGTCCAGCGAGGGTGGAGAAGAGCGACAGAGGGAGAGGCAGGACTGGGGTGGACGGCTGACTCCGGTGCCGTGCAGCCTCCTGAGCCGTGCTTGGCCTCGGCTTTATACGCTGGAGGCTTTGACATGTTCTAACTTGGATGTGTTTTTGTGTGTGTGTTTGGGGGCTGCATGCACAGGGCTCCGTAATTACTCCTGCTTCTGTGTTGAGGATCCTTAAGGGGTGCTGGGGTTGACCCCAGCCGGCCGTGTGGAGGCAGGCGCCCTCCCTGCTGGACTGTTTCTCTAGTCTGGGAGGGGGTGGGAGATTTTCTTGTTTATCTCTCTGGCTCCGGCCTGGAGCTTTTCTAAAGGAGCATCACTGCCTGGTTTCACAAATGCACAAAAGACAAGGTATAAATGTTGTTTGCCTTATCAGAAACATTAATAAAGGCAAAAAATTCATCAATTCACCTGTTATACGCGTAAAACCCTTTCCTGCTAGATACTGACTTCTCTAGTCCATTCACCCAGGCACGTTTTTTCTCACACTCTTGTCTCTTCCTCTGTCCTCCACTCACACCTCAGATGATGACTGAGTCCTCTTCTGTAAGAATATTGCAGCAGGAGTCCCCGAGTGCTCACTCCACACACACACACACACACACACACACACACACACACACACACACTCAGTTATAAACACACACATGCACTCAGTTCTGTGTTCCTGGCCGTCACTGTATGGACTGGGTACACTCTGCCCGCCTGGGAACAAGGACTCTGTCTACAGACATTTCAGACTGTTAGAATTGTGCCTGGTTGTGCAGCTGCTGGTGTCGAGATAGTACAAGGGGAAGGCCTTAGCATGCAGCAGACCTGGGTTTGATCCCCGGCATTCCATATGGTACCCTGAGCACCACCATGGCCACGTGAGGCCCAAAAACCAAAAAAAAAAAAGAAAAGAAAAAAGAAAGGCTTTCCATTTATGAAAAGCCTTTCTTCATATGCAAATGTTAGATTTTGCTTTTCAGAGCCAACTCCAATTCCTTTACCAGTGTCCACGTCCCTTCACCAATGTCCTGTTTCCCTCTCACGCCCTAGCCTGCCGCTATGACAGCCACTTTTTTTCTTCTTTTTTTCCTTTTAGGCACTGTGGTTACACTAATGTTGCTGAAAGGGTAGCATGCAAGTCACATTGCCTGCTTTCAGCACCCAGCCCTTTCCAGAGTGAAGTGGTCTGGGAATACTAAGTGCAATAAGATATTTAGAGAGAGACTGTATTTCTGTAACTTTTATTACAGTGTATTGCTGTAATTGATTTTGTTACTATTAAAGGTAAAGGTAAAGGTAAAGGCCCTCCCGTTGATCGTCGATTTGCTCGAGCGGGCCCAGTAACGTCTCCATTGGAGACTTTGTTGTTACTGTGTCTGGCATATCGAATACTCTCGGTAGCTTGCCAGGCTCTCCGAGAGGGACGGAGGAATCGAACTCGGGTCGGCCATGTTGGCCGCGTGTAAGGCGAACGCCCTACCCGCTGTGTTACTGTTATTTTTGGTAAAATAATTCCTCTGTGTTTTTCTGTTATATCCTAGGCAGTACAATGTAGATTATAAGCTGGAGACTTACCTGAAAATTGCGAGGCTATACCTGGAGGATGATGACCCAGTCCAGGCCGAGGCTTATATAAATCGAGCATCATTGCTCCAGAACGAGTCCACCAACGAACAGCTACAGATACATTATAAGGTAACAACTCTGTTGCGCTCATTTTGTTTCGGAGAATTCCTTCTATTCTAAGTTGCAGGATAAACGCTATTAAATATCAACTCCATTTTAGAATTTTTTGCTTTTACTTTAAAATTTTCTTCCTAATGGGAACATTTCCCTCTGTAGGTATGCTATGCACGTGTTCTTGATTATAGGAGGAAATTCATTGAAGCCGCACAGAGGTACAATGAGCTCTCCTACAAGACAATAGTCCATGAAAGTGAAAGACTCGAGGCCTTAAAGCATGCTTTGCACTGTACCATCTTAGCATCAGCAGGTAAATACTGAATTTATGTTTCAATGAGTGGTTATCTTCGTTTAGTGATTTCAAGGCTCATTATAGAATTTAGCAAGGAATTGCTTTTCAAAAGGATGTCTTACTAATATTATGGCAAAATTTAGTGATAGTACAGTGGGTTGTGTGTTTGCCTTGCATGCATCCTACCTGGGTTCGATTGTGGTATGGTCCCCAAGCCTACCAGGATGGTTCTGAGCCCAGAACCAGGATTATGCCCTGAGCACTGCTGGGTGTGGCCGCAGAATAAAACAAATAGGGACAGAAAACAGTGTGGCATTTACCACCTACAGCAGGTAGGTCGTTTGCCTTGCATGAGGCCCACCTGGGTTGCATCCTCTGAATCCCATATGGTCCCCTGAGCACTGTCAGGAGTAATTCCTGAGTATAGAGCTAGGAGTGACTCTGAGCATTGCTGGGTGTGGCCAAGACCAAAACAAAATTTAAACATTTATTTTAGTGCAAAACAGCATTAAATTGATTGTTAACTTAAGTTTTAAATATGCATGTGTCTGTTACCCACAGGTGTAGTAACAGGTAATAGGAAATTTAGTTTTTCTAAAATATCCCTAAAAGGATATCAGATTAAGTGAGAATTGCACAGATGGAAAAACAAAAATGTATAAATTGGTGTCATATCAACTCATTGCTATTGGGATTTTTTTTTTTTAAAGTTTTCATTCTGAGTTTTACACCTGGCATTTTTCTATTTCTTCAGTAAGTTTTAAAAAAATGACTGTGTAGTTTCTTTTTACAACTTTATAGCATGTAAGTCACTGTCACTGTCCTCCCGTTGTTCATCAGTTTGCTCGAACGGGCCCAGTAACATTGGGAGACTTGTTACTGTGTTTGGCATATTGAGTACGTCACGGGTAGCTTGCCAGGCTTTGCTGTGCAGGCGAGATACTCTTGGTAGCTTGCCGGGCTCTCCGAGAGAGGCAGAGGAATCGAACTCGGGTCGGACGTGTTGGCCACGTGCAAGGCAAACGCCCTACCGCTGTGCTATTGCTCCAACCTCAACTTAAAGGCAGGGTGGATATTGCAAGGAAAAACTGGTAATTCTAAGCCATTCCTTTTCTCGGTCATTTGGATGTTCTTCATTATCATTATTAGGTTTGGGGCCTCCACCCAGCAGTGCTCCGGAGCTTCCCAGGTGGGTGCTCAGAAGTTGCCCCAGCAGTGCTCAGGGAACTGTGCTTTGGCAGAGCTCACACTTTGGGGCTCCTGAGTGTCATCTTGCCCTCTGACTCCCTGAAATGTTTATTCCTGAACTTTGTAGTTCAGAGCCTAATGGCTTTTTCAGCTACATATTACTTTCTTTTTTTTTTTCCTTTTTTGCTTTTTTTGGGTCACATTTGGCTTTGCCCTCAGGAGTCACTCCTGGCGGTGCTCAGGGTCCATATGGGATGCTGGGAATTGAACCCAGGTTGGCTGCGTGCAAGGCAAATGCCCTACCCGCTGTGCTATCACTCCAGCCCCTACATACTACTTTCGATTGAAGACTACTTTTTTTTTTTAATATATCACAGCGGGTAGGGCGTTCGCCTTACAAGCGGCCAACATGGCCGACCCGAGTTCGATTCCTCCGCCCCTCTCGGAGAGCCCGGCAAGCTACCGAGAGTATTCGATATGCCAGACACAGTAACAACAAAGTCTCCAATGGAGACGTTACTGGGCCCGCTCGAGCAAATCGACGATCAACGGGAGGGCTTATTTATTTTGAATACCCATCCCTCCACCAGTGACCATTTCCCACCACCACGGATCCAAGTATCCCTCTCACCCCCCACCTCCTCCCCATCCCACCCTGCCTCTGTGGCAGGGCATTCCCTTTTGTTCTCTCTCTCCTATTGGGTGTCGTGGTTTGTATAAGAGTTAAGCCTGATTTTCAGGGAGAAACATTGGATGATTTACTTTCCATTGATCACTTTGTATATAGGGAGATGTCGCGTGGCCGCATGAGCGGCCATGCGATTTGAAATAAAGGTCCTGGTTCCCACATACTCGAGCTATGCTTGTAGAGGCTTCTGGTCACTGGGGTTCCATCTGGAGGAAGTGGGATGAGCCACCTACCCCATCTGGGAATTCCCGGTGATCTCGGCTCTTTTTGGGACCTGGTGTCTTCTCCGGGAGCTGTGGAGCCCCCCCATGCGGTCTTTCTTCTCTGTGGCTGTGTGCTGTAAAGATGGCGCTAGGGGGCGGGTTGTGGGCATGACTTCCGGAATCAGAGGTGACCTGGGAGCCGGGAAGGTCCTGGCAGTTTGGAGGAAAAGTCCTGGTTCCCGCATACTCGAGCTATGCTTGTAGAGGCTCATGGTCACCGGGGTTCCATCTGGAGGAGGCGTGGAGACTACTTTAGTTTTTGTTCTTGTAACTGGAAATAGACTAGATACCCAAGGAATTATTACTTATTATTTGTACTTCTTTCAGTATAATGTGTGTATGTTTATGTATATCCTTTATACAAATGGTCGCAAGATCTGCATAGTTGTAACTTACTATTTTTTCTATTTAGCTCTGTATCTTAGTGATTTTTATAAACCAACACATGTAACTTAATCTTTTCATCATTTTTTGGAGTTTGGTTTTACCATCACCAATTTGATTTAGTCAGGTATAATACTATAGTGATTTATGTGCTCATAGAAAGAGTTTAACTTTGAGAGGGTGCCCACATCCTGCAGTGCTCGAGCTTACTTTGGGGACCATATGGGGTGCCAAGGGTTGAACTTGGATTGGCTGCCTCAAGGCAAGCACCCTACTCGCTGTACTGTCTCTTTAGCACCTAGTTGAAGTTCTTAAAGGACACGTACAATTAACTCTGGGTAGAAGTCGTACATTATCTGTGTTGCCCTCCAGACAGCAGCGACCATGAGCCCTTGTTCCCTCACACACATGTGGAACCTGCTGGAAAACATTACCTAGTGCCCGCGGTGGGTGTGACGTGGTGCTTAGCTTCCTAAATGTACAGCACCAGAACTTAGCACCACAGCTTACTGTGGGTTTTTTTTGGGGAGGTGGGGGTTGGAGGATGGGGGGTGCTCAGGGTTTAGTCCTGGCTCTGTACTCAGGAGTCACTCCTGGTGGGCTTGGGGGGACCATGCCAGGGATCACACCGGGTTGGCTGCATGCAGGGCAAGCGCCCTACCCGCTGAGCTCTCACTTTGGCCCCCACGTATTTTTCATGTGTCATTTTAAAAAGTTGACTGTCATGACTGTCTTTATATAGCATCATTAGGGATGAGTCAGCAGGTGTATATTCAGTAAGGTGCCTTCACCCAGAAACGGGGCGGAGCTTCAGGGAGCTCACGTGAGAGAGGAATCGGACCAAGACGCAGGAATCCAGCCTCATACTGCCCCGAGGAGAAGTCAGTGGGTTTTCATAAATTCAGAGTCGCTGTCAATTCTGAATTTGACAGCAACGTATGGAACGCAGCTATCATGAATACAGAGAATTGACTGTATTTGAGGAGATTAGTGGAGTCACAAGAAAGATTGTTTTCTGCTGAAGAAATGGATGGTGAGACGATTTGGCGCTTGTTTCCGTAGGACAGCAGCGTTCTCGGATGCTTGCTACCCTCTTCAAGGACGAGAGGTGTCAGCAACTTGCTGCTTACGGGATCCTGGAGAAAATGTACCTGGACCGGATCATCCGAGGAAATCAGCTGCAGGAGTTCGCGGCCATGCTGATGCCTCACCAGAAGGCAACGACAGCCGACGGTAGTGACCGTGCGCTCCCAGGATATGCTCGCAATCCTGGACGTTCCTTATGAAAGGGTCTAATTTGGATACCTCCCAGAGCAGGGTTTTGGGGGGCTCCTGGGGGCGGAGGGGGAAACGACACCAATGGGGTTCAGGGCATACTCTGAGCTCTGTGCTCGGGATCATGTGGGAGGCTTGGGGCTGTACATGGTGCCAGGGATTGAACCCTGGTGGCTGCGTGCAGAGGCAAACTCCTTACTCACTCGACCCTCTCTCCAGTCCTGCCATGGTGTTTTATACAACACCTGATAAAACAGGAATATATTTCCTGGGGATGGTATCATTTTCAGAGATGGATTGGAAATACAAAATGGCTCTAGTAGTAAGTATTTGTGGAACAATGCGGTTTTTTTTTTTGTTTGTGTTTTTCTTTTTTGTTTGGCTTTTTGGGTCACACCCAGCGATGCACAGGGGTTACTTCTGGCTCTGCACTCAGGAATCACTCCTGGCGGTGCTCAGGGGACCATATGGGATGCTGGGAATCGAACCCGGGTCGGCCGCGTGCAAGGCAGATGCCCTACCTGCTGTGCTATAGAGATTTAGCACAGTAGAGATTTTAGAGTGGTTCGTAATAATAACACATTAATACAGATACAGAAGTATTATTGATACAGACGTGGAAACGTCCTTGATAAATTTGCAGATCTTTTAAACCCCACAGCTTTGAATATTTTTCTGGGGAGGAGGGGTACAACTGGCAATGCTTAGGGATCATTCCTGGCAGTGCTTGGGGGACCATAAGGGGTGCAAGGCATTGAACCTGGCTCGGCTGCCTGCAAGGCAACGCAACTACCCACTGGACTGTCTCTCTGGCCCCTCTTTTATATTGAAGAGAATTTAACTGTGAATGATTATCCATGTAGTTAACCTTTTTTTTTTTTTTGAGGATGTGAGGAGGTCACACCCAGATCAGAGGCTCCTGGCTCTGCCTCAGGAATTACTCCCGTCAGTGCTTGGGGGACCATATGGGATCCCTGGGATTGAACCTGGGGTCAGCCACTTGCAAGGCAAATGCCCTCCCCGCTGTGCTATCGCTTCAGTCCTGACAGTTACTCTTGACCCACTCTTACAGTCTTGAGTTAAATCAGATTATTGAAGGATTATGTTGACATTCTCTTAAATATTTTTAATTTAATTGCCCTTTAAAAAGCTACCAGTTGGTTTTCACTTTTCTGCCCAGGAGTCTAATACCATTTTTTTTGCTTTTTGGGTCACACCTGGCGATGCACAGAGGTTCCTCCTGGCTCTGCACTCAGGAGTTACTCCTGGCGGTTCTCAGGGGACCATATGGGATGCTGGGAGTTGAACCCAGGTTGGCCGCGTGCAAGGCAAACGCCCTACCCGCTGTGCTATCTCTCCAGCCCTGAGTCTAATACCTTTGAGGAGAGGGCCCTGTGCTACCTCACAGGAGGGTGGTCGGCCTGATCTCCCATGGTCACCCGAACGTTCCTCGCTGCACCGCAGAGGAAGGTGCTGCTGCAGTGTCCAAAAGAATAGAGAGATGACTGGAACTTAATGAGTTCAGAGAATAGAGAAATGACGAACTGAATGTGTTCTGTAGCACAGCAAGGGGACTGTGGCGCCTCATCGAGCTCAGAGAACATTTGCAGGACATTTTGTTGCTGTTTATTCATGTGACTCATAGCAAGGAATGTGAATACATCCATTAGCCTGCCCCCAAGGAAGCAGAACCCTAAAGGCAGTGTTAAGAGACTTCAGCTAGTCAGGAGTTACCTATGGCTTCCTGTCTAAATATGGTATTTGTATTTATCTGATTTCCTAATTATCAAGTAAGAATTTTGGTTACTTTTAAACCATCTAGAAAAGGAATAGTGATTATGAGTTACTTAATATCTAGAAATTTCAGAAATGTAAGATACATCTAAGAGTGTAAAGTGAATTTTAAATGTAACTGTCTTATGTCTTATGAAATGAAGGTTCTAGCATTTTGGACAGAGCTGTTATTGAACACAATTTGTTATCTGCAAGCAAATTGTATAATAATATTACCTTTGAAGAACTTGGAGCTCTTCTGGAAATCCCTGCAGCCAAGGTATTGTTTCCAATATAAGATAACAAGAACACGAAATGGAAATTAGGGCTGGGGCGATGATTCTAGAGAGCTGGAGTACGTACTTTGCATGCATGGTCCACGGGTTCAGTTCCTGCCACCCCACTGTCCCCTAGCCACTAAGGTAAAAAGCAAAAGAAACATGTGAGGCTCTGGGTTTGATTCCTAACTTTGCAACAAACAGAAGAATCTAAAATGACCAAATTAAAAAATGCAATTTTTAAACATCGACAGCTATTTCCAAAAAGATAAATAGGATGTGTTCAACAGAATGCATATTTAAGAGATTCCGGTAAAAGAAAGTAAATCATTTCTTGAGTGTTGAACTTGTGCTGTGGTGGAGTTGCCTGACCCTGGGCCTTCCAGTTCCATCCTCGGGGACGTGGGGTGTGGGACCATGGAGTGCTGGCCCCAGGCTCCTCGGGTCTGCAATACACTACACGCTGCTCCAAGCCCTGAAGCTCTCTCCCCGTTCCTCTTCTGAAAAAAGTATAGTTTATAATAAAGATAGGGACCTGAAATAGAACTCAAGGAGTTTTCAGGTTTTGCTATAAATTTTGTGAGAATGTTTTTAGTGTCTGTTTAAATCAAGTGGTTTCTGACTTCTAACTTGAGATTTTCATACCTGCTCTAGCTTGACTCATGGGTGAATGTCATTTCGATTCTGAGAGAACGACAGCAGTTAACACTCCATCCTATTCTTTTATAACTTCTGTGCTTGATTTAGCTAAAGAAGTTGACCTGAATTTCTTACAGAATTGGTTTCATTCTTAGTCACGATCAGGAGTTGGTTGATTATTATAAATTTCAGCAGGATACTGGTAGTATTTTTTGTTTTGGGGGCATGCCCAGCAGTGCTCAAGGATTACTCCTGGCTCTGCACTTAGATCATTCCTGGTGGGTTTTTGTGACTCTGTGGGGTGCCACAGTTTGAACTTGTGTTGGCCTCCTGCAAGGCAAGCTGTACTATCACTCTAGTCTTGACTGATACTATTTAGAAGGTATTTCAGGTACCATTAACAAAACATACTCTCAATTCAAAATAATGCCAGTAGCATTCGGGTAGCATTTCAATTAGCAGTATAAATATTCTCTTAATTTGGAGGGCCAGAGTGATTGTTCACTGGTCAGGATGCTTGCCTTGATGCGGCTCTCTGGCTCCCCAGAAGTCTGTCCACACACTGCCAAGAGTAATGCCCGAGTGCAGTGCAAGGAGTAAGCCCTGAGAACTAGGTGTGCCAAAGAATTTTTTTTTTCAATTTTAAATTATTATAAGAGTAAGGAAATCACTTTTTATTACTTGAAAAGCTTGGTTTTCTTCCTTAGTAAAGCAAAATTGTTTTGATTTCACAAAATTGACTAAGAGAAGTGTGAGAGGTGAGAGAGAAACCCATGTCCAAGAGAGAGCCTGGCCTTCTGCAGAGTGGACCTCTAAAATCGTGCAACATGGTGCCATCCCCTTCTCTCTCTCAGAGAAATTTTAGTTTAGGATTTTCTGACACAGTTCCTTTACTCATACGCATCCAGTATGTAGTAAAGGAGTGGAATAATTTGAGGACCAATGCTTAAGTTACTAGTAAAAGACGTTGAACAATAAAACGTGAACAGGAAATAGATGAACAGAGAAGTAAAGTTTAGCGCTGGCGAGCTGAACCAAGCTCTTTCAGACAGTTCTTTTGTCTTGTGTGAATGTTTGATACCATAATATTACTGAGAGTTTTTTGTTTCTGTGTTTGAAGGCAGAAAAGATAGCATCACAGATGATAACAGAAGGACGGATGAATGGATTCATCGATCAGATTGATGGGATAGTTCATTTTGAAAGTAAGACGGTTTTTTTCTGTCAGATCGAACTGGCCGTGTCCGGTCGTATATTTGTGATGAGGACGTGTTGAGGGCCAGGGAGAGCACAGGGATTGGGGCGCTGCCTTGCCTGCTGCTGGCCCAGTTCCATCTCCCGTCCTGCACATGTTCCCATGAGCACCACCAAGAGTGATCCCTGAGGCGGGAGCCAGGGGTAAGCCCCGAGCACGCCAGGGTGGCCCACCCTAACAACAACCCAGCCCCTGAAACAACAGTGTCGTATGTGGTTGCTTATACCAGGTGTTTTTCCAAGGCCCTTTTCTCCTCACTCCACCAAGCTGTTCTAGGTGGTGTCATTTGTTCCTTTGGATTCAGTTACTGTCTCGAGGTAGGCGATGTTTAGATTCATCTTTCAAGTGTACGTTTCTCTTGAACTCCCAACCTAGTGGCTCTCATTAACGGATGGGAGTTTCCCACCTGATGGTCCCGTAAGTATCTCAGAATAAACGGATTTCCCCTTCCTGCCTGCCAGTCAGTCACCCCAACACTGCATTGTTCATTTCCTTCAAATTTTTTGAGTTGAGGGTGCCCGCACCTCGTGGTGCTCAGGGGCTATTCCTGGCTCTGCACTCAGGAATCCTCCTGGCGGGGCTGTGGGGACCATACGGGATGTCGGGGATCCAACCTGGGTCGGCCACATTCTAGGTAAGCGCCCAACCTGCTGGCCTGTCACTCCAGCCCTCCTTGAATAGTCTTATCCTTGATGGCTTTTCTCCCCTGCTGAGAGTTCTTTCTGTTTTTCCTTTGATAGTTATCTGGAGTCCACGTGCTTTGTACATTTTTCCCTGCCCCCAGCCCACTCTTGAGTTTTCGTAAACCCTCCTGGGTGAGAATTCGCGACTTCACTATTTTCCCCTCGTATCACCACATGCCTGTTCCTAGTCCAGTGTCTCGGACTGACCAGAGCGATTGCAGTCTCTTAAAAATACAAATAGAGGAAAAACTTGAAATCACGTTGCTCTCGTCCTTGGGCTCTAGCAAATGGCCTTCCCCAAAGGTCATGAGACAAAATCAGTCTCCCAGGGCCCTGCACGGTCCTTGGTACCTCTTTCTTTTTGTTTTATGAGGTCACACCTGGCTGTGCCCAGAGTGTCTTCCTGGCTCTGCGCTCAACCCTATTCGGTATCATCCACTCTACAGAGAGGCTCATTTAGGGAAAACTGTTTTTTTGTGGCCCGTCACCGACAGAATGTTCCAGGACTATTTCTGTACTCCGCCTGGCTCCAGTGGTCAAGGACGGTATCTCAGGAATAGACGAGTTGCGAATGTTCCTCTCTGTAAAGCAGCTCTTACCTTCCCATTGCAATTGATTTTCATTGTCTTGAAATTCATATGACAGAAACCATTTTATCTGACTCGTGCCCTTCTTTTTACTCCCTTCTTTCCCCTTGGTTGTGTTGCCCAGGCTTGCGCGCGGGCTGTCTGCACACACCTGCTGTGGGGTCGCACGCCCGGCGCCTCCGAGCCCACCCTCAGTCTCGGAGATTCTGGGCATTGGAGCCGAGCACCGCCCCCCTGGGCTCCCAGACCCATCGTTTCAGTGATCAGTGATTCAGCTCGTGGGATGTAGTGGGTGATGCCAGCTTAGTGCCCAAACGTTTTTCAGGCTGGAGAGACGGTACAGGGGTTAAAGCACTTCCTGTATGTGGTTTAACCAGGACAGCCCTGCTTTGATGCGGGGTCCCTTGAGCACCGCTGGGAATGGCCCCAGAACAAAGCAGAGTTTCAGCTCCCGGAAAGGAACTCCATCCTTAATTAGGCAGTTATTTGCAATTCCTTCCTCTGCCTGGGCCCTGGCCACTCTGGTCATATCTAGATACATACATGTGGGTATATAGATGTTTAAATGTGGATTTATCTGTCCTTCTATCCTTAAATATGGGTATATGTGTAGATGACTCTAGATACAGGTATGAGGAGCTACGCTTGGATGTATATGGGCATGTGTGTCGATAAAGATTGTCTTTCTGTGAAGACAGGTTTGGAGTCATGGGACGATAGCATTCTCCCTCAACACAGTTCTTTCCGGTTTTCGTTCATACTGTAGCGTGTAATCAGTATTCTGAGGCTGAGTGACGGTCTTCCACTCTGCAGGTACCACGGTTCTGCCACTGCTTGTTTGGGGCCTGCTCTGGGGCACCCAGCAGTGCTGTGGATCGAACTTGGGACCATTCCGGCCTCTCAGTGTCTCCTGGCTCCCACATGATCATTCTCTCATACCTAGTGCTGGGTAGAGAAAAACCCTGTAGATTCTTGATGAGATTGTTTGGGGTTTTTTCTTAAATATCTAAATGTTGTTCAGAGTGAAGTAGGAACAACCTTGACCTTGCGAGTGGACTTGCCTCCCCACTAGGTGGCAGTGTCACACCGCTTAGGGCAGCAGTGCAGGATCCCGGCCCTCTCTGCCTTTGTGGGAGCTGTGCTTGGTCTATTGTGTTTTCTTGAGTAATGAAAATATTAATAATTTGTATCTGTGAATGTATAGGTTTTTTTTAATGGTTTAAGCCATAAGCTGACTTTTTATGATTTGGCCACTTTGCTTGACTCTTAGCTTGATTATATTAGTCATGATTTTGGAGTAAAAATCACTACCACTGTATGTATATTTTAATTCACCTTTCTGAGTAGTTCAGAGGAGGGTGACTTCAGCTCTGCATTTTGTTCCTTCTTTCTTTAGCAAGAGAAGCCCTGCCAACGTGGGACAAGCAGATCCAGTCACTTTGTTTCCAGGTGAATAACCTCCTGGAGAAAATCAGCCAGACGGCGCCAGAATGGACGGCCCAGGCCATGGAGGCCCAGATGGCCCAGTGAGTCCTCCCGAGCGTGGGTGCACACTACATCCTTCTCCACGTTGTCCAGGTCAACTTCACGCTCCAAAGCATTTGCATCCTGACGTTACTATTTCAGTCCCTTTTATGCCGGATTGCATTTAAAGCCGACATTCGTAGAGCAAGAAGTGCAGCATTTGGAAATAATGTAGTTCTCATATATTCAGGTTCTCCGTGTATCAAATTAACTCAGATGTTTTGAAAGCTTTTTCTTTAAACTGAGTGAAATATCTGTGGCTAAAAGGTTTGGGATTTGTGATAACTTTGTAGTCATGTAAAATTGAAGTGCTTTGTGCCTCCAAATGTGATTATTCTAATAAACGGTGAAGTGAGCCGAATAAAAGGAGTGTTGTTTTTAATTAGTGAACGTTGTTGATCCTTCTCCCTCTCCATCGACACTGAGTTGATACCCTGTACGAGAAACGTGGGCATTAGCCCCAGTGCCTTTTGGCCAAGCCCAAGCGCCACAAAGCTGAAGGAGAGTATGTGTAACTTAGCAGAGAGATGAGACACTTGCCCACAAAAGAAGGTAATTTCTGCCTTGCTGTATAGAGAAATGGGGGAAGGACTTGCAAATTACAAGTTGGTGGCCAATTTCACTTTTCACTCCAGGGTGTATACAGAAGATTGGGTCTAGAGTAATAGAAAGGCAGGTAGGCCTTGCCTTGCGTGTAGCCAACATGAATTTGATCCCTGGAGCCACATATGGTCCCCTGAGCCCCAACAGAAGTGATCCCTGAGCACAGAGGCAGGATTTAGTCCTGACTCTCAAAAAAAAAAAAGAAGTGTAGGAGGAAAATTAAAAGTGATGAGGAGGAAAGATTTTCATCAGGACATTGTTGCACAGCGACAGAACAAAAAAACATGAAAGATGTTTCTGTGTATGTACATCTGTATTGGAAGATAATGAAACGAGGTCGAGTTGAATTAAGTCCTATTGAATTTTTTTAAAACTAAAGCCTCAGATAAGCTGTTGGAAATCAGTAAATATTGCTTTGTAATATTCATAGTACAAACATGGAAGCAAAATTTTGGCTAAAGGACATTATGTGTCTTTTATTAGCTCTCTGTAGTCTTCCCGCCCTCCATCCCACCCCACTCACAAAGTTCTTAGATGAAAGAGACGGGCGTTGCGTGGACAAAATCTCTTGTAAAGAAAGCAAAGTACTAAACACATAGTGGGACCAACTTGTAAAATTAATGACTTTATATATATATATATATATATATATATACATATATTTTTTTTATGTAGGAATACTGCTATTTATTCAGCCACTGATTAGCTCATTGAATTGGGCATGAACTCCACCTTACTTTTTTTTTCATTTTTTATAATTTTATTTATTGAATCACCATGAGAGCAGTTACAAAGCTTTTGGGTTTAAGTCTCGGTCATACACCCGAACTGTCACCTGTGCCCATTCTCCACGCCCAAAAACCACGGTATACCCCCATCCTACACCCTCCTCCTACCTGTGGGGTAGATGATTTCCACATCGTTCTCGCTCTATTTTGATTACATTCAATATTTTGACACCAGACCCACCATTAACATTTGGAATTTTACCCCAACTCTCAGATCTGCCAAAAAGGCAACAGTAGACAATTTGTTTTCTATTGCTGGTCATGAATAATATATGATGTCACACGGTTGCACTAGTGGCTGCACAATTTTGAAATTCCAAAATTTTAACAAATCTGGAGAGATTTCCTGCCAAAACCTGCTAGGTTCCGAGATCTGTTCCTGAGTCTCTGGGATCCTGATCAGGAGCCAGAGCGGCCATTTCTGGGCGGTGACTTGCAGTCTCATTGGGGTGGGGAGGAAAGGGCCGGCTCCACTCCCATCCTGTGAGGCCCAACCTGTCTTGTCACTGCGGGCCCAAACCTAACTGTCCAATTGCCTCTGGAAGATGGGGGCCACCAAGCCACCTAGGGGGAGCAGGTGGAGGGACAACACCCTTTACCCCCTGGGGTGGCCCTGCAAAAGTAACCTACTGTGTGGCCCCCACGCATTTCTGCCAAAAGCTGATGGGTTTTGAGACTTGTTTCTCAGTCTCTGGGATCATGGCCATTAAGCAGCTTGATCAGGAGCCAGAGAGGCTGTTTGTGGGCGGCGACTCAGGGTCTCGTTGGGATGAGGAGGAAAGGGCCGGCTCCACTCCCATCCTGTGAGGCCCTGCATGTCTAGTCTCTGCGAACCCAAACCTCATTGTCCAGTGGCTTCTGGAAGATGGTGGCCACCAGGCCGCCAACGGGGAACAGGCCAAGGCACAAAACCTATTCCCACCTGGGGTGGCCCAGAGCCGGTAATCTACCGCGTGGCCCACACACATTTCTTCCAAAAGCCATTGTGTTTCAAGATTTGTTTCTGAGTCCCTGGAATCATGACCATTAAGCAACTTGATCAGGAGCCAGAGAGGCTGTTCATAGGCTGCGACTTGGGGTCTCGTTGGCACGGGGAGGAAAGGGCCGGCTCCACCCCTATCCTGTGAGGCCCGACGTGTCTCATCACTGCATGTCTCACCAAACCTGATTGTCCAGGACCTCTGAAGGATGATGGCCACCGGGCCGCCGAGGGGGAGCAGGCCAAGGCACAAAACCTATTCCCACCTGGGGTGGCCCAGCACCAGTAGCCTACTGCAGGGACTGGACGCATTTCTTCCCAAAAGCCTTCGAGTTTCGAGATTTGTTTTGAGTCTCTGGGATTATGGCTGTTAAGCAGTTCAATCAGGAACCAGAGAGGACATGCCTCCAATTATATAGCTGAGTCCGAGATGGTTTGTGGGTGTGTCTCCCACATACCTAACTTTTGGCCGTTTACTTTCTTGGTAAACTTTGCCCCAAGGTTTTGGGGTCTGGCCAAAGGCACAGCAGCAATTTTGGGGTATCTGGAAGTCTGAAGGAGCCATCAGGCTGCTGATGCACTCGCCTCACAGGTACAGATCGACCTGCTGGCGGCACCATACCCCCTATATATGTTATTGAGAGCAAAGAAACAAAGATTAAAATTAGTAGCATCTTTTATTAAGTCTAAATTTAGATGAAATACAAAATTCATAAGCCAGACATGTAAGAATAGGAAAGCAAGGAGAAACTAAGCTGGACGGTTTAGTAAAACTAAGGGAAATTTAAACAACTAAAAAATCCAGGGCCAGAGTGACAGTATAGTGGGGAGGGCATTTGTCTTGTATGGGATGAGTCTGGTTTGATCTTTCGGATCCTATATGGTTCCTCGAAGCACCTCCAGGAGTGGTCCCTGAGTGCAGAGCCAGAAGTAACCCCTGAGCACAGCTGGCTGTGACCCTCCCAAAGGAAAAATTCATAATAGCATCATTATTATGGTTAGACATATCGATCAGATTTCAATTGCGAAAGGTGGAGAAGTAGTCAAGCTGAGGAGGTCTTCTGATTTTAGTCACTTCGTGAAGAACTCTTCACCTATAAAGACACACACAAAAATAAGTTGAGTATTCTCAACCCACCTTAACTTGACTTATAATCATTTAGATTCTAGAAACGTTGCAGACAGTCCAGAGAGTTCCATGTGCTCCGCGCATCCTCTCCCCATCAACATGTATGGCTGTAGATTTCTCATCCCCAGGAAGCAACGTTGATGCATTATGAGTCGTCCAAGTGCATACTTTATACAGGTTGCTCAAGTGCCCCTTTCTTGCTCTGAGATCCCATCCAGGAAAGCGCGTGCCTTCAAAGGCATCAACTTCCCTTGGGCCCATGACCCGCGATTGTGATCATTTCTTGGATGCTCCCTGTTTTCAATGACCTTGGCAGTTCTGAGGAATGCTTGCCAAGCCAGAGACCATGCCTCAGTTTGGATTGGTCTGATGTTAGTTTTACGGTACAAGAAATCAGTTTTTGTTATTAATGCGGTGCAAGCTATGGTGCTCTGTTCTGTCAGCCTGAGAGAATGAAAAGAGGCGTCTTCTTCAGAAGACAAAATTCAAGTCTACTTTATTATAAGACAACACGTGGGAGACCTGAGAATTGCTAGGACTTGTTTATTATTCAAAAGATTGCCTCATTTCCAACATCTCATTTATACTTTGAACAAAAACCCATACATAGATTCTGGAACTTACCTTAAGTTTTTTAAAAAGCGCGCATGGCTCTCCTTCTATTGATGTCTCTCTTAATTTGGCAAAGAGAACAAAGAGGACAGAAATAGGTCGCCAGGAAGTCATTACAAATGGATCCCTGTGAAGACACAAAAGAAAAAAAATGTACAATCCATCTACTTGGAAACAGGGGTTTTCACATGAGTTCGAAAGAGAAGCAAAATGTATTGGTTCTTGAACTCATTTTGGATGAAGCTATGGAGGAAAGCATTTGTGAATTCTTCCACAAAATGTTGGTGTCTTTATGACAGCAGTTCCTATACCGTGAAAATAAAAGATATCCAACCAAACGATGAACAGGATGATGAAATGAAGGAGTTTCAGGAAATGAAATCTCAGAATTCTTGGGCAACTTTAAGAAATGAAGAAATCATAAAATTTGTTGCAACATGCATGAAACTGGAAGTTACCGTGTTGAGTGAAGTAAGCCAGAAGAAGGACAAACAGGACATCACTTCTATGTGGTAGAGTAACTCTGAGGAAATGCAGTGTTTTAGAGGGGGAATACCCAGATCAACCTTGGCCCCAGAATACAGGGAGGAGAAGGAAAAAAACGGTGAAGGGAAAGGGGAGAGAAGAGGTAGACGAGAAAAACGGGGGCGGCGTCAAGGGATTCAGGTACATCAGTGTTGTTAGTGAATGACAGAATCAAATGTCCAAACCACAGGCACAACACTGAAATCGTGAGATCCAAATTTAAAAGGTTCCAGTCACGATGGCAGGTTGGGGGGTGGGAGGGGCGTTGACATTGGTGGTAGAATTGGTGATGGAACACTGTATGTCAAACACCCAACCGCGAATGACTTTGTAAATCACAGGGGTTGAATAAGATGAAAGTTTGGAGAAAAAAAAAATCTCGGTTGTGGTTGCCCGTCTTCACCCTTTGCTGGAGACTCTGCTGCCTCACCCAACCGAGGGATAAACGAAGAGGAAGAGGTGGGAAGTGAGAAAAACGAGTCCAACAGAGGAGAGACGCTGACACATTGCCCAGCCCCAAGGGATGTCGGAGTAAGGAGTAAGCTGCTCAAAAGTGGAGGCAAGAGGGATTTCACCGGAGAAAACCAGGTGCTGAATGGAGTGTAGGAATCTGCCAGTTTGTGGAGGTTTTTTTTTTGTTTCGTTTTCCTAAGTAAATGAAAACATACACGGGAAACGGCCCAGAGCTGGGCAGGAGATACAGCTCAATGGGCTGAGTGCGTGTCCAGGTTCTACCCCAGCATGATTTTTGAGCACAGGGCCAGGTGTGCCCAAACAAACACACAGACACACAGACACACACACACACAAGCTCCAAAATTTATTAATAAAAGGAAAAACAAAGAGTAGCAGGAAAAGTGAGCATAGCGTACTCTTATGACTCAGCTCCCAAGATATAGCTGTTGTAAGGTAAATACTGAATTTAGTGACTGGAGCAATAGTACAGAGGTAGGGCTCTTGCTTTGCACACAGCCAACTGGGGTTGAATCCCTACCACCCATACGATCTCCTGAACACCACAAGAAGTAACCCCTGGGGCTGGAGGAATAGCACAGCGGGTAGGGCATTTGCTTTGCATGCGGCCGACCCGGGTTCGATTCCCAGCATCCCATATGTTCCCCTGAGCACCGCCAGGGGTAATTCCTGAGTGCAGAGCCAGTAGTAACCCCTGTGCATTGCCGGGTGTGACCAAAAAAGCAAAAAAAAAAAAATAAATAAAAGTAACCCCTGAGTGCAGAACAAGGAGTAAGCCCTGAGCACTACCGGTATGTGTCTCCCAAACCCCTGAAATTTAGCCAAATCACTAGTGATAGTGATTTCATATAAATCTATTATAGCAGGTAGGGTCGATAAAGGAAGGTGTGTGTGTATGTGTTTGTATCCACTTGCACGCACACACACATGTGCTAGTAAGGGATTAAAAATAGAACTAAATCCTCATCTTCCACAGTGGAGATAAAACTGAAAAGGCGAAAGTCACCATGGGCAGCCTGATGTAAGGAAGTAGAGGAAACAGCCAAAGAATCAGCTCAAAGATCAAAGTTGTTTATCTTCTAGCTTTTTTTTGAGGGGGGAGGGTCACACCCGAGGATGCACGGGGGTTACTCCTGGCTCTGCACTCAGGCATCTCTCCTGGCAGTGCTTGGGGGACAGACAATACGGGATGCTGGGAATCGAACCCGGGTCCGCTGCGTGCAAGGCAAACGTCCTCCCCACTGTGCGATCTCTCCAACCCCAAAGTTGTTTATCTTCTAGTGTTTTCGAAGAAATTGTAGCCAGAGGATTTTTTGCAGCCACTGACTACAAGAGTTTACGTCTAGGAAATTTGTAGAAAACTCAGAGGAGGTCAGCACCAAATGCTCCCTGTTCGTAAGCATTATTTTGAGAGTGGTGGGAGATTTCACGGTAGGAGACTCACGGGGATGCCGTAGCGGGTCCGGTAGAGGGTCCTCATGGCGACACTGGTCCCGCACAGGCAGCATTCACCCATGTCAGTTGCCACCTGGCAGGCAAGGTATTCGAAACAGAACATGCCGCAGAGACCTGCGGGCGGGAGAGCAGAGCCCGTTACTCGCACCCACACACGGTGTAACTATTGCTGCCCGAGCACACAGCAGCCCCGGGAGCGCGCTCTGCCATGCATCCTGCCACCAAGCCTGGCCTCAGCACTTTTATTCAGCTATTTTGTTTTCTTTTCGAGTCACACCCGGCGATGCACAGGAATTTCTCCTGACTCTACACTCGGGAATTTCTCCTGGCGGCACTCGGAGGACCATATGGGATGCCAAGATGCAGGGGATTGAACCCAGGTTGGCCGTGTGCAAGGCAAACGCCCTTTCCTGCTGTACTATCGCTCCAGCCCCTCTTTTGTTCAGCTTCAGAGTAGCCTTTCCTTCTTCCTACCCCGTCCTTTCAAAAAGAACTGTACCTTGGAAAGTAGGCTTCTATTGTATTTATTTTTTTTTTATTTTGGGGCCACACCTGGCGACGCTCAGGAAGCAGTCCTGGCAGTGCTTGGGGAACCCTATGGGATGCTGGGGATTGAATCTGGGTTGACCACCTGCACTGGGTGCTATTCAACTCCTGAGCTGACTCCAGGAATAGGACTGTTCCTGGAGTGTGTGTCAATCTTGAAGCAGGGTTGCTCTTGGCATGGAAAGAGCAACCGGCCACACCCGTGGTGCTCAGGGCCTACCCCCGGCTCTGTATTCAGGGACCACTCCTGGTGATGCTTGGGGCACCCTATGCGGTGCTGGGGATCGAACCCCCGTGGCCACCAGCAAGGCAAGTGCTTGACCCCTGGCCTGTCTCCTGGTCCTGACGCGGCCGTCAGGGGTCAGCAGTGGTCACACACACACACACACACACACACACACACACACACACACGCGCACGCACGCACACATACGCACCCACGCACACACGCGTGCACACGCACACACGCACATACTCACGTGCGTGCATGCGCCCACTTACAGACTCCGAAGTCGCTGAAGCAGTCTAAAATGCCTGTCTGCCAGTTGGACATCTGGGGTGCTGCCCCATAGTTGGGCTGGGTCACGATCACCACGGGATGTGACGGTGGCGCGGGCGCTTGCATTTTCGACGCAGGGTCTGTGGAGGCCGAGGGGCTGAAGAACAAAGCGTTGCCTGAGTAAGGGGCGAGCAGGTGGTGGCTGTTGGCATGCAGGAGCTCACTGGGCAGTTCTAGGGGAATCACTGAAGAACATTCTGGCTCCGCCTTTCTGAGCGCAGGGCCCCCGGGGGAGGAAGCCAGTGGCCAGTGAGATGAGCAGGCGGTTCTCCACTGTCCCCGCCCCTCACACAGGGACCAGGGCCCCACAGACCCCAGAGAAACCAACAAGCCAATGGTGGTGGGAAGTAGCCGATAAGAGACAATGGGACTCGGACTAGTCACTTCTCAGAGATAGTGTTTATCCCAGTGGGATATGGCACAGTCTGTGTATGATACAGCAGGAAGGCCCTGCCTTGCACTCCACAGACCTGTTAGAATCCCTGGCACCTCATCTAGTTCCCCTGAGCACCACCAGGAGTGACCCCAGAGCACGGAGCCAGGAGCAAGCCCTGAGCACCTCCCCCCAACAGAACAAACAATTTTTACTACTGATTGCATTACTCTTCCTACTTACTATCAGTCATTGTCACTGTCCTCCTGTTGGTCATCGAGGGGGCCCAGTAACGCCTGCCTTGTGAGACTTGTTACTGTGTTAGGCATATCAAATACATCACAGATAGATTGCCAGGCTTTGCTGTGGGGGCGAGATACTCTCAGAGGGACAGAGGAATCGAACCTGGGCCCACTGGGTCGGCTGCGTGCAAGGTAAACTCCTTATCCATTGTGCTATCTCTCCAGCCTACAGATTCATCTTAGTCTAAGAATAAGAATAAAACACACACACACACACACACATACACACATAAATATATAGGGACGTATTCATAGTAACATTGTGTGTTTTGATAAAAAAGGTAAAGGTAAAGGCCCTCCCGTTGATCGTCGATTTGCTCGAGCGGGCCCAGTAACGTCTCCATTGGAGACTATGTTGTTACTGTGTCTGGCATATCGAATACTCTCGGTAGCTTGCCGGGCTCTCTGAGACGGGCGAACGCCCTACCGCTGTGCTATCGCTCCAGCCCTACTGCAATTAATTCAGAGCTTTATGTCCAGGAGAGTTATGACAGGGCGCGTGGCAGAGATTTTTTTCCCCTATTGCAAACATTTTAAAAAGAATGGAGGACAGTTTCCATGAACTGAGGATGGGCTTGAGCCACGGAGCTAGCGCAGAGGGCTGGAGCCCACATCTGGCACGCACAAGATCCTGAGTTTAGCCCGGCCCCATTGGGCACAGTCCTGAAGGGCCCGAAACACTGCAGGGTGGCCCAGGGGGCCCGAAGCGCGTGGCATCGGGTTGCTGGGCTGGGCATTGACCTGCCCATTGCTCAGAGCACCACTGGGAGTGACCTCTCTGGCAGCCTGAGCACTGTTTGAGAGCCCCCCGCCAAACCTCCAAACTCATCATGGTTTGAAGGATGGAAAGTGAAGAGCGTGTTACACAACAGCATATTGTGTAACATTCCTCGCTGAGAAATTACAGGGAAAAAAAAAAAAGAAAGCGTGCATCTGCTCCAAGGTGCACTTCAGAGTCAACCGGACGCAAATGCAGCTCCTTATCTGCGCCTCTGGGTGCTGTCCTGCCCCGGAGCGGAGGTCGCATCCTGCATCCGTGTGGGAAGGAGCCACGTGCCAGCCGTCGGGGCCTTGTCCACGTGCCTCTGATGCCCGACCCCCCCCCCCCCCAACAGTCCGCCAGGCAGCCGACCCCCAGATGCCGGGAGGCCCCTGCCCTGGGCTCGCGCAGGGAGCGGACTCAGGGCGCACGCGCGAGCATCCTCAGCCGCAACCTCAGGGAGCCTGTTTCTGTTTCCTGGGACCAGAGCCCTTCCCAGAAGGGGATGCTCAGTCGGGGCCCTGGAGGGTTTGGGCGGAGCCCGGCTGGGGGTGGGGTGGGTGTTTCTAGCGCTCTGTGGTTTACTGATCCCTTAGGCGCCCTGTGACACTCTCAAGCGGCGCTGTCTCCTCTCTTCGGAGACAAGAGGCAGCCTGAGCACTGTTTGAGAGCCCCCCTTCACTTTCCATCCTCTTTGCAGGCAAACAGCACCATGCTTCCTTCTTAGTAAAATCAAAGAAAGCAAACGCTCTGGCAGCTCGGTTGGGTATCCTATTTCAGATTTCTGGGGCAACAAAATAGAAGACAGAAGCAAGTGTAATCATGTTTCAAATAACCGCAAATATCTTGGGTGCAGCTACTAAACATTTAATACTTTTTGTTTGGTTGGTTTGGAGGCCACTCCTGGCTGTGCTCAGGGTTTACGCCTGGCTGGGGGCTCAGGGGACCACATGGGGCGCTGAGGATTCAACCTTGGAGGGGGGGGGGGATGTTCAGGACAAGTCCCTTCACTCCTGTGTGTCTCTCCAGCCTCTAATCGCTTGAACCTTTCCAGGTAGCAGAAGTCGGAAATCTTCCTTGAGCTCTCTTTAGCACTGGAAAGTGTTTGAAAGCTTTTCTGGAACCTCCAAGCCCTTCCCTGGTCTCCCCTCAGAGTTTTGCACTTTGACTGGCAGTGCTCAGGGATCACTCCTGGTGGGCTCGGGAAACTGTATGAGATGCTGGGATCGAACCCAGTGCAAGACAAGCACCCTACCCATTGTTCTATTGTCCAGGCTCCACTTTTTACTTTTTTATTTTTCCTTCATCTCATCTGGTGATGCTCGGAGGCTGCTCCTGGCTCGGTGCTAAGCACCACTTTTGATTCGGGACTGTGGGGGGGGGGGGGGACAGCATTTGGTCCAGCCTGTGGACCTCTCTACCACCTCCACCACCACAACCCCCCCCCCCCCCCCCAGCCAAATTCTTTCTCAGAATATGAGTTGAGGAGAGGGAGCAGGAGAGAGAGAGAGAGAGAGAGAGAGAGAGAGAGAGAGAGAGAGAGAGAGAGAGAGAGGGGAGAGAGGGAGAGAAGGAAGGAGGGAAGAAGGGAGGGAGGAAGAAGAAAGTGCCTGTTATCAAGGCAGGTTGGGGGTGGGGTGGAGAATGTGGCAGGAGGAAAATTGGGGATATTGGTGATCGGAAATGTGCACTGGTGGAGGGATGGGTGTTGGAACATTGTATGACTGAAACTGGATCATGAAAGCTTTGTAACTATCTCACGAGTGGGGAGAGAGAGAGAGAGAGAGAGAGAGAGAGAGAGAGAGAGAGAGAGAGAGAGAGAGAGAGAGAGAGAGAGAATAGAAGTTCATGGCAACAAGACAAGAAAACTCACTATAAGCCCCAGTGACCCGCGGGCGGGGCGGTGGTTGAGGACAGCCCCGGGTGCAGGGCTGAGACCCAGGCTGAGGGTGCCCTCAGATTTCCGGCCTTGCAGCCCCCTGGTACATTCATAAAACAACAGAACCCCAATGTACTGTGACTCCAGCACCAGCATACCACCAAAGAGCCTTCTGCCCTGGGCTCGCTCAGGGAGCGGACTCGGACTTGGACTCGGGGCGCCGGGGCGCACGTGCGAGCATCCTCTGCTGCAACCTCCAGGCGCTTAAGTTTCTGTTTCCTGGGACCACAGCCCTTCCCAGAAGGGGACGCTCAGTTGGGGCCCCTGGGCCCCAGAGGGGTTGGGCGGAGCCCGGCTGCGAATGGGGCGGGTGTTTCTTTTGCTCTGTGGGTTACTGATCCCTTAGGCTGTCCTGAGAGAGACAGAGAGAGAGAGAGAGCGAGAGAGAGACAGAGACAGAGACAGAGACAGACAGAGACAGAGAGACAAATTTTACATTGCTCTTCTCCCTCTTCAATTTCCATTACCCCTCTGATACTAGGATTATTTTCCCCTTAAGGAGGAAGTTTTACTTCTGAAAGCCTTTTACTGATCACCCTGTCATACAGCAACAAAATTGGGCTTATGGGTTAAATTCATTTCCCCCTCTCCCTCCATTTCTTATAATCATATGGACTACATATAAACTTTTTTAAGGAAAAAAATTGAGTTTTTACAATTGCCAGTACACAATTGTTCGAAACCAACATGACACTGGTGCTATAACATGAAAGGGGAAACACTTGCATAACACTTCAGTGACTGGCTGTGACCCTGGTTTGATACCCCATGACCGCAGTTGGCCCCCCCAAGAATATTGGCATCATTCTTGAACACAGAGCCAGGAGCAGGCAGGGAGTACTGCTGGGTGTAGCTCAAACCAATAAAACAAAGAGTCATGCAGATGTTCTATGGTCATTCACCACAAACTATTCTTTTTTTTTTCTTTTTGGGTCACACCCAGCAATGCTCAGAGGTTACTCCTGGCTCTGCATCCAGGAATTACTCCTGGAGGTGCTTGGGGGTCCATATGGGATGCCAGGGATTGAGCCCAGGTCGGCCGTGTGCGAGGCAAACACCCTACCCGCTGTAGTATTGCTTCGGCCCCTGAACTATTCATTTCACTGGTGAATCCCTTCACCCACAATTCCTATGGTGCTTTTGTTCTATAAAAAAAAAATGTTAGGGGCTGGAGCGATAGCACAGCGGGTAGGGCATTTGCCTTGCATGTGACCCACCCGGGTTCTAGTCCCAGCATCCCATATGGTCCCCTGAGCACTGCCAGGAGTAATTCCTGAGTGCAAAGCCAGGAGTAACCCCTGAGCATCGCCGGATGTGACTCAAAAAGCAAAAAAAAAAAAAAAGTTATTTTATTTTGTTTTCTCAGAACAGGGTCATCTAACTTTTATAAGGGGCCAGTTAGAAAGTATTCTTGGCTTCATGGCCCATGTCTCAGCATCTTGCTCTATCATTGTGCAAGATACCATCAATAATATGTAAATGCTGGCCACTGCATTCATTCCAATAAACCTTTACTTACAAAATTAGCAGTGAACTGGATCCAGCCCTTGGCTGTAGTTGGCTGAAGTGTCCTGTAGCCATGGGAGGAGGAAAAAATGGAGTTAGAAGAGAATGTTGGTTCGAGACTAGGACAGTTCTCTGGTGTCACAGTGATTCGGTAAGAAGGAAGCCTGAGGATGCTCCTTGGGAGGATAAACCTGCTTGAGCAACCTCCGGAAATGGAGAGGGGGCCCAGGACCAAGGCTAAGAGGAAGCCCGCAGTCGGAGCAGAGCTCCCACCAGAAGAGGGGGCGGATGCGGCCATATCCTGTCCTTTCTGAGAACTTCCTGACTCTTGGACATCACAAGATGCTCCAGGTCTACCTGGTAACTTTTGTCCTCTGACCCTGAGCCCTTTCACTAGATGATTCTATTCATAAACCAAGATCTGGGTGCTAGGTGGGTTCCCTGCCTTTGGGTTGTCATTATTTCCAGGCTCCACCGGCAAAGCTAGGACATAGGTATATATTTGCACATATAATCAGTAAGTGTACAGATGTTTACATAGGCATAATCAATTCATCCTTATCATTCAAAATCACTTCATACTAATACTTTGAATTCAACCCAAGAGTTAATTCTAAGCTTTCTTCTTGCCTTCCTTGTAAGTTTTTGTTCAAAAAAGTAACACTTTCTATCCACAATATAAAAATATACCTATTTGGGGGCTGCAGCAATAGTACAGCGAGTAGGATGTTTGCTTTGCATGCACATGGTCCCCTAAGCCACCGCCAGGAGTAATTCCTGGGTGCAGAACCAGGAGTAACCCCTGAGCATCACTGGGTGTGACCCAAAAAGCTAGAAAAAAAGAAATACAGAAGTGGGATTGCAATTTTCTGATTGAGGACTTAATATTTTCCATTATTAGGGATGAGTCAGCAGGTGTATATTCAGTAAGGTGCCTTTACTCAGAAACGGGGCGGAGCTTCACGGAGCTCACGTGATAGAGTGTTCGGACCAAGACTCAGGAATCCAGCCCCATAACTGCCCCGAGGAGCATCCAGTGGGTTTTCATAAATTCAAAGTTGCTGTTCGTTCAGAATTTGACAGCAACATTTGGAACACAACTCCCACGAATACAGAGAATTGACTATATTTGAGGAGATTAGTGGAGTCACAAGAAAGATTGTTTTCTGCAAAAGAAATTGGTTGTGAGAATATTTCATTCTCACATAGGATAGCAGCGTATTAATGTGTTATTATTAAACTACTCTAAAATCTCTACAGACACATATACATAAAATAACTGATATTATGAACAAGCATTTCACTCTTTCCTGAGTCAGGCAAATATATGCCTTAATTAGGAAGCATGACACCAAACCTTTTCAATAGGACAGCAGCGTTCTCGGATGCTTGCTACCCTCTTCAAGGACGAGAGGTGTCAGCAACTTGTAACCTACGGGATCCTAGAGAAAATGTACCTGGACCAGATCATCCAAGGAAATCAGCTGCAGGAGTTCGCGGCCACGCTGATGCCTCACCAGAAGGCAACGACACTCGCGATCCTGGACACGCCTTCTGAAAGGGTCTAACTTGGATACCTCCCAGAGCAGGGTTTTGGGGGGCTCCTGGGGGAAGAGGGGCAATGACACTGATGGGGGTTCAGGGCGTACTCTGGGTTCTGTGCTAAGTCATCATGTGGGAGGCTCGGGGCTGTACATGGTGCCAGGGATTGAACCCAGGTGGCCGCATGCAAAGGCAAACTCCTTACTCACTCGACCCTCTCTCCAGCCCTGCCACAGTGTTTCCTACAACACCTGATAAAACAGGAATATATTTCCTGGGGATGGTATCATTTGCAGAGATGGACTGGAAAAGCCGAATAGCTCTAGTAGAAAGTATTTGTGGAAAAAATGCATTTTTTTAGAAGCGAAGGAGAAAAGAATTATAGGCTGTGTTTATAGTGCCTGTTATTTGTTTCTGAAGGTGTGCCACTCAATCAGTACCTTAACTGATCGTAAGCATCACTGTGTCGAGGAGCACACTAAGCCAGTCCTGTTTTGCACAGAGCAAAATTTGGCACAGTCTCTTGCCCAGGGCTGTTCTGGATGAGTGTTGCCAATAAGAATAGGCCTGGTGTCATGCTTCCTAATTAAGGCATATATTTGCTTGACTAAGGAGAAAGAGTGACGTGCTTGTTCATAATATCAGTTATTTTGTGTATATGTGTTTGTAGAGATTTTAGAGTAGTTCATAAACACATTAATACAAATACAGAAATATTATTATACAGAATCACTTAATCACTTAACTTCCCGTTAGTCGTCGATTTGCTCGAGCGGGCACCAGTAACGTCTCCATTTGTCCCTGTCGCGTGCTAGTGTAGCCCAATGGCATCTCTTCGCTCCGGGAACATGGAGGGCCTCAAACCGATCGTTCATGATCTTGACAAAGAAGTCTGACCATCTGGTAGGTGGGCGGCCACGCGGTCTCTTGACATCCCGTGGAATCCAATCAGTAACAGCTCTAGTCCAACGGTCGTCTTTAAATCTCATTACGTGACCAGCCCATCTGATTTTCGACACCTTGGCATATGAGACAGTGTCCCTGATCCTTGATCGTCGACGGATGTCAGAACTCCGGATTCGTTCTCTCATTTGAGTGAAACGTGATATTCCAAGCATAGCTCTTTCTATTCTTCTTTGGGAGACCTGAATGGCATTCTCATCTTGTTTGCGTAGGGCCCAGGTCTCTGAGGCATATGTTAATGCAGGAAGAACAGTGGAATCAAAGAGATGTGCCCGGAGCCGGAGGTTCTTCGTCCTCTTAGCTATTTCTTCGACGTTCTTGAAGGCGTTCCAAGCCGCTCTCTTCCTCCTGCGCAGCTCGGGTGTCAGGTCATTTGTCATGTTGACCTCTCGACCTAGGTACACATAGCTGTTGCATTCGGAGATGGTCGTTCCACTGAGAGCGAATGGGGCGTCAGGAACAAGGCCGTTTCTCATAAACATTGTCTTCGTAAGATTCAGCTGTAGTCCTACCTTTCCACACTCACGGTCAAAGTCGGCCAGCATTTGTGCCGCTTGGCTGATGTTTGGTGTTATTAAAACAATGTCATCAGCAAAGCGGAGGTGGTGTAGTTGCCGACCATCTATCTTCACTCCCATTCCTTCCCATTCCAGTCGTCGCATGATGTTCTCGAGGGTGGCACTGAAGAGTTTCGGTGAAATGGTATCACCCTGCCGCACCCCTCTCTTGACATCAACGATCACTTCTTTGTAGAATGGTGAGATCCTGGTAGTGAATCCGCAATACAGCTCACGGAGGATCCTGATGTATTGGGCTTGAATGCCCTGATTGGCTAGGGCTTCAATGACCGCTTCCGTCTCAACAGAATCAAAGGCCTTCTTTAAATCAATGAACGTTAAGCAGAGCGGCATCTTGAACTCCCGAGAAACCTCAATGAGCTTGGTTACCGTGTGGATATGGTCGATGGTGCTGAATCCTTTGCGGAACCCTGCTTGCTCGCATGGTTGTCCTTCATCTAGTGTTCTGCCAATCCTATTCAGGATGACTCGAGTGAACAGCTTGTAGATGACAGACAATAGGCAGATCGGGCGATAGTTGCCAATGTCATGGATGTCTCCCTTCTTGAACAGTAGTATGGTCCTGCTGGTTTTCCATTGGGACGGAACCTTGCATTCAGACAGGTAGCGAGTGAAGAGCCGAGCCAGTGTATTGATGAGTACTGACGGCAGGTTCTTCAGGTGTTCAGGTCTGACCTTGTCTGGGCCGGGTGCTGTTTGCTTCTTTACCGACGAAATGGCGTGTCGGATTTCGGAAGGGAGAACGTTAGGAACGACATATCCATCCTGTGGAATTTGGTATGTCGGCAAGTGGACATGGCTATCGAAGAGATTTGAGTAGAAGTCATGGATAATCTTCTCCATTGCCGTTCTGGAGGATGTGATGGATCCATCAGGACGTCGGAGGGCAGTCATCTTGGTCTTATAGTTGGCGAAGGACAGGCGGGCGTTACGAATACTTTTCCCGGCTTCTGCTGCATCTACCAGTACTTCTGCTCGTCTCTCTTTGAGGTCTTCCTTGATCGCATCTCTGCACTGCTTTGCAAGCTCGGACGTTAGCTTGCGGTTGCCTGAGGCATGCGCCAAACCACGCTGGCGAATTAGCTCAAGAGTTTTCGAAGATAGGCGACTTTTTGTGGCTATCTCTCTCTTGGCGTTCCTCGCACATTCATGGAGGTGCTGAACCAGTCGATCGTATTCCTCGTCAATGTTGTCAACAATGGCATCTTCCCATGTTGCCGCAATAGTACCAAAGAGTTCCCAGTTGGTGGTCATTCTGGGAGTTCTCTTTTTGAACTTTGCAGCCCTTTCTCCCCGCTCTGTGAAGTAGAATTTTGCACGAAGGAGACGGTGGTCCGATCCCGTTCGAAATTTTGGGACAATAGCGACATCAGTCAGGCAAAACCGTCGATTGAATATGATGTGGTCTATTTCGTTGTGGAATCGTCCACCGGGAGACTCCCATGTCCATCGTTTAGATTCTGCCTTCTGGAACTGTGAGTTACCATGAATGGTCTTGGTCGACATGATGAACTCAGACAGTCTCTCACCCTGTTCGTTCCATTCTAGGCCATGGGTCCCGATGTGAAGTTCTTCAGCTGATCTTCTCGGTCCTATCTTGGCATTAAAATCACCCACAATGATCTTGTAGAAGGTGTGGTCTTCTTTATAGAACTTCTCTAGCTCCATGTAGAACTTCTCGATTTCTCTTTCATCATAATGAGATGTTGGTGCGTAGACAACGAAGATAGAAACTGCAGGCAGTGAGCCACATCTATTCAAATGTAAACGTCCGATTCGGGTTGTTAGGCATTCGAATGAATCAATGCTCTTGGCCAAGTTTGTGTTGACAAGGACACCGACGCCTCCAACACCTCTTTTATCGCATGTTCCGAGGAACAATTCTTCTCCAGTGTCGAAAACGGCATGGTGAGATTCGTGCCTTCTTGTCTCGGTCAGACCAATGATGTCGTACTTGATCATTCGCGCTTGTACCATCAGGTCCTCGATGGATGCATCTGATGCTAGCGTACGTGCATTGAAAGTACAGACGATCATTTTTGTCTTCCTTCGTTGTGGCAGCCTAGGTCGGCCTTGAGATTTTGTCGGCCTCTCCTTTCTCATCCTTCTCAGTGCTGCCATGTCGGTGAAGCCTTCAGGGTCAGGTGAATGAGACCAGTTGTAGTTACTGGTTTTGGCATATCGAATACACAGCGGAAATATAAATATACAGAAATATAAATATTATTAATACAGACATGGAAACGTTCTTGATAAATTTGCAGATCTTTTAAATCCCACAGCTTTGAATATTTTTCTGGGGAGGAGGGGTACAACTGGCAATGCTTAGGGATCATTCCTGGCAGTGCTCGGGGGACCATAAGGGGTGCAAGGCATTGAACCTGGCTTGGCTGCTTGCAAGGCAACGCAACTACCCACTGGACTGTCACTATGGCCCCTCTTTTATATTGAAGAGAATTTAACTGTGAATGATTATTCATGTAGTTGACCTCTTTTTTTTGAGGGGTGGGGAGGTCACACCCAGCGATGCTCAAGGGTTAGTCCTGGCTCTGCACTCAGGAATTACTCCCGGCAGTGCTTGGGGGACCATATGGGATCCCTGGGATTGAACCCGGGTCAGCCACTTGCAAGGCAAACGACCTCCCCGCTGTGCTATTGCCTCAGCCCTGACAGTTAAACTCATGACCTACTCTTACAGTCTTGAGTTACATCAGATCATTTAAAGATTATATTGACATTCTCTTGACTGGAGCGATAGCACAGCGGGTAGGGCGTTCGCCTTACAAGCGGCCAACATGGCCAACCCGAGTTCGATTCCTCCGCCCCTCTCGGAGAGCCCGGCAAGCTACCGAGAGTATTCGATATGCCAAACACAGTAACAACAAAGACCCCAATGGAGACGTTACTGGGCCCGCTCGAGCAAATCGATGATCAACGGGAGGGCCTTTACCTTTACCTTTACTCTTAAATATATTTAATTTAATTACCCTTTAAAAAGCTACCAGTTGGTGGGGGTGTGGTGCCACCAGCAGGTCAATCTGTACCTGTGAGGCGAGTGCATCAGCAGTCTGATGGCACCATCAGACTTTCAGATACCCAAAATTGCTGATGTGCCTTTGGCCAGACCCCAAAAACTTGGGGCAAAGTTTACCAAGAAAGTAAATGGCCAAAAGTTAGGTATGTGGGAGACACACCCACAAACCACCTCCGGCTCAGCTATATGCTTGGAGACATGGCCTCTCTGGTTCCTTATCAAACTGCTTAATGGCCATGATCCCAGAGACTGAGAAAAAAATCTCGAAACCCAATGGCTTTTGGCAGAAATGCATCCAGTCCCTGCAGTAGGTTACAGGCGCCAGGCCACCTCAGGTGGGAATAGGTTTTGTGCCTTGGCCTGTTCCCCCTGGTGGCCTGGTTGCTGCCATCCTCTAGAGGCCACTGGACAGTCAGGTTTGGGCCCACAGTTATGAGACAGGTGGGACCTCACAGGATGGGGATAGAGCCGGCCCTTTCCTCCTGTCTCAACGAGACCTCGAGTCACTGCCCAAGAACGGCCATTCTGGCTCCTGATCAAGCTGCTTAATGGCCATGATCTCAGAGACTCAGGAACAAGTTTCGAAACCCAGCAGCTTTTGGCAGAAATGCATCCAGACCGAGCAGTAGGTTACTGTCGCAGGGCCACCACAGGGGGGAAAGCGCGCTGTCCCTCCACCTGCTCCACCTTGGCAGCACGGTGGCTGCCATTCACCAGAGGCCATTGGACCATCAGGTTTGGGCCCTCAGTGATGAGACACGTGGGGTCTCATGGGATGGGGGTGGAGCCAGCCCTTCCCTCCCACCCCAAGAGACCCTGAATCACGGCCAACAAATGGCCTCTCTGGCTCCTGATCAAGCCGTTTAATGGCCATGATCCCAGAGACTCAGAAACAAATTGTGGAACCCAGCAGCTTTTGGCAGAAATGCGTCCAGTCCCTGCAGTAGCTTACCAGTGCTGGGCCACCCAAGGTGGGAATAGTTTCGTGCTTTGGCCTGTTCCCCCTGGCGGACCTGTGCCCGCCATACTCCAGAGACCACTGGACAGTCAGGTTTGGGCCCGCAGTGACGAGACACATGGGGCCTCATGGGATGGGAGTTTAGCCGGCCCTTTCCTCCCCATCCTGATGAGACCCTGAGTCTTTGCCCATGAACGGACTCTCTGGCTCCTGATCAAGCTGCTTAACGGCCATGATCTCAGAGACTCAGAAACAAATCTTGAAACTCAGTGGCTTTTGGCAGAAATGTGTCTGGACCATGCAGTAGGTTACTGTCACCGGGCCACCCCAGGAGGAAAATGGTGCTGTCCCTCTGCCTGCTCCCCCTTGGCGGCTCGGTGACCACCATTCTCCAGAGGCCATTGGACAGTCAGGTTTGGGAACGCAGTGATGAGACAGGTGGGGCCTCATAGGATGGGGTGGAGCCGGCCCTTTCCTCCCGGTCCCAACAAGACCTTGAGTCGCGGCCACAAACGGCCTTTCTGGCTCCTGATCAAGCTGCTTAACAGCCATGATCCAAGAGACTCAAAAACAAATCTCAGAACCCAGCAGGTTTTGGCAGAAATCCTTCCAGATTTAAGTGTTAAAATTTCGGAATTTCAAAATCACGCAGCCACTACTGCAGCCACGCGACATCATATGTTATTCATAACTAGCAATAGAAAACAAATTGTCTACTGTTGCCTTTTCAGCAGATCTGAGTGTTGGGGTAAAATCCCAAATGTTAATGGTGGGTCTGGTGTCAAAATATTGAATGTAATCAAAATAGAGAGAGAGAGTAATGTGGAAATCATCTGCCCCACAGGTAGGAGGAGGGTGTGGGATGGGGGTATACTGGGGTTGTTGGAGGTGGAGAATGGGCACTGGTGAAGGGACGGGTGTTTCATTGTATGACTGAGGCTTGAACTGAAAGCTTTGTAACTGCTCTCACGGTGATTCAAAAAATAAAATTATAAAAAATGAAAAAAAAAGTAAGGTGGAGTTCAAGCCCAATTCAATCAGCTTATCAGTGTCTGAATAAATAGCAGTATTCCTACATAAAAAAATAAAAAAAATAATAAAAAGCTACCAGTTGGTTCTCATTTTTCTGCCCAGGAATCTAATACCTTGAGGAGAGGGCCCTGTGCTACCTCACAGGAGGGTGGTCGGCCTGATCTCCCATGGTCACCCAAACGTTCCTCGCTGCACCGCAGAGGAAGGTGCTGCTGCAGTGTCCAAAAGAATAGAGAGATGACTGGAACTTAATGAGTTCAGAGAATAGAGAAATGACGAACTGAATGTGTTCTGTAGCACAGCAAGGTGACTGTGGCGCCTCATCGAGCTCAGAGAACATTTGCAGGACATTTTGTTGCTGTTTACTCATGTGACTAGTAGCAAGGAATGTGGATACATCCATTAGCCTGCCCTCAAGGAAGCAGAACCCTAAAGGCAGTGTTAAGAGAGTTCAGCTAGTCAGGAGTTACCTATGGCTTCCTGTCTAAATATGGTATTTGTATTTATCTGATTTCCTAATTATCAAGTAAGAATTTTCGTTACTTTTAAACCTTCTACAAAAGGAATAGTGATTATGAGTTACTTGGTATCTAGAAATTTCAGAAATGTAAGATGCATCTAAGAGTGTAAAATGAATTTTAAATGTAACTGTCTTATGTCTATGAAATGAAGGTTCTAGCATTTTTTTTTTCTTTTTGGGTCACACCCGGCAATGCACAGGAGTTACTCCTGGTTTATGCACTCAGGAATTACTCCTGGCGGTGTTTGGGGGACCATATGGGATGCTGGGAATCGAACCTAGGTTGGCTGCATGCAAGGCAAACGCCCTACCTGCTGTGCTATTGATCCAGCCCCAGGTTCTAGCATTTTAGACAGAGCTGTTATTGAAGACAATTTGTTATCTACAAGCAAATTATTTAGTAATATTGCCTTTGAAGAACTTGGAGCTCTTCTGGAAATCCCTGCAGCTAAGGTATTGTTTCCGATATAAGATAACAAGAACACGAAATGGAAATTAGGGCTGGGGCGATGACTCTAGAGAGCTGGAATGTGTACTTTGCATGCATGATCCCCGGGTTCAGTTCCTGCCACCCCACTGTCCCCTAGCCACTAAGGTAAAAAGCAAAAGAAACATGTGAGGCTCTGGGTTTGATTCCTAACTTTGCAACAAACAGAAGAATCTAAAATGACCAAATTAAAAGATACAATTTTTAAACATCGACAGCTATTTCCAAAAAGATAAATAGGATGTGTTCAACAAAATACATATTAAAGAGAATCTGGTAAATGAAAGTAAATCATTTCTTGAGTGTTGAACTGGTACTGTGGTGGAGTTGCCTGACCCTGGGCCTTCCAGTTCCATCCTCGGGGACGTGGGGTGTGGGACCATGGAGTGCTGGCGCCAGGCTCCTCAGGTCTGCATGCATGGTACGTTGTTCCAAGCCCTGGAGCTTCCTCTCTGTTCCTCTTCTGAATAAATTATAGTTTATAATAAAGGAAGGGACCTGAAATAGAACTCACGGCGTTTCCAGGTTTTGCTATCAATTTTGTGAGAATCTTTTCAGTGTCTGTTTAAATCAAGTGGTTTCTGACTTCTACCTTGAGATTTTCATACCTGCCTTTTAAAATACAAGCTCTAGCTTGACTCATAGGTGAATGTCATTTAGATTCTGAGAGAAGGACAGCAGTTACACTCCATCCTATTCTGTTGTAACTTCTATGCTTGATTTAGCTAAAGAAGTTGACCTGAGTTTATTACAGAATTGTTTTCATTCTTAGTCACGATCAGGAGTTGGTTGATTGTTATAAATTCCAGCAGGACATTGGTAGTATTCTATTTTTTTGTTTTGGGGGCACACCCAGCAGTGTTCAAGGCTTACTCCTGGCTCTGCACTTAGGAATCATTCCTGATGGGTTTTTGTGACTCTGTGGGGTGCCACAGGTTGAATTTGTGTCAGTCACATGCGAGGCAAGCTGTACTATCACTCTAGTCTGACTGGGAGTATTTAGAAGGTATTTCAGGTACCATTTACAAAACATACTCTCAATTCAAAATAATGCCAGTAGCATTCGGGTAGCATTTCAATTAGCAGTTATAAATGTTCTCTTAACTTGGGGAGTCAGAGTGATTGTAGACTGGTCAGGATGCTTGCCTTGCATGCAGCTCCTGGGTTTGGTCTCCGGCACCTCAGAATTCTGTCCATGCACTGCCAGGAGTAATACCTGAGTGCAGTGCAAGGAGTAAGCCCTGAGAACTGCTAGGTGTGGCAAAGAATTTTTTTTCAATTTTAAATTATGATAAAAGTAAGGAAATCACCTTTTATTTTTATTTATTTATTTATTTTTGCTTTTTGGGTCACACCCGGCGATGCTCGGGGGTTACTCCTGGCTCTGCACTCAGGAATTACTCCTGGTGGTGCTCAAGAGACCATATGAGATGCTGGGAATGGAACCTGGGTTGGCCGTGTGCAATCAAACGCCCTACACTCCAGCTCCAGGAAATCACTTTTTATTACTTAAAAAACTTTTTTTTTTTTTAGTGAATCAAAATTGTTTTGATTTCACAAAATTGACTAAGAGAAGTGTGAGAGGTGAGAGAGAAACCCATGTCCAAGAACACCCTGGACTTCTACAGAGTGGAACTCTAAAGTCGTGCAATATGGTGCCATCGCCTTCTCTCTCTCAGAGAATTTTTAGTTTAGGATTTTCTGACACAGTTCCTTTACTCATACGCATCCAATATGTAGTAAAGGAGTGCAATAATTTGAGTACCAATGCTTACGTTGCTATTAAAACGTGTTTTCTACAGGGTTTAAGCTATGGTCTGTTGTTGTAACTAAGTAAATTGAATATATTTTTAATGGTAAATACTAATTACAAAATACGATGGATTTAGGATTATGGTAAAAATAGAATACTAAAATTACTAAGTCACCACTTAGTAATTTTAGAGTCTTTTTTTTGGGGGGGGGTCACACCTGGCGATGCACAGGGGTTACTCCTGGCTCTGCACTCAGGAATTACTCCTGGCGGTACTCAGGGGACTATATGAGATGCTGGGAATCGAACCTGGGTCAGCCGCGTGCAAGGCAAACGCCCTACCTGCTGTGTTATCTCTCCAGCCCCATAGAGTCATTTTTAATGAGAAGAAAAAAATGTTAGATTTTGAGCATAGGAAAAATATTTTTAAATGTTGCATGTTTTATTCTGCTCAAAATATGTAATAGAATACATATTTTATTTATTTATTTATTTTTGAAATCTAGAGACCCAAACTTTTTTTTTATAGTGAGACATCATGAGGTACAGCTGCAAACTTACACATTTTTGTGCTTGGGTTTCAATTATACAATGATCAAACACCCATCCCTCCACCAGTGCGCATTTCCCACCACCACGGATCCCAGTATCCCTGCCACCCCGCAGCCCCCATCCCACCCTGCCTCTGTGGCAGGGCATTTCCCTCTCTCTCCTTTTGGGTTCTGTGGTTTGCAAGAGAGGCATTGAGTGGCAATCATGTTTGGTCGATAGTCTACTTTCAGCATGCTTCTCCCATCCTGGGAGGATCCTCCCAACACCCTTTATTTGGTGTTCCCTTCTCTTTCTGAGCTCCCTTTTCCCCTAACATGTGTGGTTGGCCTCCAGGTCATTGAGTAAAATTCCTGGTACTAATCTCTGCCATTCTTGGGTGTTAGTTTCCTATTTTTTTACTTTATGTTCCCCAGATGAATGCAATCTTTCTATGTCTATCCCTTTCTTTCTGAGTCATTTCGCTTAACATGATACTTTCCATGTAGTACCACTTGTATGTAAATTTCATGACTTCGTCTTTTCTAACAGCTACATAGTACTCCATTGCGTAAATGTACCAAAGTTTCTTTAACCAGTCATCTGTTCTCGGGCACTCAGGTTTTTTCCAGATTCTGGCTATTGTAAAAAGTGCTGCAATAAACAGACAATTGCAGATGTCACTTCGGCTATACTTTTTTACCTCTCTAGGATATATTCCCAGGAGTGGTATTGCTGGGTAAAATGGGAGCTCAATTTCTAATTTTTTGAGAATCATGCATACTGTTTTCCAAAAGGGCTGAACCAGTCGGCATTCCCACCAACAGTGAAGGAGTGTCCCTTTCTCACCACATCCGCGCCAGCACCGGTTGCTTTTGTTCTTGTGAATATGGGCCAGTCTCTGTGGTGTGAAGTGATATCTCATTGTGGTTTTGATCTGCATCTCCCTGATGATTAATGATGTGGAACATTTTCTCATGTGTCTTTTAGCCATTCGGATTTCTTCTTTGTCAAAATTTCTATTCATTTCATCTCCCCATTTTTTGATGGGGTTGAATGTTTTCTTTTTGTGGAGTTGAACCAGTACTTTGTTTATCCTTGAAATTAACCCCTTATCAGATGTGTAGTTGGCGAATATCCTTTCCCATTCTGTAGACTGTCTTTGTATTTTGGTCACTGTTTGTTTTGAGGTGCAGAAGCTTCTTAGTTTAAGATAGTCCCATTTGTCTATCTCTGTTTTCACTTGCTGGCCAGCGGTGTTACATCTTTGAAGACACCATTAGCTTCTATTTCATGAAGGGTTTTGCCAACATTTCCCTCAATGTATCTTATAGATTCCGGTCTGATATTGAGGTCTTTAATCCACTTAGATCTTACTTTTGTACATGGAGTTAGGCAGAGATCTGAGCCCATTTTTTTGCATGTAGCCATCCAGTTTTGCCAACATAATTTGTTAAAGAGGCTATCCCTGCTCCACTTCACTTTTCTTGCCCCCTTATCGAAGATTAGATGCTCGTATGCTTGGGCGGGGGGGGGGGGGGGAGTCAGTATATTCAACCCTGTTCAATTGGTCTACAGCTCTGCCTTTGTTCCAGTACCATGCTGTTTTAATTATTACTGCTTTGTAGTAGAGTTTGAAGTTAGGGAGGTTGATTCCTCCCATTTTCTTTTTCCCAAGAATTGCTTTAGCTATTTGTGGGGGCTTATTGTGCCATATAAATTTCAGGAGTGTTTGCTCCAATTCTTTGAAGAATGTCATGGGTATCCTAATAGGAATTGCGTTGAATTTATACAGTGCTTTGGGAAGTATTCCCATTTTGACAATGTTAATTTTCCTGATACATGAACACGGGATATTTTTCCATTTCCTCGTATCCTCTTTTATTTCCTGAATTAGAGTTTTGTAGTTTTCTTTGTACAGGTCCTTTACTTCCTTAGTTAAGGTGATTCCTAGGTACTTGATTTTCTGGGGCACAATTGTGAATGGGATTGTTTTCTTCATGTCTCTTTCTTCTCTTTCACTATTTGCATATAGGAAAGCCATGGACTTTTGGGTATTGATTTTATAGCCTGCCACTTTACTGTACAAGCCTATTGTTTCTAGATGTTTCTTGATAGAGGTCTTAGGGTTTTCCAACTATAGTATCATATCATCTGCGAATAGTGAGAGCTTGATTTCTTCCTTTCCTACCTGGATGCCCCTAATATCTTTTTCTTGCCTAATCGCTATTGCAAGTACTTCCAGTACTATATTGAACAGCAGTGGAGAGAATGGACATCCTTGTCTCGTCCCTGATCTTAGAGGGAAGGCTCTCAGTTTTTCGCCATTGAGGACGATGCTTGCTGTAGGCTTGTGGTAGATGGCTTTAACTATATTGAGAAAAGTCCCCTCTATCCCCATTTTGTCTAGGGTTTTCATCATAAATGGGTGCTGGATCTTGTCAAATGCTTTCTCTGCATCTACTGATATGATCATATGATTTTTATCTTTTCTTTTGTTGATATGGTGGATTACGTTGATTGATTTCTGAGTGTTAAAACAGCCTTGCATCCCCGGGATGAATCCTACTTGGTCATGGTGTATGATCTTTTTGATGAGTAGTTGAATTCTATTTGCTAGTATTTTATTGAGAATCTTCGCATCCGTGTTCATCAGGGATATCGGCCTGTAGTTTTCTTTTCTCGTGGTGTCTTTGTTTCCTTTTGGTATTAGAGAGATATGGGCTTCATAGAAACTGTTTGGGAAAGTTTCTGTTTTTTCAATTTCCTGAAAGAGCTTGAGAAGGACTGGCAGCAGGTCCTCTTTAAATGTTTGGAAAAATTCGCTAGTGAATCCATCTGGGTCTGGGCTTTTGTTTTTGGGAAGACTTTTGATTGCAGTTTCTATTTCGTTGATGTTAATAGGTCTATTCAGATACTCCAGGTCTTCTTGATTCAGCTTTGGGAGATTATAGGAGTCCAGGAATTTGTCCATTTCTTCTAGGTTCTCTTGTTTCGTGGCGTACAGACTTTCAAAGTAGTCTCTGATGATCTTTTGGATTTCTTTGGTTTCTGTTGTGATATCCCCCTTCTCATTTCTGATTCGGTTTATTAGGGTTCTCTCTCTCTGTTTCTTTGTGAGTGTTGCGAGTGGTCTATCTATCTTGTTTATTTTCTCAAAGAACCAGCTCTTGGTTTCATTGATCTTTCAGATTGTTTCTTTGGTTTCCATGTCATTGATTTCTGCTCTAAGTTTTATGATCTCTTTCCTTCTGCCTGATTTAGGCTCTTTCTGTTGATCCTTTTCTAAGGACTTGAGCTGTGAGGTCAAGTTGTTTATGTGCACTATTTCTACAGACCCAAGATATGCTTGCAGAGCTATAAATTTTCCCCTTAATACAGCTTTCGCTGCATCCCATAGGTTCTGGTAGCTCGTGTATTCATTCTCATTTTTTTCAAGTATCTTTTGATTTCGTCCTTTACTTTGTTCCTGACCCACTCGTTGTTCAGCATCAAGTTGTTTAATTTCCAGGTGTTTGATTTGGTTCTCCGTGTCTGTGTGTGATTCACTTCTATCCTCAGTGCATCATGGTCTGAAAAGATGGCTGATACTATTTCTATATTCCTGATTCTGTTGAGGTATGTTTTGTGTCCTAGCACATGGTCTATTTTGGAAAATGTTCCGTGTGCACTGGAGAAGAATGTGTATTCTTTCTTTTGGGGGTGTAAAGCCCTGTATAGGTCTATAAGCCCTCTCCTATTTCTTCTTTCAAAGCCAATGATTCCTTGCTGGGTTTTGTTCTTGTTGATCTGTCCAGAGGTGATAGGGCAATGTTGAAGTCTCCAAGTACTATTGTGTTGCTTGCAATGTCCTCCTTAAAATCTGTTAGCAGTTGTTTTAAATATTTAGCTGTTCCCTCATTAGGTGCATATACATTTAAGAGTGTGATTTCTTCCTGTTGTACATATCCCTTGATGAATAGAAAATGGCGTTCACTGTCCCTTCTAGTCTTTTTCAAGGTGAAATTAATGTTGTCGGATACTAGTATGGCCACCCCAGCTTTTTTACAGGAGCTGTTTGCTTGCAGGATTGTTTTCCATCCTTTGACTTTGAGTCTGTGTTTGCTCTGAGTGTTGAGATGAGTTCCTTGTAGGCAGTAGAATGTTGGGTTCTGTCTCTGTATCCATTTTGCCACTCTGTGTCTCTTCAATGATGAATTTAGACCATTGACATTGAGAGAGAGTATGGTTATGGGGTTTTGTGTCATGTTTCTGTGCGGGTGTGTTGTGGTTGTAGGGTTTGTCTTGTCTTATAGTAGCCCCTTTAGTCCTTGTTTTAGATTTGGTTTTGAGTCTATGAAGTTCCTGAGCTGCTGTTTATCTAGAAAATAGTGTAGCATTCCGTCTATTTTGAGTGAGAGCTTAGCCAGATAGAGTATTCTTGGTGAAGCATTCATTTCAGTGAGTTTTTTGACTATATCTCGCCACTGCCTTCGGGCTTGTAGGGTTTCCTCTGATAGGTCTGCTGTGAATCTCAGGGGTGCTCCTTTGTATGTGATTTCCTTTTTTGCCCTTGCTGCTTGCAGTATTGTGTCTCTATCGGCAGCATTGAAAATTCTAATTATAATGTGTCTTGGAGTGTTTCTGTTGGGGTCTCTTTTAGCTGGCACCCTTCAGGCTTCTTCAATCTGAATGGCTGTATTGTGGAGCTCTGGGAATTTTTCGGTGATAATTTGTTTAAGCATGGTTTTTTCACTGGGATTGTTTCCCTGAGCTTCTGATAGTCCAATGATTCTTATGTTGTTTCTTCTGGAATAGTCTCATAGGACTCTGATTCGCTCTTGAGCTATTTTGAGGTCTCTTGCCATTGTTTGTTGTTGTCTGTTGGCTTGGTGCAGCTGATCTTCCAAGTCCCTGATTCTTTCCTCAGCTGTGGTCATTCTATTTTTGAGGGCAGTGAGTGAGGATTTGACTTCATCTGTGGAATCTGTGATGTGTGCCATTTCTGTGCGAAGCTTTCCAATTTCGGCTCTCATTTCTTGCTGTATTTTGTCAATTGTGTGATTGATTGTTTCTTTCATGTCCTCTTTCAATTTAGCAGATATCTGCGTGACTGTTTCATCGAGTTGATTGAACATCTTGATGACTTCATATCTGAGTTCCTTGTCAGAGAGGTCCCTAAAGTGGCTAGCACCTACTGAGGCTTCTGTACTTACTTCCTCGTAAGTATCCCCCTGTGGCGGGGATTTGTGTTGTTTCTTCATGCTGTTGTGTATGTGTAGGGGTAATATTTCTTGATTTGATTGAACTGGGGGGTGGGGGAAAAGAGACCGGCTCGGCTTGGGCGACAGAAGGGGACAGGCAGACAGGCTCAGATCAACTTTTCCTCCCAGCGTCCGGGGGACGCCTCCAGACACTTGCACGGTGGAATCCTAGCCCCGGGTCCGAGGGACGGGAGCATAGAAAAATTTTGATAAGAAAACTTTTTTAAAAATTCATTATCTCTGAATAAGAAAAACAGATTCTAATGAGCAATAAAATATGAACAGGAAATAGATGAACATAGAAGTAAAGTTTAGCGCTGGCGAGCCGAACCAAGCTCTTTCAGTCAGTTCTTTTGTCTTGTGTGAATGTTTGATACCATAATATTGGTAAAGGTAAAGGCCCTCCCGTTGATCGTCGATTTGCTCGAGTGGGCCCAGTAACGTCTCCATTGGAGACTTTGTTGTTACTGTGTCTGGCATATCGAATACTCTCGGTAGCTTGCCGGGCTCTCCGAGAGGGGCGGAGGAATCGAACTCGGGTCGGCCATGTTGGCCGCGTGTAAGGTGAACGCCCTACCCGCTGTGCTATCGCTCCAGCCCTACCATAATATTACTAAGAGTTTTTTGTTTCTGTGTTTAAAGGCAGAAAAGATAGCATCACAAATGATAACAGAAGAACTGATGAATGGATTCATCGATCAGATTGATGGGATAGTTCACTTTGAAAGTAAGAGGGTTTGCTTATTTCTGTCAGATTGAACTGGCCGTGCATGGTCGTATATTTGTGATGAAGACATACTGAGAGCCACGGAGAGACGGATTGGCTGCCGCTGGCCCAGTTCCATCTCCCGTACTGCACATGATCACATGAGCACCACCAAGAGTGATCCCTGAGCCGGGAGCCAGGAGTAAACCCTGAGCACGCCAGTTGTGGCCCACCCCCACAACAACCCGGCCCCCGAAACAACAGTGTCACACTGTGGTTGCTTATATCAGGTATTTTTTTTTCTTTTTTTCCCCATTTTTTATAATTTTATTTATTGAATCACAGTGAGAGCAGTTACAAAGCTTTCGGGTTTAAGTCTCAGTCATACAATGAAACACTTGTACCTTTACCAGTGCCCCTTCTCCACCACCAAAAACCCCAGAATATCCCCCATCCCAAACCCTCCCCCTACCTGTGGGGCAGATGATTTCCACATTACTCTCTCTCTATTTTGATTACATTCAATATTTTGACACCAGACCCACCATTATTATTTGGGATTTTACCCCAACATTCAGATCTGCTGAAAAGGCAACAGTGGACAATTTGTTTTCTATTGCTGGTTATGAAGAACATATGATGCCGCGTGGCTGCAGTAGTGGCTGCGCGATTTTGAAATTCCGAAATTTTAACACTTAAAGCTGGAGGGATTTCTGCCAAAACCTGCTGTGTTCCAAGATTTGTTCCTGAGTCTCTGGGATCATGGCTGTTAAGCAGCTTGATCAGGAGCCTGAAAGGCCGTTCTTGGGTAGCGACTTGGGGTCTCGTTGGGACAGGGAGGAAAGGGCCAGCTCCACCCCCATTCTGTGAGGCCCCACGTGTATCGTCACTGAGGGCCCAAACCTGACTGTCCAATGGCCTCTAGAGGATGGCGGCCACCAAGCCGCCTAGGGAGAGCAGGCGGAGGGACAACACCCTTTCCCCCCTGGAGTTACCTGGCGACAGTAATCTACTGTGGGGTCCAGATGCATTTCTGCCTTATCAGGTGTTTTTCCAAGGCCCTTTCCTCCTCACTCTACCAAGTTGTTTTAGGTGGTATCATCTATTCTTTTGGATTCTGTTACTGTCTTGAGGTAGGCAATGTTTAGATTCACCTTTCAAGTGTACATTTCTCTTGAACTCCCAACCTAGTGGCTCTCATTAACGGATGGGAGTTTCCCACCTGATTATCCTGTAAGTATCTCAGAATGAACAAATTTTTCCTTCCTGCCTGCCAGTGGTTCACCCCCAAACTGCATTGTTCATTTCCTTCAAATTTTTTGAGATGGGGGTGCCCACACCTGGTGGTGCTCAGGGGCTACTCCTGGCTCTTCACTCAGGAATCCTTCTGGCGGGGCTGTGGGGACCATATGGGATGTCGGGGGTCAAACCCGGGTCAACCACATTCTAGGCAAGCGCCCAACCTGCTAGCCTGTCACTCCAGCCCTCCTTGAGTATTGCTTATCCTTGGTCACTTTTCTTCCCTGGTGACAGTTCTTTCCATTTTTCCGTTGATAGTTATCTGGAGTCCACATGGTCTTTATATTTCTCCCTACCACCAGCTCACTCTGAGTTTTTGTAAATCCTCCTGGGTGAGAATTAGCCACTTCACGATTTTCCTCTCGTTACCACATGCCCCTTCCTAGTCCAATGTCTCAAACTGACCAGAGTGATTGCAGTCTCTTAAAAATACAAATAAATAGAGAAAAAACTTGAAATCACATTGCTCTCGTCTTTGGGCTCTAACAAATGGCCTTCCCCACTGCTTGTGAAACAAAATCATGGTCTTTCAGGGTCCTATATGGTCCTTGGTACCTCTTTCTTTTTCGTTTTATGGGGCCATGCCTGGATGTTCCCAGGGCATCTTCCTGGCTCTGCGCTCAACCCTATTCGGTATCGTTCACTCTACAGAGAGGCTCATTTAGGGACAGCTGTTCTGTGTGGCTCATCACTGACAGAATGTTCCAGGACTACTTTGGATTTGTTTCTGTACTCCGCCTGGCTCCGGTGGTCAAGGACAGTGTCTCGGAAATAGACTAGTAGTGAATGTTCCTCTCTGTAAATCAGCTCTTACCTTCCCGTTGCAATTTATTTCATTGTCTTGAAATTTATATGACATAAATCATTTTATCTGACTCTTACCCTTCTTTTTACTTCCTTCTTTCCCTTGGTTGTGTTGCCCAGGCTTGCACGCGGGGTATCTGCACACACCCTCGGTCTGGGAGATTCTGGGCATTGGAACCGAGCGCAGCGCCCTGGGCTCCCAGATGTTGTTTCAGTGATCAGTGGGATGTAGTGGGTAATGCCAGCTTAGTGCCCAAATGTTTTTGGGGCTGGAGAGACAGTACAGGGGTTAAAGCATTTCCTGTATGTGGTTTAACCAGGACAGCCCTGCTTTGATGCATGGTCCCTTGAGCACCAGCGGGAATGGCCTCAAAACAAAACAAAGTTTCAGCTCCCGGAAAGGAACTCCACCCTAATTAGGCAGTTATTTGCCAAACCTTCCTCTGCTTGGGCCCTGGCAACCACCAATCTGCATTTTGTTTTTTCTGGATTTATTCTGGGGATATATTATGTATATATGGATGACTGTATAGATGAATATAGGTATATATCTAGAGACTTGGAAATGGCAATATCTATATACAGGTGGGTATATATATGGGTAAATATCTGTCCTTACATGCTTAAATATTGGTATATGTGTAGATGACTCTAGATACAGATTTGCGTAGCTACGCTTATATGTATATGGGCATATGTGTCGATAAAGATTGTCTTTCTGTGAAGACAGGCTTGGAATCATGGGACTATAACGTTATCTCTCAACATAGTTCTTTCCGGTTTTCGTTCATACTGTAGCGTGTGATCAGTATTCTAAGGCTGAGTGATGGTCTTCCACTCTGCAGGTGCCACGGTTCTGCCACTGCTTGTTTGGGGCCTGCTCTCGGTGTGGTGCTTGGGGGCGCCCAGTAGTGCTGGGGATCGAACTTGGGACCACCCCGGTCCCTCAGTGTCTCCTGGCCCCGACATGATCACTCTCTCTTACCTGGTGCTAGGTAGAGAAAAACCCTGTGGATTCCTGATGAGATTGTTTGGGGTTTTGCTTAAATGTTGTTCAGAGTGTAGTAGGAACAACCTTGACCTTGCGAGTGGACTTGCCTCCCCAGTAGGTGGCAGTGTCAGACCACTCAGGGCAGTGGTGCAGGGATCCCGGCCCTCTCTGCCTTTGTGGGAGCTGTGCTTGGTCTATTCTGTTTTCTTAAGTAATAATTTGTTTCCGTCAATGTATGGGTTTGTTTTAATGGTTTAAGCCATAAAATGACTTTTTTTTTATGATTTGGCCACTTTGCTTGACTCTTAGTTTGATTTTATTAGTCATGATTTTGGAGTAAAAATCACTACCACTGTATGTATATTTTAACTCACCTTTCTGAGTAGTACAGAGGAGGGTGACTTCAGCTCTGCATTTTGTTCCTTCTTTCTTTAGCAAGAGAAGCCCTGCCAACTTGGGACAAACAGATCCAGTCACTTTGTTTCCAGGTGAATAAACTCCTGGAAAAAATCAGCCAGACGGCGCCAGAGTGGACGGCCCAGGCCATGGAGGCCCAGATGGCCCAGTGAGTCCTCCCGAGCGTGGGTGCACACTACATCCTTCTCCACGTTGTCCAGGTCAACTTCACGCTCCAAAGCATTTGCATCCTGACGTTACTATTTCAGTCCCTTTTATGCCAGATTCCATTTAAAGCCGACATTTGTAGAGCAAGAAGTGCAGCATTTGGAAATAATGTAGTTCTTATATATTCAGGTTCTCCATGTATCAAATTAACTCAGATGTTTTGAAGGCTTTTTCTTTAAACTGAGTGAAATATCTGTGGCTAAAAGGTTTGGGATTTGTGATAACTTTGTAGTCATGTAAAATTGAAGTGCTTGTGCCTCCAAATGTGATTATTCTAATAAACGGTGAAGTGAGCCGAATAAAAGGAGTGTTGTTTTTAATTAGTGAACGTTGTTGATCCTTCTCCCTCTCCATCGACACTGAGTTGATACCCTGTACGAGAAACTTGGGCATTAGTCCCAGTGCCTTTTAGCCAAGCCCAAGCGCCAGAAAGCTAAAGGAGAGTATGTGTAACTTAGCAGAGTGATGAGACACTTGCCCACAAGAGAAGGTAATTTCTGCCTTGCTGTATAGAGAAATGGGGGAAGGACTTGCAAATTACAAGTTGGTGGCCAACTTCACTTTTCACTCCAAGGTGTATAGAGTTTGAATCATCACTTCATCTTCAGAAGAAAAAACATTGTCAGGCTAACCGTCAGTGGCTTTTTTAGCTCAGTTTTCCCCAAAGTGGGCATACTGCTCCCAGGGGTGCAGCAAAAGATCCAAGGGTAAGGTGCTAGCCTTGCTTGAAGAAGGTAGCTTTCTGGGAATGGGGTAGGAGGGATGAGTTATTTATTTTTTTCCTCAAAAGGGACCAGTAAGCCAAATATATTTGGAAGCTTTTTTTCTTAGCTCTACCAGAAAATTGCATTCACAGGGTCATGGACCCCACATTCTTTGGCTCTTGGAAATAGACGTTTAATGAGAGGACAGCATTCTTGGCTCAGGCAAGGTTCATTGGAAGGGTGGGCTGGGGGCACTTGTGCCTAACCCGAGGGCGGCAGCCTTGGAGGCCTCTGCGCTGACTCCGACAGCGGAAACCGTGGTTCCAGGGAGGACGGTCCTGAGGAAGAACGGGATGGCTGTTTTCCTCTTGCTTGTGATTATCCAACCTCACGTGCATCCTCACGGTCGGACAGTGTTGGGCAGTTAGTTGTGCACGGATCCCCAGCACTGCCCACAATCCCTGCAAGCTAATGTGGAGGGAAAGGCCAGGCCTCGTGTGCAGTCTGAGATTTGGGGAAGCTCTTGTTCTGTGATGGGAGGACAGGGAAGAACTTGCTAGAATGCAGTGATACAGGGGGTGAAGAAAGGACAGGATAGAAAGGTTGCTTAACTCTGCGCCATGGAATGAGGCACTGCCAACGGGGGAGTGGAGCCCCCCAGTCTCGTTTACGAGAAGAAAAGCGAGGCTGACACTTCTGAAGGTCACAGTCCAGGGCCAGATCCAATTGGAAGGTTATAGAATGTTTCCTAACACACACACACACACACACACACACACACACACACACACACGTCAGCTGAACCAAATCCAATCGGAAGGTTATAGAATGTTTCCTAAAACACACACACACACACACACACACACACACACACACACAGCTGAACCAGATCCAATTGAAGATTATAGAATGTTTCCACACACACACACACACACACACACACACACACACACACACGGAGCCTGGAATAAAGTGCCCAATCTTGCATTTCAAGAAAGCACTCAAGTAAATGGAATGATGAAAATAATAAAAACTGGAGTGGATGTGATACAGAACACAAAGATCGTGAGATTTATAATGAAATATCATCTAACTTGAGTGAGAATGGCACATATCAAAAATAGTAGGAAAAAGTCTGTGTTGGCAAGGATGTGGTGGGAAAGGGACTTTGATTTACTGCTGGTGGGCGTGTTGTCTGGTTCAACTCCGTGGAAAACAGTACAGAAAGTCCTCAGTGAACTTAGAATCGAGCTGCCATATGACCCAGTGGTTCCAAATGGGGCATCTATCCCCAGGACTTCACAAACACTCTCTCAAAAGAACAGATGCACTCCGTTTTTCACTGCTGCACTCAGCACAGTAGCTAAGATATGGAATCAGCCTGGGCGTCTGATGGCAGGTGGATGGATTCTGAAGATGTGGTGTATACACACAATGAACTGCTGCCCAGCTGACAGGAAAAATGAAATCAAGCAAGTTGCAACCTGGTTGGAACCGGAAGATAACATGTCGCGTGAAGTAAGCCAGCAGAAGAAAGACAAACACAAGTGATCTTACTTATCTGTGCATATAGAATACTGGATGAGGGAAGGGGGAAAGCAGTTAAGGGGGGATACCCTTGACCCCAGTGCTCAGAAAGAAGGAAAAAAGAAGGAAAGAAATCTGGGGGTTGCCATGGAAGAAGATGAGAAAGGGAAGTAATAGGGAAGAGGGGTCTGGGCTGCAGTTCGGTTGACAATGTACGAGGGTGGGAGAGTTACACATCCAAGCACAGACCCCGCAGCACAGAAAGCCTGAGATTAAGCTGCGACCACCAGATGGCAGATGAGGGGCAGGGAACAACTGTGGTTGGATTGGTGCTGAAATAGTATATGACTAAAACTCAACTACAGATAACTTCGTAAATCAAGGTTTTCTTAAATTAAAAAATTACAAAAGAATATGCCTTTTTAATTATAAAAGAATATACCAAAGAATATACAAATTTATTTTAAAAAAACTATACAAGAATATACAAAAGATCAATGGAATGAATAGCTCCCTCACTCCCTCACTCCCGTAAAGAATAAACAAGATTGACAGACCTTAGCTAGACTCATGGAGAAAAGAAGATCCTATCAGAAGCAAAAGGAGGAAGGTCTAGAGTAATAGTAGGGTCTAGGGTAATAGTAAGGGAGGTAGGCCTTGCCTTGCATGTAGCCAACATGAATTTGATCTCTGGAACCACATATGGTCCCCTGAGCCCCAACAGAAGTGATCCCTGAGCACAGAGGCAGGAGTTAGCCCTGACTCTCCAAAAAAAAAAAAAAAAGGTGTAGGAGGAAAATTAAAAGTGATGAGGAGAAAAGATTTTCATCAGGACGTTGTTGCACAGGGACAGAACAAAAAACATCAACAGATGTTTCTATGTATGTACGTCTGTATTGGAAGATAATGAAACTAAGTCGTGTTGAATTAAGCCACATTGAATTTGAGAATTGAGTTTTTATTACTTGCTTGATGCGTCCTATTAAAAAAGAAAGAGAGTGGTAGAGCACTTTCCTTGCATGTGAAACTTAGGTATGATGCCTGGAACAAAAAAATTTAAAAAAAAAAACACAAAGCATCAGATAGGCAGCTGGAAATCAGTAAATATTGCTTTGTAATATTCATAGGACAAACATGAAAGCAAACTTTTGGCTAAAGGACATTATGTGTCTTTTATTAGCTCTCTATAGCTTTCCCACCCTCTACCCCAATCCACTCACAAAGTTCTTAGATGAAAGAGACGGGTGTTGCGTGGACAAAAATCTCTTGTAAAGAAAGCAAAGTACTAGACAAAATTGTGGAACTGACTTGTAAAATTAACCAATGACTTTAGATATGTTATTGAGAGCAAAGAAATAAAGGTTAAAATTAGTAGCATCTTTTATTAGGTCTAAATTTAGATGAAATACAAAATTCATAAGACAGACATGTAAGAATAGGAAAGGAAGGAGAAACTAAGCTGGACGGTTTAGTAAAACTAAGGGAAATTTAAAAAACTAAAAAATCCAGGGCCAGAGTGACAGTATAGTGGGGAGGGCATTTGTCTTGTATGGGCTGAGTCTGGTTTGATCTTTCGGATCCTATATGGTTCCTCCAAGCACCTCCAGTAGTGGTCCCTGAGTGCAGAGCCAGAAGTAACCCCTGAGCACAGCTGGCTGTGACCCAAAGGAAAAATTCATAATAGCATCATTATTATGGTTAGACATATCGATCAGATTTCAATTGCGAAAGGTGGAGAAGTAGTCAAGCTGAGGAGGTCTTCTGATTTTAGTCACTTCGTGAAGAACTCTTCACCTATAAAGACACACAAAAGTAAGTTGCGTATTCTCAACCCACCTAAACTTGACTTATAATTATTTAGATTTTAGAAGCGTTGCAAAGACAGTCCAGAGAGTTCCCTGTGCTCCGTGCATCCTCTCGCCCATCAACATGTATGGCTGTAGATTTCTCATCCCCAGGAAGCAATGTTGATGCATTATGAGTCGTCCAAGTGCATACTTTATACAGGTTGCTCAAGTGCCCCTTTCTTGCTCTGAGATCCCATCCAGGAAAGCGCGTGCCTTCAAAGGCATCAACTTCCCTTGGGCCCATGACCCGCGATTGTGATCATTTCTTGGATGCTCCCTGTTTTCAATGACCTTGGCAGTTCTGAGGAATGCTTGCCAAGCCAGAGACTATGCCTCAGTTTGGATTGGTCTGATGTTTATTTCTCAAGAGTAGACTAGAATTGTAGGATGGAGAGGAAAGAATACCAAGATAAAGTGCCATTCACATCACACCCTTTAAGGGGTCTAGGTAGAATTTATCATAATCAAATTAACTTCTTGGGGGAGCTACACTTGGATTTGAGGTGCACAGTGGGGGGGGGCGTCAAACAACCTGGATAAGGTTAATTTTAACAATCTCTTAAGTCGTTTTGATAGTTTTTTCCATTGTAAAGGTTCCCTTTCTCTCTCCTCAACCCCTTTCTTAGATATTATATTCTTAGGGAAAAAATTGACTATACAAACTCACTTCACTCAGAAGGACTAGGGTGATGAGTGCTCCGTGTACTTGAAGGAGGGGTATCTATAAGCAGAATTTTTTTCTGTAGTTCTGAGATGTTTGTCTAGTTTCCACTTGTCTGTTTACTTGATCATGTATTCATAGCAGAACTCAGGTATTTAATTGAGTTATAATCCAGCATTACCCTATTTAGATTTAGTTCTCAAATTTTTCCAATGTTGGTTATTGTGAGCTTTTTTTTTTAATAGTTGAGTCCTTTGTTCCTTTGTTGCAAGCCATTTTTGTTTCATTTATTTAATCAATTTCTTTTTTTTAATTAGTTATTGGGTCACACCAGGTTGTACTCAGTGCTCAATCTATTTTTAACAAAAACATATTACCATTTGGTATTTATCTCTTTATTCTCCCATTTCAGTTATTTGATCTCTAAAGTTGGGAGTATTTTTTTGGTTGATCAATATTGTATGGTCCCAGCTGAGTCAAAGCTAGGAACACTGAGATAGATACTTCAAAGCAGTAAAAGGAGAAAGACTCTTTTTTTTCTCTGATCATAAAATAGCACTTTGACTAAAGGTATTGGTAGTTAAACTCTGTGTTTTATTTAGGGGCTTGTTTAACAGGAGAAGAAGATTAATTATTCCTCTACCTCATGGCACCAAGACCTACATAATATTAGGTATTTGATACTTTAATTTCAAATGAATTAATGTGTTAACAGATCTCCCAAGAGTTATTTTACAAAAGTCCTCCTTCACTCGAGAAAGGAAGTAAATATTGCCAACAATGAAAATCCTAATGTTTTCTGTCCATACTCAAGATATATCCTATACTGGACTCATGTATTGATTTCAACTCCTATTTTACTAAATCTTTGAGAGCTATTTCTGAAAATCTTGGAAAACACAGTTGAACATGACTAAATTTTGAAAGGTGAAATTCAAAATCACATTTCAAAAAATAAATCCTATATCCCTCCTTCAGACTTCACCTTTTCCAACAGGGATTTTCTGCTCAACCTTCCCTCATTGTTGGTGAATGCTTTATGCCCCAGTCAGTTCTCTTAACAGGTAATTTTTGTTTGCTCTATTGTTTAGTAATTGCTAGTTTCTTCTGTCAGTTTGTCTTGGAAAGGAGCACATTTTCTACGTCTTCCTTCTCTCTGGCATTTTAGAAGTAGAAAATGCTTTATCGATAAACCAAGGAGATTCTGAGAAATTTAGAAAAGTCACCATTCATCTACTTTACTAAAATATGACTTAAAATATTGTTATATAATTAATGTGTGTGTGTGTGTGTGTGTGTGTGTGTGTGTGTGTGTGTGTGTTGAACCCTAGACCTAATCTGATAGTTTTAGGAGATCAAACCTTAGGGAGATGATCAGTTTCATAAGAGATCAAATAGTGAGGGCGCCCCTCAGGAACTGCTTGTAAGAGAGGTGACCTCTGGGAGTTCTCTGAACTCTGGAGGGGGCAGGGACTAGAAGGTGAGTGAGGCAAGAACCTCACAGAGGATCTCAGCTGTCTGTCAGTAGATCTTGAACTTCCCCACCTCCACCAATCACCACCAAGGTGATCTTCCCTCCACCAGTGTTCCCAGATTTCCTCCCAACTCCTTCTCCATTTCGCCTGTGAACTTGATAGACACGTTACAGAGTTCCCGTGGTTGCAGCTTAGATGCAATGTTTTCAGTCGACTTTTTTTTTTTTCTGTTTGGGTCACACCTCAGGGGTTACTTCTGACTCTACACTCAGGAATTACTTTTGGCGGTGCTCAGGGTACCTTAGGGGATGCCAGGGATCGAACCCAGGCTGCATGCAAGGCAAACGCCCTATCCACTGTGCTGGCCCCTGAGTCTGTGTTTTGGATATCTGACTGTACCCCTCACCCGGACCACCAGCATAACTGAAGCCCTGGTGCCTTTTTACCCGTTACTTCCCATTTTCTTCTTCCTCCTTGACTTCTTTCCTTCCCTGTACTTCTCCTCTGTAAACACTGAGGTCAAGGGTGATCTAGGTATCTCCCTTTCACTACGGTACAAGAAATCAATTTTTGTTGTTAATGCTGCCCAAGCTTTGGTGCTGTGTTACATCACACGAGAGAATGAAAAGAGATGTCTTCTTCAGAAGACAAAATTCAAGTCTACTTTATTATAAGACAACATGTGTGAGACCTGAGAATTGCTAGGACCGATTTGTTATTCAAAAGATTGCCTCATTTGCAACATCTCATTTATATTTGGAACAAAAATCCATAGATTCTGGAACTTACCGTGAGTTTTTTAAAAAGCGTGCATGGCTCTCCTTCTATTGATGTCTCTCTTAATTTGGCAAAGAGAACAAAGAGGACAGCAAAGGGTCACCAGAAAGTCGTCACAAATGGATCCCTGTGAAGACACAAAAGAAAAAAAAATGTACAATCCATCTACTTGGAAACAGGGGTTTTCACATGAGTTCGAAAGAGAAGCAAAATGTATTGGTTCTTGAACTCATTTGGATGAAACTAGAGAGGACAACGTGTGGGAGCATTTGTGAATTCTTCCACAAAATCTTGGTGTCTTTATGACAGCAGTTCCTATACTGTGAAAATAGAAGACATCCAACCAAATGATGAACAGGACGGTAAAATAAAGGAGTTTCAGGAAATGAAATCTCAGAATTCTTGGACAACTCTAAGAAATGATGAAATCATAAAATTTGCTGCAACATGCATGGAACTGGAAGTTACCATGTTGAGTGAAGTAAGCCAGAAGAAGGACAAACAGGAAATCACTTCTATGTGGTAGAGTAACTCTGAGGAAATGCAGTGTTTTAGAGGGGGAATACCTGAATCAACCTTGGCCCCAGAATACAGGGAGGAGAAGGAAAGAAACGGTGAAGGGAAACGGGGGAGAAGAGGTAGATGAGAAAAACGGAGCCACGTCAAGGGATTCAGGTACATCAGTGTTGTTAGTGAATGACAGAATCAAATGTCCAAACCACAGGCACAACACTTTTTTTTGAGGGGCGAGGATCACACCCGCGGATGCACAGGGGTTACTCCTGGCTCTGCACTCAGGCATCTCTCCTGGTGGTGCTTGGGGGACAATATGGGATGCTGGGAATTGAACCCGGGTCCGCTGCGTGCAAGGCAAACGTCCTCCCCACTGTGCGATCTCTCCAACCCCAAAGTTGTTTATCTTCTAGTGTTTTCAAAGAAACTGTAGCCAGAGGATTTTTTGCAGCCACTGACTACAAGAGTTCACGTCTAGGAAATTTGTAGAAAACTCAGAGGAGGTCAGCACCAAATGCTCCCTGTTCGTAAGCATTATTTTGAGAGTGGTGGGAGACTTCACGGTAGGAGACTCACGGGGATGCCGTAGCGGGTCCGGTAGAGGGTCCTCATGGCGACACTGGTCCCGCACAGGCAGCATTCATTCATGTCACCTGCCACCTGGCAGGCAAGGCACTCGTAACAGAACAGGCCGCAGAGACCTGCGGGCGGGAGAGCAGAGCCCGTTACTCGCGCCCACACACAGTGTAGCTATTGCTGCCCGAGCACACAGCAGCCCCGGGAGCGCGCTCTGCCATGCATCCTGCCACCAAGCCTGGCCTCAGCACTTTTATTCAGGTATTTTGTTTTCTTTTTGAGTCACACCCGGAGATGTACAGGAATTTCTCCTGACTCTACACTAGGGAATTTCTCCTGGCGGTGCTCGGGGGACCATATGGGATGCTGGGAATTGAACCCGGGTTGGCCATGTGCAAGGCAGACGCCCTACCCGCTGTGCTATTGCTCCAACCCCTCTTGCTCATCTTTATAGTAGCTTTTCCTTCTTCCTACCCAGTCCTTTCAAAAAGAACTGTACCTTGGAAAGTAGGCTTCTATTTTATTTCTTTATTTTGATTTTGGGATGCTGGGGATTGAATCTGGGTTGGCCACCTGCACTGGGTGCTATTTAACTCCTGAGCTGACTCCAGGAATAGGACTGTTCCTGGAGTGTGTGTCAATCTTGAAGCAGGGTTGCTCTTGGCATGGAAAGAGCATCCGGCCATACCCGTGGTGCTCAGGGCCTACCCCCGGCTCTGTATTCAGGGATCACTCCTGGTGATGCTTGGGGAACCCTATGTGGTGCTGGGGATCGAACCCCCCGTGGCCTCCTGCAAGGCAAGTGCTTGACCCCTGGCCTGTCTCCTGGTCCTCACGCATCTGTTAAGGTCAGCGGTGGTCACACACACAAGCACACACACTCACATGGTTGACACGTGCGCACAGACGTGCACACACGCACACACGCACACACGTGCGAGCGCGCACTTACAGACTCCGCAGTCGCTGAAGCAGTCGCACATGCCCGTCTGCCAGTTGGACATCTGGGGTGCCGCCCCGTAGTTGGGCTGGGTCACGATCACCACGGGCTGTGTCGGCTGCACGGGTGCTTGCATTTTCGACGCAGGGTCCGTGGAGACCGAGGGGCTGAAAAACAAAGCGTTGCCTGAGTAAGGGGCGAGCAGGTGGTGGCTGTTGGCGTGCAGCGGCTCACTGGGCACTGCTGGGGGAATCACCGGAGAACGTTCTGGCTCCGCCTTTCTGAGCACAGGGCCCCGGGGGAGAAAGCCACTGGCCTGGTGAGATGAGCAGGTGTTTCTCCCCGCAGCGCTGTGCCCGCCCTTCACACGGGGATCAGGGCCCCACAAACGCCTGGGAAACCAACCAGCCAATGGTGGTGGGAAGTAGCCTGTAAGAGCCAACGGGACTCTGAATAGTCACTTCTCAGAGATAGTGTTTATCCCAGTAGGATATGGCACAGTCTGTGTATGATACAGCAGGAAGGCCCTGCCTTGCACCCCACAGACCTGTTAGAATCCCTGGCACCTCATCTAGTTCCCCTGAGCACCACCAGGAGTGACCCCAGAGTAGAGCCAGGAGCAAGCCCTGAGCACCTCCCCCCAACAGAACAAACAACATTTACTACTGATTCCATTACTCTTCCTACTTACTATCAATAATCCCATCCCTACAAATTCATTGTAGTCTAAGTCTAAGAATGGAAACACACACAGACACACACAGACACACATAAATATGCAGGGGCGTATTCATAGTAACATTGTGTGTTTTGATAAACTACTGCAATTAATTCAGGGCTTTATGTCCAGGAGAGTTATGACAGGGCTCATGGCAGAGATTTTTTTCCCCCCTATTGCAAACATTTTAAAAAGAATGGAGGACAGTCTCCATGAACTGAGGATGGGCTTGAGCCACGGAGCTAGCGCAGAGGGCTGGAGCCCACATCTGGCACGCACAAGATCCTGAGTTTAGCCCGGCCCCATTGGGCACAGTCCCGAAGGGCCCCAAACACTGCAGGGTGGCCCAGAGGGCTGGAAGGGTGTGGCATTGCATTGCTGGGCTGGGCCCTGACCTGCCCATTGCTCAGAGCACCACTGGGAGGGAACTTCCTGGCGGCCTGAGCACTGTTTGAGAGCCCTCCGCCAAACCTCCAAACTCATCATGGTTTGAAGGATGAAAAGTGAAGAAAGTGACACACAGCAGCATACTGTGTGACATTCCTTGCTGAGAAATTACAGGAAAAAAAAGAAAGCGTGCATCTGCTCCAAAGTGCACTTCGGAATAATCTGGACGCAAATGCAGCTGGTTCTGTTGAGGGTAAATGAGAGGGGGAAGACTAGGACAGTAGAAACTGAATAATAGGGTGGGGAGATGCTTTTCCAGGTGTGTCTTTTGTGTGTCTCTGACTCTGTGAAGCAAGCCGATGCTTTACAAATCAAGGCAACATGGAAGGGGTCAGTCAAAATCAACCAGAATGGGAAAGGAACACCGGAGAGACTGGAAACATTCACAGAGAGTTAGTATTAGGACAGCAGTGAAGGACGTGGGGAAGGAAAAAGTGATCTGTCATGTGGGAAAACCTTTTCTGTGGGTTTTTGGGCTATGCCAGGTGGCACTTGGGGTTTGTGCAGGCTCAGTGGTTGAGCTTATTCCCAGCAGTACTTGGAGGAACATTTGGTGCTAGGGGTCCCACCCAGGGCTTCCACATGCAAAACAAGCAGTCCACCATCTGGACTATCTTCCTGGTCCTGGAAACAATATATTATTTTTTGGCATTGAAGAAGTAAAAGGGAGTTTATTTACACATGCGGACTCCACCTGGATACGGCCATAAAGGATCAAGCCACAAACACAGCTCATAAAAAAACTTCCAGAGGCCAGTTTCAAGCTACCTGCCTCGAAGGGAAATATTTTCCATCCCTGGCAAGCTACCGAGAGGATCTTGCCCGCACGGCAAAGCCCGGAAAGCTACCCGTGACGTATTCCATAGGCCAAACACAGTAACAAGTTTCACAATGTTACTGGGCCCGCTCAAGCAAATCGATGAACAACGGGAGGACAGTCACAGTGACAGTGACATCTAACATTGTGGTGCTACCATGGTTGTTAACATATATAATAATCGATCCTATCAGTGATTAAGGCAATTTGCTTTCAGTTTTATATGGACAAGTGCTAATTATCTCTCTGATGCCTTCGTTGTTCAGATAACCTGAGCACTCTTGCACCCTGCCCTGAGCCTACTGTAGTTTATGATTTATGGACCCTTTGTCTTACCCAACTTCTAGAAGGGGTGATTCAGAGGTCCTGCCTCTAAATTTCCCTGTGTCTGCTTCTACTTTTCCCTCTTAATTTCTTCCAGTTCAGGCTTTGCACATGAAGCATTTGTAAGCCTAACTTTATCTGTCCTGCAGCGGGTGGTACTGATGAACTAGAAGTTACAACTTTGGAAAGCAGTCGTTTCATCCTAACATGTAAGACAAAGAACAAAAAAACATTTACACATATTTTATGCTATGGTTAGCAAACTTATTTTTCACAGAGGTATAGGTTAGCAATTTTTTTTTTTTTGAGATTGAGGTCACGATCATGATCATCCTGTTGTTCGTCGATTGCCTCGAGCAGGCCCCAGAAACGTCTCCTTGGTCCTAGCCCTGAGATTTTAAAAAGTGCCATATTCAAGGATCTTTCAGGGTTAGAAGAATGAGACCCATCGTTGTTACTGGTATTTGGCATATTGGGTACGCCATGGGGAGTTTGCCAAGACTCTGCCGTGTGTGCAGGTAACATTGGGTAGCCTGCCAGATTGTCCAATGTAAGAATGAGATAATAAGATAATGAGATTGAGGCATTCACCTATTACTCACTTACTGAATATTAGAACTAACCAAGACACTAAAATATAAATATACATACATTAACCAAACATATCAGTGAATGAGAGCTCAAATTCTCTGCCTACATTGAGAAATACGAGTTAGCAATATTCGATTAAGTAATTATATATACATTCTATCTAAATACACATTAGATTTGATTTGATAATTACATGGTGGAAAATGAGATTAAGGCTTTTCATCTCTCATGGGAAAAAAAGAACATATATGGATGGGAGGGAGGCTAGAATGATCCTGTTACTGGATGGGGTTGGAGGTATAAGCTCGTGCTTGCACCCACACTGGTGCAAGCTGTCCAGTTACCAAAAGCAGTTTTGCATTTTACACACACACACACACACACACACACACACACACACACACACACACACGTGCGTTCCCTTGGGGGGGTCTCTGAGGACCCCGCCCCCACACACAGCAGGAAATCACATGCAAGCACAGAAAAGTGAAGCAGTTGTTCTATCCAGCCCTCGACAGGGTGTGCAGGCCACACGCCGTGCCCAGGGTGGGCAGCTGGACAGAAAGAACAGCGAGGGGCTTGTGGGCAAGGGTCTCGACGGAGGTGAGGGTTGGAGAGCTTGTGGTACTCTAACTCTTCGTGTAACCGAGTTGACGTGGAAAGGACAGACGCCTATGGGGAAGGTGTCGTGAGCTTCCTGAGCAAACGTGTCAGGGCAGATGTTGATAAACAGGCCATGGTTAAGAAAAATTAGATGCGTTTACAGGAAGCTGTCCGGTTACCAAAAGCAGCTTTGCATTTTACACACACACACACACACACACACACACACACACACACACACACGGAAATGTCTGTAAACATAAATCCATTTCCTAGATTTATTCATTGAGCTTTGTTCTAGAAGGGAGAGCAACCCAGTTTCGGGGCTACCGCCCAAGTAACGCCCAGGCTGCACTGGGGCCATGCCTGATGGTGCTTGACTGGGCGGGCAGCCTGGACAGTTCAACAGGAACACCAGGAGGAGCCTTGGGACGTCCAGGGCTGCCCTGGTTGAGGGCCAGTGCAAGGCCGCATTCCTGACCCTGCACTTCTCTCTGCAGCTCTCAACCGATATTGGCCCAAATCTTGATCTGTCACTGTCAATGTCACTGTCCTCCCGTTGTTCATCAATTTGCTTGAGCGGGCCCAGTGACGTCTCCATTGTGACACTTGTTACTGTGTTTGGCATATCGAATATGTCACGGGTAGCTTGCCAAGCTTTGCCGTGCGGGCGAGATACTCTCGGTAGCTTGCTGGGCTCTCCGAGAGGGGTGGAGGAATCAAACTTGGGTTGACCCTTCTGGCCGAGTGCAAGGCAAACGCCCTACCTGCCGTGCTATCGCTCCAGCCCAATCTTGATCTATAAACACAATTTGCCAATAGAACAGAGTTGGAGTACATGGGGGAAATGATGACTTTGAGGACAGACTGCGGGAGAGTAAAAGATTCCCTGGAATGTTTCTTGGGACCTAAAAGTGTTTTTTTTTTTTTTTAGCTGTCAGTAATTGTTTGTTTTTGCTACACCCAGAGATGCTCAGGGGTTACTCTGGCTCTGCATAAAGGGGGTTCTCGGGCGGGGGGGACCATATGGGATGCCAGAGATTGAATCCGGGCCTGCCACATGCTAGGCAAATGCCCTACTGCTATATTGTGGTTCTGGCACCAAGAGGCCTAAAAGTTCAGAAGGCGGTAGAGGGGGTCTGAGAGATAGGACAGCGGGAGGCAGTTCCACCCAAGGCATCCTATACGGTCCCCCAAGCACTGCCAGGAGCAATCCCTGAGTACAGAGCCAGGGGTTCAAGAATTTGCCTTGCCCATGACCAATCTCAGTTTGATCCCCAGCATATGAACCCCCAAGTGCCCCCATGAGTGACCTTTGGGCACAGGACCAGGTGTAAGCCTTGAGCACTACTGGGTGGTGGCCCCACTGGCTCCCTGAAATCCAGGAAACTGGGCAGCTCTTGTGCTTCTTAAAATAGCTTTAATGGGATAGGCTTTGCATGTCATAAAATGTACACATTCTGAGTAACACCCAAGGACAATGGAAACAAGGGGCGGGAGGAATGGTCCACGGTTGGAAGCCTATGTCAAAGGTTGGGGGAGAGGTCAGTTGGGATAGAGACGGGACCATTATGACAAACATGGTTGGAGGGACGGCTCTGGAAGGGAGATGTGTGCTGAAGGTTGGCAAAGGACCAAGCATGATTGTATTGCAATCCATGATGCACAATAGGAGAGAGGGAGGGAGGGAAGGAGAGGAGAAAGAGAGAGAGAGAGAGAGAGAGAGAGAGAGAGAGAGAGAGAGAGAGAGAGAGAGAGAGAGAGAGAGAGAGAGAGAGAATATAAGTTCATGGCAACAAGAAAACAAAACTCACTGTAAGCCCCCAGTGACCCGCGGGCGGGACTGTGGCTGAGGACAACCCGGGGTGCGGGGCTGAGGGTGCGCCCAGCTTCCTGGTCTTACAACCCCGTGGTAAATCCATAAAACAGACAAACCCCAATGTACTGTAATCCCAGCACCACCATACCAACACAACCACCCTGGGTGAGTCCATACCTGCCCCGGAAAAGGCCCGTAGGTGTTAGTCACTCTTTATCTGCGCCTCTGGGTGCGGTCCTGCCCCCAGGATGGGGCTCCCCGACCCCCCCCAACACACAGTTCCCCAGGCACCGCCCCCAGTGCAGGGAGCCCCCTGCCCTGGCCTCGCGCAGGGAGCGGACTCTGGGCGCACGCGCGAGCATCCTCAGGTGTAACCTCCAGGTGCTTAAGTTTCTGTTTCCTGGACCAGAGCTCTTCCCAGAAGGGGACGCTCAGTCGGGGCCCCAAAGGGTTTGGGCGGAGCCCAGCTGGGGGTGGGGTGGGTGTTTCTCTGTGGGTTACTGTGAGGTCTGCGGGTTACTGATTCCTTAGGCTGCCTCTGACAGCCCGACCAGCTGATGTTACTCTCAAGCAGTGCTGTCGCCTCTCTTCGGAGGCTTTGCAGGCAAACAGCACCATGCTTCCTTCTTAGTAAGACCAAAGAAAGCAGAAGCTCTGGCAGCTCGGTTGAGTATCCTTTTTAAGATTTCTGGGGGTCCTTACGTGGCAACAAAATAGAGGACAGAAGCAAGTGTAATCATGTTCCAAATAACCGCAAATATCTTGGGTGCAGCTATTAAACATTTAATACTCTTTTGTTTGGTTGGTTTGGAGGCCACACCTGGCTGTGCTCAGGGTTTACGCCTGGCTGGGGGCTTAGGGGACCACATGGGGCGCTGAGGATTTAACCTGGGGGGGGGGGATATATTCAGGACAAGTCCCTTCACTCCTGTGTGTCCCTCCAGCCTCTGTCACTGTCACTGTCCTCCCGTTGTTCATTGATTTGCTCGAGCGGGCCCAGTAACGTCTCCATTGGAGACTTTGTTGTTACTGTGTTTGGCATATCGAGTACCTCACGGGGGGCTTGCCAGGCTCTGCCGTGCGGGCGAGATACTCTCGGTAGTTTGCCGGGCTCTCCGAGAGCGGCGGAGGAATGGAACTCGGGTTGGCCATGTTGGCTGCGTGCAAGGCAAACGCCCTACCACTGTGCTATCCCTTTCCAGGTAGCAGGAAGTCGGAAAACTTCCTTGAGCTCTCTTTAGCACTGGAAAGTGTTTGAAAGCTTTCCTGGAACCTCCAAGCCCTACCCTGGTCTCCCACTCAGAGGTTTGCACTGACTGGCAGTGCTCAGGGGTCACTCCTGGTGGGCGGGGGAGACTGTATGGGATGCCGAGATTGAACCCAGGTCAGGTGTGTGCAAGGCAAGCACCCTACCCACTGTACTATTGTCCAGGCTCCATTTTTTTCCCCTTCATCTCATCTGGTGATGCTCGGAGGCTGCTCCTGGCTCGGTGCTAAGCACCACTTTTGATTCGGGACGTGGGGGAGACAGCACTTGGTCCAGTCTGTGGACCTCTCTAACACCCCCACCCCCACCCCCTGCCAAATTCTTCCTCGGAATATGAGTTGAGGAGAGGGGGAGAGAGAGAGAGAGAAAGAGAGAGAGAGAGAGAGACAGACAGAGAGAGAAAGAGACAGAGACAGAGAGACAGTCAGAGAGAGACATAGAGACAGAGACAGAGAGAGACAGAGACAGAGAGAGACAGAGAGCTGAGAGTTCAAACCTCAGGTGAAGGTTCAGGTGAACCCCAGAACATGTCTACCCCATTGCCTTTGCAAAGTTGGTTTATTGGACTCTGCCAAGTGGCTCTGGCCTGAGTTTTTTTTGTGACACACGTTCCTTGAGAAGCTCCCTCCATGGGACTCCCTCACTCTAACCTCCAGGGACTTGCTTCTGCTTTCACACGTTAGTGCACAACCAGCCTGGTGCCCCTCTCCTCAGCTATGGAATGCCTTGAGAAGGGGGCCTGTACTCCCATGAGCCAGGATTGAGTGTGTGTGTGTGTGTGTGTGTGTGTGTGTGTAAGAGAAAGAGAGACAACAGAGACAGGGACAGTGAGAGGACATGTTCAGAGAGAACGGGGGCTTCCCCAAAGGGAAGGGAACTGACCACATCCTGCTTGAGATGCAGGAGAATCTCCAAGACAGGAAAAAGTCAATATTATTATTATCAATCAATTTAGCGACTAAATATATTGCTTAAAATTGCTTAAATTTCTTCTCTCTGGTGTTTTTGATATTGATTTTTTGGAAATATGGTCATTCATAATCTCTTCTTTCATCGTTATCAAATATGATACGAGAACAGCAAACTTTCTCTTTATTTTTTTTTATTTTTTTATTTTTTTGGCCACACTCAGCTGAGCTCCCGGGTTACTCCTAGCTCTGCACTCAGAAATCACTCCTGGTAGTGCTCAGGGACCATATGGGATGCCGGGGATCGAATTCAGGTAGGTCACCTGCAAGGCAAGTGACTACAAACTGTGCTATGGTCCCAGCCTATCTCTTTAAGCAGGTAAGTAAAACACCAGAATTTAGTTCTAAAGCATTCGGTCTTTTTAAAAAACTTTTGTCCTGGAAATCCAAGGGTTCTTATGATTCAGTTACTAAATCTACAAAGTCCTCCTGTCCATAAATATTTGAAAGAGATAAAATCAAGTGAAGCATTGCAAAGCACAAAGAAATGAGACCAACCTAAGAATATATGTATGTGCATCGAAAAATAGTGAAATTAGAAAAGAACAACAACCTAAAGAAAACTCGTGAAATAATGGCCAAATCGGGGCACACTCTACCAAACCTATATTTATCCCTGGGTGAAACTTTCAGGCTCCCTCACAGGTCATATCCCACATTCTTGCTACAGACCTGTTGAACTGGACATTTTCTAAATTTAAAGCAATTCACTAAGAAAAAAACTGCAGAGCAAATAAGAAAGTCTCCCCCCACCCCCAGTAAGCTTTTAAAGAAGTAGATAACATCATAGAACTCACTGTTTCAAAGATGAGGTCTGTGCGAGGAGTGAAGGGGAGGACCTGTGGGAGGAAGAAGTAAAAGAGAACTGGTTGTAACGAAGAGCAGGTTCAGAGGTTTTATTGGCTAGATCAGCCAATTGTTTATTCTGTTTCTATTACTTGAAAACGAAACCATTTCCTACCAGAGAGGAAAGGGGTGTTCTTTCTGCGGTGTGTGGACCACCCACATTTTCTAAGGAGAAGGATATTTGATTTGTTAGTTTGTCTGACTGGTTTGAGCTGCCTTGAAGAATTTAAGAACCGAAAACAATTGTTTTCTTCCTTTTATCCAGCAAGCAGCTATGATTTGGTGGAACCTTATTGCCATCTTCTTACTGGGGAACTTAGAAGCAGTTGTTCTTGGGGGGAAAAAAGTTTTCTGAAATTGGGCCTAATTAGACATAATGTTTTGTTGGTTGGTTGGTTGGTTGGTTTGCTTGGGGGCCACACCTCGCGGTGCTCAGGGCTTCCTCCTGTTCTTGCACTTGGGCTGTAATGTGGTGAGGGCATCTTCCTTGAGTTTGGAACAGTTATTGCCTCCATTTGATTGACAGGGAAAATTGAAGTATAGAAATCTTAAGTGTCTAGGAATTGGCAGCTACGAATCCAGTCAAATAAAGCTCCGAACTGGGCACATAGGCGCTCCACGTACCACCGCATGTTCTTTTTTTTTTTGCTTTTTGGGTCACACCCAGCAATGCTCAGGGGTTACTCCTGGCTTTGCACTCAGGAATTACTCCTGGCGATGCTTGGGGGACCATATGGGATGCCAGGGATTGAACCCGGGTCGGCCGCATGCAAGGCAAATGCCCTACCCACTGTGCTATCTCTCCGGCCCACCACCGCATGTTCTTGCTGTGTCGTTCTGCTCTAGCTTTGCTCTAGCAGGAAAACGTTGCCATTCCAAGCCACCTTGGAGGTTGGTTTAACTTCTTAAAGGTTTAAATTGCAGAATCATAAACATAAAGACTATGAACAAAATTTTTTGAAGGATGTTAAAAAGAAACTGGATGTGATGTAGCTCAAAAAAAAAAAAGCAGGAGGTGGGGCTGGAGGGATAGCACAGCGGGTAGGGCATTTGCCTTGCATGCGGCCGACCTGGGTTCGATTCCCAGCATCCCATATGATTTCCTGAGCACTGCCAGGAGTAATTCCTGAGTGCAGAGCCAGGAGTGTGCATCACTGTACATCACTGGGTGTGACCAAAATAGCACTGTAGCACTGTCCTTACCTTGTTCATTGATTTGCTCGAGCGGGCTCATTAATGTCTCCATTGTAAGACTTATTGTTACTGTGTTTGACATATCGAATACGTCACGGGTAGCTTGCCACGCTTTGCCATGCGGGCGTGTCCGACAAGCTACCTCCTCACCCGAGAGGGGCGGAGGAATCAAACCCGGGTTGGCCGGGTTGGCAAAGCAAACAAACACCTACCGCTGTGCTATCGCTCCAGCCACAAAAAAATAAAATTTCAGTCCGATATCCCTGATGAACACAGACACAAAGATTCTCAACAATATACTAGCAATAGAATTCAACAACTCATCAAAAAGACCATACACCATGACCAAGTGGGTTCATCCTGGGGTTGGGGATGCAAGGATGGTTTAACATTTGCAAGTCAATTAACATAATATACCATATCAATAAACGAAAACATGAGAACTATGTGATCATCTCAATAAATGCAGATAAAACTTTTGACAAGATCCACCACTAATTCATGATAATAACTGTCAACAAAATGGGAGCCAAAGGAACATTCCTCAATATATAGTCAAAGTGAAAAGAAAAAAGAAAAAGCAGGAGGAGGAGGGACGTTGTGGTCAAACTGACATGGGTGAAATCCCGTTTCTGAGATTATTAGCGATATAATCTCTGACACCATACACATGACAAAGGGATAATATCCAAGATACATAAAGCAAGCACGAAACTCAACAGCAGCCATAGAAAACATCCTCATCCAAAAATGGGGAGAACAGAGATTCCCCAAACAGGCACTTTCCTAAAAAAGATATGTAGATGGTAACAGGTGTATGAGGAAGTGCTCATCATTACTGATGATCAGTAAGATGCCAATCAAAATGACAATCATCTATCATTTCACAGAAGTGAGAATAGCATGCACCTAAAAGCCCAGAAGCAACTGGCATTAGCAGGGATGTAGTGAAAAGGGAACCCACATTCACTGTTGGTGGGAATGACATCTGGTTCAGCCTCTATGAGAAACAGTATGATGTTACAGAAATCTGACCAAGAACCAGGGGCAAACACATGTGAGATCAGAGGGAGACCTATCTTTACTTACATATCCTCATTCCACTGGTTCATGCCAAAATGGGTGGGGCACAAACTCAATAGTTCAGATACAGAATTTTGATTCTTGGTATTTTGGGGTTGGGTGGGGTGGAGAAGTGGGGTTTGGGTCACATCTGATGATGCTCAGGGGTTCCTCCTGGTTCTGCACTCAGGAATCACTCCTGGTGGTACTCGGGGAGCCATACAGGATGCCGGGGATTGAACCCAAGCTGGCTGTGTTCAAGACAAGAGCCCAACCTGCTGTACTATTGCTGTTGCTCTGGTCCTCATAATTCCTAATTTTATGGGAACATTTTTCTCATCTAACATACACAGTGCTAACATAACAAATGCTTGATACAATCAGTGAGGGGAGCATTCTATTTTAAGTTCCACATAAACCTTTACTAATTGTTTCTGTGATCCCATTCCATTTCTGCTCAAGCAAACATATCGATCTGGTCCTTCTGCTCTGGCTATACTCTATGATTTATGACTATTAATTTTTGCCCAGTTTTCAGAATGGGTCGCTCAGAGATACTGTTTCTAGTTTCTAGCTTCTGCTCCAAATTTCCCCACTACACGGAGACTTCCTTACAAACTAAAATCACAAGTATCAGCAATTCCATTCTTTGCTTCTATACCAAGAGCACAAAAACATTAACTTGAAAACATCTATGCACACCTAATTTATTGCAGCTCTATTTACAACAGTCAGGATCTAGAGGGTATAGCACAGGGTCAGGCACTTACCTGGCATGCAGCCAACTGGGATTCACAGCATATGGTATATTCAACATCATTGAAAGCAACCTTGGAGCTTATTCCCCTCACCCCCAGATACCAGGTCTTCTAAGCAAAAAGAAAGATGTGAGGTGTGTGTGTGTGTGTGTGTGTGTGTGTGTGTGTGTGTGTGTGTAAGTAATGGAATGAAACTCAGCTCTAAGAAAAAATGATCTTGCATTTTGCTACAACATGAATAGCACTAGACGGTCATGTTAAGTGGAATGAATCAGAAGAACGACAAATACTGAAAAGTGCACTCATATGATGTAGGATGACATTGCTTTGTCCTTTTTCCCTTTCTCCACAAGGAACTTAGGTTTATCAGGTTGCATCCATCACAGTGCTACCGAATCATTCCCATTCCTTCGTTTATCTGTAACCACTTCTCTCTGCTCTCCTCCCCAACCAGTTAATCAGATTCCCGCCCCCTCCCCAATCAGTAACTGTTCATTTGTAAGGTCATATCCTTCTAGGACTCTGAAATTGTATTGTAAGTTAATATTGCCTCAAGAAGACAGCACAGCAGCAGCGGCGGTGGCTCTGTCTCTCCCTCCGCCAGCGTTCGGTAGTCTCACGCTGCTTCCCCCACTCCAGGGAGGTCGATGGTGATGGGCAGGTGAAGGAAGGAAACGAGGGCCAGGCTGGTTGGTCTTAGTTGCAGTTTATTCCAATCCTCTCTCCATTTATTCCTGTCTCTGTCCTCTGCCTCTTCCTCTGCTTCTTCCTCCCCCATGCTACTTCATTCTCCTTCTCCATGCCCCTTCATCCTCCTTCTCTGGAGTCTCGATTCTGATTTCGATCCCTCAGCCCACTCTTACAGTCTAGTTAAATCCCAAAGCATGAGGGGTTGGGGTAACAATTACACATAGGTGTGGTCACAATCAATAGGGGTAGAATTCTTTCCCTTGGGGAAAGCCCCTTCTAGGACAGATTGTCATTATCAGATAAACCCACCCTAGAGCAGAATCACCTGGGTGTGTTTCTCCTCTCCTTGTCCAACAAATATATAGGGCTGGAGCGATAGCACAGCGGGTAGGGCGTTCGCCTTACAAGCGGCCAACATGGCCGACCCGAGTTCGATTCCTCCGCCCCTCTCGGAGAGCCCAGCAAGCTACCGAGAGTATTCGATATGCCAGACACAGTAACAACAAAGTCTCCAATGGAGACGTTACTGGGCCCGCTCGAGCAATATAGGAATATATAATATAAATCATTTTGTATGGATACAGTAAGAAATACCTTTAACTTAGAGAATTGCCCTCCTAGGGCCATCTCAATCTCAGACTACAGTGCTCAGGTCAGATAGTCTTTCCTACCCCTAGCAGGATCCTAGTCTCATCGTTACTTTTGGATCATGACAGCATTTGTCTATGATCAAACTCCTAACTTATAGTTAAGAATCGTGGCACTTTGGCCTGGCCCCTTTCGATGCCAGGGTAGCTCACCGCTTGCCCTGGGTCCATTCAGTCCCTCATTGGGACCTTGCTTTTGGGGTGTTAGGAACTAAGGGCAACTGAGGTTTAAGTCGAGAAAGCAGATGCCCAGGAGTGAATCATATTCAAAGTCAATTAAATCCTAAGTTACAAAGCATAATGTTAACAGTCTTCCTGTATCTATACAAAAAGGGCATTGCTTAAAAGTAAACTGTTCATAAGGCATAAGGAGAGGAGAAAGGCAATATTTCACTCTTACATATAAAATCATAGATTTCTGAGGAATCTAACCTTACAAGTTAATAGAGTCTGATTAGGGGGAAAGCTGATTAACTGGTTGGGGAGGAGAGCAGAGAGAAGTGGTTATAGATAAATGAAGGAATGAGAGTGATTCAGTAGCACCGTGATGGGTGTAACCTGATAAACCTAAGTTCCTTGTGGAGAAAGGGAGAAAGGACAAAGCAATGTCATCCTACACTATATGGTACATAAAGTCAGGAAGCAGAGGGATAGGCCACGGTCAGTGATAAAGCAGTGCTCTGCTTCTTTTTCTCTCCTTCCTCTTTCCTTCCCTTTACCATGGTGGGGTGTCAGAGGATGCAATCTTGGTTGCAGTGGCAGAGCTGTGACTTGCTGTGTGAGGATGTGGCTGGGATCACGCTGTGTCCTCACATCCAGAGCCAGGCCCTCTGCCACCGAGCCCCTTCCCAGACACTGGTGCTCAGGTTTTTACATTTTTTTTTTTTAAATTTTACTTTATGTGTGCTGGGGTGAGAATATAGCAGGTAGAGCAAGTAAGGTGCTTGCCTTGCCTGCAGCCAACCTGGGTTCAGCATCCCACAGAGTCACTTGAGCACTGCCAGGAGTAATCACTGAGTGCAGAGCCAGGAGTAACCCCTGTGCATTGCTAGGTATGACCCAAAAAGCCAAAAAGAACTGAATAGTGAAAAAAAGTGATTGGTTTCTTTTTCTTCTTTTTTTTTTTTGGTGGTGGTGGTGTGTGTGTGGGGGGGGGGGGGTCCTACCTGGGGTGTTTAGGGCTTACTCCTGGCTCTGTGTTCAAGGATCACTCCTGGCTGGGATTGTGGGATCATCCAGGGTGCCTGGAGTCAACTCGAGCAGGTTATATGCAAGGCAAGTGTCCTGCCCACTGTCTTATCTCAGAAAAGAAAAAGAACCTCCAAATAAAAAGAGCATTCCTGAAAAAAGAGTGCTGTTACATGTCCAGTTTTGACATTAATAAAGAAATAAGGGGGAAAAAGGTATGACGTTATGACATGAAGCTACTCTTTGTCTTGTGGCCAGACAGTGAGGTTCTTAGCTGGGACCAGGTGTGAAAAATGGGAGGGGCCTAACTCCTAGTCACTAGACTTAATTCCATCCAGACCTGCAGCTGTGCCTGTCAAAGCTGGGGGAAGCGTCGGGAGGGATACTTGCATGGACTAGGGCATGGGCTACTGGTCCAAGATAAGAGGCGAAACCATCCATCACTTAAAGTAGATGAAGATGGCTTCCAAGTAACAGGTTATAAGCAGATGGTTGTCTTCATGGACTGGTGATAATTATGCTAGGAAAAGGATTGAGAATGAAGGATACTGACTCCAAAAAAAGAGTCTTTCTTGGGGGGGGGAGGTGATAGAAGGGCACTGGGCCATACCTTGTGGTTCTCAGGGACTCTTCCTGGCTCTGCACCCAGGGGTGACCTCTGGCAGTGATCTGAGGACCTGATGTAGTGTCGTATCAGGGACTGGATCCCGGATCAGGGCACAGCACATGCGAGGCGCGTGTCTCACCCCCTGTACTGTCTCTTCTGCTGAGAGTCTTTCCCAAAGCTTTTCTCTGACTGGGAACTTGGCATGAAGACTCCGGGTGAAAATCCTAGTTCTGTGCTTCTCTACCTTTCTTTCTTTGATAATTCTTTTGAGTATACAATGATTTCCAGTACTTTTGCTAAACAATCATAGCTGAAATACAAAAAAAATTAAGAAAAAAACAGACTAGGTGTCCCCAGGATGTGTGACTTTGGTATCATGTGTATTATTTCTTTTTCTTTCTTTCTTTCTTTCTTTCTTTCTTTCTTTCTTTCTTTCTTCCTTCCTTCCTTCCTTCCTTTCTTTCTTTCTTTCTTTCTTTCTTTTTTCTTTTTTGGATCCCACCCAGCAATGCTCAAGGGTTTCTCCTGGCTCTGAGCTCAGGAATTACTCCTGGCAGTGCTTGGGGGACCATATGGGATGTCAGGGATTTAACCCGGGTCAGCTACATGCAAGGCAAATGCCCTCCAGTTCATGAATTATTTCAAGATGAGGAAAGAAGGTCCTGTAAGCCCAGAATTTTACCATTTCCTTAACCACCTGGAGCACCAGTTCACAAAACGGGCAATTCAGCCCCTGGCATGGAATGGTTCAAGGGTGCTGGAGGAGAGCTGTAATGTTTCCTACAATTTGTAACATTTATCATTGGATAAATCATCGGACGAGCCTCATGCATGAAGGAACTGGCAGAGGAACCTAGGTGTGCAGGACCCGGGGCTGATATCTCCAAGCCTGCTCAAATCTGGACTGGGCCTCCTCCACCCAGATCCCCCATCTTCCAGTGACTAGGCATTACACCCACCAACTTCCCCCGGCGCCATGTTATCCCATCAATGGCCAAGACCTGGAGACTACAAAACCAAGCTTCCGGAATCGAGTTTATAGTTTTATAACATCTTATTATCTAGTTCTCACTCTTGGAGAACCCGGCAGGCTACTGAGAGTATCCTGCCCACATGGCAGAGTCTGGCAAACTCCCCGTGGTGTATTCAATATGCCAAAACCCAGTAACAATGATGGGTCTCATTCCCCTGACCCTGAAAGAACCTCGAATGTGGCACTTTCTAAAATTTCAGGGTTAGGGAGAAGGAGACTTTACTGGTGCCTGTTTGAGGAAATTGATGAACAACAGGATGACAGTGACAGTGACCATCGGATGAAGACAGGCAGGGAAGATGAAGAGCAACTCTAAGTTAAATTCTCCAGAAACTTCTGGGTGTGCTAACTACAAAAATTCACCCTCAGCACAGCACACCCGACAGGGAAGGTGTGTAGAAGCCCACCAAGTTCAACGAGTGAAAACCATAACAGAGAGCTCAACCAACACCAACTCTGTATACCCTCCCAGAATGACGTCAGTGACACCATGCTGAGGGCTAGCATGAGCTTAGGGACACAAAGGGCACAGATAGCAAAGCACAAGAAAGTGTCGGACCCGAAAGAACACTACAATCAGAAATGACAGGAAGGAAGATGATGGTCAGTGACATAAACAACTCAGCCGAGGCTCTGAATACCAGCAGCCAAGGAAAAGATGAAGTAGCTTTATGATGAGATGCAGGAAACCTCCAGAAAACAATAGATGATAGAAAAGTCTGAAAATAAATCAACAGTTGCATACCAGAGAACTATAGGGTAAGCTCAAGAGAAACAAAGTTAAAAATCACTGGAGTCCATGAAGAAGGTAAATTTAATAAATAATAGTTTGGCTTGAGGATAGTACAGCAGACAGGGCATTTGCCCTGCATGCGGCCAACCTTGGTTTGATCCCCAGCATCCCACATGGTCCCCCAAGCACCATTAGGATTAATTCCTGAGTGCAGAGCCAGGAGTAATCCATGAGCATAACAGCCAAAAATTGACCCTAAAAGCCAAAAATAAACATAGATAAGAATTTTTCAGAGTTGAGGAAAGCAGGCCCAGAGATCCAGGAGACCCAAATGACTCCAGAAAAAATAGACTCAAATACAAAAATTCTAAGACACAATGTAGTTAGAATGACAAAAGCCAAAGATAGAAATAGAATACAGAAAGCAACAAGATCAAAACAGGAACTTACATACAAAGAAAAGCCCAGAAGAGAATGAAGGGATATAGTTTAAAAAAAAAAAAGAAAACCAACAACAAACAAAAAACCAGTCTCCCAAAATAAACTCTTTATCAAGAATACTCTATCCAGCTAGATCATCATTTATATTCGAGGGAACAATGCTGATCTTCTTGGCCAGGAAGCAGTTTAGGGAAATCTTAACCTTGAAACCAGTTTTGCAAGAAGCCTTGAAGGAACAGAATTTCCTTAAATGCCTGAAGTCAGAGGGGGAAAAATCTGTGGCCATCATTTTTGATATATTGACTATGTTTGTTCCTTCAAAGTGTTCTATTTTGTTTATAACTCAGCCCCCATTTCCTGATGAATACAGAACCAAAAGGTCAATCAGGAAAAAAAATTAAGGTTGCAAAAAAATAGGATCAGAGTGATACGGAGAGTAGGGCACTCACCTTGCATGCAGTTGGCCCAGGTTAGATCCCTGGCGCTCACAGAGTCCTCCTCTCCCCAGCCATGGTGTTGGCAGGGTCACTGAGAGACTCTACAGGAAGGAAGAAGGAAGGAAGGGCAGCTGCTGACCAGTACACTCTAGAACAAACCATGGAATGTCCAGGGGGGCTGGTCCCCTGAGGCATGCTCAGACTTATCTACAGACCTAAACTGAGCAAGGGTTGGACTCTGAGGGGATGGGTAGGTGGCCCAATGTTCAGGCTCTGGGCAAGAAGAGTTGTCCTTATCTAATCTTGATTTTTGACCTGGTTTCATTGTCTCTATAGAGGTTTCCCATGTGCATGTAATTGAATCTATTTTTTGTCTATAAATCTACCTGATATTTATCTGATTACTCAATTAACAGGAGACCAGAGGGAAGAAGTTTTCTTTGATCTCCAATGCAACAAATTGAGAAAACATGCAATAATTAAAAAAAAAATACGGTAATCTATTTTCACTTCACATTCTGTTTTAACAAATGCTAGTAATACTTTCAGTGGATTGTAATATATCAATCACAGCAACCTCTACTTTCATTTAAAAAACAGGAGCATCACAAAATGATCATTCTTACATGTGCAAGCTATAGTCTATCCAATTCAGTGTTCTAATGGATTCCTATGGGTCTCCATTCCCTGGAAGGCAGATGGGTGGATGGGGATCAGATTCTGGCAATGAGGTTCCTAGGAAATAATAAAAGCAGGATGTGATCTAAAGAACTTGTGTTGCCACCAGCCCCCAAATAGACCAGAAAACTTGAAGGCTGCCACCCCCTTGGGGATGCAGGAACTGAGTTCCAAGAGGGCTGCACATGGAAGCCTGGCCAACACCCAGGACCCAGGGGAGGAGAGATGAGAGTGGGGGTAAAAGGAAAAATACAGGAATTAGGAAGAAGAGCACGGAGCACTCGGAGCTCCTCCCCCTGAGAAGAGCCTAGAAACATACTCCACATACACCAGATCCTCAGGTTGGGGTGGGGGGGGGGTTGGGGAACCTTCTGTGAAACCAGCCTTGTGAAGGCAAGTGCAGTGCACCCCACTCCGGTCTCTCTCCCCTCTGGAGTAGCCCAGTATCTCTGTCTGTCTCTCTCTGTCTCTGTCTCTCTTTGCCTCTATCTCTGTCTGTCTGTCTCTCTCAAATGATTTCACTTCACTGTTTGCTCCTGAATTTCTTTTCTGGGAAGGTAGATGATGAACAAAGAACAGTTCCTCCCTCCAGCCTGAGTCCATGGTTCCCAGAAAACCTAGTGGGGTCATGTTCCCACACCCATTAGACCGAGTGGACTCTGGGGACAGTTTGACAATTGCCCAGAGGGGCTGGTGGGACGCTAATGTCCCTGCAATGCACCACCTCCTGCCCCTCCCCTCAGTCCTTCCTGGGAGATGGGGCAGGGCCAGTCACAGACTCTCTCCCGTCTCTCCCGCCACGTCATCTGTGGCTCCACGTAGGATGCCGACTCCACCTGGATACAGGAACAATGTTTTGAGAGTCCAAGTGCCTTGGCCAGGATTCCTTGTCAGCCATTATAAAAGTTTTTCTGAGTTCCCTGCGTGCTTCACAGACCCGTGTCAGTTCTGCGGGCCTCCTGGGCTTGCTTTAAGGCTCCAGATAGCTCCAAGGTAATTTCTTACCCATAGGTGCTCATTTAAATAGAAAAAAAAAATCCACAGACAAGCTTTTCTTTCTTTTTTTTTCTTTCAATTTTTATACATTTTATTTTCATAAAAGTAGTTCAGAGTAGCTCATTACAGATAACATTCAAATACCAATCCCACCACTAGAGCACTTTCCCACCACAATAAGAAGGAAGTGTGTGAAGGCTGTTGTATTTCATTCTTATAATCATATGGACTACATATAAACTTTTTTAAGCCCGAATATAAGAGAATGCAAGCAAGTATGTTAAAACCAAACACATGTGTACTACTTTTGGTAAGTAAGTGGGTTAGAGTATAAGAGGTCATTTGCGGCCGTGAATATGGCCATGCGCTCCAGAAAATTCTGTAGTGTTCTCTTCTGGGAGCCTTGGTTTATAGTCTCTGGGTCTTGGCCCTTGATGAGATTACATGGCACGGGGTGGTGGGGTGCAGTTTGTGGGTGTAACTGTCACGCTACTGGAAAACTGGGGTGCTGGGGGGAGGAGGCCCCGTCCTGATCTGAGACAAGCTCTTCTTTGAGTGTCAGAAATTTTACAGTGCTCTTCTCCCTCTTCAATTTGTATTCCCCCTGTGCTACTAGGATTGTTTTCCCCTTAAGGAGGAATTTTTATTTCATAACAGTCTTTTACTGATCACCCTGTCATACAGCGACAAAATTGGGCATATGTGTTAAATTCATTTCCCCCTTTCCCTCCATTTCTTATAATCATATGGACTACATATAAACTTTTTTAAGAAAAAAAATCAAGTTTTTACAATTGCCAGTACACAATTGTTCAAAACCAACATGACACTGGTGCTATAACACGAGAGCAGAAGCACTTGCATATGGCTTCGTTGGCTGGCTATGACCCTGGTTTGATACCCCATGACTGCATTTGCCCCCCCCCCCCCAAGCATATCGGCATCACTCCCGAACACAGAGCCAGGAGCAGGCAGGGAGCACTGCTGGGTGTAGCTCAAACTAACAAAACAAAGAGTCATGCAGATATTATATGGTCATTCACCATAAACTCTTTCTTTCTTTCTTTCTTTCTTTCTTTCTTTCTTTCTTTCTTTCTTTCTTTCTTTTTCGGTCACACCCAGCAATGCTCAAAGGTTACTCCTGGCTCTGCACTCAGGAATTACTCCTGGAGGTTCTTGGGGGTCCATATGGGATGCCAGGGATTGAACCCAGGCCGGCCGCGTACAAGGCAAACACCCTACCCTCTGTAGTATTGCTTCTGCCCCTGAACTATTCATTTCACTAGTGAATCCCTTCACCCACAATTCCTATGGTTATGGGGGTCAGCGCAGGGCCCTGACCAGTCTCAGGGTTCCCACCAAGGTGGGGTCAGGCTTGTGAATATTTACAGGAAGTGGAGGTGGTGGTAACATCTGTGAAAAAGAAAGAGGAAGGAGAGATGGTGGGTGCAGCCAGAGGGGCTGATCGTATCCCTGGCCAGTTGGACAGCCCTGTCCTTTCTGGAGGAGAATCTGCTGTGCTTCAGCAAAAAATGACTACGGAGTGGAGGGGTTTAAAACAAGCACAAAAAATGTCTATCACCTAGTTTAACTCGACATTTTGTAATAAAATGCATCCTAGTAATACTTTCAATTCATTCCAAGCCTCCACTAACTCTGCAAAAATGAAAAAGAGTCAGGGTTTATCAGTTCTGCACACAGGGGTTATTCCTGATGAGCTTGGGGGACCATATGGGTGTCAGGGATCAAACCTGGGTTGGCCGCATGCAAGGCAAATGCCTTATCCACTGCACTATCTGTCTGCATCACCATCCTTTTTAAAAAAATATATATAGAAAGATAGAAAGATAGATAGATATATAGATAGATAGATATTGGGGCCACAGTCGTCAGTGCTCAGGGGTCATTCCTGGTTCTGCATTCAGGAATTACCCTGGTGGTGCTTGGGGGACCATATGGAATACTGGGGATTGAACCCAGGTAGATCACATACCAGGCAAGTGCCCTGCCTGCTGTATTACCTTTCTGATCCCATAAAAAGATTTTCTAGGGGCTGGAGTGATAGCACAGTGGGTAGGGCATTTGCCTTGCATGTGGCCAACCCGGGTTCGATTCCTAGCATCCCATATGGTCCCCTGAGCATGAACAGGAGTAATTCCTGAGTTCAGTGCCAGGAGGAACTCCTGAGCATCGCCAGGTATGACCCAAAAAAAAAAAAATAAAAAAAAGATTTTTCTATGCAAATACAGAAACTTGAAAATTACAAATTAATAAGAAGGAAAAATACAAAAAAGTAGTGAATATATTTCAACTAGCAATAATGAGAATTTGTTTTTTTATGTTTATATTTTTTTATATTTCTGAAACTTTCTATGATGCTTGTGCTTTCGTTCTGTAAAAAAAGAAATGTTATTTTATTTTGTTTTCTCAGAACAGGGTCGTCTAACTTTTATAAGGGGCCAGTTAGAAAGTATTCTTGGCTTCATGGCCCATGTCTCGGCATCTTGCTCTATCATTGTGCAAGATACCATCGATAATATGTGAATGCTGGCCACTGCATTCATTCCAATAAACCTTTACTTACAAAATTAGCAGTGAACTGGATCCAGCCCTTGGCTGTAGTTGGCTGAAGTGTCCTGTAGCCATGGGAAGAGGAAAAAATGGAGTTAGAAGAGAATGTTGGTTCGAGACTAGGACAGTTCTCTGGTGTCACAGTGATTCGGTAAGAAGGAAGCCTGAGGATGCTCCTTGGAAGGATAAACCTGCTTGAGCAACCTCCGGAAGTGGAGAGGGGGCCCAGGACCAAGGCTAAGAGGAAGCCAGCAGTCGGAGCAGAGCTCCCACCAGAGGAGGGGGCGGATGCGGCCATATCCTGTCCTTTCTGAGAACTTCCTGACTCTTGGACATCACAAGATGCTCCAGGTCTACCTGGTAACTTTTGTTCTCTGACCCTGAGCCCTTTCACTAGATGATTCTATTTATAAACCAAGATCTGGGTGCTAGGTGGGTTCCCTGCCTTTGGGTTGTCATTATTTCCAGGCTCCACCAGTAAAGCTAGGACATAGGTGTATATTTGCACATATAATCAGTAAGTGTACAGATGTTTACATAGGCGTAATAAATTCATCTTTATCATTCAAAATCACTTCATACTAATACTTCGAATTCAACCCAAGAGTTAATTCTAAGCTTTCTTCTTGCCTTACTTGTAAGTTTTTGTTCAAAAAAGTAACACTTTCTATCCACAATATAAAAATATACCTATTTGTCTCAACTTTGGTATGTATATACAAGATGGTTTCAGAATTGCTAACACCTAATCATTTCAGAATTAATAATACCTAATAATGTGATAAAACATGATAGGGTTATATAAAATTCTTTTGTTTTTTTCACTTTGGAGTATTCGGTCCAGATACAGTTTTGAGTGCCATGGATGTGGCTTAGTAATAGAGTATGTAGCTTGATTCCCTAGTACACACACACACACACACACACACACACACACACACACACACACACGCATGCATACACACGAGCGCACCACTCACTCACTCCCCAACCACACGCTACTATTTTCCAAAGTTAAGTATCTTAATTCTTTCCTTTCTTTATTTCCCTCTTTTTGGAGGGGGATGCATATTAGGTGGTGTTCAGGGCTTTCCCCTGGCTCTGCATTCAGATATCACTTCTGGCAGCCTTGGGGGACCACATGGGGTGTTCAGGATTAAACCTGGGTCAGTCGCATGCAAGGCAAATGCCCAGTTCTTTCCTTTATTTTTTTTCTTTTTTTAAATTCTTTCCTTTCTTATTCCATGGTTTCTAACTTACTATTCTCCTGTATGCACATAAACGTGCATCACTTAATTTGGTGGTTTATTTGGATGAGGAGAAAATACAACAACAAAAAGTACTGAATCAAAATAAGAAGCAGATTGGTAGTGGAAGTGGAGATGAAAAGACAACTGGTAAGTTTTTCTAAAGGAAAAGTATTCTGAAAAAGAAAATCCTCTGCGATTCGTGGGGATGGTTGCGTAACTCAGTGAATACTCCCAAACCCATGCTCGGTTGATGTACTTTGAATGGGAACACGTTTTATGGTATGTGACTTATATGGTGAATATTAAAACATTGTGAGTAATTAAAAAGTTCTTTTCATTCTTTTTGTAGGGGAAGATCCCAAGGAGCGCTCAAGGGCCTGGGGACTACCCTCAAGTCCTCTGGGTCAGCCAGGATGGGTGGCCCGGGACCATCCCTGAGTACTTGATACTGTTTGGGCCCTGCAGTGCCAGGGACACCCGCCCCACCCGCAGTACTGGGGGTCACGAGAGGCCCCCTGGCCCCTCCTACGGTTGTACTTTGAGCCTGGAGCTTTACTTTATTAGATAAATTTTTATAATCAGTGTCTATAATGTGTAAAGCTCTCATTCATAGCCTACAAAAAGCTAGATTCTTGTAAAAACTATTATCAATGGGGGTATTTTTGTTTTGTTTTGTTTTGCTTTTGGGTCACACCCAGCAGAGCACAGGGATCATTTTTGGCTCTGCACTCAGGAGTTACTCCTGGAGGTGCTCAGGGGATCATATGAGATGCTGGGAATTGAACCCGGGTCGGCCGCATGCAAGGCAAATGCCCTACCCACTGTACTATCTCTCCAGCCCCTCAATGGGTATTTTCTGATCCAAATATTTTATATATCTTTATTTTTTATAGAAAAATTAGGCATTTCCAGATATAAATGAAGGCAAGCTTCTATTCCTTAACAGGCTTATATCAGGCCATGTATAAAATGCTTTTTCATTTTCTCTGCTTGGACCTATGGCTATAAACATTGCTGGAAGTCATGATAGTTTTCAGATTAACTAACGTCCCAAAAGGATGCAGATGGCAAAGATTATTTTGGTTAATTATACTTTGTTTTATAGCTAAAGCATGCAAACAAAAATGCAAATAATTAGCTTAATGGGACTAGCAGATTGAGAGTCTATACCCTCTGTGCCTTCTGCATGTGCAAGAGCACTTTTTGACAGTACCAGAGAAATAATCCAGCTCACGTAACTGTCTTCCTCTCCAAACACTGGCAGAGGGGGAAGAGAAATGAAACAAATAAAATCCAAATGATGTATAATCGCTTGGTGAAATAGAATTCCATATCACAAACTAGTTTCTGTGAAAATCTATTTCTGTAATTAGACCTTCATCCACTTCTAGTTTTTGCCAGAAACGTAAGCTAGTTTCTGTCTGGTGGAATTATATTCCCAGAAAGCTGGGAACTTCCAACACAATTGGAAAATATGGCTTCCTGGACGGGCTAGAGCGATAGCACAGCGGGTAGGGCGTTTGCCTTGCAAGTGGCGAACATGGCCGACCTGAGTTCGATTCCTCTGCTCCTCTCGGAGAGCCCGGCAAGCTATCGAGAGTATCTTGCCTGCATGGCAAAGCCTGGCAAGCTCCCCGTGACGTATTCAATATGCCAAACACGGTAACAATTGTCACAATGCAGATATTACTGGGCCGCTCAAGCAAGTCGATGAGCAACGGGAGGACAGTGACAGTGACAGAGGCTTCCTGGCAGTGCTCACTGCAGAGTGGGTCAGATTGCTCTCCCGAGTGAACTGAATCTTCAGTGGAAATTTCTAACTCCAGAGTCAATGCTTTTCCATAGCAAGAGAAAAACTCTTTTTCTTGGGGTTACACTATCCTGGGGGCTGGAGTGATAGCACAGCGGGTAGGGTGTTTGCCTTGCACGTGGCCGACCTGGGTGACCTGGGTTCGATTCCTCCGCCCTTCTCGGAGAGCCTGGCAAACTACTGAGAGTATCCCACCCGCACAGCAGAACCTGGCAAGCTCCCCATGATGTATTCGATATGCCAAACACAGTAACAACAAGTCTCACAATGGAGATGTTACTGGGCCCGCTTGAGCAAATCGATGAACAATGGGAGGACAGTGCGACAGTGCAGTGCTACACTATCTGCATATTCCAGACGTATAACAGGTTCAACTTTCTTTCTGGAACTTGAGAACTCCCTTTGGGGAGAGTCTAGATATTGAGAGAGAGAGAGAGAGAGAGAGAGAGAGAGAGAGAGAGAGAGAGAGAAGAGGGAGGGAGAGAGGGGAGGGAAAGAGAGAAGAGGGAGAGGGAGAGAGAAACAGAAGAGAGACAGAAAAATAAGGCTCATGACAGAGGGGAGAGAGAGAGAGAGAGAGAGAGAGAGAGAGAGAGAGAGAGAGAGAGAGAGAAGTGTCTCCTATCTCCCATAGAGACAGACTGAAGGGTGGTGGGAATGTGCATTGGTGAATGAGATGGGGGTTGTGACACTGTATTGTAGGAAAACATTGGTTTGTACTTTCTCCCTGGCCTCAGGGAGCTTAGGTTTATTGGGTCACACCCCTCACAGTGCTCTCAAGGCACTCCCATTCCTCTCTATTTATCTTTAACCTCTTCTCTGTGCTCTGCTTCCCCAACCAGTTAATCACCTATTTCCCCTAAGCAGTTCCTGTGACTTGTAAAGTCAAATTCCTCAGAAATCTCTGGATTTGTATTTGTAAGTGAAATATTGCTTTTTCTCCTTCCCTTATGTCCTTTTGCATAGTTTACTTTATAGCAATGTCTCTTTTGTGTAGACACAGGAAGACAGTTAATTTTATGCTTCTGTAACATGGGAGTTAATGGACTCCAAATAATATTCACTCCTGGGCATATGTTTTCTCGACTTAAGCCTCAATTGCCCTTCTAGGGTTAGGAAAGACTAATCTGGCCTGAGCACAGTGGTCTGAGATCTGTAGCGAGATGTTCCCAGGAGAGTCACCCCACAATCTTAATGTATCTCTTACTGTGTCCATACAAAATGACTAATATTATCAAGAAGTAGAATTAAGATGAATGTTTAAATGGTTGTTGGACTAGGGAAAGGAGAAAATCACCCCTAAGGTGGTATTTCACCCTTAGGTGGGTCATCTTTCTGGATGAGAATTTGTTCTAGGAGAAGCTTCCCCCTGAGGGAAGGACTTTACATCTGTTGATTGTATGATCACACCTATGTGTAATTTCTACCCCAGCCCCTCATGATTGGGAAATATAACTAAGGCTGTAAGAGGGGCAGGAGGAGGAGGAGAATCCAGATAAGATTGGAATAAACTGCAACTGATCACCAACGAGCCTGGCCTTCGTTTTCTCCTTCATCCGTCCGCCCATTGCCATCAGCTGTCCAGAGTGGGGGAAGTGGCCAGACCACCGCACGCAGGTGGCAAGAGAGGGCTGCGGCTTTGAATTTATTTTTTGAATACACATTGTATGACTGAGACTCCATCATAAACAACTTTTAAACTGCATGTCTCACAGTGACTCCATTAAAGGAAAATATTTAATCACTGAGTCACATCCCCAGTCTCTGTGACTTGAAATGCTGTAAGTAGACCTTTATTCTGGTCCTTTCTACTTCGTTGGCTAGTACTTTGGATTTCCTGACTCGTGAGAGTCTTCAGATGCTTTTCTTTCTCGGCTCCATCTGTCAGTTTCAATTCTGTCATCTCTATGTTTACTTACACATTTTTAATAATGGTCAAATTTTCCATCTCATTCTGTTCTTTTATCCATTGAAGCCTTTAGCAATTTACTGCATGTAATTCATCTTATCATATCCATTTAACAAAGGCCTTGCCAATGACTGGGGGTTGCTTTTCCAATCGCTGTATAATTATTAACTAAGTTCTCTGAACAGCCCTCTGCGCAAACAATATTATTAGTCTTATTTTATGAGCAGTGAAATGTTTGAACAATGTAGCAAAGATCGCGAAATTAGTTAATTGATGAATCAGGACATTTGTTGAGCTCTGCAGTTTCTATTCACTTTTCTTGATCTTCTTCCTTTCCCCTCTTTAATTATGTTTCTTAGTATTAGTTGCGGTTTCGGTGTTGATTCCTTCCGCTCACCCTTCTAAACTTTCTCCCTCTTGGCGCCAATGTCCAGGTGTTGTGTAGACTGTCTGTGTCCCTGTGTCCCGGAAACTTCTCTTGATTTCTCTGCAGGGTTTGCTTGATTCCGGGTCATCCTTTGACCTGGCTTTCACTCTCATTTTGGCGAATCACATTCAAATCTAACTTCCTAAGACAGAATGGTATGGAAAATACATGTTACAGTCCTCTGTACATTAAAAAAAAAAAGAAAAAAATAAGGTATGCTTCCCTCTTGCTTCATAGTTTAATAAATTTGGAATTCTGTTTACAATATATTTCCCCAAGAGAGGGGTGAGGTGGAAGGATGATCTGACTCAACAGATGGGGAAAAAGAAATAGAAAATGATGTAAACTGAGAGTCAGAATCAGTAGGCAGATAACCCCAGCTTATCAATAACTGCATTAAATACTTAAGACACAAAATAATCAGATTTTTTTTTTATTTTTGGGTCACACCTGGCGATGCACAGGGGTTACTCCTGGCTCATGCACTCAGGAATTACTCCTGGCAGTGCTCAGGAAACCATATGGGATGCTGGGAATCGAACTCAGGTCGGTGGCGTGCAAGGCAAATGCCCTACCCGCTGTGCTATTACTCCAGCCCCCCCCCCCCCCGATCAGATTTTTTTAATAAATTTTTTGAGGGGTCACTCCTGGTGATGGTCAGGCTTTACTCCTGGCTCTACATTCAGGAATTACTCAGGGGACCATATGGGATGCTGGAGATAGAACCCAGGTTGGCCACGTGCAAGGCAAATGTCCTCCCCACTGTGCTATCGCTCCAGTCCCAATTAGATTTTTCAAAATTTATTTTTAATTGGAATGTTTTAAATGTGTCATTGTGAATCACAAAAGTATTCATAACTGCCTTTCAGGCGTGCTAGGCTCCGACACCCCCTCCAGCAGCCTAAGTTTCCTTCCCATCCCTCTTCCTTTCCATAAGGTACGGTGTTTGCACACTGGGGTCACGGGAGGGTCATGGGAGCCCACCTCCCCCTGCCGCTTGCACACAGTAGCAGGGGACAGCCAAGGGGACAACAAAGGCTGTCCCCTTTTGAGGGAGAGTGAGATCAAGGAACCGCAAGAAAGACTCGCACTCCTGGAGCCTCTGCAGGGAGAAGCCTGCATTTATTGCAAGCAAGGTCAGGTTTATATACCTCAAGAAACAGGGAACCAACTTTTTTTTTTTTTGCTTTTTGGGTCACACCCGGAGATGCACAGGAGTTACTCCTGGTTCATGCACTCAGGAATTACTTCTGGCGGTGCTCGGGGGACCATATGGGATGCCAGGGATCGAACCTAGGTCGGCTGCGTGCAAGGCAAACACCCTACCCGCTGTGCTATTGCTCCAGCCCCGAAACAGAGAACCAACTTTTTGTGGGAAACAGGGAACAAACTTTTCGTGGGGATATTCAGCACAAGCTTGCAAAAAAGGCTTTTGGATGTTGTGGTTTGTCATTCCTTCTTGGCCAGGGGTCCTGTTTGCTCAATCGTCCTCTGCGAGGTGACTGAGGTGAGAGGTGACCGAGGTGACCGGATGCCATGGCCGGCTGCTGGGGGAAAGGGAGGGGAGAGGTCCTGCTGGCAGGAAATCAGAAGGGGAAGCTCTGGAGGGGAGGAGATACTCACTGTCAGGGTAAGCCTCCTGGCACCATCCTCAACCCCAGTCACCCCTCAGTTGCTCCTTGCAACGCTGCACAAGTTTACAGACTTGCTACTTATGGAGCATCACGCGGATATGATCAGGGTTTAAGACAAACAAAAACTCTGGCTAGACAATCTTTTTAAATGTGTTTATTATTTTATCCTATTTATTTATTTATTTATTTATTTTTCGGTTTCAATTATACAATGATCAAATACCCATCCCTCCGCCAGTGCCCATTTCCCACCACCACGGATCCCAGTATCCTTCCCACCCCCATCCCCCCCATCCCACCCTGCCTCTGTGGCAGGGCTCTCCCTTTTGTTCTCTCTCTCTTATTGGGTGTTGTGGTTTGAAAACGAGGCAATGGGTGATGATCATGTTTGGTCTATAGTCTACTTTCAGCATGCTTTTCCCATCCTGGGAGGTTCCTCTCAACACTCTTTATTTGGTGCTCCCTTCTCTATCTGAGCTCCCTTTTCCCCTAGTATGTGTGGCTGGCCTCCAAGCCATGGAGTAAAATTCTTGGTACAAATCTCAGCCATTCTTGGGTGTTAGTCTCCTATTTTGTTACTTTATGTTCCCCTATTTTTTTTAAAATTTAGCCACTGATTTGCAATACTGTTCATGGCAGCGTTTCGTACATACAACATCCACACAACCACACACACAACATTCACACAAGCATGCCCACAGCCAGCACACAATCCACACTTGGCAGTAGTGTGCCCCCCACCTTAGCCAATACCCCACAATTCCCCTCACCATGACATATAGTGGTACATTTTTATCAGTATTGCCACATCACAATACACAGAAACTTTGAAACCAAGGGACAGGTGAGAGTGTACCAGACAACTAATCAAGTGTATGATGCCTGATAAAATTTAGGTCAAACGCTATGATTATCATGCAATAAAAGTAAATGAGCCTCAGACGTCTGCATCAGCATGTGTGACCTCAACGTCGTAAGAAAAAATGCAAAGCCAGAGGATTACACTTGGCAAAAAGGTACTTAGAGAAGTTTTATGTGATGATATGTATTTTATGACGATAGATATTTCAGAGTCAAATTCACATTGGCCATCAGTACTTGCGAATGTACTGAAAAATACACAGGAAATGGTAAGTCCAAAATTCCAATTTGTGGGTGTAGGAGAGATAGTACAGTGGGTAAATTGCTTACCTTGCATGCAGCCAATGAGGTTTGACTCCCGGCATCCCACAGGGCCCCTTCAGCAATGTCAGGAGTAATTCCCGAGTGCAGAGCCGGGAGTAACTCCTGATCAAAACTGGGTGTGATCCAAAAGCCAAAACAAACGAAACATAAAACAAAATCCTAATTTGCTCCTGCAAAGAGAGAGTGGGCCCCGAGGTGTGTCGCAGGCCCTGCGTTTATGTTTCTCCTTTTCTTAATTATAATAAGCCGCCTGTGTGTACAAGGTACTCGGGTCTTTTGACTTCCTATTGGAAGGCTGAAGGCATGGCTTGAGGATCTGCCATGACCCGGTCAATCTGATTCTGGTTATCCCAGAAACCTAATTTGAGGGAGGAAGTGTTGTTGTTGTTGTTGTTGTTTTTTCTGTGCCAATGCCTGGAATTTCACAAAGCGTTTGTCTAGTTGTAGATGTCCTACTCTCATTGTGCTGGGCCCTTTGGAGAGCGATGCCTTACCCAGGACTCATGCCCTCGGCTTTTGGACAATCTCTTCTTGTTTCTTTCAGCTTTTGTTTCTGATGCCAATGCCCGTCTTAAATCCGTTGCTTTTGATGTTTCTGAACATCAATGTAATTGGAGTTTGGGCTCCATTAGGCTATACTTGGGCTTTTTCCTGCCTCTGTGCTCAGGAATCACTCCTGCTGGTGCTGTGAGGATCCTATGGGGTGCCGAGGACTGAACCCAGATTAGTTGTGTGCAAGGCAAAGTTCCTACCTGCTGTACTACCTCTCTAATCCCCAACTTCCTCTGGTTTTTAAATCCTAATTAGTCATTAATCTAATTCCTCCACCTCTTTTATGTCTTCTGGAGATTCACCAAACTCTACTGCCTACTTACCACTTCCTCTCAGTTTCTTGATTTCACAATCAGTGTCCAGGAATAGTTTCTTTTCTTTTTTTTTTCTCCTTTTTGGGTCACACCTGGCAATGATACACAGGGGTTACTCCTGGCTCATACACTCAGAAATTACTCCTGGCGGTGCTCAGGGGACCATATGGGATGCTGGGAATCGAACCGAGGTTGACCGTGTGCATGGCAAACACCTTACCCACTGTGTTATTGTTCCAGCTCCCAGAAATAGTTTCAAAGTTCTAAAGATCTCAACTAGCAACCGTTTAGTAAATCCTTAGATTTACTAAGGTAAAAGGTAAAGGCCCTCCCGTTGATCGTCGATTTGCTCGAGCGGGCCCAGTAACGTCTCCATTGGAGACTTTGTTGTTACTGTGTCTGGCATATCGAATACTCTCGGTAGCTTGCCGGGCTCTCCGAGAGGGGCGGAGGAATCGAACTCGGGTCGGCCATGTTGGCCGCTTGTAAGGCGAACGCTATAGCACAGCGGGTAGGGCGTTCGCCTTACAAGTGGCCAACATGGCCGACCCGAGTTCAATTCCTCCGCCCCTCTCGGAGAGCCCGGCAAGCTACCGAGAGTATTCGATATGCCAGACACAGTAACAACAAAGTCTCCAATGGAGACGTTACTGGGCCCGCTCGAGCAAATAGATTTACTAAATACTTTTTAATAACATCATTATGAAATAATAGCAATTTTCACAAAATTTCAGTTTCTGAACTATTTATGATAATTCTATTTGCTATTTCACAAGCAATATAAAATAATTTTGTGCCCACTAAGGAGGCAAACTTGGGGGTGCCTGGGAAACTGGGTACAATGGGTGGAGGGAAGGTCATACTGGTGGTGAGATTGATGTTGGGACATTGAATGGCTGAAACAACTGTGCTATGCAACACTTAGTAAACCATGGTGTTTAAAGTTAAGAAAAAGATTCTAAGATCTGTCCATATGCAGTCTCTTCAGTTCAGAACTTCTGCATTTACTTTCCTTTTTTTGGGGGGGGATCACACCCGGCGATACACAGAGGTTTCTCCTGGCTTTTGTACTCAGGAATCACTCCTGGCGGTGCTCGGGGGACCATATGGATGCTGGGAATCGAACCCAAGTCGGCTGCATACAAGGCAAACGTCCTACCCGCTGTACTATCACTCCAGCCCCTGCATTTACTTTCCTGAGTTGCAAACAGATCAAGGAGAGGAGGAAAGATGATAGCCTAGAGAATGGCCAGAATAAAATCATTGTTGCCACCTTGAACAAGCCCCTAAGATACTCACTGTTCAATCTTGGACAAGTTGATTCCCTTATCTGTGCTTGGGTTTCAAATCAAGTTGAAGCCATAATATTTGTTACATCTGTGAGCAAGAGAGCCAACCTCCTAGGCTGAGTGTAATTCATATTAAATTCTTCCCCCAATAATTTCCCCACCAATGTATCCTAAAGATATTTGTTTCTGACACAATCTTACATACACAGTTGAGTCAAATATGTATGACCAGGACGGTTTCAAGTATTTTATATACTTTGTTTAGTGTGGTTTTGTATTTTTTTTTCTGGTTCATTGTAATTCCGTGTAGCAGCTGTTAAGGTTTGAGAAAAAGGTCACACAGCCATGATGCCAAGCCTGGGATGGGTTAGAAGGACAGACGGATGTGGAGGAGTGCTCCCCATACACGCCGGAGATGGCTGATCTCACCAAAGAGGTCGGTAGTGGAAAGAAAGACAAGGCAGGACCACAGGGGCAGGTACAAGTACTTAAGTCCTCAGTCTTAGCTTATTGGCCTGTCTTTTTCTTTGCAGAGAGGGAGGCGACACCCTGTGGTATGCAGGACTCATGACTTTGTGCTCAGAGAGCAATATGGGGTGCTGGGGATCGAAACCTGGTCGGTCATGTGCAAGGCAAGTGCCCTCCCTGCTGTACAATTGCCCTGGCCCTACCCTGTCCTATCTGATAGACTTAAAAAATCAATGTTTACATGTTGAAGTGATGCTTCTATGATGATTCTATGAGGACTCGCACATCATTCACGGGTGTGCTTAAAGCCCCGATTAGCCAAGCTTGTCAAATTTTGACTAGAAGTACCTAACTCTCTTTCTTCTCTTTTTTTTGTGTGTGGGGGGGAGGAGTGTTTGAGGCCCCACCTGGCAGTACTCAGGGCTTATTCCTGATTCTGTGCTCACGGGTCACTCCTGGTGGGGCTCAGAGGAACATTCATGTTTCTCAGGCTGAATGCCCTCCCGTTGTTCGTCGATTTGCTCGAGCGGGCCCAGTAACGTCTCCATTGGAGACTTTGTTGTTACTGTGTTTGGCAGATCGAATACGTCACGGGGAGCTTGCCAGGCTCTGCCGTGCGGGCGAGAGACTCTCGGTAGCTTGCCGGGCTCTCCGAGAGGGGCGGAGGAATCGAACTCGGGTCGGTCATGTGGGCTGCGTGCAAGGCAAACGCCCTACCGCTGTGCTATCGCTCCAGGCTGAATGCATGCAAAGCAATCACTTTACCTGCTGTACTATCACTCCAATGCCAAATGGTGACTCAATTAAAAAAATAAATTAATTAAAGTACAAAATAAAATATATTGGGTCCAGAGAGATAGTACAGCAGGTAGGGCAATGCCTTGCACATGGCCAACCTGTGTTTTTTACATGTAGCATCCCAGATGGTCCCCTGATAATTTCTGAGTGCAGATCCAGGAGTAATCCCTTAGCAACACCAGGTGTGGTTCAAAAACAGAAACACCCCCGCCCCAATTTTTTTTTTAATTTTTACGAAGAAAAAGAGGAAGAGAAACTAAGTTTCTCGTGGGAGTGAGGGTGGGGTAGGGCGGGGAGAAGGTAAAGAAAGAGGAAATAGGTAGAACGGAATAGTTTCTTTTCTTTCTTTCTTTTTTTCTTTTCTTTTCTTTTTTTTTTTTTTGAATCACCGGGAGCTACAGTTACAAAGCTTTTATGTTTGAGCACAGAGCCAAGAGGAAGTCAGGTGTGTTCTTCTCACCCGAAGAAGGAAGGGAGTCCAGATAATTGTAGTAACATAGAAAGACTTGAAGGTTAGTACTTGAAGCAAAGCTGGTCAGAGTAAGATAAATACTGCGCATTCTTAGTTATAGGTGAAATGTTAAGCAAAACAAAACAAAACAAAACAACGACAGTAACAACCAAGAAACCCCCCAATTGAACTAATGTAGGCAGGCAGGCACATCGGGAAGGCCCCCTCCCAAGGCATTGGTAGAAAATTTCCTGGGAAGTAATAGTCTTGAAGTTTCGAGAAAGTGACCTTGCAGAAAACAGGAATTAGGCCTGATAAGACCCCTCCTGGCGACAGTCCCTAACAGGCCCTGAGGAGGCTAGGGACTGCTGAAACCCTACAGAGATGACGAACTTCAGCAGAGATTAGAGACACAATTAAGGACTTGAAAGAGATTCACCGGAAACTTTAAAGCTGTTCCTCTGGTACAATCCCTGATCAACCCCCACCTCATCAGAAAACTTCAGACTAAGGCACTCTAAGAATATGCACATAAAGTCATGAAGGTCATTCATTCAGGGCTTCTTCCTTTAAGGAAAGCCCACACTCCCATTTGGGTCTCTCTCTCTCTCTCTCTCTCTCTCTCTCTCTCTCTCTCTCTCTCTCTCTCTCGTCTCCTCCCTTTCAAAACCCTCCAGATAAAGCCTGTTTTACTTCACCATTTGTCTTCTCCTGAAATTCTTGTGCGCAAGGCGAGCCAAGAACCCAGTAACCCTGGGTCCCTAGTGGCAGAGGCAGATGGGGAGAGAGTGACCGTCTTTCTCCTCCTCGCTTCACATAAGCCACCCACAGGGCCCACTGACATCAGAACCCATAGCTTAGTTGAAGAGGTTGGCGGTTGCTGGAGGAGGCTTGGGCGACAGTGCAGAGCGGGCAGGGGCAAAGGTGGTCAAAAGTCACAAACTTCCCACTCTCCGATTGATCGTCCTGAGCTGTTTTAAGGCGTGGCGTGATATCTTTCATTCTTACTGCATTATGGACTTGAAAGTTGCTAAGATAGTGGACCTTAATGTTTCTCGTCACAAGAAAATAAAAACTGTGAGTAATGCACAGTGATGGGTGTTAACTCAATGTACAGTGGGATCCTTTGACAAACATTTACAAATAGCAGATCATTGTGCTGTACCCGTGTTCCCTGCCAACCACGTTCCTATCGTAAAAAGCGAACCCCTACACCGATGTGTTACAGAGAGAATGGAGGCCCCTGCGGCTGACTTGTGGCAGGTGGTTTTGGAAAGGACAAGTGTCCAATGAGGGGCTGGAGAGCGAGGACAGGGATGAAGGGACTCGCTCCGAATGCGGTTGATTGACCCCAGTCTGATCCCCTGCATCACATATGGTTCCCCAAGCACTTACCTGGAATCACCCCTGAGCACAGAGGCAGGAGTGAGTGGGAACACTATGGGTGTGACCCAACAGCAAGACAAACAAGAGAGAAATGTCCATTGGGAACTTCAACTCAGTGAATCGCTGTGAAGTACCTGACAGAGTGATCAAAGTAGAGAAAGAGTAATGTGGAAATCATCTGCCCCACAGGTAGGGGGAGGATGTGGGATGGGGGTATACTGGGGTTTTTGGTGGTGGAGAATGGGCACTGGTGAAGGGACGGGTGTTTCATTGTATGACCGAGACTTAGATCTGAAAGCTTTGTAACTGCTCTCACGGTGATTCAATAAATAAAATTATATATATAAAAAAAAGGTACGGTGGAGTTCATGCCCAATTCAATGAGCTAATCAGTGGCTGAATAAATAGCAGTACTACATGGAAAGTATCATGTTAAGCGAAATGAGTCAGAAAGAGCGGGATAGACACAGAAAGATTGCATTCATCTGGGGAACATAAAGCAACAAAAAGGGAGAGTAACACCCAGGAATGGCTCAGATTAGCACCAGGAATTTTGCTCCATGAATGGAAGGCCAGGCACAGGCTCTAGGTGAAAAGGAAGCTCAGATAGAGAAGAGAGTACCAAATGAAGGGTGTTGTGAGGGTCTTCCCAGGGTGGGAGAAGCATGCTAAAAGTAGTCGATAGACCAAACATGATTGCCACTCAAAGCCTCTCTTGCAAAACACAGTACCCAAAAGAAGAGAGAGAGAACAAGGGGGAATACCCTGCCACAGAGGCAGGATGGGACGGGGGGGGGGGGGGGGATGAGGGTGGGAGGGGGATGCTGGGACCCATGGGGATGGATGACGGGCACTGGTGGAGGGATGGGCACTTGATCATTGTATAACTGAAACCCAAGCACAAAATTTGTAAGCCTATAACTGTACCTCATGGTTTTTCACTAATAAAAAAAAAAGAAAAAAAAATAAATAGCAGTACTCCTACATAAAAAAAAAAAAAAGTACCTGACAGAAATTCTCTAGTCTCAGTTTTAGGCATCTGATACCTTGTTTACTACTAAAGCACCATGATTTACAAAGTGACCCATAGTAGAGTTTCAGGCAGAATATATCTTACTTATTACCTAGGCACCAGGATTTACAAAGTGACCCACAGTGGAGATTCAGGCATATAATGTCTTATTTATTACCAAAGCACTGTGATTTACAAAGTGATTTCTCTTGTCTCGGTAATCTACAGGAAATTCTGCATTGTCCTCAAATATAACCCAGCATAGATTTATTTTAAAGGCTTTTGAGGGGCATTTTTACAATGCCCACAATGTCATTTTTGGTTCTCAAAGGGTGGTATAGACTAATATCTGGATTCACCAGAAAAAAACATTTAAAATAATAACAGGTTTTATTGACAAATCTCTTTTTTTTTCTGTTGTTGGTGAATCAGCTTAGTTTTTTTTTTGTCATTTTTCCATACCTCTCTTTTTATTTATTTTTTAATTAATTTTTAAAAAAAAATTTATCAGTGAAACACCATGAGGTACAGTTGTAGACTTACAAATTTTTGTGCTTCGGTTTCAGTTATACAATGATTGAGTACCCATCCTTCCACCAGTGCCAGCTTAGTTTTTAATGGATAAAACTTGCTTAGAAAGATGTGAAAGGGAAAGAAGGGAAATTTATTTAGAAGAGAACACAGGCTTCTTTCGAATGGAAATAAGCAAAGAGGCATGCAAATAAGATGTGTGTTCAAGGGGGATATGGCCTGAAGCACAAGGCGACTTGATAAATTTCCTGCAGGTTTTTATTAAGGGCATTTCCAAACTCATTCAAAGGGTGGGGGGAAGGAAACTCAAATAAAGCCTTTTATAAACACCTCACTCAACTTTGATATGTGGCTGGAGCGATAGCACAGCGGTAGGGCGTTCGCCTTACAAGCGACCAACATGGCCAACCCGAGTTCGATTCCTCCGCCCCTCTCGGAGAGCCCGGCAAGCTACCGAGAGTGTCTCGCCCGCACGGCAGAGCCTGGCAAGCTCCCCGTGACGTATTCAATATGCCAGACACAGTAACAACAAAGTCTCCAATGGAGACGTTACTGGGCCCGCTCGAGCAAATCAACGATCAACGGGAGGGCCTTTACCTTACCTTTACCTTACCTTACCTCGGGTGCATTTAATTTTAATTTTTTTTTTTTTTGCTTTTGTTGCCATACCTGGCAATGTTTAGGCATTCTTCTGGCTCTGCATGCAGAAACCACTCCTGGCAGTGCCTAGAGGACTATATGGGATGCCAGGGATCGAACTCAGGTCTGTTGCAGGAAAGGCAAACACCCTACCCACTATACTAGCTCTCTGGCTCTCTGGGAAGCATATTGCATTTTCCATGAAGCAGCACTGGAAGCTACAACCATTGTTAGGTATTTGATTAGCTTTAAACTGATAGATATTTTGAGATACAGCACAGCTTCAGTATGATGCCAGCCCCTTCCCCAGGAGACTGTTGCAACCCCTGCTTCTCCATGGAGGCAGTGATCAAAAATGCAGATATGTGGTGAGGGGTGGGGATGCGACTGAACTCTGGAGTGAGTGACCCAAGGGAAATACATCACTGAGGAGGACATAGTGGACCACGTTAAAAAGACACCCTTTGTGTTGGCACATTGTATGACTGACACGCAATCATGATCAATTTTGTAATGCTCTATCTCACAGTGATTCAATTAAAAATAATAATAAAATTAAAAAAAAGGTGTTTGATAAGAAGTACCATCCCACCAGGCACTGCATCGTTGGGAGGAACTTTGTTAGTTACGTGACACGAGAAACCAAACACTACTTTTACTTCTACCTGGGTCAGATGGCCCTTCTGCATTTTAAGTCCGATTTTGGCAAGAACTGTGCCACACCCAGTGATCCATTCAAAACAAGGACTGCAGCCTAAATCCGGACTAACCAGAGCCTGAAACCTTCAGCCCCACTGAAGGAAACACCTCAATCTCTGAACCTTTAGCGTGTGTCTTGTACAGGACATATTCTCTGTACTGGTTTGTTGTGGTTCTAAAACCGTTAGCAACTCAGTCTACATTTGTATTTATTTTCTCCAAGCCTCTCTACCCATGTTTTTTCTCCTTAAAATTTATTCATTGGGGCTGGAGCAATAGCACAGCGGGTAGGGCGTTTGCCTTGCACGCGGCCGACCCAAGTTCGATTCCCAGCATCCCATATGGTCTCCTGAGCACCGCCAGGAGTAATTCCTGAGTGCAGAGCCACGAGTAATCCCTGTGCATTGCCGGGTGTGACCCAAAAAGCAAAAAAAAAAAAATTCATTTCTTTCAGAAAATAAATCTGTTGGGGGCTGGAGCAATAACACAGCGGGTAGGGTGTTTGCCTTGCACGCAGCCTACCTAGGTTCGATTCCCAGAATCCCATATGGTCCCCCAAGCACCACCAGGAGTAATTCCTGAGTGCATAAACCAGGAGTAACTCCTGTGCATCTCCGGGTGTGACCCAAAAAGCAAAAAATAAATAAATAAATAAATAAATCTGTTAGAGAAGTGAAAAAAAAATAAACGATAGACATTCGAAAATAGATTTTTATTACAAACACTGTGATTTACAAAGTCATTCATTGTAGGGCTGCGTCAAACATTTCATGTTCCAATACCACCAGCGTGAGTGGTAGAGGCAGACATTTTGGAAAATACAGCAAGAAATATATTTGTCCCTCCAAATTCTTGAAATCAAAAGTGCTCCGAAGCCATTAGAAACCATTTGATTCGTTGAATTTTTTCCTAAGATGTGAGGGAAAATAGCACGAACAGCTGTGGAGCCTTACTTCAGCCTTCGTTCCCCATTCTGCGTTTCATCTGGAGAAATCGGGGGGAAGGGAAAGAAAATAAGCACAGATGAATACACACATGAGGATTATTTACTTTCATGCTATGCTCTAGTGCCTTGTTCCAAATGCCAAAGCTTGGCACTGGAGATGTTACTCAGTGTTGGAGCACTTGCAAGTGTGAGTAGGTAATTGGGGGAAGAAGTCAAAGCTTCCGTTCTACTCCTGTTCTATTACCAATCACAATCACAACCATCCTGTTGTTCGTCGATGGCCTCGAGCAGGCCCCAGTAATGTCTCCTTCGTCCTAGCCCTGAGATTTTTAAAAAGTGCCATATTCAAGGCTCTGTCAGAGTTAGGAGAATGAGACCCTTCATTGTTACTGGTATTTGGCATATTGAGTATACCACGGGGAGTTTGCCAGACTCTGCCATGTGGGCAGGTTACATTCGGTAGCCTGCCATTTTGTCCAAAGTAGAAATGAGATAATAAAATGTCATAATAAGATGTTGCGGCCGCATGCTTCCAGGAGCTGGGTTTTGTAGTCTCTGAGTCTTGGCCGTTGATGGGATTACACGGCACCAGGGGGCCAGTTGGCGGGTGTGACCCTGCCTACTTGAATTTGGAGGATCTATTCTATTACCAAACTGCTGCAAATTTTGCTACATCCAATAACTGTCTTCTGTCTAGGGCAATTTTGAGGACAGTCATAGCCGCCATGAGTTAACATTCAAAAAGTCTTTATATTTCTCATATTTTCTTCATCGAAAGAGGCGTTCAGTTATTCAGCACAGCGGGTAGGGCGTCTACCTTGCACGCAGCCAACATGGCCGACCCGAGTTCGATTCCTCCGCCCCTCTCGGAGAGCCCGGCAAGCTACCGAGAGTATTCGATATGCCAGACACAGTAACAACAAAGTCTCCAATGGAGACGTTACTGGGCCCGCTCGAGCAAATCGATGATCAACGGGAGGGCCTTTACCTTTACCAATATTTACTAAATGCCTGCTGAAAGGTGGGCATTTTGCTAGGGCTGGAGGTGAGCCAATAGAATGCTCTGTTATTGGCAGACTTACATCCACCACCAAACGTCAATGTCAAACGTCTGGAGGAAGGAAAGAACCTTGAAAAGGAAACCCAAGCACAAAAATTTGGAAGTCTACAACTGTACCTCATGGTGTTTCACTAATAAAAAAAAAATCATGTGACGACTGGAATGGGAGTGAAGATAGACAGCTGGCAACTAAAAAAAAAAAAGGCAAAGATATACAATGATCAAATACCCATCCCTCCACCAGTGCCCATAACCCAAGCACAAAAATTTGTAAGTCTACAACTGTACCTCATGATGTCTCACTAATAAAAATTTAAAAAAATAAGAATAAAAATAAAATGCAGTTTTGGTCTCAAAAAAAAAAAAGGCAAAGAATCTGAGACAATTTTCGTTTTCAGTTTCTAGATTAGCATTTCGCTGCCAAAGATCATATCCCCCCAACCCTTCTCAGGGTACCCCCAGGGTACTTTAAGGCTATGCTGGGGGGGGGGTCAAGTCAATAAGTAGGACGGGGGTCAAGAAGGAGGCAGAAAAGTGTCATGGTGGGGGAGAGGTTGAGAAACACTAGTGTACAGGACCAGACCAGTAAACCATCACACTATGAATTCCCTTGGGGAATTACTCTGGCATTAAATTCTGGTTCAAAATGGTAAATTAGGGGCTGGAGAGATAGCACATCGGGTAGGGCATTTGCCTTGCACCCGGGTTCGATTCCCAGCATCCCATATGGTCCCCTGAGCACCGCCAGGAGTAACTCCTGAGTGCAGAGCCAGGAGTAGCCCCTGTGCATTGCTGGGTGTGACCCAAAAAGGCAAAAAATTAAAAAATTAAAAAAAAATAAATGGTAAAGTAGAACTTGAGAGAAAGGTCATTGCTCAAAAGAGACAGTTCTCAGGGAGCAGACTGTAAGGAGGAAATGTGATGTCCCCCTTGACCCTCACTGGGAGTGAGTGATGCCCTTGGGTGGTCTGGATGTATTCACAGCCCTCAGAAAGCCAACAGAGACCCCCCTACAGGGGTACGAAGATGCTGCCGAGGGAAGCCTGGTTTATGAAGAGGAGGACATTTCTGTGCCACGTCTAGGGACAAAGCTGAGAGATAACTGAGCCAACATCCATCTTGCAGTTGAGTGCTCTTCCTGATTAGTCACAGAGGTCCCAAAGTCCTCTCAGGAAGTGGAAATTTTACACAAAATAGGCATTTCCAAGTCAAAACCAAACAGTGGCGACAAGTTTCACAGGAAGATCTAAAAGACAGGACTGGGTGGGCCACTGTCCTTGTGCTTGGGGGAAAGCAGAAAGGACTGAAGTGCTGGAGATGGTGACCTGGGCAGCATGGGACATTGGGGGAATGTGTAGTAGCCCAACTTTGACAAGATGCCTGAGACGGCTTCAGTGAGGGCTTTGGAACTGTCACCATTTGAGGACGTTGAAATAGCTTCCCACCACTTTAGAGGACTGTGGCATTGAAAAGAACAGAAAACCAGGCATGTCACATCATTATACCCACTAAAGTATCTTATTGGTAACTGCTGGCAGCAGTGAATCCAAGATCTACGCTTACCAAAAAAAGTGTTAGGGCTGGAGTGATAGAACAGCGGGTAGGGCGTTTGCCTTGCTCGCGGCCAACCCGGGTTCGATTCCCAGCATCCCATAGGGTCCCCTGAGCACCGCCAGGAGTTATTTCTGAGTGCAGAGCAGCCAGGAGTAACCCCTGAGCATCACTGGGTGTGACCCAAAAAGCCCCCCCCCCCCAAAAAAAACAAAGAGTATTTTGTCACTTACATGTCTCAACTACCTTAAACTAGGGTTAGTATGTTGCATGTTGAATGTTTATTTGGTATAGTATATAGCTACTCTGCATGTCACAGACATCTTAATAAACCACAAAATTCGTTCCTGTCCAACTCAGGCACTGGGAAACTGATTGAATACCCACTAATTGGCATAGACTCGTAATGAAATACTATCTGCCCTTTCATGGTTTGGCATATCTCATACATTTGCACCAAGGAAATGAGAGAGAGATGCTGGAGAACTTGTCTTCATACTCACACACTGATGAATTCCCACCAACTTACCAAGAACCTTCTAAAAAGCATTCATTTGCTTTCTTCTATTAATATCTCGCTTGAGTTGACAAAGTGCGCAGCAAGGGAAACATCCCATTATCAAGAAGTCATTGCAAATAGATCCCTGTTTGAAAAAAAAAAAAAAAGCAAGCAAATGAATTAACACGTAGCCTATAGATCCAGACCTCTTCGGTGACTTCTGTTCTTCCCACTTTCCTAATAATCTGGCGAAGTGAAACGACCTGCTAAAATCAAGTTACAAATTGGGAGCAAAACTTGGGCTTTCTGATTTCCCCGGGGGGTGGGGGGGGGCACGCCGGGTGGGCTCAGGAATCACTCCTAGCCGTCTGCCCACTGTGCTACCTGTCCAGCCCCAAACTTGACCTTTGTTAATAAATGCCTTAGCATTTAGGTCCATTTCAGGCCCACCTCGAAATGTTCCCTTTCAAGCTCCCGGGGAAGGGCGGGGGGAGTGGGGAGTGTGCCCGTGGGGGATGGGGTGCACTTCTAAGACTTGAGAGCAGGGCCAGCCCAGCCCCCACCATGGGTCTTTCTCCGCATCTTGACCTCTCACAGTTCCTCTGCAAAGGAAGAGGTCCAGAATGAAAGTGGAATAAAAAAAAAAATTATGGAGAATAGCAGAAAGCAGACAATGACTAGTGTTTGGAAGAATTGTGGAATGCAGGACGTGGCTAGGTTTCTGGGCCCTGTCCCTGGAGACAGCAGTATCTCCTGACCAGCACATGGAGGTGCCTGGCAGGGCCAGTTCTTCTTCCCGGGGACCCTGGGGGACAGCAAGGCTTTGTGACCAAGTGTCTCAACAGGAATAATTTTGTACTCCAATTTTGAAGGGCACTTATTTTGTGTGTGTGTTAGTTTTGGTTTGGGGTCCATGCCCAGTGGTGCTCAGAACTTACTACTGGCTCTGTGCTCAGGGATCACTCCTGGCAGTGCTCAGGGGACCGTAAGGAGTGCTGGGGGTTGTATTTGGGTCTGTTACATGTGAGGCAAGCATCCTGCTTACTGTACCATTTCTTCATCCCAAGCACTTTATTATTTTTTATTTATTTATTTTTTTGCTTTTTGGGTCACACCAGGTGATGCACAGGTGTTATTCCCGGATCTGCACTCAGGAATCAACCCTGGCGGTGCTCAGGGGACCATATGGGATGCTGGGAATCGAACCTGGGTGGCTGCGTGTAAGGCAAATGCCCTATCCGCTGTGCTATTGCTCCAGCCCCAATCCCAAGCACTTTAAAAAGAAATTATGGAGTTTAATACAATTCCCAATGTATTGCTGAGCACAACAGTGGAAAAGAGAGGGAGAAAAGTCAGTAAATAAAAGTTAGGGTTTCTTAAATGGTGAAATTATGGGTAAGTTCTTTTTTCCTTTTCCACCCTTTTTTTCTTTCTTTCCTTTCCTTTTCTTTTTTTGAGTGAGTTATTTTCATGGGTTTTTCATTGCTACAATGATTTTAATTCTCATCTAACAGAACAAGTGTATGGGATATAGCACTATATAGCACTGTCCTCCCGTTGTTCATTGATCTGCTCGAGTGGGCACCAGTAACGTCTCCATTGTGAGACTTGTTGTTACTGTTTTTTCCATATCTAATACTCCATGGGGAGCTTGCCAGGCTCTGCTGTGCAGGTGAGATACTCCCGGTAGCTTGCCGGGCTCTCCGAGAGGGACAGAGGAATCGAACCCGGGTCAGCCACGTGCAAGACAAACGCCCTACCTGCTGTGCTATCACTCCAGCAGACAATTAAATAGTGAAGGTTCTTATTTTTTAAATTTTTAAATTTTTTAAATGTTTTTGCTCTTTGGGTCACACCCAGCAATACACAGGGGTCACTCCTGGCTCTGCACTCAGGAACTACCCCTGGCAGTGCTCAGAGGACCATATGGGATGCTGGGAATTGAACCTGGGTCAGCCGCGTGCAAGGCAAACGTCCTACCCGCTGTGCTATCACTCCAGCCCCAATAGTGAAGGTTTTTTAAAAGTATAGATGTATATACTGGTTTGGGGGCCACACCTAATGGTGCTCCCCAGGGCTGACTCCTGGCTGTGCATGCAGGGATGTAGGGATGAAACCTGGCTTGGATGTAAGCACAGCAAATGCTCTACCTACTGTACTATAGCTCTGCTCTCAAGTGGGAGTCAAACATCTTCTGATGTGAGGTCAGGGAGACTGGAATAATAGCTGGAGCATTCTGAATGTGGTGACCCTCTGACTCTGGCACGGCATGGCTGGTGTGGACCAAATGACCCCAGCACAATTGGGCCCTAGCAGTATGGCCCCTCAGACCCTGGCACTGAGCCACCTGGCCAGGCTGAGTATCACCAGGAGTGGTCCCTGATCCCCGAACACAGAATTGGAGACACAAACACCCAGTTTCTTTTTCTTTTTTTCCTTTTCCAATGCCAGGGATCAAACTAGAACCTTCCCCATATCAGACTAGTGTGCTGAAGAGCTACTTCCTCACTAACCCAAGCAAACAAACAAACAAAAAAATCTAATATGAACTTCACCTGAGAAAGGAATGGATATGCTGCCTGAAGAGAATCCAGTCTTTCAGCCTTCATTTCCCCCACCTACCTCATAAATAATTTGAATTCTTTAGCCCTTTCTTTCAGCACCAGTTTATTCTTAATCTTTACTTCCGTATTTACTTTTCCTTCTTTTTATCTTTTCAACCTTCCTTAAGTCAACACCTAGTGAATACACATCAGAAGGCCACGCAGGAGAAAATAGTCTTATTGAATAAGATCTAATTCCTGTTCTCTTTCAAGCATGCCCATACCTGTCTTTTACCTTCGGAAGTGTTTAGGGAAAAGACACCAATATCGTGTGCTTGCCCCCCCCGCCCCCTGCCTGGCTGTCCTCGCTGGGGCCCCTTGGAGGGAGCGAGTTGAGTTTCCCTCCCTGCCCTGACCAGGGCTCCGGCAGCCGAAGACCTCCAGAACCAGCCATCACCATGCTGAGATCACTCTCCACAAGTATGAAGGTACTGGCAGAGGAACAAAGGCATGCGGGTCCCGGGGCTGAGATCTTCAAGCCTGCTCGGATTGGGGCTGGGCTGAGCATCCTCCACCCAGATCCTCCACCTTCCAGTAGGCAGGGGTCACACCCAAAAACTGGCTCCCTGGCGCCATGTAATCCCATCAATGGCCAAGATCCAGAGACTATAAAACCCAGCTCCCGGAAGTGTGTGGCCACAAATGCAGCCGTGCTATATCTTATCTCATTCTTACTTTGGACAAACCCGGCAGGTTACCGAATGTAACCTGCCCACACAGCAGAGTCTGGCAAACTCCCCGTGGCGTACGCAATATGCCAAATACCAGTAACAATGATGGGTCTCATCTCCTAACCCTGAAAGAGCCTTGAATATGGCACTTTTTAAAAAATCTCAGGGCTAGGACGAAGGAGACGTTACTGGGGCCTGCTCGAGGCAATCGACGAACAACAGGATGGTCGTGATCGTCGTGATCCTGTGCTAAGAAAATGATGGAGACCTAGAGTTTAGTGTCAGACATATCCTGGTTCCAACCTGTTTTATATGTGAATAGAGAGTTTAAAGAAGATCAAACATTCCCTTAGCAGGGAGAGGAATTAATCTAATCCTCACTGAAGTTAATAATGATAAGGAATGCCTTCATGAGAGCAATTCCTCAGGAAATAATAAAAATTCTGCACTCACCATTTTGTTTGAATTTTTTTGTTTGTTTGCTTTGTTTTCAGGTCACACCCAGTGACACTCAGGGCTTATTCTGGCTCTGCATTCAGGAGTCACTATCAGCACTACTTTTTTTTTTTTAACTTACAAATTTTTGTGCTTGGGTTTCAATTATACAATGATCAAATACCCATCCCTCCACCAGTGCCCATTTCCCACCACCACGGATCCCAGTATCCCTCCCACCCCCAACCCCCCCCCCCCCCATCCCACCCTGCCTCTGTGGCATGGCATTCCCTTTTGTTCTCTCTCTCTTATTGGGTGTTGTGGTTGGAAAAAGAGGCAATGGGTGACAATCATGTTTGGTCTATAGTCTACTTTCAGCATGCTTCTCCCATCCTGGGAGGATCCTCCCAACACCCTTTATTTGGTGCTCCCTTCTCTATCTGAGCTCCCTTTTCCCTTAGCATGTGTGGTTGGCCTCCAAGGCATGAAGTAAAATTCCTGGTACTAATCTCAGCCATTTTTGGGTGTTAGTCTCCTATTTTGTTACTTTATGTTCCCCAGATGAATGCAATCTTTCTATGTCTATCCCCCTCTTTCTGACTCATTTTGCTTAACATGGAAAGTAGTACATGTATAGTACTTTATCTTTTCTAACAGCTACATAGTACTCCATTGTGTAAATGTACCAAAGTTTCTTTAACCAGTCATCTGTTCTCGATCACTCAGGTTTTTTTCCAGATTCTGGCTATTGTAAAGAGTTCAGCACTACTTTTGACTGTGCTCAGGGAACCATGTGGGATGCCAAGGATCGAACCTGGGTTGGCTGCTTGCAAGGAAAGCATACTGTCCTCTAAACAATCTCTCCAGCCCCTCTGTTTGGGTCTTTATGTTTATTGGTGTCAAGACTGAATCCTGAGTCTCATTCTTTCCAGGCCTGTGCTTTCCCACAGAGTGTCATCATCCTCAGCATCACCTTCTTGGGTGATTGGAAGCAGATACTGTGCTGGGAGCCCAGGCATGGCTGGGATGAAGCCTGGATTTGCTCCCTGGCTCAGCATCACTGGGTGCATCCTCGACAATAAATAAATAGATAAATAAAATAATAGCTAAACCCCCAAACATTTTTTTTTATATTATTTGGGTTTTGTTGTTTGTTTGTTTTGGGGTCATACCCATCAGTGCCCAGGGATTACTCCTGGCTCTGTGCTCATAGATCATTTTTGGTGGGGCTTGAGAGACCATTTGGGGTGCCAGGGATGGAACCTGGGTCAGCCAAGTACAAGAAAAGTGCCTTGCTCACTGTACTATGCCTCTGATCCTCCAAAGCATTAATTTAAAAAAATAGTCTTATGTACACTATTATGGAATCATTGACTGAGACCATTAATGCATGGATTATGGCACACACACGTTTGACTACACAGACAAACAAGATGAGAAAACAGGAAAAGCCAAAGCTTTGGAGTTAGAACAAATCCAAGTCCAGATTCCAGAATCAGCAAGTTCTGGGGCTGCAAGCTGTTATCATCTCTAGTGTGTTTCTATAAAGTGGTGCTAAGAATTTTTGCACCACGAAGCATAGGCATGTATAAATGAGCACATACATATTAAAATAACATTCAAGCCCAGAGTCTCTACTCATTCTGTGATTGTTCCCTTTCTCCTTCCCTCCTGTGGGAACTGTGTGAAGACTGATGGGTTGAATGTGTCCCGAAGACCAGGCAGGGCAGAGAGGACACCTTGTGGCCGTCTCATCCAAGTTTGCATAGATGCAAAAGGGAAGCAAAACAGAACCTGAATTATACAAATCAATCTTAGGAAGTGCCAGCGATTATCTGCTCAGTGAGGAAGGTTAGAGATAACACTCCAACAAACAAACTGATTTGATGCGTGCCAGGAAATGGCCTCATCTTAGGCCCGGCCGTGACCCTAGAAATCCTCTTGCATTACTTCCTCATGACAGATGAGAGGTTGCCAAAAAAATTACCAGAGTCCAGAAATTACCTCTTTGGCAAGCTGCCCCCAGAAACTTTCTCTCTAGCACCCAGTGAGCGACCTGGCCCTTCCTCTGTCCTATTTTGGGGTCCTAAGAGTATTTGAGACTATCACCCACATGCCTAATTCTGAGTACATGGCATCTTGCAAAGTATTTAAACTAAAGAAGCTCCAGGTGCTACATAAGGTAACAAAATAGGAGACTAACACCCAAGAATAGCCGAGATAAGTACCAGGAGGTTCACTCCACGGCTTGGAGGCCAGCCTCACACGCTAGGGGAAAAGGCAGCTCAGATAAAGAAGGGAGCACCAAATAAAGGGTGTTGGGAGGATCCTCCCTGGATGGGAGAAGTATGTTGAAAGTAGACTATAGACCAAACATGATTGCCACTCAATGCCTCTCTTGCAAACCACAGCACCCAAAAGGAGAAAGATAACAAAAGGGAATGCCCTGCCACAGAGGCGGGGTGGGGTGGGGGGATGGGGTGTGGGGGTGGGAGGAATACTGGGATTAGTGGTGGTGGAGAATGGGCACTGGTGGAGGGATGGGCACTCGATCATTGTATAACTGAAACCCAAGCACAAAAATTTGTAAGTCTACAACTGTACCTCATGGTGTTTCACTAATAAAAATTAAAAAAAAAAAAAAGAAGCTCCAAGTGCTACCCTGCCCGTGGCTTAGCATGGATGAGAGTGGCAGGGAATTCTGGGGCAAGTTGGCAGCTGAGCAAACATACAGCAGAAAAGGAGCCCTGGCCCCCAGCACACGCCCACCGGAGAAAACAGCCCAGTCAAGATCTGAGATAAGATCAAAAGTAACTCGTTATTTATCTAGCGCTTAGTGCTAGCTGGGCCCCTTTGTGTACATTATCTCCATTGATGGATGATTACTATTTTATGGGGTGTGTGTGTGTGTGTGTGTGTGTGTGTGTGTGTGTGTGTGTGTGTGGTGCGGGGGGGGGGGGGGAACAAAGAGGGGAGAGAAGTACCATGAGGACCCTTTTCTCAGTGAGGGAACATGGTCCCTTGTTCTTGGTCCCTGGTAAAGTGAATGAGGCAGAGCTGAATCTTTAGAAAGAAGACCGGCTCACGTCCCTTCTTTCTTGAAAGCACTTCAGCGGCTTTCATGCTCACCCACTGTACAAGTTCATTCTTGTAATTCTAGAAGGTTTCGCTTCTGTTGCCCTTCTTCCCTCTGCCTTGCACTCTTTTCTTGCCTCTCTGGCCACTTCCTTATTCTAGAACACCTCAAATTACTTGTTCTTCGAAGCTCCAATAGAGCCTGTGGGAGCTGGACCTTACCCAGGGGTCATCCATGCATTCACTGAGGTCTACTTTCTTACGCAGGTCTGAAGTTCTTTTGTTTTCCCCCTTGCTTTATTTCTCTCTGTAGTTACTTATTACTGGCCCAGATATATTGTGCTTTAAACAAGTTATTTTGAAGCTACCATCTCCCAGTAGAGTGTTCCTTACTTCCACCATGGGCAGCCTAAGAATCAATTCAGGCAAGAATCTCAAGAGGATGTTAGTAGGGAAAATCTGACAGGAAACAGACTATTCGTATATGCCTACCAAGTTCTTATTTATTAGAAAGGAAAGAAAGCAACTAATTTTTTTTTTTGCTTTTTGGGTCACACTCAGCATTGCACAGGGGCTACTCCTGGCTCTGCACTCAGGAGTTATTCCTGGTTCTGCTCAGGGGACCATATGGGATGCTGGGAATCGAACCCAGGTCGGCCGCATGCCAGGCAAACGCCCTACCAGTTGTGCTATTGCTCCAGCTCCAAGAAAGCAACTTTACAGCAGAGATTTGGGAGAGATATTATGTTTGTTTATTAGACCATACCCTGTTGAGCCTAGGGCTTACTCTTGGCTCTGTGCTCAGGGATCACTCCTGCAGGCTCAGGGAGGGGACCATATTGGGTGCTGGGGATTGAACTCCGGCTGGCTGCATCCAAGGCAGGCTGTACTACCTCTCCAGCTCATGAAGGAGAAACTACCTTAACCATATAATCAAAGTGAACATCACCCATGATCAAGAAATTCCACTCTTGGGTGGAGTTCCTTACTATAACCTAAGCCTAATCAGTAGGAAATATTTGATAAACCAAACTGATGAGTGTACAAAATAGCCAACTAGTATGCATAGAAAAAAATTTTTCCACATTGCAGAAGGCAAATGAGGCATGAAAGCAGAACACAATTTGTGATCCCAAATTGATAAGACTTCCTTCTCTTTCTCTCTCTCTCTCCTTCTCTCTGTCTGTCTGCCTCTCTCTCTCTCTCCCCCCACCCCCCGCTTTGGCTTTCATAGTGCTCAGAGGACCCTATGTTGTGCTCGGAATAGAACTACCCTCGGCCATGTGCAAGACAAGCTCCTTATTTCAGTATCATCTCTCTAGCCCTAGGCGGAATTCTTTTCATGTAAGGAATGTCATTAGGATAACTGGTGAAGCTAAAAAAGACGCATAGATGGGGCCAGCAAGTACAGTAGCAAGTTCGCCTCCCATCAGCGGACCAGGTTGAATTCCCAGCACCTCAAGCACCTCTGAACACAGAGCCAGCAGTTAGCCCTGAGGATTACCAGATGTGGCTCCTCAAACAAAAACCGATAGATTACTAGTATGGCATCAATATTAAATCCCCAATTTTGATCTTTGTAATGTGGTTTAGGTCAGAGAATGACCTTGTTTTAAAGAGAAACACACAAAAATTCACAGGTCCTGTGGCCGGAATGATAACACAGCGGGTAGGGCGTTTGCCTTGCACGCGGCTGACCTGGGTTCGATCCCCAGCGTCCCATATGGTCCCCCCAGCACCACCAGGAGTGGTTCCTGAGTGCAGAGCCAGGAGTGACCCCTGAGCAACGTGGGGCAATAAAAAAATTTCACAGGTCTTCAGTTAATGAAAACAAGGGGGGGAAAAGATACACACTGGACTTTAAGTTCTAGGACATCCTGTCTGTTACCTTACCTTCAAATGAGTGAAAACAATAGACTAGGAGATTGAGGGATAGAGGTAGAAAGACAGATGGAAGAGAAAATAGAACACGTGGGAAAATTTTAGTACTGGAAGTGTATTCAGGAAGTCTTCAAACCATTTCACCAATCTGAAATTAGGCTAAACCACATTCCTAGGAAAAGGCTGCAAGCTCCTTAAAGGCGGGCCTCAGGCTTGGCCTGTCGCAGGGTGTCTGGGCATTGTTCTCCGGGCTGAGTGAAGCAGCTGGACCAACACCAGGATGCCAGCTTGCCCCGGGATCCCCACTGCGTGCCTGGGGGCTGCTTCTGGGACACCAACTAAGACTTCAGTTCGCAGGGGTCCACGCTAGACCCAGGCTCACTAAGAGCCTCCCCGCCGTGCAGATGTGCAGAGCCTTCCTGCTTGGCTGTGAGCAGAGGGCCCGGACTAGGCTGCGGGTTGGCAAAGGCGGACCAGGCTGAAAACACGGAATAAGGTCCGGGTGGAATGCCCTCCCTGCACGTGGGAGGCTGCCCCCCCCCCTCCCGCCCCTCCCAGGGCCGACTGGGTCTCTCTGTGTAAGCTGGGGTGGGGGGTGGGGGGGATGCCATGCATGCCCTCCTCACTCCGGCCCCCTCAGAGAGACGCATCAATGGGCTCAGCCAAAGGCTTTATCACCCAGCTGTCCAAGGGGACACCTGCCCGGGGCTGCGCTCAGGGTGGGTGCGGGACCGGCTCGCGTCCAGCAGGAGGGGACGCAGGTGGCTGTACCACCGCGCTGTCCAAGGGGACAGCGTCACCAGGCTCCTGCCCGGGGCTGCGCTCAAGGCCAGGCGCTGGACCGGCTCGCGTGCGGCGGGCGGGGACGCAGGTGGCCGGGCGCGGCGGGGACTCACCGGGATGCCGTAGCGGGTGCGGTACAGGGTCCTCATGGCCACGCTGGCCCCGCACAGGCAGCACTCGTCCATGTCGGAGGCGATCTGGCAGGATAGGCACAGCGTGCAGAAGGTCCCGCACAGGCCTGGAGAGGGGAAGCGCGCGCCGTCAGGGGCTTCCCCGCCGCCTGCCCAGCTCTGTCCTCAATGGTGTCTCCAAACCCCCCCGCCCCCCCAAATCTGCAGGCCTCTGAGATGGAAGTCCCCAGACCCCCAAGGACGGGAACTGGAAACAGGAACCGGGGGTTCCGCAGGCCCAGAGAACGGCGAGCAGAAAGCGCGCAGGGAAATGGGCCCAGGGCGCACAGGACAGTGCGCAGGGCAATGCCCGGGTTCCCACCCACCGGGAGGGAGCCCCGAGGACCCACAGGGGGTGCCACCCCAAAGCCAAATTTGGAAAAAAAAAGCGCAAAGCAGATTGGAGGGAGATTGAAAGGGGAGATTGACAGAGGTGACGGATTGGGACCCACTAGGCCCCAACTCCGGGCGGGTAAAAAACTAGACAGCCCTGGCTGCGGGTTGGCAAAGGGGGACCAGGCTGAAAACACGGAATAAAGTCCGGGTGGAATGCCCGCCCTGCACGTGGGAGGCTGCTGCCCCTCCCAGGGCCGACTGGGGTGTCTCTGTGTAAACGGGGGGGGGGGGGGGGGGTTGGGGACGGTGGGGCGGGGTGGATGCTACAGCGCAGAGCACGGCCCGGACACCCCAAAACAGTGACAGAAGTCACTGCACGGTGCAGCAGGCGCCTAACAGTCTGAGCGCAGGCTAGCGTGCAGAAGGCCCAGGTTTGAGCCCTGCCACTGCATGGTCCCAAGGTCCCCTGAGCACTGGCCACGGGCACTCCTGAACACAGAGTTGGGAGTAGCTCCTGACCCAAAAACAACTAGAAGGAGAAAGAAAACAAACAGATAAACAAACAAAAATTAGCTCAGAGGGGCTGGAGGGATAGCACAGTGGGTAGGGCGTTTGCCTTGCACGGGGCTGACCTGGGTTCGATTCCCAGCATCCCATATGGTCCCCTGAGCACCGCCAGGAGTAATTCCTGAGTGCAAAGCCAAGAGTAATGAGCATCACAGAGTGTGACCCCAAAAAGAAAAAAAAAAGGCTCAGAGCAATATACAGTGGATAGGGCACTTGTCTTGCTCACAACAGGCTCTGATTCAATCTTATGCATCTCACATAGTCCATTGAGTCTTGCCAGGAATAATCCCTGAGTGCAGAGCCAGGAGAAAGCCCTGAGCACAGAGGAGTGTGGTCCCCAAACACAAAAAAAAACTAAAAAAAAAAAAAAACTTAAAAAAAAAGCAAATAGAAAAAATAATAGCAACAGAAAGGAAAAAAAATTAAAACACCATTAAAATATTTGTAAAAGCACAAGATTAGGCTAGTGGATGGAGACCATTATAGTTACCTGTGTCTTATAATGGGATTATCTGACCTTTGTTTTTTGAAGATATTAACTTCTCTTTCCTGGGTCTTTCAAATGCCCCAAAGAAGTTAAATCCAGATGGAAAACTAGGTTTTGATGTAAAATCTGGTTTTTAAAAATGTGTCTCCTTACTTTTTTAAAATGAACACAAGTGGGGCTGGAGCGATAGCACAGCGGGTAGGGCGTCTGTCTTGCATGTCTGTCTTGCATGCGGCTGACCCAGGTTCGATTCCCAGCATCCCATATGGTCCCCTGAGCACTGCCAGGAGTGACTCCTGAGTGCAAAGCCAGGAGTAACCCTTGAGCATCGCCAGGTGTGACCCCAAAATAAAATAAAATAAAATGAACACAAGAGGGTTCGCTGTGTAGAGGTCAAATACCCCCATCCAGTGGTTAAATCCCCCACAGTGAGTCAAGAGTGCGAGAGGGCAGCAGGGTGGAGGCAGAGGCTGGTGCTTCTTGGGGCGGGCACTGCAGCAGGGGTGAGGGGAGAAGTCACTGCACTCACAAACTCCCATGTCGCTGCAGCAGTCGAAGGTGCCTGTCTGCCAGTCACTGGACATGGGGGCGCTCATGCCATAGCCCGGCTGAGTGACGATTGGGTTCATGTTTCAGTTCAAGTTCAAAACGGCACTTCCTGTGAAAACAAAGCCCAAATAGTGAATGCTGTCTTCTAAGGAGAAGGTTGGGACGTGTCGAAAAGGCATTTCATTAACCCAACATGACACTGACACCCAAGGGCAGTAGACCCAAGGGCCAGGAGATTGGTCCATAGATGGCAGCCTGCCTCGTGAGCTGGGGGAGAAGGCAGCTGGGATAGAGAAGGGATCACTGAGACAGTGATGGTTGGAGGGATCTCTCGGGATGGAAGATGTGTGCTGAAAGTAGATAAAGGACCAAACGTGATGGCCTCTCAGTATCTGTATTGCAAACCATAATGCCCCAAAGTAGAGAGAGAGTATGGGGGAAATTGTCTGCCATGGAGGCAGAGGGAGGATTGGAAAGGGGGGGTATACTGGGGACATTGGTGGTGGAGAATGTGCACTGGTGGAGCACCCCTGAACATCGCCAGTATTACTTCCTGAGTGTAGAAACAACAGTAGTCACCCCCCAGCATCACCAGGTATGCCCCAAGTCCCCACCCCCCAAAAAAAAAAAACACATATGGCAGTAACTGGTGGAGACTTTTTTTTTTTTTTTGGTTTTTGGTTTTTGGGTCACACCCGGCAATGCACAGGAGCTACTCCTGGCTCATGCACTCAGGAATTATTCCTGGAAGTGCTCAGGGGACCATATGGAATGCTGGGAATCGAACCGGGGTCAGCCGCGTGCAAGGCAAACACCCTACCCACTGTGCTATTGCTCCAGCCCCCTGGAGACATTTTTGATGGTTACATTTGGAGTGAAGTGCTACTGATATCTGGTAGATAAGCCTGGATATGCAAAAATCAACCTCCACTGCCATAGTAGGAAGTGGTGCTGTCTGCAAGATGTTTAGTACAGCTAGTGGAGCTTATAGCTCTGACCAGAGTACTGGGCTAAGTGAGGGTGAGTCAGTTATTGTCTCACAGACCCTACGTGTGCTTTCTTGGTGCTGCGTGTCCATGCAAAGGGAGGAGTCCTATTAAGGATCACTCCAGGGACTTCGACTACTCCAAGCTCTACCTCTGCCTACAAAGGTGGCAGCTGTGTTTTGCGGAGGTCATCCATGAGGCAGCGAGGGAGCATTAGGAAACGAGGGCAGATCAGGCCAGCAAAAGACACAGCCAGCTAACTGCCATGGCTTTAGTCCCTCATCAGATTGGGGGAATATTTGCCCCTCTTGACAGAGAAAGAATAACTGTGGGCAGTAGCAGAGGGATGTGAGGAGAAAAGATGGCAGCTCTGAGAGAGGAACACTCAGCATCCGCCCAAGCTCTCCTGTGGAAAGGTACCAAAGGCCCGCAAGGCTCCTATCATTAGGGATGGGCAAACTCCACATCCTTGGAAAAAGACTATTGAATGTTCCGGAATGAATCAGCCAGAGAGGTGAAATCTGTGCTTGTAACAGCCGGCAGGTTGCTCAGCCTCCTGAGTGAATGAATCATCAGTACACAAAGGCCTGGCACATATCCCAGTGACCGCTGGCACCTAGATTTTGCTCAGTTACCCCAAAAGACGGGGGGTGGGGAGGCGCAGGGGTGTAGTGATGAATATTTGCTGGTCCTGGTGGGTATGTTCCCAGGTGGATAGCAGCATTGCCCCACCAGGACTAAGAGGGCCAAGTGACTAAGGTCGTGCTCCAGGAAGTAACGCTCAGACTGGGCTATCTCCTCTTAGCTGTTGAGGAAGCCCTGCAGGTGACTAAGGCCCAGGATTAAGAAGCTGCTGCCGGAAGCTATATCTGGGAAGTTTCTGGAAAGAAGCCAGGGTGGGAGAAGCTGCTCCTGCTGGCGTCTCTGTGTGGGCAGCTGTGGACTCCTGAGATGTGAGGAGCTGGAACCCTGATGGTCGGTGACGGCTGGTGCTCGGCTGGTGCTCAGACACCATCCCCGAGAAGTCGAGGCCGGCCATTCCAGCCATCGCTTTTACATTTACATTTCATTTTTTACATTTTTACATTTTGACGTTTACATGTAAATACATGGCTGGTCAAAAGTGTTTCCTGAATTTGCGTTTTTGACAGTGGTCAGCAGGAATTTTTTTTCCATAACAGAGAAGTCCCGTGGCCCTTCTTTGATTAAGAAAGCAAAAAGGGACTTGGCTCAGAAAAAACACTGAATGTGTAGGGCGGTCTAAGTAACCCTTGCTTGCCCAGGCAGTGCAGGTCTCTGTGAGGCTTGGGTCCCAGCAATAATCGGAGGCCAGAGGGTCAGGCCCTAAGGATGCTGAGGGCAATGCATGCAGGGCTGAGGATCAAACACAGGGGCTGGCTCATGCTGGGCACGTGTGTACCACATGGGCCCTAGCACGACACAGGCTCGTTGATTACCTGAAGCTTGAAGGTGTTTGAGAAAACATTCTGACCTCCTCCCGGACGCCCTTTACTCTCAAGGCAAGAGAAAAGTCTTTCTACATCAGAATTTCAGCGCAGAGAATGAAAAAAACCTTGTGATCTCTTCTCCCTGTAGTACTACTTCCCGTGCTGGCTATTTCTTTGGGTCCTTGTGTTCTTGTGAAGATTCTCATATATATGTAAAAACTGGACAAAATGTATATGCTTCCCCCCACCCTTGTGTTAATTTGTCTTTGCTGTTTCCTTTTCAGAGACAACCGGAAACTCAAGAGGGTGGGCGAAACTTCCTCTCTTACACACTCCATACTGTTGTGTTTCAGTTATTTTCAGGGTTGTTCCTTCCCCAACATGTGGCAATATCGGGTCACTGCACAGGGGTAGGGATTCACTGTTGGCTTCTAGCGGAGGCACATCTCACCTTTCCTCACTCCTCCCCCGACTTCCCCCTCGCTCAAATAATACAAGAAATCCAATGTCAAGGCTGAGAACCCCGGTGCATACTCCCATTTGTGTATAAGATCTAAGACATTCTAGCAGTACTCCTACATAAAAAAAAAAATACATCAGAAGATAAAAAGTGAAAAGTAAACAGACGGAGGGAAAATAAAGCACTGAGCAACTTTAGCCCATGCTTCGTTTCCCAGACTGTGCTGATGTAGACTTTCTACCAGGCAAAGCTAATAGGGATCATAAATATTTAGGGGGTTGGCCATGTCCATAAAATAAAAAATTAATATGAGTGATCAAAGCCCTTGATGGCTTCTCTGCATCAATAGAACTTACTTCCCGGCATAGGGTCACAACATAATTTTTGTTTTGTTTGTTGTTTGTTTTGCTTGTGGGGGGGCACACCTGGCAGTGCTAAAGGGTTACTTCTTGGTCTACACTCAGGAATTACTCCTGGCGGTGCGCAGGGATGTTGGGGGACCAACCCGGGTCAGCCCTGTGCCAGCAAAGCGCCCTAGAGGCTATACTATTGCTCCATCCCCCGAAGCTTAATTCTTAACTTGTATCTCCAAAACCATCTAGGAGACAATAAAGCCATCCCAGCAATGTACTTGCCTCGTAGATAATCTCAACTGATTCAAGATTGAAAAGAGAAACCCATGCCAATTCTCCATGCCAATATTTCATCAGATGGACTGCTATAAGGCTGAACCTTGGTAAGAACCTGAGTAGATTCTCAATTTGGGTTGCATAGTGCGTGTAAGAAAAAGTCCACAGGAGGAAAGGCATCTGAGGCCAATATATTGTTGTGAATATTAAAGAACACAGCCAGGTCACATGCCTGCATAGATGGCTATCTCGGGTGAGGGAGGGGCTAGTGACCAGCCTGATCCAACATGCAGATAAGTTAAAAAGTAGAACTGGGAAGAAGCATGTGTTTTCTTCAGAAACCAGTTCTGTGATTTCTTTAGCAAAGAGTCAACGGTGAACTTGAGAAAAAATTAGCCAATTTATGAAGAAAATGAGATTTAAGGAGTCCACTTCAAGCAGACTGTTTTGCCAAACAGTGCATCTGGGCATGCACTAATAAATTGCATGAGACCGTAGGACTGATCAAAGACTCAGAGTTCTACATCAGAAAACCTGGAAAAGTTTGCTATTAAGTCTTCTCAAAACCCACCCTCCGTGATAACGAAGGATGAAGCAGTACACTTCAGAGTCTAGTTATACGTAAAACTGCTTCCTCATTACAGCAACAAAGATAAAGAGTTTGGATATATAACCCAGGAAAAGATAAGCTGACTTTTTAAAATGCCAACTACGTGACTTTACTCTCACTTTGATCCACTGTCTTGGGAGAAGCCAGTACCCTTCAAGATGGGCATTTTCAAAGCTTCCTGGGTGGTTTAAGGTGCAGGAAGGGTTGAGACTCACTGCATTACAGGAAACCTATCCACCATGGTAATTTGAATAGCCAAACAGTGGAATTTAAGTCTTATGCCAAGGATAAAACACACATTTCCTTCTATTTTCAAATTTCCCCTATCATACTTTATTTCTTTTTATATATATGAGATAGGTGGATAGAGGGAGATTGAACCACACCTGACAGTGCTCAGGAATAACTCCTGACTCTGGCTCAGGGATTGCTTCTGGTGAACTCAGGAAACCATGTATTGCCAGGGATCAAACCTAAATTGACTGTTTGCAAGGCAAGTGCCCTACCTGCTGTACTATCTCTCCAAACTTGCTGTTATGGCATCTTTGATGTATATCCATCCATTTGTTATGTGGCATCCTATTTTTTTTTTTTTACTTATTTTGGTTTTGGTGCCATACCTGGCTATTCTCAGGGTTTACCCCTGGCTTTACACTTAGGGATGACTCCTGGTGGTGCTCAGGAAACTATGTGGGATGCTGGGGATCAAATCCTGGCTGACTGCATGCAAGGCAGACACCCTACCCTCTATACTCATTCTCTGGCTCCTAAATGTCCTTTCCTTTTTTCTAGCAATAAAAAAGCAATAATTTTTTTTTTTTTTTTTTTGCATTTTGGGTCACACCTGGTGATGCACAGGGCCTACTCCTGACTCACGCACTCAGGAATTACTCCTGGTGGTACTCGGGGGACCATATGGAATGCTGGGAATCAAACCCAGGTCAGTCGCGTGCAAGGCAAACGCCCTTTCCGCTGTGCTATTGCTCCAGTCCCAGCAATAATTTTTAAAATCACGAAGACAATTCTTGGAAAGAAACGTACATCCTATTGTTTTTTAATGTATGTATCAAGCCCATATCTACAAATTAACATTAAGTGATCTTCTCATTGCAATGATATGTTTCTGCTCATGTAATTCATCTCTGATAAAACAATGATATATATCCATCAATTATATGCAAAAAAGACCGTTCAACAAAACCAATATCCACTTGGGATGCAAATGTTGGAGGAACTAATCATCTTCATTCTGATAAAAGGCCACTATGAAAAAACATCATATAAAATAACATAATATGAGACTGACACACAAGGACAGTAGACACAAAGGCCAGAAAGATTGCTCCATAGCTGGAAGCCTGCCTCGTGATCGGGGAGAGAAGGCAGCTGGAACAAGAGGGGACCACTAAGTCAATGATGGTTGGAGGGGTCATTCAGGATGGGATAGGTGAGCCAAAAGTAGATAAAGGACCAAATGTGATAGCGTCTCAGTATTTGTATTGCAAATCATAAAGCCAAAAGTAGAGAGAGAGAGTATGGGGGAAATTGCCATGGAGACAGGGGGAGGACTGGGATGGTGGGGGGGGGGGAGATACTGGACACATTGGTGGTGGAGAATGTGCATTGGTGGAGAGATGGGTGTTTGATCATTGTATAACTGCAACTCAAACATGAAAGCATTTTAACTGTATCTCACAATGATTCAATAAAAAAAGAAAAAGGAAAAGCATCACGAGTATCACAAAAATAATACTTAATAGAATAACTTAAGGAAAGGGTCCCAAGATAGAATTAAAATTGCTACCATTCATAAATTACTCAAAAACTTAAAAAAAAAAAAATACAGGGCTCTAGAGGGCAGGCTTTGAATGGTGGCGAAAAAATTCGAGCAAAATATAATGCCCAAAAGTAGAGAGAGTATCTGAGAAATTGTCTGCCATAAAGGCAGGGGAAAGATTGGGATGGAAGTGGGGGGGATAATGGGGACATTGGTGGTGAAAAGTTTGCACTGGTGGAGGGATGGGTGATCGATCACTGTGTAGCCGAATCTCAAACATGAAAGCTTTGTAACTGTAAAAAGAAAGAAAAGAAAGAAAAAAGCAAAAAGCATACTGTTGGGTAACATTGCTTTGTCCCTCTACAAGAAGCTTAGGTTTATCTGGTTACACCCATCAATCTGGTTACACCCATCACAGTGCTCCTGAAGCACTTCCACTTCCATTGTGTTTACATGTAAACATGTAAACAGTCTTCCCTATGCTCTCCTTCCCACCCAGTTAATCAGCTTTCCCCTTAATCAGACTTTGTTAATTTGTAAGATCAGTTTCCCAGAAATCTATGATTTTATATGTATGAGTGAAATATTGCCTTTTTCCTCTCCTTATGCCTTATGAACAGTTTACTTTAAAGTAATATCCTTTTTGTATAGATACAGGAAGACCGTTAACATTATGCTTTGTAACTTAGGATTTGATTGGCCTTGAATATTATTCACTCCCGGGCATCTGCTTTCTCGATTTAAGCCTCAGTTGCCCTTCGTTCCTAACACCCCAAAGGCAGGGTCCCAACGAGGGACTGAATGGACCCAGGGAAAGCGGTGAGCTACCCTGGCAGCGAAATGGGCCAGGCCAAAGTGCCACGATTCTTAACTATAAGTTAAGAGTTTGATCATGGACAAATGCTGTCATGATCCAAAGGAAACGACAAGACTAGGATCCTGCTAGGGGTGGGAAAGACTATCTGGCATGAGCACCGTAGTCTGAGATCGAGATGGCCCTAGGAGAGCAATTCTATAAGTTTAAGATATTTCTTACTGTATCCATACAAAATGATTTATATCATATTCTTATATGCTTGTCGGACAAGGAGAGGAGAGGCACGCCCATGGGATTCTGCTCTAGGGTGGGTCCTCCTGCTGAGGAAGGATCTGTCCTAGGAGCGGCCTTCCCTGAGGCTAAGATTTCTACCCCTGTTGATCTCTACCCCTATTGATTGTGACCGAACCTATGTAATTGTTCCCCCAATTCCTCTTGGAGAGAGATATAAGGAGACGGTAGATTGGGCGGGGAGGGTGGGGGCAGAGACAGAAGGAGAGATGAGGAGAGAATCAGAATAAACTACGACTAATACCTACCAGCCTGGCCCTCGTTCCTTCCTCTGCCTGACCATCGCCATCGACCTCTCCGGGGGTGGGAGAAGGGTGAGACTACCGAACGCGGGTGGCGGGAGAGATAGAGCCACCGCCGCTGTGGGTGCCGTGCCCCCTCTTGTGTGAGTTTACACAGCATACAGGGCTGGAGCAATAGTACAGTTGTGTTCGAAGGGCGTTTGCCTTGCACGCGGCTGACCCAGGTTCAATCCCCGGCATTCCATATGGTTCCCTGAGCACTTCCAGGAGTAATTCCTGAGTGCAGAGCCAGGAGTAACCCCTGAGCATCGCTGCGTGTGTGATCCAAGAAGCCAAGAGAATGTAAAAAATTAACCCAAGATAAAAAATGTACAGTAAGTTATTCAACAAGGTATGAGAGGGATCTCAAAATCAACATAGTACTTTCTCTTTTTTACAGTTCTAGCAGGGCTACTACATTAAAAATTTTTATGTGTACACTTCATGTAGCATAATATTCAGCAATCTATTTATATGTATGTATACACATATACACCTAGTTGTGCAGATAAAAAATATATACAGAAAACATATATAGAAAATATTTATTATCATTCACACAAAACAGAAATGCCTATCACAGATCCTAATGCTCACATGGTGGCTCTTTTCAGAAATTCCTGCTATTTTCCCAAATGTCCAAATATAGGTGCTTCACCCCCAGTATTTGGATTCTGTTTTAATATGGATGCTCCTGAGTAGGCCACTGTTTCTTTTGCAGTCTAGACAAGATTGCTTCCCTTTCTTGAAATTCTCGTCTATGATAAGAGTTCAGTTGGGAGGAACCCCAAAAAGAGAGGGAGGGTCTCACCAGCTCCTGGACTGGACAGAAATGGTCTTTCCCTATGGTCTTTGGTTTTTTCCACAGAATAGCAATTCTGTACCACCTCGTGTTTAATATCTTGACTAAAAGAACCTGAGACCTGTAAAGCACAGGATTGTATTTAATTAAAATTTACTTATTTTGTTGGGGTTTTATTTTGGGAGGGAGAGGGGCACATCCTATGTTGCTCAGGGCTTTCTCCTGTCTCTGTGCTCCAGAGTCATCCTGGCAGTACGTAGGCAGCGTTGGGGATCGAATTGGGGTTGACTGTATGTAGGGCAAGTAAGTACCTTCACCCCTGTAAATGACTCTCCACCTCAGGTCTGTATTTTAAATTTTGCTGGACCCAAAATTTGAATTGTGTGATTAAGATGACTTGCCTGATGAGTGAATACAGCTAGAGTTTCATTGCCTCTGTATTTGCAAACTGCTGGAAGTGACTTGGTTGATTTTTGGTAAGCAGTAAACTTAGTTAGAATGCTTTTAAATTTTGTTTTAGGGGGTGTATGAGAAAGAGTTCTCTTCCTGTTTCCCACAATATAGATGGATATAAAGATTAAGATAGCATTGGTCGATAGCACAGCAAGGAGGGCATTTGCCTTGTACGCGGCCGACCTGGGTTCGATCCCCAGCATTCCATATGGTCCCCTGAGCACCGCCAGGAGTAATTCCTGAGTGTAGAGCCAGGAATAATCCATGTGCATTGCCGGGTGTGACCCCCCTCCCACCCCCCCCAAAAAAAACCCACGTGCATTGGTCATTGATTCTAAAATCAAAGGTCAGAAACGACCAATAGTACAGTAGGTGTTGTGCGTCCCTTGCAAGTGGCCAACCCAGGTTTAATCCCCAGCACCCCATAAAATCCCCAGAGGACTGCTAGGAGTAATTCCTGAGTGCAGAGTCAGAAGTGAGCCCGGAGCATCACCAAATGTAGCCCCAGAACAAAATAAAACAATAAATAAAATCAATGGTCAAAACTTAAAACAGTGAATATGGGACTATTTGGGACAAAAAAAGTCCCACCCGATACCTTGTAAGATGTTAATAAGTCTTATAGTACAGTGCCCCCGAACAAACCAGCAATGCCGGAACTGCAATTAAATACAATGGCCCAATAGCTGTGAGGCCATAAAACCATAATTGTTGACAAATGTAATTCAGGAAAGAGACTACTGTCTTTGCAATAACTTAATTAGGAAATCCTCCTTTCCCCTAAAACTTCCAGATGTGATCTAGGCAAAGAGAAGCGGTCACTAAATTCACGAATGCCTGTCTCTGCTCTCACCTTCCTAGTAAAACCCAAGTCATTCTAGTAAAACCCAGTGTATTGGAGACTCTTTCGGGGTCAGGGGGAAGAAACCCGTTACTGTTACTGTTTTTGGCATATCAAATATGCCACAGGGAGCTTGCCAGGCTGATACTCTCAGTAGGTTGCCGGGCTCTTCAAGATATATATATATATATACATATATACACATATGTATATATATGTATATATATATTTCTCTCTATAATTTGTTATTTTTTTAAATAATCTTTTATAGTTTAAGGAATCATCATTCACATACAGAAGAACCAAAGAAGGTGAAAAGTTTGTAAAATTCAGACCCTAAACTTTGAGAGCTATCATCCGTGCCAGCTGTTTCAACCCCTCAGAGATCCTGGAATTCACCCACCACCGGTGTCTGTTATGGCAAGAAGCATGCCGGACTCCTGTAAAGAGACAATCAGTTCCCATAGAAGGAAAATTAAGTCTTATTGATGTAGGTCTGCAAACCATATCTGGTTTGAAACAGAGTCCTTTAAACTTTAGTTCATCTTGCACGATCTTAATTGACAGGGTGAAATGTGAATGCAGCCTGGGTCTTTGAATTGTTTGCTGCAGGGGATCCCACAGCATCCCTGGGCCCCAGGCGATGAGATAAACTCTGGGCTACTTAGCTATTTCATTGCATTCCTAGTCTCTAGACAGGTAGATATGAGAAATACTACCTCCCAACTCTTCTTCCTTCCTGGCAACCAACTTTAAGAAAAGCCAACTGCAAGTGTGGGACCAGGGGTGTAGATCTCCAAGCCTGCTCCCTGCTCAGATTGGGACTGGGGCCTCCTCCACCCAGATCCCCAGATCCCCCACTTTCCAGGCGTCACACCCACCAACGCCCCCCCGTGCTGCGTAATCCCATCAACGGCCAAGACCCAGAGGCTATAAAACCCTGTTCCCGGAACCATCTTATTTTCTAGGTCTTACTCTGGAGAACCTGGCAGGCTACCAAAAGTATCCTGCCCACACGGCAGAGTCTGGCAAACTCCCCGTGGCGTACCCAATATGCCAAAAACCAGTAACAATGATGGATCTCATTCTCCTGACCCTGAAAGAGCCTCGAATGTGGCACTTTTTAAAATCTCAGGGCTAGGACGAAGGAGATGTTACTGGTGCCTGCTCGAGGAAATCGATGACCAACAGGATGACAGTGATGCAATGATACTGCAAATAAGAGACAATAAAGCCTTTTCTTTTTTTTTTTCTCTTTTTGGGTCACACCCAATGATTCACAAGGGTTACTCCTGGCTCTGCACTCAGGACTTACTCCTGGCGGTGCTCGGGGGACCATATGGGGGATGCTGGGAATCGAACTTGGGTCGGCCGAGTGCAAGGCAAAAACCCTACCCGCTGTGCTATCGCTCCAGCCCAATAAAGCCTTTTTTTCCTGGTAATAAGCAAATGAGATCAACCAATCTGCCATTCCTAACTCATGGAATCCTGGGGCGCTGCCTTTCATATTGATAATGTAACAGGCCCACAGCCCAGGGCAGTAGGGAAGCAGGCAGGCAGGCAGCAGAGAGGACCGGGTCCCCGTCTCCTGCCCGACGCCCGCCCTCCCCCTCCCTCCCCATGGCAATGAACTCTTGGGAAGTAACACAACCAACTCCCCTGAGGGCCTTGCCACCTACCTTGCAAGTGCAGGAATTAGACCTGGTGAGACCAGCACCTGGTGCCCACCCAGACCAGAGCAGGTGGGACCCCCTCCGAGACAAGCTCCAGCAGGAACAAAGACCAGGGAAAGAATTTCCCAGAGGACTAGCAAGTCCACCCAACTCTATCTCTTGACAACCACCCTAGCAATGGACTCTTATCTAGGTAGAAGCCCCACGTGGGCAGTTTGGGAGAAACCCTCGGAGCCACCCGGATCAAGGGAGTGTGCTCGCCTGTTGTGCCCGCCCAGCTGCCGGCTGCGACCTGTCCACTGCGACTGCCCTCGCGAGAGCTGAACTTAGACTCCGTAGACAATGATGGGATGGTCCTGCAGCTCCCGCTCACTCTGGGCAAGCCCACATGCTCGCTGTCTCTCGCTCTCTCGCTCTCTCTCTTTCTTTCTCTTTCCCTCTCTCCCCCACTCTCTCCTCTCTCCCTTTCTCTCCTTCTCTCTCCCTCCCTCTCTCCTTCTCTCCCCTCTCTCTCACTCTCTCTCATTCTCTCTCTCCCTCTCTCCCTCATTCTCTCTCTCCCTTTCTCTCTTACTCTGAAACTGGGCAGAAAGCGAGTGTCCACCTGGGGCCAGGGGTGGAACTTTCCAAAAAGGATACTTCTCTGTTCCTGTTCCTCCCTCTCTCCCCCTCTCCCCTTTCCCTTCTCTCTCTCTCTCTCTCTTTTTGGATCACACTCGGCAATGCTCAGGGGTTACTCCTGGCTCTGCACTCAGGAATTACTCCTGGAAGTGCTCCAGGGGACCATATGGGATGCCGGAAATTCAACCCAGGTCAGCCATGTGCAAAGCAAATGCTCTACCCACTGTACTATCACTCTGGTCCCCACATTCTCTCTTGAGCACTTGTTCTGTCTCTGTCTCTGGTTCTGTCTCTGTCTCTGTTTCTCTCTCTCTCTCTCTCTCTCTCTCTCTCTCTCTCTCTCTCTCTCTCTCTCTCTCTCTCTCTCTCTTTCGCCCAGTCCTCAAAACTTCCAAAATAAAACCTGTTTTAACTCCACGGCTTGTCTCCTCCTGAAATTCTTTCCTGTGAGGAAAGAAAGGGACCCAAAAGACCTTGGGGAGGCGTAGGACTGACTTGCCTGCAAGGAGCCATTTCCCCAGGGGCTCTGGCTGCCAGAGGTAAGAGAAAAAGTAGCACGTACCCTTCCTTCCCCAGGCCGCCCTCCTCTTCTCCACACTCCACAGAAGCCACCCGGGACCACACCGGCACCAGTAGCATACGGCCAGATCAGAACGCTTTCAAAAGGTTTTTGTTGTTGTTATACAAAAAAAAAAATTAATTCTGCCAATAACCATTAACTTAAAGTGACTGAAACAGAAATCATAACTCCTCACCAGCAAAATTCATTCCTACAACCAAAAATCAATAAATAAATCTGTAACTTTGAAGCCAGTTACAAAGGAGAGAGAATTTGAGGAAGGACTTTGAAATACTTATTTGGAACACAGTAACCTTAAAGGTGATACAATGATTTCTTTAATGATCCAGAACTTTTTTTTCTCCTCTTAAAATATGTCTTTCTAGTAGTACCTTTTCTAAGAGTATTTCTGGCCCTGCCTCTTACCTATCCAGTTCTTCCAAGAATCAGTGCACCCAATTTTAATTTAAAAGACAATTGCAGGGGTTGGAGCCATAGCACAGCGGGTAGGGCCTTTGCCTTACATGCGGCCAACCCGGGTTCGATTCCCAGCATCCCATATGGTCCCCCGAGCACCGCCAGGAGTAATTCCTGAGTACATGAGCCAGGAGTAACCCCTGAGCATTGCTGGGTGTGACCCAAAAATGTAGCACTGTAGCACTGTCCTCCCGTTGTTCATCGATTTGCTCGAGCGGGCACCAGTAACATCTCACAACAAATTGTGAGACTTGTCATTGTTGTTTTTGGCATATAGAATACTTCACGGGGAGCTTGCCAGGCTTTGCCATGTGGGCGAGATACTCTCGGTAGCTTGCCGGGCTCTCTGAGAGGGGCGGAGAAATCGAACCTGGGTCACTGTGTGCAAGGCAAACACCTTACCCACTGTGCTATCGCTTCAGCCAAACCCCCACCCCCCAAATAAGATAAAAAATAAAAGACAACTGCAGGTGTAGATTCTTGGGTGTTAGTACACTTCACCCTGGCAAATGATCAATACCCACCATCCAATCATGCTAGGTCTACCGTATTGATTCCATGGTGACTTTTTCTGGGTCACATTTGCATATCTATAACCAATACAGCTTAGTGTTTTTGAAAAAGAGAATTTTCTTGAAAGAGGACGAATAAGAAAAAGGACAGGGTTGCAACATGCAAAGCCTTCTGTGCTGCAGGAATACTCACCACACACTCAGAGGCAGGCAGGCAGGCAGCACCCGGCGTGAGTAGAGCAGTTCGCCAAGTGCTCTGTGACTGCTAGTACTGGGCTGTAATCGGCAGGGGAGGAGCCAGGGTGGAGCCCTGGAGTGGTTCCCATTTTTTTTCCTTTTTTTTCTTTCTTAAATGTAGGAGTACTGCTATTTAGCCACTGATTAGCTGATTGATTTGGACATGAACTCCACCTTACTTTTTTTCTTTTTCGTAGTTTTATTTATTTATTTATTTTTCTTCTTATATTTATTTATTGAATCACTGTGGGAAAAGTTAATAAGCTTTCAGGTTTAAGTCTCGGTCATACCATGATCAAACACCTCTCCCCTTACCAGTACTCATTTTTCACTACCAAGAACCCCAATACCAACCCCTCTCCCACCCCTCCCAATGCCTGTGAGTCAGATGATTTCCACTTAACTCTTTTCTACATTGATTGCATTCATTATTTTGACAAAAGCACAGTGGTAGGGCGTTCGCTTTACAAGCGGCCAACATGGCCGACCCAAGTTCGATTCCTCCGCCCCTCTCGGAGAGCCCGGCAAGCTACCGAGAGTATTCGATATGCCAGACACAGTAACAACAAAGTCTCCAATGGAGACGTTACTGGGCCCGCTTGAGCAAATCGACGATCAACGGGAGGGCCTTTACCTTTACCTTTATGCACCATTATTGTTTAGAATTCCCCCCCACACACACAACAATCAGAATTGCTGAAAAGGCATTGTGACATACTTTGTTTTCTATAGGTGGTTATGAGAATCATATAATGATTTTGGATTTCTGCAAACAGCCAGATAATTACAAAATTGGTTTCTGTGTGTCTGGTGACCATTTCAAAAGACTTTAACCGGGGCTGGAGTGATAGCACAGTGGGTAGTGCGTTTGCTCTCACGTGGCCGACCTGGGTTCAATTCCCAGCATCCTATAGGGTCCCCCGAGCACCGCCAGGAGTAATTCCTGAGTGCAGAGTCAGGAAGAACCCCTGAGCATCGCCGGGTGTGATCCCCCCAAAAAAGCAAAAATAAATAAATAAATAGAAATGTAAAAAATTACGTTAAAAAAATAGTGAGACTAAAAGGTGCTCAACCTTCCCTCTCGTCAGGTGAGTGGGAGGTTCCAGATCAAGGGCTGCGAGCAGAGATGGGCAGGGCTGGAAGATGGGGGGGCGGGGCAGGGGCATAATGCAGGCATGAGGCGGGACTCCCCGAAGTGCTCAGGTCGGGCCCATCAGCAAATGCAGTGGCCCAGCAGAGCAGCTGCTCAATGAGAGGGCCGAGGAGCTGGTGGTCCCCTAGGGGGGGGTCTCCCTGCGGGGCTCTGGGACCTCGCTGGCCACACCCAGGGGTGCAGGGGAGACCAGAGACCAAACCCGGGCAGCAGGCTCTAACCACTGGGCTATCTCTCATGCAGGGCCACTGGCATTACAGGACGGCTGAATGTGAGCGGGCTTGGTTTGTGGATGGTGAGATGGGCTTCAGGGAGCCCGGGACATGGCAGCATCACCTACAACGAAGGATGCAGAGTGATGAGCCGTGATAGAAAACAAGAAGATGGTGTTTGGTAAGGCAGGTTCAGGCTGGGGGCTCTCCCCCTAAGGTGCTGAGAGGCTGCTCCCAGCGTGGTGTGGAGGTCACAGTGGGTGCATGCAAAGCACCCGCCTCATCATCAGGCCTCTTGCCTAGCCCAGTCAGAGGGTAGACAGGAGCTGGACAGAGGAATGAGAGAAGGAATGAGTGACCGTTTAAATGCAGAGACACAATGTAGCACTGTCCTCCGGTTGTTCATCGATTTGCTCGAGCGGGCCCCAGTAACATCTCCATCATGAGACTTGTTGTTACTGTGTTTGGCATATTGAATACGTCAAGGGGAGCTTGCCAGGCTTTGCCGTGAGGGCAAGATACTCTCGGTAGCTTGCTGGGCTCTCCAAGAGGGGTGGAGGAACTGAACCCAGCTCAGCCGGGCCGGCCACATGCAAGGCAAACACCCTACCGCTTTGCTATCGCCTCAATCTGGACACAGTAATGCAAAAAAAAAAATAATATATATATATATGTATATATATATATATATATATATATATACACCATCTCCATCTAATTGTGGATTAGAAATGTATGTGCTTAACAAAGGCGACCTGTCCTTCATTTACCAGGAAGCCTCCGGTGAGTTGCGGTTTCTCTCAAGGTGTTTGAGTATGAAACAGGTATGACTCACATCCCTGAAATTCTGTTCCGTGTCCTCTCCTTGGAAATGTGGACAGAGGGAGTTTCTTGCTGGTAGGTAAATGGGAAAAACAAAAAAGGTTTACCTGTGGCCTGACTTATCTCACCGGCCAGAGGGGCATTTCCTAGTGTACTCACAGTCACGCACTGACAAGGAAAAAAAAATGACTAAAGCACATTAGCAACATCATAATTTGGCCTCATTTTGGAAGACAAGGGTGTGAATATTAACTGCCATAGATCTAGGTCTTTAGACCAAGTAAACAGGTGACATTGGGGCCCGAGCGATAGTACAGCGGGTAGGGCGTTTGCCTTGCATGTGGCCGACCCGGGTTCGATCCCCAGCATCCCATATGGTCTACCGAGCACCACCAGGAGCAATTCCTGAGTGCAGAGCCAGGAGTAATCCCTGAGCATCGCTGGGTGTGACCCAAAAAGCAAAACAAACAAACAAAAAAACCCAACGACAACAACAACAACAACAACAAAAAACAAGTGAGGAGCTGGAGCAATAGCACAGCAGGTGGGGCGTTTGCCTTGCACGCAGCCAACCTGGGTTCGATTCCCAGCATCCCATATGGTCCCCCGAGTCCTGACAGTAGTAATTCCTGAGTGCATGAGCCAGAAGTAGCCCCTGTGCATCGCCGGGTATGATTCAGAAACCCAAAATAAATAAATAAATAAATAAATAACAGGTGACATTGTTCCTGGGTAGTGAGACCCACTTTCCAGCCTGCACAGAAAATACCTTCAGGGGAGGCTGGGAGACACTCAAGGTTCAACTTGTGCCTTGGATGTGGAAGTCCTGGATCCAAGTCCCAGCACTACATGGTCCCCTGAGCACTTTTCAGACTGATAACAACCCCTTTATAGCAACAACCCCTTTATAGCACAGAGCTGGGAGTAGACAGTAACCTGGAGGTGGGTATGACCTTTTCCTTCCATACCCCAAGGTGTGGCCCTTCCCCACTACGTCTCTCAGTCTGTCTGTCTGCCCCCACACCCCTCTAGCACAGAGGGCCTCACACATGCTGGGCAAGTCAGCTAGCTGTCTCTGAACCATCTCCCTGGCCATCATTTCTCTTTTTAGGATTAAAGAGTGTGGCCCAGTCACAGTTTAACTCACAGGGCTCCTCTTTCCTTTGCGAGCTCTGGGTCCAAGGATAGGTTGAGACTGTGGTTGGTGATCAGTTTCCTAGGAAATGGTCGGGTTGGGTATACTAAGCCCTTGACGTTGGCCAGACTACTTGAGGGCCATTGCCACTTTCGAAAAGGACCGAGTAGCACTGGCCCTTGCATGCCAGTGGGACACACTAGCCTGGGGTGATCTGTGGAGGTGTTGTTCCCGGGTCAGCCTCTCAGCAGCTGCATTTCAAACAACCCTGCTGGATGGCTCCAAGCGTGGCCACTGGCCTGGGCTTCGCTCTGGCTCTGGTTCGGGGAGACTCTGCGCTTCAGCTTCCTCCATGGCTTGGCCGCCAGGATTAGAAAACAAATTTGCACATAGAGAAGTTTGCAAGGCAAGCACCGCTTCCCTCTCTTCCCCACAGAGTTAGAGAAGTGGCAGAAAGGAGTCCTGGTGAGAAGGGACTGCGGAAGTAGCATGCACCAGGAGGACGAAATGCCCGGCATTTCTAGACCAAGACACTGGCCAGTTGTTACATCACCTAAGACTTTCAGATGCAGGCAGAGGGTTAAGCAAAAAGGGACACTTGCCCCATGTTGGGGAACTCCTGTTGCAACCGATTTCAGGAATAAGTGTTTGTTCCAGGGCTCACCCCCAGGATCCGGGGCTCCTCTCTGTGGCCCGGGGCTCCTTTGAGTTGGCTTCCTACTAGCACAGACCTGACATCAACTGTACAAGCTGCCAACACTGCCAGAATGGCAAAGCCTGGCGAACTAAATGTGACGTATTCGATATGCCAAAAACAGTAACAAGTCTCTCACAATGGAGACGTTACTTGTGCCCGCTCGAACAAATCGATGAATAACGAACAGGAGGACAGTGCTATACAGTGCTATTGACATGTTTAACTTTCTTTTTTTCCCCATTTTTTATAATTTTATTTATTGAATCACAGTGAGAGCAATTACAAAGCTTTCGGGTCTAAATCTTGGTCATACAATGAAACATCCAGTGCCCATTCTCCAACCCCAACAACCCCAGTATACCCTCATCCCACACCCTCCCCTTACCTGTGGGGCAGATGATTTCCACATTACTCTCTACTTTGATCACATTCAATATTTTGACACTAGACCCACCATTATTATTTGAAATTTTACCCCAACACTCAGATCTGCTGAAAAGGCAACAGTAGGCAATTTGCTTTCTATTGCTGGTTATGAATAACATATGATGTCTTGTGGCTGCAGTAGTGGCTGCATGATTTTGAAATTCTGAAATTTTAACACTTAAATCTGGAGGTGGAGGTCACCACCATGCTGAGACCACTCTCCGCACACATGAAGGTACTGGCAGAGGGACAAAGCCACGCGGGTTCCGGGGCCGAGACCTCCAAGCCTACTCGGATTGGAGTTGAGCATCCTCCACCCAGATCCTCCAAATTCCAGTAGGCGGGGGTCACACCCACCACCTGGCCCCCTGGCGCCGTGTAATCCCATCAGCGGCCAAGACTCAGAGACTATAAAATCCAGCTCCCGGAACCACGTGGCCGCATTCGCGGCCGCGCGACATCTTATCAGGACATCTTTTTATGACATCTTATTATCTCATTCCTACTTTGGACAAACTTGCAGGCTATTGAATGTAGCCTGCCCACAGGGCAGAGTCTGGCAAACTCCCCGTGGCCTACCAAATATGCCAAATACCAGTAACAATGATGGGTCTCATTCTCCTAAAGAGCCTTGAATATAATCTCAGGGCTAGGATGAAAGAGACGTTACTGGGGCCTGCTCGAGGCAATCGACGATTAACAGGATGATGAAATGAAATGAAATGAAAATCTGGAGGGATTTCTGCCAAAACCTGCTGGGTTCCGAGATTTGCTCCTGAGTCTCTAGGATCATGGCTGTTAAGTAGCTTGATCAGGAGCCAGAAAGGCCGTTCGTGGGTGGACTTGGGGTCTCGTTGGGGTGAGGAGGACAGGACCAGCTCTACCCTCATCCCATGAGGCCCCACCTGTCTCATTACTGAGGGCCCAAACCTGACTGTCCAATGGCCTCTGGAAGATGACGGCCACCGAGCAGCCAGGGGGAAGCAGGCGGAGGGACAACATCTTTTCCCCTCTGGGGTGGCCTGGCGACAAAACCTACTGCTTGGTCCGGATGCATTTCTTCCAAAAGCCACTGGGTTTCGAGATTTGTTTCTGAGTCTCTGGGATCATGGCTGTTAAGCAGCTTGATCAGGAGCCAGAGAGGTCGTTAGTGGGCGATAACTTGGAGTCTCATTGGGGTGGGGAGGACAGGACCGGCTCCACCCTCATCCCATGAGGCCCTGCGTGTCTCGTCATTGCAGGCCAAAACCTGACTGTCCAGTGGCCTCTGGAGATAATGGCCACTGGGCCACCAGGAGGAACAGGCCAAGGCATGGAACCTATTCCCACCTGGGTTGGCCCAGCACCGGTAACCTACTGCAGGGACTGGACGCATTTCTGCCAAAAGCCGCTGGGTTTTAGATTTGTTTCTGAGTCTCTGGGATCATGGCCATTAAGCAGTTCAATCAGGAACCAGAGAGGCCATGCCTCCAATTATATAGCTGAGCCGGAGGTGGTTTGTGGGTGTGTTTCCCACATAGTTAACTTTTGGCCTTTTACTTTCTTGGTAAACTTTGCCCAAGTTTTTGGGGTCTGGCCAAAGGCACAGCAGGAATTTTGGGGTATCTGGAAGTCTGAAGGTGCCATCAGGCTGCTGATGCACTCTCCTCACAGGTACAGATTGACCTGATGTTGGCACCATACCCTTGACACATTTAACTTTCAAGGAAAATTCTATGCTATAGGTAGAAAAATGTAGGTGAATTCAGCCATGAGCTTAGTTACAGATAAGACTGATAGCTCAAATATGAGCCGGGAGGTGGGCGGTGGGTAGGGGAGGCCCACTCCTGCAAGCCGTCATCATCATAGGGGGCCAGCGACCTGGGAGCCATCTGCTAGGTCCTCTGAGGCTGGAGAAAGGGAAGGTGCTGCTGTTCAGGTTGCAGACAGGTCCAGGGTCTGAGGAGATGCCACGCTGAGGTGAGGGGAGGTGGCCCATGGTTCAGAGGATTGTTGGAGACTGTTCAGAGAACAAAGCAAAACGGAAGAACTCTGCCTCCACTGAGACGGGAAATAAAGAGGAAAGGATCTTAAGCAGAAAATGTCAATCCCTGGGTCAGTAAAACAAAGTTTGACTTCCTAGAAATCTGCTACTAGTTTGATCATTGATATCATGATTGAGATAAACAATAGGAAAAAGTGGAAGCCAAATGATAGGCGAAGGAACATTGAGGAAGTGAAAAATAAATGATAGGGGCAAAATCAGATAAGATAAGAGATTTTCTGTGTAAAAAGTACAGGGAATAATGAACATCTTTTTTTCATTTCATTTTTCATCATCCTGTTATTCGTCGATTGCCTCGAGCAGGCCCCAGTAACGTCTCTTTCATCCTAGCCCTGAGATTATATTCAAGGCTCTTTAGGAGAATGAGACCCATCATTGTTACTGGTATTTGGCATATTGAGTACGCCACGGGGAGTTTGCCAGACTCTGCCCTGTGGGCAGGCTACATTCGATAGCCTGCAAGTTTGTCCAAAGTAGAACATCTTTATATAGTGTGATAAAAGGGACAAATGAAAGCAAGCATGGAACAGTCATAAAGTATCCAGCAGAGAATGTAACTGCTAAATATTGCAGCTTGGGAAAACATAACAAATATACTATTAAAATGAGCAATTTCCAAATATCTTTCTCGCAATTAGCCAGAAAAAAGTCATTGAGACCAATAAACAACACAGTATTTTATGAGCTAAAGCATTGTTCAGATAAGCGGGATAATACAACCCAATAGCTGAACAACATACATATAAGAAGTTTCCATGCCATTGAGAGAGAATTTCTTTATAGAACTGAAAACTTACACCGGATTATATGGTGATCTCACAACCTTGAGACTTAGTAACTCGCAGGTAAGTCTTTCATCAAAGAGGAACCAGAAGGTGTGTTTGCTTCCCTGTGAAACCAGGTGGAAGAGAAGCACTTCCTGCTGCGACCCACAGGGCCCTGGACCAGCACTAAACAAGACATTTAAAGTATGGAAGTGTCTATTTTACTTAAAAGTAAAAACAGTCAGGAGCTGGAGCAGCAGGTAGGGTGTTTGCCTTGCACGCAGCCAGCCTGGGTTCGATTCCCAGCATCTTATGTGGTCCCCTGAGCACCGCCAGGAGTAATTCCTGAGTTTCAGGGATTAATAAAACCAGGGCAGTGCTGGGTGTAGCCCGCACCCCCCACCCAACATAACAAAACAAAACAACAAAAAAGTAAAAACAGTCTAGCTAAGGGTTTGTCAATCTTGTTTACAGTTTTGAAAAATCTGTTCCAGATTTAATTCATCTTTCAAATTGTTTTGAAAAAAAGTTTACTCCAGTAATTGTTATAATTTGTATTATTTCTCTCCTACTTATTTTGGGCTTCATATATTACTCTTTTTGTACCTTCTCGAGATGGGAGGTTGGTGATGTAGGCAGATAGTCATGGAAAGGCCCTCGGCAATGAAACTTAGGTCAACAAAAATTCTAAGACTTATCCATGGTGGAGATCTCCAAGCCTACTCGGATTGGAGTTGAGCATCCTCCACCCAGATCCTCCAAATTCCAGTAGGCGGGGGGGGGGGGGGGGGGGGGTTAAAACCAACACCTGGCCCCCTGGCGCCGTGTAATCCCATCAGCAGCCAAGACTCAGAGACTATAAAATCCAGCTCCCTGAACCTCGTGGCCGCATTCGCGGCCGCGCGACATCTTATCAGAACATCTTTTTATGACATCTTATTATCTCATTCCTACTTTGGACAAACTTGCAGGCTATCGAATGTAGCCTGCCCACAGGGCAGAGTCTGGCAAACTCCCCATGGCGTACCAAATATGCCAAATACCAGTAACAATGATGGGTCTCATTCTTCTAAAGAGCCTTGAATATAATCTCAGGGCTAGGATGAAAGAGACGTTACTGGGGGCCTGCTCGAGGCAATCGACGAATCCATGTTGGAAACGGGAAACAGAGACCTGATAAGATCTTCAGCAGCAAGACCCTGAGGACATTGGACCCCTCACCAAGAAGTTCCTCAAACACTTGACCCTCTCCCTTAATCCGATTAACTTTAGTGATTCAGCCCCAGAAGATTCCAGAAATGTTCCAGATCAAGACAACCCGCGAAGAGCCTATAAAAACCACCTAGAACAAAGGAAGGGCACCGATATGCTGCCTGAACCCATGTGCTGCTTGTACCCGTGTGCCTGAGCACATGTGGCACCCACACCTCCCCTCTTGACATCTGTACTTTCATGTTTTCGTGTCTAATGCTGGCATGTGTGTAGGGGCTCTCTCCATCCTTGGAGAAGCCGCAGTTCTCTTGAATGAGTTACTTACTCTCTCTCTCTCTCTCTCTCTCTCTTTCTCGCTCTCTCTCTCTCACACACACACACATACACACACACACACACACACACACATATTCTCTCTCCTCCTCCTTCCCTTCAAAAACCCTCCAAATAAAATCTGTTTTACTTGTCTACTCCTGAAATTCTTTTCTTCGAGTGAGACAAGAACCCAGTAACCCGGGGTCCCAGGTGGCAGAGGCGAATCAGGAGAAAGTGACCGTCTTTCTCTCCTCCTGATTCACGTGAGCCACCTGTGTGGTCCACCTACATCAGTTGAGTTTTGACACTTTTCCTGCTTCCTGAAGCTGGTATTATTCAGCACTTCCCTCAGTTCTGGGAGCTTGTGTCTTTATTCTCATTGGTTTCACATTAATCGTTTTGATCTCCTCTTTGACCCAATGACTTCATGAATATGTTGATTACTTTTCAAGTATTTGAGGTTTTACTCAGCTTCCTTCCTCTGGTTTATGTCTACAGTCAGATCCTTACGATCTGGAGAGATACTTGATATGATTTCTATCGTTACAATTTTGTGGACACTTGTTTCATGTCCTTGCACATGGTCTCTGCCCTGGTGCCATGGAGGAAAATGTGAACTTAGCTTTTAGGGACATAGAACCCTATACTGATCTATATACTGATCTTCCATTTTGTTCTTTAAGGCTACTATTTCCTCTTGCGGCGGGGGGGGGGGCAGGGAGAGGAGGGGAGATGTCTAAATTAAAGGATATTAAAATTTCCTACTCATGGCAAACACAGTAATAATTGTCACAATGGAGACATTACTGGGCCCGCTTGAGCAAATCGATGAACAACGGGAGGGCAGTGGCTAAAAGGTGATAATACAGCAGGTTAGCAGGTGGGGTGCTTGTCTTGTACCTGGCCAACCTGGCTTCGTTCCTCAGCACCACATTTGATCCCCTGAGCCCCGCTAGAAGTGATCTCTGAATACAGAGCCAGGAATAAGCCCTGAGCACAGCCAGTTGTGTCCCCCACACCCTCCAAAACAAACTCCTACTATTACTGTGTTGCTGTTAATATCTTTCTTCATGTTTATTAGTAGTTGCTTTATGTATTTTGCTGTTACGTCATTTGGTACATTCAGGTGAGTTTTACTCTGTGGGAGGAATCAGTTACTAGTGAGCAAACTGAATTGAACTAACTGAGTAGTGAACTAACTGAGTTGTGAATGTAAAGTCTCTTTCCCACTCAGTCCTGTTGCTACTGCATTCATTGTTTTCACAGCCTGGGAAGTATGCTTCCTGTGTTTAGCGTCTGTTGGAGTATACTCTGTTTGCAGCAAAGATGACTAATAGTTAAGTCAGCAAGCATTAGTGACTCCATGTGAATTAAACAGGTCACTTTGTCTCCAGTCCAAGGTAGCATAAATGCATGGAGACTGGAAACCCTTTGAAATGCAGAATCAAAGGTGCACAGCATCTCTGGAACTCTGAAAGGAGAAACTGCAAGAGAAAAATAAATAAATAAAAAGACTGTGATAAAAAAGCAACAACAAAACACCAAAAAGCTCATCCCTTTGACAATATCCTAGCAACAGGTTTTTTTTATTATGTTTTTTAAAAATTTTTTTTTATTAGTGAATCACCATGAGGTACAGTTATAGACTTACAAATTTGTGTGCTTGGGTTTCAGTTATACAATGATCAAGTACCCATACCTCCACCAGCTCCCATCCTCCACCACCACGGGTCCCAGCATCCCTCCCACCTCCCATCCCCTCCATCCCACCCTGCCTCTGTGGCAGGGCATTCCCCCTTGTTCTCTCTCTCTTCTTTTGGGTCCTGTGTTTTGCAAGAGAGGCATTGAGTGGCAATCATGTTTGGTCTACAGTCTACTTTCAACATACTTCTCCCACCCTAGAGGATCCTCACAACACCCTTTATTTGGTGCTCCCTTCTCTATCTGAGCTTCCTTTTCCCCTAGCACGTGTGGCTGGCCTCCAAGTCATGGAGCAAAATTCCTGGTACTAGTCTTGGCCATTCCTGGGTGTTAGTCTCCCATTTTGTTGCTTTATGTTCTCCAGATGAATGCAATCTTTCTGTGTCTATCCCGCTGTTTCTGACTCATTTCACTTAACATGATACTTTCCATGTAATACCACTTGTATGTAAATTTCATGAGTTCGTCTTCTCTAACAGCTACATAGTACTCCGTTGTGTAAATGTACCAAAGTTTCTTTAACCAGTCATCTGTTCTCAGGCACTCAGGTATTTTCCAGATTCTGGCTATTGTAAAGAGTGCTACAATGAACAAACAATTGCAGATGTCACTTTGACTATACTTTTTTGCCTCTATGGGATATATTCCCAGGAGTGGTATTGCTGGGTCAAATGGGAGATCAAATTCTGATTTTTTGAGAATCGTCCATACTGTTTTCCAAAAGGGTTGGGCCAGTCGGCATTCCCACCAGCAGTGAAGGAAGGTCCCTTTCTCGCCACATCCGTGCCAGCACCGACTAGCAACAGGTTCTTATCTAAATCGAATATCCAACCAGGGGTAATTTGAAAAAAGCCAATGGAAGTTTGGGGAAAAAAGATCAACAAACCTAACTTTGCAAAGCAAATAGGGCGTTTCCTCGTCTTGGGGTTGGCTGGGATCTCAGCTCATATGTGGACCCTTGGGTCTCCCCCTCTGGAGAAGCTCACACTCTCTCTTCCAGTGTCCCCCTGTCTCTCCCTCCTCATACTGGAATAGCTTAGCACTGGGGTAACCATCTTGTCCTCAAATCATTTTGCCCTTAGACGATCTCCAGAAGTAACCCTCATCTATTAATTGCTTTGTTTTATTTTGGGGGGTCACATCCAGAGATGCTCAGTGGTTATCCCTGGTGCTCTGGGGACCTTATGGGGTGGCGGGGGTCAAAGCAGGGTCAGCTGTGGGCACAGCAAATGCCCTACCCGCTGTACTGCCTTATCTACCCACATTTATCTCACCCGCTTCTCTAGTGATAGGCCCTTCCCATGTGACAGTGACTAAACCATTATGCTGACACTCTGACCCGTTTATCTGCTTCTGTGTATCTCCTCCCTGCTTGCTTAACACTTATTTCTGATATATTGAACCCTTTAAAAGCCCGGGAGAAACTGCCATGGTAGCTGCATGATTTGGGCCTGGAGCCTCATGTCGTTGCTGGTTAATGAACTCAAAATTCTTCTAGTTTTCTGAGTCTCTGAATCAGTGACGTCACAGCAATATATCTCAAGTAAAGATATTTTACTTCCCTGTTCATCTCCGTCCTGAAATTCTTTTCTTTAGGGGATCTGGGAACCTGGGCGGAGATCAAGACTAATTTTCCTTTTTCCTGCAAGAAGCAAACTACTCACACCAGCCTGAGGCCACGGGTACCAGCCTCTGTGCTGAGAAGGTGCCGTGCGTGGCAGGTTGTATCTGTCCAACCTCTAGGTCCTTCTCTTCTGCAGGTGCTAGAGATGGCGCCTTCCCTCTCTCCAGGCTCCTCCTTTCTTCACTCCCTTCCACTTCACCTACAACATTTCATCAGCCACCTCTCCTTCGTTGCGTATTTCCTTCTTGCAGTGAATCACTTCTTCTCGACAACACCAATAGAATTTATTGAATTTACAGTCACGTTTTTAATTTTATGGGGCCAGTTTTCGTGACGCTATGGCCAGTTCTTTTAAGTTATGAATTGGAGAAATGTCCCTGTGGACATACCAGATGTTGGACTGCTATTGTTTCCTTGAAAATCAGCCTTTCTTGCAAAGATAACCACAGGATGATTTCCTCTAGTTTCCAGAGAATTTGCAGCACCATAGCACTGTCCTCCCATTGTTCATCGATTTGCTCGAGCGGGCACCAGTAATGTCTCCATCCTAAGACTTATTGTTACTATTTTTGGCATATTGACTACGGCACAGGGAGCTTTCCAAGCTCTGCCATAAACCCGGGTCTGCCACATGCAAGGCAAACACCCTACCTGCAGTGCTATCGCTCCAGCCCCACTGCCAGAGAATCACTGTCACTGTCCTCCCGTTGTTCATCGATTTGCTTGAGCGGGCCCAGTAACATCTTCATTATGAGACTTGTTGTTACTGTTTTTGGCATATCGAACACGCCATGGGTAGCTTGCCAGGCTTTGCCGTGCGGGCGAGATACTCTCGGGAGCTTGCTGGGCTCTCTGAGAGGGGCAGAGGAATCAAACCCCGCTCGGCTGGGCTGGCTGCGTGCAAGGCAAACGCCCCACCACTGTGCTATCACTCCAGCCCCACTGCCAGAGAATCAAGTTTAGAATATCCTAGCTTCTTAATAATAACCAAGGCAACAGGTTAGAGTAAAGCATACAGCAATTCCTGGACAAAGGACCATTTAAATTTTTGTTTTCATTGAGGTAGCTCTATTGTTTTTATAGCATCCCCAAATTTTGAGTTACTAGGAAAGTAACTATCCCTATATTCATAGTGTTGGGGCCAGGTGGGTAAAAATCTACTCTGAGAACCAGCACAGTGTGGAAACTAGGGCCCCACCAGTCCCATGAAGACAGCGGTTGAACACTACTTAAAGTTCACAGGGAAGTGGAATCCGGGGCAGACAAGCAGATAAGGAGCCCATGGCAGTAAATTTCAGGAAATAATAAAGACAAGATATATTCTAAGGCAATGTTCTTTATTACCTGTCCTTTTGCCAGGCCCGAAGCACAAAGACTGACCCCGTTTGGAGATGCAGGAATTGGGTTTGATTCGGCTCAGAAGGCTGAACCTCGCAGAAGAGATAAACTTGCAGAGGAACAAGAAGTCATAATAAGAATATGAGGGAAAACCGCAAAATTTCAAAATCCTTCCTCTTTTACAATATTATCCACATAAAAAGCCCCGTATTGGGGCATTTTGGAAAACCCCCAGAAGTACTTTATAATATCTTCCTCTAAAAATTTATTTTCCTAGGTTTAAAAGATAGGAGGCTGAACCCAGGTTGCGATTGGGACTGATTTCTTTTCCCAGTCCTAATCTCCTGGGGACACACATCCACACTGAACACAGAGCCGTAGCCTCAGGCAGATGGGAAACAAAAATATATTTTGAGGGACCAGAACCATATGACAGTGGGTAGGGCTCTTATCTTGCTTTGCAGCTGAACTGGGTTCTATCCCCGGCATCCTGTAAGGTCCCCCAAGCCCACCAGGAGTGATCCTTGAGTGCAGAGCCAGGAGTAAGTCCTGAGCACAAGCAAGCATGACCAAAAAAAGAAGAAAAAAGGGATTTGACTTTTTTGCTTTGGAGCTACTCCTGGCAGGGCTTGGGTTTACCGTTGGTTGTGTGCTCAGGGGCCACTCCTGGCAAGGCTTTGGGGACCACATGGCGGACCAGCTCTTCTTTATCTCTGACCCTGAATTTAAGGGTTTTACAAGAAAGGAAAATACGTGTTTGTATGGAAAATATGTGGCGAGTTCAAAAAATTAAAAAAAGGGTGGGAATGCTTTTTGAGGAAGAAAAAAGGAAAGGATCAAATAAAACTAAACGAAATTATGAAACTAGTAAGTCAAAAGAGGCCCATACATGTGCCAAGGAAATGGACGAAAGGACCCTTTAAAAAATTTTATTGCTTTTAATTGCTCCCACTTTCCCATCAGTTTTGGGAGGGGAAACCTTCGTGGTTTTTGATAACTGGAACAGGTGGAGTAGGCTGAGAATAATCGGGCTGGAGAGATAGGACAGTGTGAGAATGCCTTGCACATAACTGACCCAGGTTCCAACCCTGGCACCATCTAGGGCCCGCTGTGCACCTCTAGGAGTGATGCCTGAGCACAGAACCAGGAGTTAGCCCCGAGCATTCCCCGTCTGGGAGTCTATTTCTCCAAAAGGTTGATAGAAGAGCAGTTGGGTGGCCCAGATAGGAGCCTCTGGGCCCTGGGCAGAACAGCTTTCCTGGAAGAAGCCACCTGGGACCAGAGTCATAGTACAATGGGGAGGGCATTTGCCTTGCACGCAGTCGGCCCAACTGGACCCATATAGTCCCCCTAAGCATCGCCAGGAATAATTCCTGAGTGCACTGAGTACTGCTGGATGTGACTCCCCCAAAAATCAAAAAATCAAAATTAAAAATTAAAATAGAAGCCACTGAACTGATTTCAGGACAGCTCCTTGGAAATGTGATGCCCGGTTCGGTACAGGGAAACCTGGAGACTGGAAGACATACATCAATGGTGAAGAGGGAAAGATTACTCATCACTCACATGCGGCGCTTTATTGCTAGAATTCCTCTGAAGTCACTCTGTTTCCTCGTCTTTTGGCTTTTTTTTTAGGCACTGTAGTTTAGAGTACTGGTAATAATAGAGTTAATAATAGAATTTCATGAATACTATGTTTCAACTCCACACCCACGTTGTCAGCTTCCTTCCAAGAGAGTCTCAAGGTCCCCACCCACTCCACCCATCCCACCCACTTGGCAAACTCATTTTACTATGATTATTCATTTATTCTTGGTTTGGGGCCACTCCTGTGCGCAGGGCTCACTCCCAGCTCGGTGTCCAGGTATCACTCCTGGAGGTGCTCAGGGAACTATAGGTGATGTCGGGAATTGAACCAGAGTTGGCTATGTGCAGGGGAGATTAAATTATTCTTATTTTTAAATTTAATTATTCTAGCCATGTGCTTACAATAGTATTGATGATTATGGGTTTGATGTAGACAGTCACCTCACCTCATCACCATCCAAATGCCCAAGACCTTCACCAGTGTCCCCGGGCCATGTCTTGTCTGCCTTCACACCCTACTTCCTCTCTTTCTGCTCCCCAGTAATCTTGGTTTTGTAATTCAAGACCAAGGGTACATAATTATTCAACACAATCCATTTCCCTATTCTGATTCTTGATATTCTATACATAAGTGAAAGCATTTAGTATTTGTCATTCTTCTTTTGACTAATTTCACTTAACATGGAGCCCTCCAGTTCCATGTAAGTTGCAGTAAACTGCAATATTTTTCCTTTTTTTTAAAAGATGCATAATATTTTATTGAGTACACATATACCACAATTTCTTTATCCATTTTCTGTCTTTGGACATTTGGGTTGTACCCATATCCTCACTATTGTACTAAGAATAGCAGTGAACATTGGTGTGTACAGATCTTTTTAAATTTTGTATTTTCTAACAGCTACTATGATTGTCAATGGTTGTTTATGATTGTCTATGATTGTCAATGATTGTCAGTTATTACCTAATATCAAAAGCAAAGATACTGCTGGAAAAAAATACAGACTAATATCTCTAATAAACCTCACTGCAAAGATCAACAAAATCTTATCAAACGGAACCTTCCAATAACCAAAAGGGTCACACACAGTGATTAAGCAGGATTCAGTTTCTCTCTTTCCAAAGAGCTCAAGATTTTCACCTCAAAGGATGTTCTCCAGGCCTTTGGGCAATTTCCAGACTGGGCAATTTTTCAAAAGTCTTATTATTTCCCCAAATCTCAATACCAGGGATCCACTATGTATCTGCCTGCAACACTTTCATCCAAAGTACAGGAAGGTTTAAGTTGACATAGGGACAGAAGTTGCTCTTCGTAAGGAAAGAAATGTTGATACTGCCCAGGTTTTCCAGGTTCATCTTCTACTCTACAAAAAAGAATATCAGGAGACAAATAGTGAGCTAAAGACGTCTTATTAATGGCTAGAGACAGTACAGGGGTCAAGATACTTGCCTGCACCCCACCCCTCTGTTATAGCTCTCTGACCCAAAAAATTATAGCTTAAGAAGATAACATCAGAGATTATGGGGCAATAGTAAGAGGAACAACATCCACATCATAGAATATTGTATGGCAAGCATGCATTTGTTGCCTGTCTTAAATTAAAATTAAACTGAGCATTCTATATTTTAATTTACCAAATCTGGAAACTTTATACCCAAAATGAACAGGCAGGAATACCGAGAAAAAAATGAAAATGAGAGAGCGAGTTGAATAAGGGACAGAAAAGAATTGTGTGGAAGTTCTTAGACCAGCTACTTATCTTGTAGAATGTATGAAACCATATGTCCACCGTAGTTCAAATTTCTTTGAACAACTCAAAGGAAAAGGAGAGTGAGAATATAACTATTTTCATCTACCTAGAATTCTCAGAACATTTCCCATGATGCTCTTTCTAGAACAAAAACCAGCCTTCCCCAACCAATCTTAGAGGGAAATATATATGTGTGTGTGTGTGTGTGTGTGTGTGTGTGTGTATTTATATATGTACTTATATGTGTGTGTGTATATATATACACATATAAACATATATTTGCTTTCTGGGTCATACCCAGCGATGCACAAGGGTTACTCCTGGCTCTGCACTCAAGAATACTCCTGACAGTGCTCAGGAGACTGTATGGAATACTGGGAATCAAACCCGGATAGGCCTCATGCAAGGCAAACGCCCTAACCGCTTGCTATTGCTCCAGCCCTAACAAACAATACAGAATAAACTATTTTGGTTCTGATTTGAGGCAGGGGTTGGGGTTCGGGATGGAAAAATCCAAAATATGGTTGTGGGAAGGTATAATGGTGATAGGATTGGTGTTAGACTATTGAATGTAATCAAATATTGTGAACTATTTTATAAAAAAAAAAACAAAGATGAAGAGGTAAAAAATAATAGATAAATAATCTACTAAAAAAAGAGCCAGTCTTTCCTACTTATTTTTATTTTTTTAATTTTTATTAGTGAGACACCATGAGGTACAGTGTAGACTTACAAGTTTTTGTGCTTGGGTTTCAATTATACAATGATCGAGTACCCATCCCTCCACCAGTGCCCATTCTCCACCCCCAATGATCCCAGTATCCCTCCCACTCCCCATCCCCCCCAACCCCACGCTGCCTCTGTGGCAGGGCATTCCCTTTTGTTCTCTCTCTCCTTTTGGGTGTTGTGATTTGCAAAAGAGGCATTGAGTGGCAATCATGTTTGGTCTATAGTCTACTTTCAGCATGCTTCTCCCACCCTGGGAGGATTCTCCCAACACCCTTTATTTGGTGCTCCCTTCTCTATCTGAGCTGCCTTTTCCCCAAGCATGTGTGGCTGGCCTCCAAGCCATGGAGCAAACCTCCTGGTACTAATCTCGGCTATTCTTGGGTGTTAGTCTCCTATTTTGTTACTTTATGTTCCCCAGATGAATGCAATCTTTCTATGTCTATCTCTCTCTTTCTGATTCGTTTCGCTTAGCATGATACTTTCCATGTAATACCACTTGTATGTAAATTTCATGACTTCATCTTTTCTAACAGCTAGATAGTACTCCACTGTGTAGATGTACCAAAGTCTCTTTAGCCAGTCATCTGTTCTCAGGCACTCAGGTCTTTTCCAGATTCTGGCTGTTGTAAAGAGTGCTGCAATGAATAAACAAGTGCAGATGTCACTTCGAGTATACTTTTTTGCCTCTCTGGGATATATTCCCAGGAGTGGTGTTGCTGGGTCAAATGGGAGCTCAATTTCTAATTTTTGGAGAATCGTCCATACTGTTTTCCGAAAGGGCTGAACCAGTCGGCATCCCCACCAGCAGTGAAGGAGGATCCTTTTCTTGCCACATCTGCGCCAGCACCGGTTGCTTTTGTTCTTGTGGATGTGGGCCAGTCTCTGTGGTGTGAAATGATATCTCATTGTGGTTTTGATCTGCATCTACCTGATGATTAATGATGTGGAGCATTTTCTCATGTGCCTTTTAGCCATTCGGATTTCTTCTTTAAGAAAGTTTCTGTTCATTTCATCTTTCACCATTTTTTGTTGGGGTTGGATGTTTTCTTCTTGTGGAGTTCAACCAGTACTTTGTATATCCTTGATATCAACCCCTTGTCAGATGTGTATTTGGCAAATATCCTTTCCCATTCTGTAGACTGTCTTTGTATTTTGGTCACTGTTTCTTTGGATGTGCAGAAGCTTCTTAGTTTAAGATAGTCCCATTTGTCTATCTTTGTTTTCACTTGCTTGGCCAGTGGCGTGACATCTTTGAAGATACCATTAGCTTCAATGTCATGGAGGGTTTTGCCAACTTTGTCTCCAATGTACCTTATGGATTCCGGTCTGATGTTGAGGTCTTCAATCCACTTTGATCTTACTTTTGTACATGGCGTTAGACAGAGATCTGAGCCCACTTTTTTGCATGTAGCCATCCAGTTTTGCCAGCACAATTTGTTAAAGAGGATTTCCTTGCTCCACTTCACTTTTCTTGCCCCCTTATCAAAGATTAGATGATCATATGCTTGGGGGGAGATGTCAGTATATTCAACCCTGTTCCATTGGTCTACAGCTCTGCCTTTGTTTCAGTACCATGCTGTTTTAATTATTACTGCTTTGTAGTAGAGTTTGAAGTTAGGGAGGTTGATTCCTCCCATTTTCTTTTTCCCAAGAATTGCTTTAGCTATTCGTGGAGGCTTATTGTTCCATATAAATTTCAGGAGTGTTTGCTCCATTTCTTTGAAGAATGTCATGGGTATTGTAATAGGGATTGCATTGAATTTGTACAGTGCTTTGGGAAGTATTGCCATTTTGACAATGTTAATTCTCCCGATCCATGAACAGGGGATATTTTTCCATTTCCTCGTGTCCTCTTTTATTTCCTGAAGTAGTGTTTTGTAGTTTTCTTTGTACAGGTCCTTTACTTCCTTAGTTAAGCTGATTCCTAGGTACTTGATTTTCTGGGGCACAATTGTGAATGGGATTGTTTTCTTCATGTCACTTTCTTTTCTTCATTATTTGAGTATAGGAAAGCCATGTACTTTTGGGTATTGATTTTATAGCCTGCAACTTTACTATACAAGTCTATTGTTTCTAGGAGTTTCTTGGTAGAGGTTTTAGGGTTCTCTAAGTATAGTATCATATCATCTGCGAATAGTGAGCGCTTGATTTCTTCCTTTCCTACCTGGATGCCCTTAATATCAGTCTTCCCTACTTTAATCTCAGCCTTTCTTTTTTGCTGGGGTCTGACATGATAGCTCCCAGGTGAAATTCAAGTTTTAATTTTTTTGGTAAATCAGGTATTATTTGAACACAGCTCATTTATGCTCATTTATGTCTTGTTTGTGTCTATTTTTGTGCTGCGATTTGAGTGGTTATCAATGCCTCTCCTGAAGAACCTAAAAGACTTACTATCTACCACTGAAAGATACATTCGATGTCTTTTCACTTTTTATTTCCTGCTGAAATCCTGCCCTAAATGTGAGATCTCTCTCAACTTCAGGACTCCTTGAAGCTGTGTGTGTCCACGGTATTTACAGCTCTGTAGCAGTTTTCACTGTGTGTTTGTTTGTTTTGGAGTCACACCTGGCATGCTCAGGGGTTACTCCTGGCTCTGCACTCAGGAATTACTCCTGGTGGTGCTTGAGGGATGGGATGCTGGGGATTGAATCCAGGTCGGCTGCCTGCAAGGCAAACACCCTCCCTGCTGTAGTATCGCTCGGGCCCTAGTTTTTATTGATATGTTGTAACTATGGGTTGGGTAATTCCTCTATTACGAGTAATTTCCTGTATTATAGGCCTTGTCATGTCGATCTTATAGATCTTATTTGTCGATCACTGAGTTCTGTCCATGGACAAGGACAAGTCACTGTTTGTTGAATGCATGGGAGAAACAGCTACAACGGGAAAAGTCTCTATATGGGATGCAGAAAAACTCACTTTGAGGTCTAATCTCTTCTTCCTATCGTCTCCACATTCAACACTGACCATGCAAGATACTTCACTCTGTGAATCTCGCTCCACCTCCCCGATGAAAATGAGGAACGTGATACTTAGGGAGGCGTTAGTGAGACCTTGGCTCTGAAGCCCACGAAGTATTATTCCTCTCGCCTTCCTTTGAATGAGGAAGTGGAGTGGGCAAGAAGAAAAGGAACAGTGGCTGCTGGGCAGGGGGTAGGGAGAGGAAGTGAGAGGAGATCAACAAGGTGGAGACAGCACTGAACAGCAGAAACCTCTGCAGCCTGTCAGCTGGTCGCTTCTCTAGAGACACTGCCCAGGGCTTCTTCTCTCTGAGCACAGAAGCAAAGACAAGGCAGGCGCAGGTGCGTGTGTAGTGATGGTCACCATGCCACCAACCCAAGCTCTGTCTGTCTGACTGGGCAGAATCACAAACCCTCACGAGCAGGTGTGAGGAGAGAGAGGGATTAAGCTCCTGTCAGGGTGCAGAGACTCCACAGATGGTCCTGACCACCCTCTCGATGGGCGTCGGGGAGCCTGAGCGTCCCCAAAGCATTTCACCCGCCAGAACCCTGCAGCTTTGCACCTAGTCTTCCGTTTCATTTATCTAGAAACTCCCCAAACCACAGGCTAGAAAGTTACATTTTTTAACAAACAAGGCAAAGGTCTTAAGTCAGAAGAGATTGTAGAATATCGTGCTTCATTTATCTTGAGATAAATGAGCATGGAAACGTAGCATATAATAACTGACCTGGATGCCATCAAACCCGAATAAAAATTTGTTCATAAAAAGAAAGAAAGAAAGAAAGAAAGAAAGAAAGAAAGAAAGAGCTCAACAATATAATTTTACATCTCAAGGAACTAGAAGTCAAAGTCCTAATTTACCAGAAAGAATAAAAAAGATTAGAGCAAGAAATAAAACACAGCACAGGCAAGAGATAGGGGGGAAAGTCCATGATACTCAGTTGACTTCTTTGAAAAAGATAAAAGATAATCGACTTGGAGACTGGAGTTTATAGTTCAGTGGGGAGGGTATTTCCTTGCAAGGGGCCAACCTGGGTCCCATCCCCAATATCCCACATGGTCCCCTGAGCACCATGAGGAGTGATTCCTGAGTGCAGAGCCAGATGTGGCCCAAAAGCCAACAAAATTTAAAATAAAATACATAAAAATAATTTACTTATATAGAATTAAAAAAAGAGATCAAGTAACCAAAATCAGAAGTAAAGGGAGTTATTACAACTAATGTCGCAGAAATAAAAAGAAATCATAAGAGACACATAGCAGTTTGAGGGCCTCAAAGAATAAATTCGTACAAACTTACAACCATCTAAGACTTAATTATGAAGAATTAAAAAAATGTATCTGAACTTATTTCTGATAATAGAAGCTGAATAGGTCATCAAAGACCTAGCAGACATAAGCCCAGGCTAACTGGTTTCACTAGAGAATTTCTTGTTGCTATTTTTTGTTGCTTTTTTGTTTTTTAATCCACACCAGGGACCCTTGGACATACTACTGGCTGGAATTTTCTGTTGCTGCTTTGAGGTCACACCAGGGTGCTTAGGGCTTACTCCTAGCTCTGCACTCAAGGTTCTCTCCTGGCAGGGCTTAGGAGAATTACATGGAGTGTCAGGGATTGAACCCGGGTCAGTGGTATGGAAACACCCTAATCCCTGTACTATGGCCCTGGCCTCACTCCTGGGTAGAATTTTGTTGTTGTTGGATTTGCCTTAGAGTCACTCCGGGAGATATTCAGAGCTTGCTCTTGGCTCTGTGCTCAGATATCACCCAGATGGGGTGTCTGGAGACTGAACTAAGTCAGTCATGTGTAAGGCATGTGCTCTACCCCCGTACTGTCTCTCGGGCCCCCTCACTGGAGAATTGTATCACCATTTAAAGAAGAACTAACACCAATATCTAGCAAATTTTTCTCAAAAATTAAAGAGAAAGACTACTCTCAAGTTCAGTTTATGAGTTTAATACTACCCTGAAAATGAAATCACAAAGTTTAGAGGAAAAACAATTACAGGCCAAATTCTTGATTAATATTGATACAAATATCTTCAACAAAACACCACCCCCCCAAAAAAATATCAAAAATCCTGAATTCACCAAGATGTTATAAAGATTATTCACCATAACCAAGTGGGATTTATCCCTGGAATAGAAGGGATGAAATTAAGGTAATACGCCACAATAACAGAATGGTGATAAACAGTACACAATTGTTTTAATTGATAGAGAAAAAAAATCACATAACAAAATTCAATAGCCTTCAACTCCCTGGACAGATTAGGATTGGAAGGAAATAACCACACAGTAAAAGCCTTGTATGAAAAGGCCAACGCTAATATCATACTCAGTGGTGAAAAATCAAACTCTGGGGTTCAGGAGGTGACCCAAGGGTTAGGGTGTATATTAGGGTGTCCCCATGTGGATTAGATGCCCAATAGCACCTGGTCACTAGAGCAATGCCAAGAAGCCCCTGAACACTGCCCAGGTCTCTGATCATCCAAGCAGCACGCGTCTGGGGCCCTAGCACAGAACTGTTGGTACAACTGGCCCAACACTGCTGGGCATGACCCTCAGACTCCGTGAACACTGCCTTAGGGGGCCACCAAATAAAGAAAACACAAAAACCCTCTAAGGTCACAAATAAGGCCAGAATGCCTACTCTTACCACTTGTTCTAGTCAGAGAACTTAGGCAAGAAGATAAAATAAAAGGCATTTAAATAGAAGAGGGAGAAGTAAAATTCTCTGTTTATAGATAGCACTGTAGCACCGTCCTCCCATTGTTCATGGATTTGCTCGAGCGGGCCCAGTAATGTCTCCATTGTGAGACTTGTTGTTACTGTGTTTGGCATATCAAATACGTCACTGGGAGCTTGCCGGACTTTGCTGTAAGGACAAGATACTCTCGGTAGCTTGCCAGGCTCTCTAAAAGGGGTGGAGGAATCGAACCCATATTGACTGGGCCGGCCACGTGCAAGGCAAATGCCCTACTGCTGTGCTATGGCTCCAGCCCTGTTTATAGACTACACATGCACATACACACACATACACACACAAAATATAGCCAAAAAACAATAGTTGTATCTAATAAACAGGCTTATCAAAGTTGCAAGATACAATAATAACACACAGTCTTTGGTTGTGTTCTGTATTTAATGCATTGTGCTGGGGAGACAGCACAGATGGCAGAGGCCAAATCCCTGAGATTGACTCTCTGGACACTGGATGTGATTCTGAAGCGCCCCAGCACAGCTTGGGAGTGGCCCTCATGAAAATATGGGTTGTCGTGAATCTTAGGATATTTACACACACACACACACACACACACACACACACACACACACACACACACACACACCTCAAAATGCCCCCTGCCATGATCTTGATTCTGTAAACCTGGTCCCTGCTCTCTGAGCGTGCAATCCAGTGACTGTTCAAGCAAAGAGGGAGACAGGACAGGAAAGTCTTACCCAGCATGCCCAGATTGTGGCGACAGTCCGGACCCTTCTATTAGTGTCTCATTTTTTATCTTGCAGCAAGACAATGATTCATCACCCTGTGTGCAAGGTATTGGGCAAGGTGCAGGGAGACGAACACATCTTCTCTTTTCTTGGTCTTTGGGCCACAGTCAGCAGTGCTCAGGGCTCACTCCTGGCTCTGTGCTCAGGGTTCACCTCCTGGAGATGTTTGGGTGTCAGGGACCAAGCCTGAGTCAGCTGCACGCAAGGCAAGTGCCTTACCTGCTGTACTATCACCCTGCCAGCTCACCCCGCCCCACCCCGCATTTATTCTCGTCTCAGGAGACACAATGAGACAGAAACAAGGTGCTGAGAAGTTTAAAGAGAACTCGGTTGCCTCCAGCACTTGAAGTCGTCATTTCGGCTTCTGTGACTGGTGCTCTTTGCCCTCTGTCTTTGACAAATTCTGGAGACAAAATGAGATAAAAGGTCTCAAAGTCTTTATTTTATTTTTATTTAATTTATTTATTTATTTATTTATTTATTGCTTTTTGGGTCACACCCAGCAATGCACAGAGGTTACTCCTGACTCTGCACTCAAGAATCACCCCGGCGGTGCTCAGGGGACCCTATGGGATGCTGGGAATTGAACCCGGGTTGGCCGCGTGCAAGGCAAGCGCCCTACCCGCTGTGCTATTGCTCCAGCCCCTCAAAGTCTTTATTTTAATCATCCATGATTCAGTGTTTACTTTTAGGCTGTAGTGCATGATGTTCTCATTAAAAGGAAAACTGGAAAATGCTGAGCAACCCACTACCACTAGTCCCGAGAGAGGTACAGGATCCTCCATTTCTTTGAAAAATTCTCGTTTTTTTATTTTTTTCCCAGCTGGTTGCTGTGGTGGGTCACTGCACAGGTAATGGGGAAACTCAGACCCCAGCGTGAGAGGGTTCAGAGCCAAGGTTGCGCTTGTGCCAGGCTTTGGAAAGTCACAGAGGATTGGGGACGATGCTTTGGAGGGGACATTAGGTCTACAGGGGTAAAATGTCCTACAGCAGCTAAACAACACTCTGAGGGTCTTCCTTACCTGGTCCTTCTGCTTCTCTGTGCTCTTCCTGGGGCACTGGTCACTGGTGCCTTGTACCTGCAGGATCACTAAGAAAGAGAAGAGGGGCTAGAGCGATAGCACAGTGGGGAGGGCATTTGCCTTGCACGGGGCCAACCCGGGTTCCATTCCCAGAATCCCACATAGTTTCCCCCGAGCACCGCCAGGAGTAATTCCTGAATGCAGAGCCAGAAGTAATCCTTGAGCACCACTGGGTGTGACCCAAAAAGAAGAGAGAGAGAGAGAGAGAGAGAGAGAGAGAGAGAGAGAGAGAGAGAGAGAAGAAACAGGTGCTCCTTCTGTTCACTGCCTCCTGCTGAGTGAGCATGGAGCAGCCTCTCCAAAGGGGAAGTCTGTTTGAAAAGTTCATCTGACCAAGACCCCAAAGGGGAGTGATAGTAGAATGGGCAGGGCACCTGCCTTACATGCGGTCTGGCTTGAGCCAGGGCATCCCAGACGGTTCCACAGCTCCGCCAGGTGTGATTCCTGAGTACAGAGCAGGAGTAACACCATAACACAAACACATACCAAGAAAGGAAAACACTGATCACTCAGGATGTGGCACTTTTTTTTTTTTTTTTGGTCAGAAGTGTTGCTAGTCCTTCCTTTCTTTCTGTTGCAGTATGCTTCTAACAGCCCGTTCGCGGCTGGTGGGGTGTAGGGTAGTTGGGGGCATTGGAGCTACTCCTGAATCTGTGCTCAGGAGGGACCCCTGGCAGGGCCTTACCCTCCAGCCCTAGTAGCTTTTAAAATTACGCTTTTAAAATATTGAGATCACTGTAGAGTTACATGCGGTGAGAGGAAATAGTCCGGAGGTTCCTCGGGCACTCCTGGCCGCATTTTCATCCCGTGCTAATTAATCAAGATTCTCCCTCCCTCCCCCCCCCCCCCCCCCCCCCCGCAACGTTTCCTAGTGGGCTGCAGAGATGGGCTGCAGGCCCAGGCACCGTGGAGCGGTTTCGCCTTCCCACGTGGTTGCTGGGAAATCAAAACTGAAGGAGTCTGTGACACCCTCCCCCAGCTGCAAGAGCCCCTTGCCTGAAAAGGTGGAAGCAGCAAGTTTCTGTGTTTCTGCAGGAGCCCGCTGCCAGCCAACCGAGTCTGCACCCCACGCCTGGGGTTTCGGGTCTCCGGCAGCTGCAGCCTTCCCGGCTGTTTCTGCTTTGTTGCTGAAATCTTTTTTTGTTTGTTTTTTAAATAAATGTAGGCACCCTGAAATTATCAAGTTATTCACGCGTGCAGTGTCTCAACACCCATCCCTTCACCAGGGCTCACTTCCGCCACCCATGCTACCCCCCCTTAGCCTCGCACCCACCAATCTGCCTCTAGAAGTGAGAGTTTCTTACCTTGGGACGAGTCTCACTGAGAGCCTGCAGGACTGAGGCTTCAGTTCTGGTCCTTTCCCGGTGCCATTGTCACAGGGATCCCTTCCCAGTCGCCTCCTTTCTGCTTGCTAGCGAGCTTCCTGTGCTGGACCAGTCCTCCCGGCCCCAGTTCCTACGGAAAGGCAAAGTGATGTGCATGATACCCTTTTTGTGCCAGTATTGCAAACCAATGTGCCTAAATGGAAAATGAGAGATAGAGAGAGAGAGAGAGAAAGAGAGAGAGAGAGAGAAGAGAGGGAGGGAGGGAGGGAGGGAGGGAGGGAGGGAGGGAGGGAGGAAGAGAGGGAGGGAGGAGGGAGGGAGGGTATGAGAGAAGAGGGAGGGAGAGGGAGGGAGAGAGGGAGGGAGGGAAACAGAGGGAGAGAGAAAGAGAGGGAGGGAGGGAGAGAGAGGGAGGGAGGGAGATAGAGGGAAAGAGGGGGAGGGGGAGAGAGAGGGAAGGAAGGAGTGAGAGAGAGGGAGGGAGAGGGAGAGAGGGAAGGGGAGAGAGAGGGAGGGAGAGGGAAAGGGAGGACAGAGAGAGGGAGGGAGAGAGGGAGAGAGGGGGAGAGAGAGATCTGCCATAGAGGCAGACTGCAGGGGTGAGGGTGGGGGCAGGTGACAAACTGGTTACGCTGGTGGTGTACGTTGGTGAAGGGACGGGGGTTGGAACATTCTATGATTGAAAATCATGAACAACTTATGTTTGTATCTCACAGTGATTCAATAAAAAAAACTTTAAGTATGTAAGTAATATATATATGATTGTAAGAGAAAAGATACGTTTTGTAAGCAGATCACACAGTAACAAGATAGCTGTGACCCCTTCCCTGCCATGTTCTTCACGAGCTCCTTCAAGAGGAGGGAAGAGCTGATCAGAAAGCTTAAGAAGGGTTTTGATCCCCGCTAAGTCACTGTCCTCTAATTTCTTGTGTGCCGGGGGGCAGGTGTTCACTGATTAAAAACAACTCATCAGACGAGGTTCTGGCAGTGAGATGCTGTCTGAGTTTCAGTCCTTTGTATAGATGATTTTGGTCCAGCATTTGGTTCTTGCTCTGATGTCATTTGCATTGATACTTCTAAGTACAATACATAGCAATTCTAGATACAATATATAGTATAACATAGTATTTTGTCTAGAACTTTTGGGTGAAGGAACAGGATTGGACTTCATCCCATATGTTTCTTAAGATATTTATTTTATTTATTTATTTTTAGGGGGGTTGGGTCTACAGCCAGTTTCTGTGCTCAGAGATCATTCCTGCTGGGCTCAGGGGACCATCTGGGTGCCAGGGATTGGGCCTGGGTTGGCCGCACGCAAGACAATGCCTTACCCCCTGTACTATGGCTCCAGCCCCCTCGTTAAGATATTTAAAACTGAGGAGGCTAGAGCAATAGCACAGCAGGTAGCACAGATGACCCGATTCCCAGCATCCTATATGGTCCCCTGAGCACTGCCAGGAGTAATTCTTGAGTGCATCAACCAGGAGTAACCCCTTTGCATCTCTGGGTACGACTCATAGTCATAGTCACTGTCCTCCCATTGTTCATCGATTTGCTCAAGTGGGCCCAGTAACGTCTCCATTGGAGACTTTGTTGTTACTGTGTCTGGCATATTGAATACATCACAGGTAGCTTGCCAGGCTCTGCCGGGGTATGACCCAAAAAGAAAAAAAAAAGATATTTAAAGTCGAGGGAGGTGGGTGGGGAATGGCGAGAATTGAACTCACGCATTAATAACCAAGATCCTAGACATCGTCATTATGTGAAATAGAAAATTAAGTAAATGTAGATGTCAAATTCAGGCCCATTATTATTATTATTATCATTATTATTATTATTATTTTCTTTTGGGGTCACACCCAGCTATGCACAGGGGTTCCTCCTGTCTCTGCACTCAGAAATTACTCCTGGCAGTGCTCCGGGGACCATATGAAATGCTGGGAATCTAACCCAGGTCAGCTGCATGCAAGGCAATGGTCAGGCGAAGGAAGGAACGCCCTACCTGCTGTGCTATCACGCCAGCCCCCAGGCCCATTATTTGCTCTATTAGTAAGAACTATCATTTATTTGTTACTTGATATAATCTGGTAGGTTAATGTTTCACAAACATAAGCTTGATTAATACTTACAATGCAGGGTGTAGCATAGGAAAAAAAATCTTTACGACATTTCTGTGATAATGCTGTGATTGTCTCTAGGGAGAGAGACCAGCAGGTAAGCCTCACACGCAGCTAAACTGATTTGATGCCTGGCATCCTGTCTACGCTCCCTGAGCCCCGCCAGAAGTAAACCCTGAGCATGCAAACCAAACCTAGCTCCTAGGAGCCAGCCATTTTTTAAAAAATTTTTTATTAGTGAAACACCATGAGGTACAGTTGTAGACTTACAAATTTTTGTGCTTGGGTTTCAGTTATACAATGATCGAGTACCCATCCCTCCACCAGTGCCCATCCTCCACCACCACAGATCCCAGTATCCCTCTCACCGCCTCCCCCCCCCCCACCCCATCCCGGAGCCAGCCATTTTTAAACAGAGTTTTCTCCAAAAGTGGAGGAAGTAAGTATCAAATTCTAGCCACAGAAGAAACTGGTCAGAGAAGGGAAGGCGGCGTGAACTTATTCTGATGTTAACCATGGTCAGTCAGAGAAAACTGACATCAGATATACAACAAACAGGTTAAGGTTGGTATCAAACTTTAAGGACTAAAACATTTTGATACTTTGATTCCTCGATAGAGGTCCCCAAAGCGGACCAAAGCTGGGGGAAAGTGTTTTAAAACAAAATCCTAAATTGAGCCAACAAGGATGACCTTGACTGCGAGGACAAAGGAGAATGACCAGGGACACACTTGGGCCATCTAGTCTATTACCTAAGGAGTTCTTATATCCGAGGGCAGGCACAAAAGACAGAAGAGAATTCAAATTCAATTTCAACTTAAAGGAAGTTAGGATGTTCAGTCCTTAGAATGACGTGGTCCTTGTGAGAACTTTTCAAAGGCAATGAAGGTATTTCTAATATTATGGGATTTGGGGGTTGGTTTATTTTTGGGGGGGGCAGGCTCACCTGGAGGTGCTCAGGGCTTACTCCTGGCTCTGGTTAAGGAAGGGGTCACTCCTGGCAGTGCTCAAGGGATAATATGGGGTGCTGGGAATTGAACTTGGGTTGGCCACGTGCAGGGCAAACTGTCGCTCCAGCCCCTAATAACATACACATAATGAATATTTTTATTGTTGTTTTTGGGTCACACCTGGAGGTACTCAAGGTTTGACTCTTGCGTTCAGGGATCACTTCTGGCCATGCTCAGGGCCATTGGGATGCTGAGGATAGAACCCAGGCTGGCCTCGCGCAAAGCAAGTGCCCTCCCTGCTGTACTGAGGCTCCCGCCCCAGTAACTGCATACTTTGACAGATGTGTATTTCTTTTAAGAGAGAGTATTTGGAACAACTTTGGGAGTTCCCTCACAGACTGGGGATATGCAGTTCAGGGGTAGAATGGTGAGGCTCGGGGTTCAATTTCCAGCACCACATGGATCGCCAAGTGTTTCCAGGTGTGACCCTGGTAGGCCCCCCACCAAGCCACCAAGCTGAGCGCCAGAGAGTGACCCTAGGACGCCACAATACAATAACAACAAATGTTCTCGTGTGCCGCATTTAAGTCAACTCCTCCTCAGTCAGTCACGATCACAGGTCTGATTTCTATCATTAGAGATCAGCTTTGCTGATTCTTCGCGTCATGTGAAAAGAACTAAGCAAAGAAAAAGTAGAGTTGGCTGCCTGGAGCAAGGGTCTTTAGTTAATCATCAGCAAATAAATGTAAACTTGCTCCATGCACAGTACGGTGCTCTGAGATGAAGGCAGACTTTTGGAATGGTGTGTCAAAAGCACATAAATCTCAGAATCAATGGGTTTTGGCTCATAATACAGCTCCTTCAGGCTTCTGCCTCCCAAGCCACCATTTCCCTCTGGAGAGTGGGCCAGAAGCTGGCAGTAAGAGATTACTTTAAAGCAGTGTGGACCCACCAAAGCTGACAGTTGCGGGACTGGTCTCTGAGTTTTGACTGCAAACATCATATAAGGATGATGGTTACCCTCAGGACCACCAGATTTCAAGAAGCGATGACTTATTCTGTCTAATGACACCATTCAACCAAATCAACTGCCAATAAATGTGGACACATTTTACTGTCTTGTAAGAATTGCAAAGAAAGGGTCTTGCATCATAACCTTGCCCTGAACTTAGGATGCCGGCAGTTGAGAAATCTCGTGTATAACCTGCAAGGGGATGGCAGCTGAGATAGCAAAGGACCTTGACCTTGCTTCATAGATTTTAAAGGCTTTCGATGTGAGATTGTGGCTGGTTCTGGAGGTCCTCCAGAACCAGCCACAACCATGCTGAGACCACTCTCCACACGCATGAAGGAACCGGCAGAGGAACAAAGGCATGCGGGTCCCAGGGCTGAGATCTCCAAGCCTGCTAGGATGGGGGCTGAGTATCCTCCACCCAGATCCTCCATCTTCCAGTAGGCAGGGGTCACACCCACCAACTGCCCCTGACGCCAAATAATCCCATCAACGGCCAAGACCCAGGGACTATAAAACCCGGCTACCAGAAGCGCGCAGCCGCATTTGCAGCTGTGTGTGCGACATCTTATTATCTCGTTCTTACTTTGGACAACCTGGCAGGCTACCGAATGTAACCTGCCCACATGGCAGAGTCTAGCAAACTCCCCGTGGCGTACCCAATATGCCAAATACCAGTAACAATGATGGGTCTCATTCTCCTAACCCTGAAAGAGCCTTGGATATGGCACTTTTTAAAATCTCAGGGCTAAAATGAAGGAGACGTTACTGGTGCCTGCTTGAGGCAATCCATGAACAACAGGATGATCGTGATAGATGTGAGATACAGCAGCAATAACCAGAGAGCCAGAGAAGGAAGAAGCAAACACAAGGTCTTTTATAAGCCTGCCTTGGATCTCAGTAACACAGTCTTGTGAATGATTTGTCATTGAGAAAGCCAAAGAAATCTTCCTTCCAGATTGTCTTCTCAAGGCATTTAAATTTCTCTAGAGCCTTTTCCTTAGAAAACAAAGATGAACAGGTGTTAACTAGTAATTCCCACAAGGGTTACTCATGTTTCTTTAGCTTCATCATCTGCTCTGAACTCAAGATACAAGGATTCTTATCTCAACATGTTCCTGGATTTAAATAGTGCAGTGAATCATTCTATCTATGAGGAAAAAGTGAATAATCTTGAGAATATCCTGCTATGACAGGAAAACAGACTTCCTCTGGATTTTATTGGGGCTTTAGATTGTGAGAGATGATTTTCAGTGGAAAATAAGAATCTCAAACTGTCCTTAGATAGAAAGACTTTCTGCTCCAATAAGTACTTACTTGTTTATGTCTGTATTTGGCTTGGGAAATTCTATTTTTCCCTGTAATTCCAATTTTTTTAGCGTTAGTTCCTTGTAAAAAGTTTGTTTGAAACAAGGTGGAGATTTTGATAGATTGTGATATGAGGCTCTCTTGTTTTGTTATATCATAAAAGATTATTTCCTCTTTTGTTAGCACCTGTATATTTTTTCTCCTCTCCTGTTCCCAAGAATAAAGGTGGTATTTCTGCACTGTTAGTTATCTTCCAAGCACACGTATCTCAAGAAATAAAGTTTTTTGGGCCTGGGAGATGATTCAAAGGTTTGGAGTACATACTCTGCTTAGCAAAGTCCCAAGTTTGTTTCCTAAAAAAATGAGAATGAAAATATAAACTATCAAAATATAAAGGAAACAGCAAAAACAGCAAGAAAATAAAAGCTTATAGCAGCACACGCTTATTCAGAAGAAAAAAAAAGAACAATCTCAAATTAATTACCACATCTGACCATTTGAAAAAAAGAAAAAAGAACAATAAATGAATCACAAAATAAGTAGAAGGAAGGAAATGCTAAAAACTAGAGCAGAAATCAATGATACAGAAATGAAGAAAACAATATAGATGCTCAATGGACTCGAGAGTTGTTCTTTCAAAATAGTAAACAAGATTTAAAACTCGTTTAACTCTCAGGTATGCAGGTTTTATGATTGAAATCTCCAGGTTCACATGGCGTAAGGGATGGGCAACCTCCCCCCATATTCCTGTGCTTCCAGGAGCCTGGCAGTCACGCCCACAAACTGCCTCTGGCACCATATAAGCTCATTAACAGCAAACGATCCAGAGACTCGCAAATAAATCTCAGAAGAGAGTCACAAGCAGCAGAGATGCCTCTGGACCCCCCAAGTCACCATCCAGTTAAAAATGTAACTCTAGCTGTATCCCCCTACTTAAAATTGTAGAATTCCTAGAGTGACATCTCATACTAGACACCATTGAGGTACCAAGAGTAGCACACTACATTTGATGGAATATGAAGTAGAAGACAACCAATCTCAATTTGAAAAAAAAGAAAAAAATAAATATATATTAGCACACAGGTTCAACCTGTAACAACATGTTAGTAATCTCTTAGACAAGGGCTTAATGAATCGCTCCAGGGTGAGATACAACAATCTTCATACACTTTTCTCTAAGGAAACTTTTTTTCCCCTCTTTCTCTTCTCTGCTTTTTCCCCCTCTGGAGAAGCCTGTGTTCTCTCCTAAACACATATCCTTTCTTCCTTTCTTTTTCTCCCCTCACATCTCTCTTTAAATTTCCTTCAGTAAAAAGTCTTTTGCTAGAAAGAGAGCAAGGAAGGAAGGAAGGAAGGAAGGAAGGAAGGAAGGAAGGAAGGAAGGAAGGAAGGGAGGGAGGGAGGGAGGGAGGGAGGGAAAGAGGGAGAGAGGGAGAGAGGGAGGAAAGAAGGGAGGAGGGAGGGAGGGAAGGAGGGAGGGAGGGAGGGAGGGAAAGGAAAGGAAAGGAAAAGAAAGAAAAGGAACAAAGAAAATGCATCTGACTAAAGCATCTTAATCAGATAGGGTCCTGTCTGTCCCATTATCTACCTGTCTGTCTGTCTGTCTGTCTGTCTGTCTATCTATCTATCTATCTATCTATCTATCTATCTATCTATCTATCTACACACACACACACAGGAAGATTCTCTAACTAGGGCCTGGAGAGATAGTACAAAGGTTAGGGAGCTTGCCTTGCATGTGGCCAATCCCACTTTAATCTCTGGAACTGCATATGGTTCCTGAGCATTGTCAGGAGGGATCCCTGAGCACAGAGCAAGAGAAGCCTGAGAACAGCTGGGTACAGCTCCGACTGCTTTCCTCATAAGAATCCATAACCACTTCCCTCCTAAGAATCTATAACCATTTTCCTCCTAAGAATCTATAACCGCTTCCCTCATAAGACTCTATAAGAGTTGGGGCTGGAGTGATAGCACAGCGGGGAGGGCGTTTGCCTTGCACATGGCAGACCCAGGTTCTGTTCCTAGCATCCCATAGGGTCTCCCGAGTACCGCCAGGAGTAATTCCTGAGTGCAGAGCCAGGAGTAAGCCCTGAGTATCTCCGGGTGTGACCCTCCTGCCTTTCCCCCTCCACCCCCCCCCAAAGAATCTATAAGAGTCTTGGAAAAAGACAAAGGGATGGAGGCGGAAGTGGAATCCATTCTGAAATGGACAGTTCTGAATGTCCTGGTGTCAATTTGCAGTTTCTCCCTCCTAGGGACCTCCTCATAAGGGTTAACCTTTGCAGTCATGGGAATATTTTCAGGAGATCCCAGACGCTGTCTTTTTTTTTTCTTTTTGGGTCACACCCGGCGATGCTCAGGGGTTACTCCTGGCTTTGCACTCAGGAATCACTCCTGGCAGTGCTCAGGGGACCATATGGGATGCTGGGAATCGAACCTGGGTCGGCTGCGTGCCAGGCAAACGCCCTACCCTCTGTGCTATTGCCCCAGCCCCCCAGATGCTGTCTTGGGTGTTTTGGGTGCTCTCACTTCACAGTTTGGGGGATACCCACTTCCTGTGTTTGGTCTTTCTTAACCATGAAAGTGTTTCTTTTGTGCTCAACCCTGGTTGAAATGCAGTCTTTAATCACTAAGTCTTTTTGATCCCTTTATGTTTGTGTCACTGCACAGAAAGGGGCAGTTGACTGGTAGTTTTGGGCATGGACTCTGGACCTGGGCCAGTGTTAGCGTGGAAGACCTGAGGGGCTGCATATCTGCTGTCTCGCCTCATTTCTCTCCGGTCCAGGCCATGGAGTGGGCTAAGAAGTTCAGAGTGCTGAGGCCAACAGCTGCACAGTTGCGGTAGATCTGAGTATGTTCCCCAGTTTCTTCCAAGAACTCTGACACTTCTGCACTTGAGTTGTGAGAATTAAGCCAGTCACGAATACACCCATGCCCCTGCTTTGTACACGAACCCTGTAGGCGCACGTCTCTCCAGCATGGAACTACAGGCGCAGAGGCAAACGGCAGCTCTGTGTGTGTGTGTGTGTGTGTGTGTGTGTGTGTGTGTTCTTTTTTTTACCATTTTGGAAGCGGATGTCTTATTTTTAAAGGGACCAGATGGCTGTGAATGAATGACACCTTTATCACAATTCAAGGCCCTCACAGGTAAGTCTTCCATGAAAGCCAAAAAGGCTCAGAAGAGTCTTTTTTTTTTTTAATGTAGGAGTACTGCTATTTATTCAGCCACTGATTAGCTGATTAAATTATGCATAAACTCCACCTAACATTTTTTTAAATTTTTTATAATTTTGTCGATTTGCTCGAGCGGGCCCAGTAACGTCTCCATTGGAGACTTTGTTGTTACTGTGTCTGGCATATCGAATACTCTCGGTAGCTTGCCGGGCAAATCACCATGAGAGCATTTACAAAGCTTTTGGGTTTAAGTCTCGGTCATACAATGAAACACCAAACGGCAGCTGTTTTGAAGTTCGAGATGCTTAAGCCTGTGATTCAGCACTGAAATACGTTTTCTCTCTTGTCTTTCACCGGCTGTCCAATTTTCTTTTTTGTTTTTGGGCCACACCGAGGAGTGCTTTGGGACTTGCTCCTGATTCTATACTCAGAAATCACTTCTGGGGGGTTTGGGGGACCTCTCTGGGGTGCTGGGGATCAAATCCTGGTCAGCTGTGCAAGGAAAACACCCCTACCCACTCTACTCTCTCTCTCTGGCTTCTTATTGTCTGATTTTTACGCATTGAGTGATGATCACTTCCTTGGGCCCGGGCCATAGCACAGCAGGTAAAATGCTTGACTTGCACACGGTGGAACTGGGTTCCATCTCTGGCACGATTTAGGGCACCCTGAGCACCACCATGAGTGATTCCTGAGTGCAGAGTCAGCAGTAACCCCTGAGTATTTCCTATCACTCGGCTACCCCGTAATAGTTCTGGGAGCTGGACCCAGTGAGTGTCTTGGACTTTTCTTCTTGGCTTGTTTGGGGTCTTTGCCTTTGGATCTAATCATTTTAAAAAGGCAATTATCTCTTTATTCAGATGTCTTTAACAATTCAGTTGCGGTTGACTGGGTGACCCCTGGCGGTGCTCGGGGCTCTGTGCTCGGTGGACTGTGTGTGATGGAGCACTGCCAGGCAGGTGCCCTCAGCCCTGGGCTATCTTTCCAATCTGCCCTGTTTTTCCTTATTAAAGTTTCCTCTCCCTTCCCTTCCCTTTGTTGCTGCATGCCTGGGTGTCACCGATGCTTGACTGTGCTGATGGGCAGGGGCTGGAAAGTTGGGTGGGTGGTGTTCACACACTGCAGGGGGTGCTTGCTCGCGTGGTCGTATGTTTCCCGCACCAGCTCATGGGAGCTGAAACTCTACCTGCAGTGCTCAGACCAGTTCAGTGGCAGTACTGAGGGACCCGCACCTTTCACTTGTGGCTTTTGGTGGAATGAGGCGGAAATCGCTCACAGCTCCAGGGGGTGGTCATGGACCATGGGCTGCCAGGCTGAAACTGCACGACCCCCAAGACTGCGGCCGTGCCTGTGGGGTGCTGGGGATTGAACTCTCGGTGCAAGTTGAGCCACTGAACCAACTCCCAGCACCTCTAATCTCTTAAGACTGTCAGTTGTGGGGCTGGATCGATAGCACAGCGGGTAGGGCGTTTGCGTTGCACATGGCCAACCCGGTTTCGATTCCCAGCATCCCTAATCTCTTCTTTGAAGAGTGTCAGTTGTTGGGCTGGATCAATAGCACAGCGGGTAGGGCGTTTGCATTGCACATAGCCAACCCAGATTCGATTCCCAGCATCCCATATGGTTCCCCCCGAGCACCGCCAGGATCAATTCCTGAGTGCAGAGCCAGGAGTAACCCCTGTGCATCGCCGGGTGTGACCCTCCCTCTCCCCCAAAAAAGAGTGTCAGTTGTATTGGCTTAAAGCCCCCTTCCAATACCCTCTTTTAATCTTAGTCACATCTGGGACGTGATAGTCCAGCAGAAAACGCGCTTGCCTTGCACACAGGTGAACCAGGTTTGACTCCCACACCCCAGGAAGTGATTCCAGAACACAGAGCCAGGAGTGAGCCCTGAGCATAGCTGGGTGTGAATCTTCCCCTCCCTGCAAAAAGGAATGAGCCTTTCATGAAGTCCCTTGGAACAACTTGACCCACCCCTTTATGCTACTGATAAAGGGTGACACAACCATAGCTCTTCATTATTGCCTTCTAGGAAAAGGAATGATTCCGGGAGAAGGATGCCTGCGACAATGATACTGATTAACGTGAGTGTAGTATGCTGTTAAGAAGCGCTGCATGCATGAGTCACTTAACAAATATTGACCAACTCTCTGTGCGTTTTTCCCTCCAGACACTGGAGATAAAGAATCAACCCTAATATCCCTCCCACCCCCATCCCCCCATCCCACCCTGCCTCTGTGGCAGGGTATTCCCTTATGTTCTCTCTCTCTCCTTTTGGGTGTTGTGGTCTGCAAAAGAGGCACTGAGTGGCGATCATGTTCAGTCCATAGTCTGCTTTCAACGTGCATCTCCCCTCCTGGGAGGATCCTCCAAACACCCTTTATTTGGTGCTCCCTTGGGATCCATGGTGGTGGAAAATGGGCACTGGTGGAGGGATGGGTATTTGATCATTGTATAATCAAAACCCAAGCACAAAATTTGTAAATCTACAACTGTACTTCATGATGTTTCACTAATAAAAAAAAAAGAAAGAAAGAAAAAGAAATAATACAAAAATATGTGATGAAAAGATAACCCACTTAAAAAAAAAAAAAGAAACAATCCTGCTGGGAAACAGCCCCCTCCCCACCGAGCTTCACATCTAGAGGGGACGGGCAGATGACAAAGCAAAGCACTGTACTGTAGCACTGTCCTCCCATTGTTCATCAATTTGCTCGAGTGGGCCCAGGAACGTCTCCATCGTGAGATTTGCAGTGAAGAAGAAAAAAAAAATAGTTGTCTTCCAGGAAAGAGAAAAAGCAGAAAAAGAGAAAAAGGAAGTTCACCAGCTTGTCCATGGCGAATATGTAGTTTTAGAAAAGGAAGGGCCAGAGGAGTTGGCCGAGAGGGTGAACCCTGAGCCGGGGGTCAGAGGTGGAGGGCACCAGGGTCCCTGACACTGGGCGTGGGGTTGTCCCTACCTCCCCTTCAGCCTGTGGGACTCTCTCCCCAGCCCTCTTCACTTGCATTTCCATTTCCATAGAGCAATAGTAGGTTTTAATTATGATTGAAGAATTCCTGGTTTTCTTACACACGAAATCAAGAGCTCAGCGCTTTTTGAACTGGGCTTGGCATTCCGAAGCCCCTCAGAAGGAGCTCGGGGCTGCCCTTGAATAGGAAACGGGGAACGGGGGACCCTCAGGGGTGTGTGTGTGGGGGGGGGAAGGACTGCAGGGGTGGGGAGATTCCTGGTGAAGGGACTGATCTCTGCTTTCCTCTCTGTTCACCTAGTGGAGCTTTACGGAAATCTGCTTAGCCCCCGAGGATCAGCTTCACAAAGGGAGGCCTTTGGTCCGAGAACCAGCACTAACAGTGAAAGTGTTATTTGGGGGGCTGGAGCCATAGCACAGCTGGGAGGGCATTTGCCTTGCACACGGCCGACCCCGGTTCGATTCCCAGCATCCCATATGGTCCACCGAGCACCGCCTTGAGTAGTTCCTGAGTGCAGAGCCAGGAGGAACTCCTGTGCATCTCCAGGTGTGATCTACACACACAAAAAGTGTTATTTGAAAAATATTTTCCCTCCCAATTTACCCCAAGTCACAGACGCTCGTGGCCTTGATGATGTCTCCAGCCCCTCCTGTTCTCACGGTCCAGCAGAGCTGTCCCTCCAGCTGTGGACCCTGGGTGTTGGGCAGTGGTGACTACTCCCTGCTCCCCACAAGAATGCCGTTGGACATATCCGGCCACGGAAGTATGTTGGGCTCCAGGGAGAAATACGACAGTTTTAAAACAGTTTTACAACTTGACTTACTGGCAAAAGTGGTGTGTCAACTGTGGGGTGTGGTGGGGTGTCATTTCTTCCTTAGTGATTCTTTACCGGACGTGGGCAGGGATGATTACACCAAGGGAGATATAGGAAGCCTGTGGGAAAAAATGCCCTTTTTGGTCTGCTTTGAAGTGACGCTTATTGCAAGGTAGATCACAGCTCAGTGTTACCAGGGGTTGGGGGGGGGGGGGAAGGGGGACAGGGCGTTCCTGGCAGATGTGTCGTGACAGTTTAACCACGGTAAGAACATGGGGAAGGTGTGACCCTGTTTATCATCATTTCATTTTTTCATCATCCTGTTATTCATCGATTGCCTCGAGCAGGCCCCAGTAACGTCTCTTTCATCCTAGCCCTGAGATTATATTCAAGGCTCTTTAGGAGAATGAGACCCATCATTGTTACTGGTATTTGGCATATTTGGTGCACCAGGGGGAGTTTGCCAGACTCTGCCCTGTGGGCAGGCTACATTCGATAGCCTGCAAGTTTGTCCAAAGTAGGAATGAGATAATAAGATGTCATAAAAAGATGTCCTGATAAGATGTCGTGCGGCCCCAGGCTAACCTTCTTACACCTCACTACTCTCTCCCTAGTCTTTGCCAGATATTTCTAGTTTTAATAATGTGCCCTGGCCCAAATTCCTAATGTCACCCTGCCTGTTCCCCTTTTGTCCCTATCAGCAGCATGCAAGGCATATGCATTAACCCCTGTACTATCTCTCCAACTAACAAAGGGGATTTCTTTACTTTTTCTTTTCTTTTCTTTTCTTTTCTTTTTAAGGTTTTAGGTTTTGGGGGCACAGCTGGTGATGCTTAGGAGCTGTTCCTGGCTCTCCACTCAGGGATTACTCTGGTGGTGCTCAGAGGACCATGTGAAGTGCTGGGGATCGAACTCAGGTCAGCGGCAGGTAAGGCAAGTGCCTTACCCTCTGTTCTATCGCTCCAGCCCCAGTTAGGCTATTTCTGAAATGAAATCTACTCACAGCTGCCCTAGGTCTATGAGATACCACTCGCAAGGTTTAGTGTCTCTATAAGCACCTGCAAAGAAGCCAGCACTGTGAACACTGTGTGTGAACCCTCAGAGAGAAAAGCGATGGCACAAAACAATTGCCACAGCCGAGGGGCCAAGAAAGTAAGCGAGTAGAAAGTCAGACATTGTTCACAAAGCAAAGAACTCCTGCTGACGTATTCCCTGTCCTTCTTTTGGGCTTATGGGGCTGACAGCCACAAGTGATGAGTGTCCATAAGTAGTATTTTATTTTAAAAAGAAAAGAAGGTGAATTTAAAACTTTCCTCATGATTAGCTCAAAATGGGAGAATTGTTTGATAGAAATAAACAGGCCAAGAGTTCAAATGTGAAAATCTGGGTTAGAATACTCCTTCTAGGGGCTGGAGCGATGGCACAGCAGGTAGGGCGTTTGCCTTGCTCTCGGCCAACCCGGGTTCGATCCCCAGCATCCCATATGGTCCCTCAAGCGCCACCAGGAGTGATTCCTGAGTGAAGAGCCAGGAGTAAGCCCTGAGCATCGGCTGGGTGTGACCCAAAAAGAAAAAAAAATACTCCCTCTAGCACCTTCAGCATCTTTGGGTCACTAACACACAAAGTGGGGACAGAATGCACATCAGCTACCCCACTGGGTGCTGGGAGGGGCAGGGAAAAGGATGTGGTGGAAGGAGGTCTCCAAGTAGAAAAGCACAAAAGAGAACAAAACAAAATGTGAAAGGCACTAAACTAATGAGCTGTCCTAACAGGTGCTCATCTGTGGCTTTAGTCTGTGTAACAGATGACCACGTAGTGGCCCAGAGAAAGGATGCCCTTTGCCAGAAGCCAAGTGACTCATGGGCCTCGGAAGCAGGTCCGGAGGCAAGGATCCTTCCCTGCAGGTGAGTTTTCTTCTCTTTCCTTCCCCAGCCCTTTTCTCAGCTGTGAAAGCCCAACACTTTGGCGTTTGGTGTGATGGTGTGAAATGTGGCTTCACACACTTGGCAGTAGCGTGCTGGAGAGCACTCTGTTGATGCTCTCTCTCTCTCTCTCTCTCTCTCTCTCTCTGAGTCACCAACAGAGTCTTGGTGACTCTGTTGGGTCACCAAGGATCACAAAGGACAGGACTGCCTAGATTATACTTGGCATGTGGGGTTGATGTAGGCAGGCAGACAGGGAAAGGCCCTTGGCAATGAAACTTAGGTCAACAAAACTTCTGGGAAGAAAATTTTAAGACTGATCCACTCTGTAGATAAAGAAAACAAAGACCCTGAGGAGATTTGACTCCTACCCATGAAGTTCTCCTCTAAAATCTTGGGACCTCTCCTTTAATCCAATTAACTTTAGTGATTCAGCCCCAAGAAGACTCCAGAACTTCCGGATCAAGAAGAGCCTATAAAAGCCACCTTAAACAAGCGAAGTGCGTGTATATGCTGCTGGAGCCTGTGTGCTGCTTATGCCCACGTGGCCTAGAGTACATGTGGTGCCCGAGCACATGCTTTTCCCACATATCCCCTCTTGAGATGTTTACTTTCATGCTTTCCTATCTAATGCTGGGATATGTGTAGGGTCTCTTTCCGCCCTTGGAGAAGCCCACGTTCTCTCTTGAGTACATTACTCTCTCTCTCTCTCTCTCTCTCTCTCTCTCTCTCTCTCTCTCTCTCTCTCTCTCCCCTTCACACTTCCACACTTTCAAAAAACCTCCAAATAAATTCTGTTTTACTTCACTGCTTGTCTACTCCTGAAATTCTTTTCTGCAAACAAGGCAAGAACCCAGTAACCCTGGGTCCCAGGTGGCAGAGGTAGATCGAGAGAAAGTGACCATCTTTCTCTCCTCTCAACTCATGTGAGCCACCCATGAGGTCCACCGACATCAGGGTGATGTCACGTGGGATTAAACACAAAACCTCATGTCTGCAAGACAGGTAACTCCCCAGCCATCCTTAGGGGGGCTGAAGGCTGGATGGTCCCTGGTGCAGTTTTCATTCCAAGCTGATTCTCTCCAACCAGCACCTAGTCTTCTCCCTGCCCTCAATTCATTCTGACACCCCAAAACCCAAGGAGTGAAATCTGAACCTGAAAATATTTAAGCTTTTGGGATATGCATTATACTTGGCAGTCACAGACGTTAAACAGTCATTGTTTTCTGAAATACTATTTTGTTTCCTTTACTACGACTTGGAAGACAAAATAATCTCATGCCCGTGACAAAGGGTTTTTATCAGCAGCCAAGCAAGTGGTAGAGGGGATGTGAAGTGACGGCAGCTCTTGGACATTATGAGTGGCAATGACAAGCGAGCAGCCGCTGTGGAAACAGAATCGAGCTCCATCCCAGCACCGCACCACGGGGGCCAGTCGCTAAGCCATCTGCCTGTCCATGTTTCTCCCAGCATTATCGACAACAGCCAAGAATTGAAAAGTACTCAAATGTCAACAGAGAGATGACTGAATTTAAGATGTGGGATATATATACACAAGGAAATACTATTGGACTCAAGAATGAATAACAAAACCCTGCCATTTATTAAAAAAAAAAATGGTCCTAGAGAGTACTTATTATGCTTGGGAAAATAAGTCAGACTGATAAGGACCAAAAAAAAAAAATGATTTCACTCAAATGCGGAAAACAGAAACAAAAATAAATAAATAAATAATAAATAAAACAAAAATGAACTCCTAAACTATGAGAACAGTGATTGCCAAAAGAGACCAAGGAAGCTGGGAGGGTTAGTCTTGTAAAAGCCTACCACTGTGTGGTAGGTGGGAGTGACATTCAGTGGCGAACATAATGTCATATATAAGGCACTGTAGCACTGTCCTCCTATTCGTCGATTTGCTCAAGCGGGCCCAGTAACGTCTCCATTGTGAGACCTGTTGTTACTGTGTTTGGCATATCGAATACATCACGGGGAGCTTGCCAGGCTTTGCCATGCGGGCAAGATACTCTCGGTAGCTTGCCAGGCTCTCCGAAAGGGTCAGAGGAATCAAACCTGGGTCAGCCAGGCCGGCAGCATGCAAGGCAAACACCCTATGGCTGTGCTATCACTCCAGCCCCATATATAAGGCAGTCAGAGAGATAGGAAAGGGTCCCCGTGGCAATGGAATTCCCAGAAAGTAGCAACCAACCAGCCCTAAAGCTGTTGTGGACAAAGGAAGGAAGGCCTGGTAAGACCCTAACTTCGTGCCAAAAGCCCCAAAGAAGGCTGTCCTCCCACCCCGACTCCGAGAATCAGCAGCCGGAACAAAGGGCTTTCCCTTTCCCTTTATAGGAATTTCCAAAGAAGACCGTCAACCACGTTCATCTCGACTCCCTTGGCAACCACTCTAGCAATGAACTCTTGCTTAGGCAGAAACTCCCAGGTGGGGCAGTTTGGGAGAAACCCTATTAAAACCAACTTGACAAAGGAAGCACATGCATATGCTCCCCAGCCTGTGTGCTGTTTGTGTCCATGTGGCCAAGCACATGTGGCGCCCAAGCACATGTGGTGCGAGATTTCATCTCTTGAAATGTGTACTCAGTCTCTTCCTGCCATTGGAGCAGCCCCCACTCTCTCCTGAACGCGTTACTCTCTCTCTCTTTCCCTTTTCCCCCCTTCCTTAAAGCCACCAAATAAGGGGCTGGAGCTATAGTTCAGCGGGTAGGGCATTTGCCTTGCAAGCGGGCCGGCCTGACCCAGGTTCAATACCCAGCATGGCCCCCCGAGCACTGCCAGGGGTAATTCCTGAATGCAGAACCAGGAGTAATCCCTGTGCATTGCCAGGTGTGACCCAAAAATAAATAAATAAATAAATAAATAATGAGGCTGGAGTGATAGCACAGTGGGTAGGGCATTTGCCTTGCACGTGGCCAACCCAGGTTCAATTCCTAGCATCCCATATGGTCCCCTGAGCACCGCCAGGAGTAATTCCTGAGTGCAGAGCCGGAAGTAACCCCTGAGCATTGCCGGGTGTGACCCATAAAGAAAAAAAAAAAAATAACACCAAATAAAATGTTTTTTTTCTTCGTTGCTCATCTACTTCTGAAATTCTTTTCTGTGAGAAGGACAAAGACTAAACAGGCCTGCATAAGATCTAGGACTTTCCTTTCCTGCTGGTTTTTATAGTCTCTGAGTCTTGGCCACTGATGGGATTACACGGTGCCAGGGGGCCAGTTGGTGGGTGTGACCCCCGCCTACTGGAATTTGGAGGATCTGGGTGGAGGATGCTCGACCCCAATCCGAGTAGGTGTGGAGATCTCGGCCCCGGAACCCGCGTGGCTTTGTCCCTCTGCCAGTACCTTCATGTATGCGGAGAGTGGTCTCAGCATGGTGGTGGCTGGTCCTGGAGGTCTTCAGCTGCTGGAGCCCTGGTCGGGGCGGGGAGGAAAGCTCAACCCGCTCCCCTCCAAGGGGCTGCGGCGAGGACAGCCAGGCGCGGGGGCAGGAGACATCTTATTATGACATCTTATTATCTCATTCCTACTTTGGACAAACTGGCAGGCTACCGAATGTAGCCTGCCCACACGGCAGAGTCTGGCAAACTCCCCGTGGCGTTCCCAATATGCCAAATACCAGTAACAATGATGGGTCTCATTCTCCTAAAGAGCCTTGAATATAATCTCAGGGCTAGGATGAAGGAGACGTTACTGGGGCCTGCTCGAGGCAATCGACGAATAACAGGATGATTTGTGATTTGTGATTTGTGAATAATGTGCACTCTGAAACTATACTCTTATGAGTCATGTTGTAAGTTTTTGTGTGTTCTTTAATAGTACTATTTCTCTTTTTAATTTTTTTTCTTTTTGGTTCACACCCAGCAATGCTCAGGGGTTACTCCTAGCTATGCACTCAGAAATTACTCTTGGGCGGTGCTTGGAGGGGACCACATGGGGTGACAGGGATCAAACCTGGGTCGGCCGCGTGCAAGGCAAACATCCTCCCCACTGTACTATCGCTCCTGCCCCTCTTTTTAAATTTTGTAATTAAAAAAAATTTTTTTTAATTTGCGATTCTGTGGTTTATTATACTATTAATAATGGTTTCTCAGGCACATAATTCTAACACCACACCCCTCACCGGCGTACCCAACTCCCTTCTGCAAGGACCCCAACCTCCCTCCCTCTCACCCCCACTCCCCACAACAGTACTATTTCTATTTGGTGTGGGGGTGGGTACACCCAGCAATACTCATTGCTTATACCTGGCTCTATGCTCAGGGATCACTCTTGATGGGGATCGAGGGACCTTATGGCAATTCAACCCAGTTAGCCACGAGTGAGGCAAGTGCCCTCCCCTCCATACTGACGCTCTGGTCCCCAACAATACTATTTATAATGGTTGTACCTGACACTGGGTTAGTTTAGCACATGTAGTAAATGCAAGCCTGGCTGTCCTCACCAGGGCCCCTGGGGGGGGGGGTGCAGGTTGAGTTTCCCTCCCTGCCCTGAGCAGTGCCCCGGCAGCTGAAGACCTCTGGAACCCGCCACAGCTATGCTTAAGACCACTCTCCATGTTCGGATGAGCCTCACTCATGAGGGAACTGGCAGGGGAACCCAGGTGTGTGGGACCCAGGGCTGAGATCTCCAAGCCTGCTCGGATCGGGACTGTGACTCCTCCACCCAGATCCCCCATCTTCCAGTAGCTAGGTGTTACACCCACCATGTGCCGCAGGTGCCGTGTTATCCCATCAACAGCCAAGAACCAGGGACTATAAAACCCAGCTCCCAAAAGCATGTGGCCGCATTTGTGGCCGCGCAACCTCTTACTGTCTAGTGCTCACTCTTGGAAAACCTGACAGGCTACCGAATGTATCCTGCCCACATGGTAGAGTCTGGCAAGCTCCCCCTGGTGTATTCAATATGCCAAAATCCAGTAAAAATGATGGGTCTCAGTCCCCTGACCCTGAAGGAGCCTCCGAAGTGGCACTTGCTAAAATCTTAGGGCTAGGACGAATGGAGATGTTACTGGTGCCTGCTCGAGGAAATCAATGAACAACAGAATGACAGAGATACAGTGATTCAGTAAATCCTAAACAATTTGCAATGTTGTGCTTATGGTGTCATATTGGGGAATTTAGTGACTGCTACTTTTTTTCCCCCCATTTTATTTTTTAAAATTTTTTCCTTAAATTTTTACTAGTAGAAACACCATGAGGTACAGTTGTAGACTTACAAATTTTTGTGCTTGGGTTTCAGTTATACAATGATTAAATACCCATCCCTCCACCAGTGCCCATTCTCCACCACCAATGATCCCAGTATCCCTCCCCCCCCCCATCCTACCCCACCTCTGTGGCAGGGGATTTCCCCTTGTTATCTCTCTCCTTTTGAGTGCTGTGGTTTGCAAAAGAGACATTGAGTGGCAATCATGTTCAGTCTATAATCTACTCTCATCACGCATCTCCCATCCTGAGAGGAACCTCCCAACACCCTTTATTTGGTGCTCCCTTCTCTATCTGAGCTGCCTTCTCCCCTAGCATGTGAGGCTGACCTCCAAGCCATGGAGTGAACCTCCTGGTACTTATCTCGGCTATTCTTGGGTGTTAGTCTCCCAGTCTTTCTATATCTATCCCTCTCTTTCTGACTCATTTCTCTTAGCATGATACTTTCCATGTAGTACCACTTGTATATGAATTTCATGACTTCATCTTTTCTAACAGCTGCATAGTACTCCATTGTGTAGATGTACCAAAGTTTCTTTAACCAGTCTGTCATCTGTTCTCGGGCACTCAGTTTTTTTTCCAGATTCTGGCTATTGTAAAGAGTGCTGCAATGAACAAACAAGTGCAGATGTAGTGACTCCTACTTTTCATTGAAAATCTGTTCTCGCAGATGAAAGCAGATTTTGAAGTTTTTTTTTGTTTTGCTTTGTTTCAGGGTCACACCCTGCGATCCTCAGGGTAACTCCTGGCTCTGCACTCAGGAATCATTCCTGGTGGTGCTTGGGGGACCCTATGAGATGCTGGGGATCAAACCCGAGTGAGCCGCGTGCAAGGAAGGGCCCTACCATCTGGACTATCTCTCCAGCCCCAGATTTTGAAGCTCTTGGTAAGGGTACCTGTTGAATCCCCCTGTGAGCAATCAAACCACAGCCAGACTCGGTAACTTGTCTGGGGTCGTCCACAGGAAGATATTCAGGCTGGTGGATCTGACCAGTTTCTCCAGGGCTTGAATTCTCTCAGCTATTTCCTCTGCTCCCAAGCAGGACTCTGGAATCTGGAGGGCAGCTAGTCATTCCACACTCTTGTAGGGTTGCTTTGAGTTTTTAAAAAAATTATAATTTTTACTTGTTACTAATATCTTCAACTATCCTCATTTCAATAACTTAATTCATGGTCGCCAATTCTTTTTTTTAAATGGTTTTAATTTAATTTTTTTATTAAATCACTGTGAGATAGAGCATTAAAAAACTGCTCATGATTGTGTTTCTGTCATACACTGTTCCAACACCCATCCCTCCACCAGTATAATTTTTCAGCACCAGTGTCCCCAGTTTCCCTCCCACCCCTTCAAGCCACCCCCACCCCAAACTGCCTCTATAGCATGCACCTTTCCTCTCTCTCTCCCTCTCTCCCTCTCTCTTTCTCCCTCTCTCCCTCTCTCTCTTTCTCTCTTACTCTCTCATTCTAGGCATCATGGTTTGCGATACAGATGCAGAAAGATTATCATGTGTACCCCTTGACCTGCTTTCAACACCCAGTTCTTGTCCAGAGTGATCATTTTCAACTGGTATTGTCATAACGGACCCTCCTCTCTCTTAATACCCTCCACCTCCCATACCATCCACTCACCATTGGCCAGTCCTCCTGGCCCGTTTTCCCCTGGCATTGGATATTAGTGTCATACTGTTTTTTTTATTATTCCACAAATAAATGCAGTCATTCTATATCTGTCCCTCCTGACTCATTCACGCGCGGGCTTACACTTTGGAGGGCAAAAGTCCACAGAGTAAAAATCAAGGCGTGAGCCTGGCGCCCTCTGGAGGCAGAGAGGAGAAGAGCCGCCGCTTTCTCCTGAGCGTCTCACTCTCGCCTCTTTCAACCTCAAACTGGATCACCGGGGGCCACACTCAGCTGTGCTCCGGGCTTTCTCACTCCTGGTGGGGCTTGGGGGGCATACCGGGTTCTAGAGATTAAACCCAAGTCAGCAGCATGCGAGGCAAGCCCCTTGTCTGCTTTACTGTATCTCCACCCAAACCTAGAGAGCTTACAGAACACCTAAAGCCTTTCTTTCTTTCTTTCTTTCTTTCTTTCTTTCTTTCTTTCTTTCTTTCTTTCTTTCTTTCTTTCTTTCCTTCCTTCCTTCCTTCCTTCCTTCCTTCCTTCCTTCCTTCCTTTCTTTCTTTCTTTCTTTCTTTCTTTCTTGTCAAAGAGTATCTCTCCCGCACAGCAAAGCCTGGCAAGCTACCCATGACGTATTCAATATGCCAAAAACAGTAACAACAAATCTCACAATTTGTTGTGAGACGTTACTGGTGCCCACTCGAGCAAATCGATGAACAACGGGAGGACAGTGCTACAGTGCTTTTTGGGTCACACCTGGCAATGCACAGGGGTTCCTCCTGGCTCTGCACTCAGGAATTACTCCTGACGGTGCCCAGGGGACCATAGGGGATGCTGGGAATCAAACCCAGGTCAGCCACATGCAAGGCAAATGCCCTACCTGCTGTGCTATCGCTCCAGCCTCCTAAAGCCTTTCTGAAACTCCTAAAAACAGGGCTGAGGGCCACACCAGGACAATGACGTCAAAAAAATCTCAGGGAGACGCATCACCCTTTATTTTTAAGTCCATTCTAGCGATTCCAATGTACAATTGTATTAGAAGTGATGTTGTAGGCCCTTTTAATTTCATCATACTTAACAAAACAAATCAAGTTCACCAGCCCCCTTCAAGATCCTTTTTTACTTTTTTTCTCTTTTTGAGTTTTTGGGTCACACCTGGAGATGCCCAGGGTTACGCCTGGCTCTGCACGGAGGAATCACTCCTGGCAGTGCTCAGGGGACCACGTAGTATGCTTGGGATTGAACCCAGGTCAGCTGTGAGCAAGACAAACGCCCTACGGGCTGTACAATCACTCCAGCCCTCAAGATCCTTTTCAATCCTATGTACAAAGGCTTCCCTCTCCATTCTAAAAAGTAACATATTTGTTGTTACAAGAATCACATAGGCTTTATTAACATATGGGACTCACACAGGTTTGATTAACATACCACTGTAGTAGACCCTGAAAGAACCAACGCATGGGCTTTAGGATTGGGATGGGAAGGAAGCTTTCTAGTCAGTCATATTTGCAAGGTGTCTTTTCTGCACCAGCACGAAGATTTTGTATTAATTTGCTAAGGCTGCCTTAGACCCAGGTTTCATCTCTGGCACTGCTGGCCATGCCCTAAAACCAAAAATAAATTTAAAAAAAACCACAAATTAATTCTCTCACAGCTCTGGAGGCCTTGGGTCTGACATCAGGATGTGCGCTGGCTGGATTTCTGCTGAGGCTGCAGATAAGACGTCTGTGAGATGAATGTAGAAATCATGCCCATCTCATTTTCCTTCTAGACGTAACTATTAGCAAGAAGTTTATAAGCTCTGAGTTGCTGACTTAAATATTTTTGTTTTGGGGCCACACGTGGCAGTGCCCAGGGCTCACTCCTGGCTCTGCACTCAGGGACCTGGGGGCTGCGGCTGGAATCCGGGTGGGCTGCATGCAAGGCTCACACATGCCCCAGCGCTGTTCTATCCCTTCAGCCCTGAATCAAACAAGCTGATCAAAAGTGGTCTGGTCCAGAGAAAATGTTTATTTGAAATGATTACACTATGGCTGGTATCCGGCGACACCCCCAAAGGGCCAATGGAATGAAAAATTTTCTGCATCAAGAAAACTGAAACAACTTGCATGGTCTGTTGGTTTGTGTGTACATCATGTGGCGTCCAGGGACACCTGTTCTGATGGATTAGTCCCTCCCTCACCCCGTGTCACGTGGACGGGATGACCACTTGAAAGACCTCACCAATTAGTTGCTTTCTGTGTTTGTAGAGGTGAGGACTGTGATACGTGAATGTTGGGGTAACCCAGTGAAGGTTGGGGTAATCCAAGTTGAGTTTGTGAGCCAAGCCTTTGGCAGACAACTGATGTCAGGCAGATAAGGAAGTGGTGTGGGTGATTTATCACTTTCTGTGGTCTGCCAGCGGGCAGCATTACAGGCAAGTTTCCCACACCCCCAGGGCCTCGCCCTGCCAGCAGCTATAGGACAGGGAGTTGGGGGACCTGGGTGCAGCACCCCCATGCAGGGAGAGACCAGCCCCAGGGGGCAGTGTGAGGTATGACCTGATTGACAAAGCGTTTGCAGTCTGCAAGAGGGCAAAGTTCACGGATTCCAGGAAAGGGATTTCCAGTAGCTTTTACTCCAGCCCCACCTTCGTCATAAACTTAGGAGAGATAATGTACCGTGTTGCTTCACACTTCCTCTTGCCAGTCTCCCGCTCACCGAAGCTCAGGGGCATGGGCCTGGCACTGAGGTTTCCCAGGACCGGGAACTCCGCCTCTAAGGCCGGGCACTCGGGCACATGGCGGCTGTGTCACTCACAAACCTAAGCTATTGGATGACTTCAGAGGCTATTCGTAATTTTTGTGTTTGCTTTTGGGTCACACTAGGTAGTGCTCAGGGCTTACTCCTGCCTCTGTGCTCAGGGATCACTCATGGTGGAGCTTAGGAACTGTGTGGGGTGGCAGAGATCGAGCCCGGGTCGGCCACGTGCAAGGCCCAGCTCACTGTACGATTGCTCTGACCTCAAAGGGCCAATCATTTACTTAATCTTGGGTTTGTTTTTTCTCCCCCATCTGCCTCTTTACACTACTTTTATGTTCTTTCAACCCAGGGGGAGGAAGAACAACTGGAATAATTCGGTTCAAGCCATCTTTTGACAGCAAGGGAGTCTGAAATTTTACCTAGATTTTCCTGTCTCCTAGTTATTACAAATGGCTGCAAAAGATTTATCAGCTCCAAGATTTGTTCCATATGAATGTTATTCACCATCTTAATCAAATAAAGGAAAACATTGTAATTCTCCACTGATTATCTTTCGAGATTAAGATTTTCAGTGCTTTAAAAGACCAGATCTCCCAAGTAAAAGTCATACACAGTAGAGTACAATATGCAAAACTTTTATTTGCTTATTTTAAGTTCTCCTAAAATATAAAAATAAAAACAGAAAACGCCATCATAAAGAATAAATTCCAACTTTCTTAGCAGTTTCCACTTTTCTCTAATGGAAGTCCAGTTCGCTACATTCATTTTGATGAGAGATACATACATCTATCATTTTCCAAGTGCTGAAATTCATACAGTTCCTGCAACTGTAAGTGACAATTACACTAAACAGAATGCATCAATTTAAATATTTAAGGCCATCTCAAAAGTCACGGTGAAGTTCCTGATCTCAGCAGCAGGGAATACTTTTCCTACAAATATCATAACTGAAATATGGGCAAATAGGCTCTAAATCTCTCTCATCTGATTCTCAATTTTTAACATATCATAAAATTGCATATTAAAATCTAATGATTTTAAGTTATCGAACTCTCAGGTACCAAGAGTGATCTATAATAAAGTCTGTTTAGGAATTCCTAGCAAAATTCCACTTGCTAATTTTCGTTACTTTTCTGTTTCATCTGTCTTCTTATCTTTCCACAAATTCCCAAGGACGATCCCTGAAAACAAGATTAATCCTACTGTTCGGTTGGAGGCAAACTTTCCCCAACAATCCTCGGGTCTGTGGATATCGAGAGTGTAAATCTGTAACAGAAGAACAGAACCCCGTGTTAGTCCTGAGTCCGTACTTGCACCACCCGATCCTTCATCCTCTCAGAATGCAGAGCCCACGGCGGACCGCCTCGCAGGAATGGGGCAGAGGAAGCTTTTAGTGTACCAGTGTCCTGGCATGGAAAAACCTCCCATTCCTCCAGGGTATGCTGGGAACTCCTTCCCGGGCATCTGAGAGGAAAGCCAACGTTCTTTGTATTTTTATTTCGAGAATTCCTCTTTACTACCCAAGAAGGACATTCCTTGGTCCTTCCAGCCGCTGGCTCCGACTAAAATTTCCAAGTTTCTACAGGACTACAGTTCAGATGAGTGTCTCGGAGATCATAAGTTATTAGGAAATATTAAAAAATGTAGCCAAGGTGACCCAGAGCGAGAGCACAGCACGTAGGAAGCAGGCCTCGCACGGCGCTGACCCAAGTTCAATCCCCAGCGTCCACTAAGCCCTTTCAGGAGTGATCCGGAGCACAGTGCCGGGAGTCAGCCATGAGCACCGCCAGGTGTGGCCTGAGAAAAGCATGTGACCAAGATATCTAACAAGGACACTGGCTACAACCACCTTCTGAACATCAGCAGGTGAAGGGCACCGAAAGTGTGTCTGAACAGCTGAAAAATGTGAAGCTTAATGAAAATAAACTCTGTGAAACCAAACTGAGGGAAACCAAATTGAGGCCAAGAAAACATGCAAAATCTCTTCTTCAAAGGGAGATAAAACCATCTTTCCTGAAGAGGAAGGTGATGTGCATTGCTGGTAAACAGGAACACCACAAGATGGAGCTGTTTATGGGCCAGAGCAACAGACGGCGGGGAGGGGGATGGCCTTCAACCCAGGCCACCCAGGTTTGATCCCTGGCATCTCATATGGTCCCCTGAGCACCGCCAGGAGTGATACCTAGGCACAGAGCCAGGAGTCAGCCACGAGCATCTCTGGGTATGGCCCCCAAACAAAAAACAAACCAAATAAATGGGGACTGTTTTTGACACTAACATTCAGACAAGTGCCAAGAGAATGCCCAGCCTTTAAAGCTGGAAGTCATTGAAGGATGGATGACGCATTCTTGGTGATGAGTAAGGGGAAAAGGCTCCTCTGGGAAGTGAAGAAGGGGCTAAGGGAGAGAAAAAGCCGCCTGTAAGTGCGGGAATGGGAGCCACGGAAGCTTTGAGTGCATCTGTGTCCCAGCGTGGAGAAACCTCCCATTCCTCCACAGACAGTTCTGGAGTGTCCTGAGGGGACATTCCCTGGCCTACGGCTTCAGGCCTCGGGGCATCAGAGGACAATGGCACCAGCCTCAGGACCCTTACGTGACCCATCAGGGCCCACCTGACACTCCCAGGAACCGACCTGTTTATTCCATCTCCAGCTTTTAAGAAATTCACTTCTAAGTCCCCTGAGTCTAAAGTAGTTGACTACGGCTGTGTGAGACGTTGGTTAAGGAAAACTGCTTTTCTTTGTCCGCTTGATGTTGTACACTAAAAGGCCCAATTCAAAAAAAAAAATCTAATGGAAACAAATTAGATTTAGGGCATTCATCTTAAGGAGTCAATAAGGCACAGGGGAGCTGGGCATGCGGGCGGTAGCGGGTGGGGGGAACTTCCCCGTTTCCCTGGCAGAAGGGCAGTGGGGGTGGGGGGCGAAACTCCTCCACTCCCTGTCTCCCTGGCAGAACCTCGAGGTGTTTCTGAATTTTAGTGAGTACACCACCTTCACCTAAATCCCTCATTTGAAAAATACAAATTTGTAATCTGTTTTCTTGGTTAATTTTTTTTTGGGGGGGGGGCGGGGGTAGGGGTATGCACACAACTGACTGTGCAGGGCATACTCCTGGTGGCTCAGTGCTCAGGGGCCACTCCCTCGAGGGGCTCAAGGGACCACCCAGGGTACTGGGGATTGAACCCAGGTCTGTGTCATGCAAGGCGAGACCCCTACCAAGTTCTACTTCTCACTCTCGGCCCCTCTTTTTTTGGAGTAATTCAACTGCGAGCGGTACCCTCGGACGTGGCTACAATATTTCCTGGCCTTGAATCGATTCAGGCGGGAAGAGCTGTGTGGAAGGTTGGAAGGTTGGGCTCAGAGCAGCCGCACCAAGCCCGTGGCCAGACCCAGGCCTGGGTGGACAGGATCTCCGAGCCGGGCCGAGGGGAGCAAGGCGGAATCTACCAAGGGTCCCACCTGGTGAGCCAGATGGGCACCGGCGGCCGCCAGAGCTGCGTAGTAAGGGGTGGTCTGGCCGCTGTTGACGCCCACCAGTCCCAGCGCCCCCAGCATGGCCGTGCTGAAGCCCCCCAGCCACAGCTTGGTGTGGTCCCGGAACAGCAGCGCCGTGGACTTGAGGCCGATCAATGCATCATCCCTCCTGTCCTGGGGGCAGACAAGAAACAGCGGTTACTGAGGCTTAGCCCTCACACGGCCCACCCACAGCCCTGGATGCACCGCTCAGGGGTCTGGGACCCCCGCGGCCATCCCCACACCCCCTCTTCAACCGACGCAGACGCACGGGCATCGCCGGATGAGCCTCCTGAGCTTGGCCAATGATTTTCTTTTTCTCTTTTTTTTTTTTTTTGCTTTTTGGGTCACACCTGGCGATGCCCAGGGGTTACGCCTGGCTCTGCACTTCCTGGCGGTGCTCAGGGACCATATGGGTTGCTGGGGATTGAACCCGGATTGGCCGCGTGCAAGGCAAACGCCCTACCCGCTGTGCTATCGCTCAGCCCTAGTGACTTTTTTTTTTTGTTTTGCCCCATGGTTCAAAAAATCTATTGCGGGGGCTGGAGCAATAGCACAGTAGGTAGGGCGTTTGCTTTGCATGTGGCCAACCCAGGTTCGATTCCCAGCATCCCATGTGGTCCCCTGAGCACCACACCACCAGGTGAAATTCTGAGTGCAGAGCCAGGATAACCCCTGTGCATTCCCGGGTGTGACCCAAAAAAGCAAAAAAAGAAAAAATAATAATAATAATCTATTGTGGGGCTGGAGTGGTTACAGCTGACTCTGCACTCAGGAATCACTCCTGGCGGTGCTTGGGGGACCACATGGGATGTTGGGGATTGAACTCGGGTGCAAGGCAAACACCCTACCCTCTGTACTATCACTCCAGCCCCTTAATGATTTATTTATTTTTTTATCACAACACACTGCTTTTCTTTTTAGGCAAAAAAGGGCTAGCCCTTTCATCGGCTTACTATAAAAATCCTTAAAAGCAGCAAATAAACCAAAGTTAAAAAAAAAAAAAAAGGCCAGGTAGAAGAGAGCTGCTGGTCCCATGTCTCTGCATGCCTAAGCCCAAGTTCCCCCAGGAATACATGCCCTATGAGCACTGACCCAGGAGTAGCCCGAGTACCATCAGGCAGGATCCAAATGTTCCCCAGAGAGAATCAAGGTGAAACAACATACACGTGGGGCTGGAGCGAAAGCAGAGTGGGTAGGGCGTTTGCCTTGCACGCGGATGACCCAGGTTCCATCCCCGGCATCCCATATGGTCCCTTGAGCACTGCCAGGAGAGATTCCTGAGTGCATGAGCCAGGAGTGAGCCCCAAATATTGCCAGGTGTGACTCAAAACCAAATTAAAAAAAAAATGGCCGCTCTCCACACGCTTGGGCAAGCATCACCCATGAGTAAATCTATTCCTTGACTGCGGCCACACAATACTTCAAACCACACACCCTACCCACACTCCAATATTACTGCATCACAACTGATAGTGTTCAAAGTAGGAGGCAACCAATCGGCAACCAATCTTAGAGGGAAATGTAAATTTTATATATATATATACATATATATATACATATATAAAGCACACAAGGCCCAACCATTAACAACATGTATAGTGATCTCTTAATGGCCTGTGGGTGAAATACAACAACCTCCACACTCTTTCCTCTAAGGATAATTTTTTGTGGCATTTTCAGCGGTTTTTCATAACAAACCATACAAAATACATTACTTTGGTTCTGCTTTGGGGCAGGATGGAAACATCTGAAATTTGGTGGTGGGAAGGTGTCATGGGGGTGGGATTGGTGTTTGAAAAGCGAATGTAATGAAATTTTGTGAGCTACTTTATAAAATAAAAAAATTAAACCAAACAAAAACGCGTCAAGATACACTACACACACCTGATATTCACCACAGTATTATTTGCCACAGCCAAGACCACCAAAGATATGGAACAGACTGGTAGTGGGCAGGCTGGGGGAGAGGGGGTCTGTGGATCAAGGTGCCAAGCGCAGAGACATCCCGCTACTGGGCAGGTTCTGAAACGGGATATATAGGATCATGACTAGAGCTGGTCATGCTGGAGCAGTCAGTCTCTCTCTCTCTCTCTCTCTCTCTCTCTCTCTCTCTCGTTTATGAGCTTCCTCCCGGCAGTGCTCAGGGCTTCCTCCTGGCTCTGTGTGCGGGAATCACTACTGGCAGTGTTCAGGGTTAACTCCTGACTCTGTGCTCGGGGCGGAATCCTGGCTCTGTGCTCAGTGATCACTCCTGGCAGTGCTCGGGGTTAACTCCTGACTCTGTGCTCAGGAACCACTCCTGGCTCTGTGCTCAGGGCGTACTCCTGGCTCTGTGCTCAGTGATCACTCCTGGCAGTGCTCGGGGTTAACTCCTGACTCTGTGCTCGGGAACCACTCCTGGCTCTGTGCTCAGGGCGTACTCCTGGCTCCGTGCTTGGAAACCACTCCTGGCTCTGTGCTCGGGGCGTAATCCTGGCTCTGTACTCGGGGAGCACTCCTGGCTCTGTGCTCAGGAAATCACTCCTGTCCTGTGCCAGACAAGTGCCCTAACCACTGTATGACCTCTCGGGACCCAGAATTCTCATCAGGGCTGATCTCCACTGGGGAGCTTGCCATGGGGGAACGAGGGGGGCAGAATGGCGGGACCCCAGGACATGATGGGGGGGGAAATGGACACAGGTGGAAGCTGCGGTGCTAGAACAATCTGGGCGAGAAACCCACCATTCACAGCCCTGCTGTTTGGGGCCGGAGAGACGCACGGTGGGGAGGGCAGGCGCCCTGCACACAACCGACCCAGGTTTGATCCTCGTGCACAGAGTAGTAGTTATTTTCTAAAACAAACAAAAAAGAGCCAGGAGGGAGCCCGGAGCACAGCTGGGTGTGGCCTCAATTCCAAACCAAACTGAACCCAGGATGGAGCCATAGCACAGCAGGGAGGGGTTTGCCTTGCACGCAGCCAAACCAGGTTCGTTTCCCAGCATCCCATATGGTCCCCTGAGCACTGCCAGGGGTAATTCCTGAGTGCTTGAGCCAGGAGTAACCCCTGTGCATCGCTGGGTGTGACCCAAAAAGCCCCCCCCACCCCCCCAAAAAAACCAAACCAAACTGAACCCAAACCAAAAAAGCCCCATTATTGCTGTAAATCACAGTGCCTAAATTAATAAAAACGTTATCAGAACCAGAGAAAGAAAATTTCTATCTCTTGGCGGCAAATGATCTAGTAACGCACTGTGACCATCAATCTGCAAGCCATACGCCAGAGTACGCTATTTCACACTTCAACCAAGTACCGTGGGAGATGCTGATTGTCTCGAAGGTGAAAAGCAAATGTCAAGATGCAGTGGCTTTACCTGGTGGGCATAGATGGTGTCGTATATCAGGGTCCACATGATTCCGGAGAAATATAGGGGCAGGCAGATGGAGGGGTCGCAGGAGCCCTTGACAGCCGACCAGCCGAGCAACGCCCCCCAGTTGAAGGTCAGCCCTACGGAGGCCACACAGAGAGGGGGACAGTGAGACAGAGCCCGGGGGGACAGGGTGGCCACACACATGCACGTCTGGGTCCATGCTCAGTTTCTTCCTTACATTCTCTCCACGCTTCATGGTAGTTATTTTCTAAACAAACAAAAAAGGGCTGGAGCGATAGTACAGCAGGTTGGGCATTTGCCTTGCACATGGCCAATCTGGGTTCGATTCCCAGCATCCCATAGGGTCCCCCGAGCACTGCCAGGAGTGATTTCTGAGTGCAGAGCCAGGAGTAACTCCTAAGCATCGCCAGGTGTGAGCTAAAAAGCAAAAATTAATTCATTTTAAAAAATAATAATCAGTCTGCACGCCAGGCTGTCTTCACCGGGGCCCCTTGGAGTCAGGCAGGTTGAGTTTCCCTCCCCGCCCTGGGCAGAGCCCAGGCAGCCAAAGACCTCTGGAACCAGCCACAGCCATGCTCTGGTCCACTCCTCACATGCTCGGACAAGCCTCACCCATAAAGGAACCGGCAGAGGAAGCCAGGTGTACAGGACCTGGGGCTGAGGTCTCCAAGTCTGATCCAATTGGGACTGGGCCTCCTCCACCCAGATCCCCCATTTTTCCGTAGCTAGGCAGTAACACCCACCAACTGCCCCCAGCACTGTGTAATCCCATCAACGGCCAAGATCCAGAGACTATAAAGCAAAGCTCCCGGAAGCATGCAGCCATATTCGCAGCCACGCGACCTCCTCTTGTCTAGTTCTCCCTCTCGGACAGCTGGGCAAGTTACCGAGAGTATCCCACCCACACAGCAGAGCCTGGCAAGCTCCCCGTGGCGTATTTGATAAACCAATAACAGTAACAATGATGGGTCTCATTCCCCTGTCCCTGAAAGAGCCTCCAATGTGGAGCCACTGGGAAGGACGAGTAAGGAGAGGCTGCTAAAATTTCAGGGCTAACCTTTTGGAAAACAGTATGGATGATTCTCAAAAAATTAGAAACTGAGCTCCCATTTGATCCAGCAATACCACGCCTAGGAATATATCCCAGAGAGGCAAAAAAGTATAGTCGAAGTGACATCTGCAATTGCCTGTTTATTGCAGCACTCTTTACAATAGCCAGAATCTGGAAAAAACCTGAGTGCCCGAGAATAGATGACTGGTTAAAGAAACTTTGGTACATCTACGCAATGGAGTACTATGTAGCTGTTAGAAAAGATGAAGTCATGAAATTTACATACAAGTGGTACTACATGGAAAGTGTCATGCTAAGCAAAATGAGTCAGAAAGAGAGGGATAGACATAGAAAGATTGCATTCATCTGGGGAACATAAAGTACAAAATAGGAAACTAACACCCAAGAATGGCCAAGATTAGTACCAGGAATTTTACTCCATGACTTGGAGGCCAACCACACATACTAGGGGAAAAGGGAGCTCAGATAAAGAGGGGAACACCAAATAAAGGTGTTGGGAGGATCCTCCCAGGATGGGAGAAGCATGCTGAAAGTAGACTATAGACCAAACATGATTGCCACTCAATGTTTCTTTTACAAACCATAACACCCAAAAGGAAAGAGAGAACAGAGGGGAATGCACTGCCACAGAGACAAGGTGGGATGAGGGGGATGGGGGATGGGAGGGATACTGGGATCCGTGGTGGTGGGAAGTGGGCACTGGTGGAGGGATGGTATTTGATCATTGTATAATTGAAACCCAAGCACAAAAATGTGTAAGTCTGCAACTGTACCTCATGATGTCTCACTATTAAAAATTAAAAATAAATAAATAAAATTTAAAAAAAAATTTCAGGGCTAGGACGAATGCAGACGTTACTGGTACCCGCTCAAGCAAAGTGATGAACGACAGGATGACAGTGATACAGCGCAAAAAATAAATAAATAAATAAATAAAGCAAACAAAAATAAGTGCAATGGTGGGCGGGGGGTTGGGGAGGCCATGGAACCAGGCTCAAAGCAATTAATAGTTAAAATAACACAAGCAAGAGGAAGAGTAACATCTTGCTGAGAGGAGAAAGGAGGTCTCGGGCAAGAGAGACAGGACAGCGGGAAGGGCATTTGCCACGCATGTGGTGGACCCAGGTTTGATCCCTGGCAGCCCCATATAGTCCCCTGAGTGCAGAGCCAGAAGCAAGCCCCTGAGCATTGCCGGGTATGGACCACAAACCAAAACCAAAAAGGCAGTTTTCATGGCCCTGTTTATCCTGTCCAGCCAGGTGCTGGGCAGGCAGGAGCCAGTGGCCGCCCCTGAGTCTATGCTTAGGCCTAAGTGAAAATTCCAGGCCCTTTCCTCGACCACCCTGCGTCCTCAAGAGGCACAGACACAAGAGTTCAGACAGAGGCACTTGGCGAGCCCAGCACAGTGCCAGGAGCGCCCCGGGGCCAAAGCACCACCCTGACACCACTGCCCCACCCCCCCAGCCCTGGGTGCAGCCCTGGGGGGCACTGGCACTGAAGAGATTCCTTCCTATCTGCTCATCCTCCCAAGGATTGAAAAGAAACATCCCCCGGCCTGGAGTCACAGTACAGCGGGCGTCTGATCCCCATATGGTTCCCCCCGAGCCCTGAGCACAGAGCCAGGAGTGATTTATTTATCTAGTTACTTATTTATTTATTTATTTGCTTTTTGGGTCACACCCAGCGATGTACAGGGCTTACTCCTGGCTCATGCACTCAGGAATTGCTCCTGGCGGTGCTCGGGGTGGGGGGACCCTATGGGATGCTGGGAATCGAACCCGGGTCAGCTGTGTGCAAGGCAAATGCCCCACCCGCTGTGCTATTGCTCCGGCCCCGCCAGAAGTGATTTACGCTCTGAACACTGCTAGGTGCTGGAGGGCTCACACTCGAGGGGTCCAGGACCAGGGAGACAGGGTGCTCGCCTTGCAGGGGACCCTGACTTCATCCCCAGCACCACACCGAGGTGTGCCCTGAACACGGGCACGTGCACGCGTGTGCGTGTGTGTGTGTGTGTGTGTGTGTGTGTGTGGCGGGGGGGGGGGGGAGAGTGGTGCCCCACTTCTGCTACGCAGCTTATCTCTACAGAGAATCCCTCCTGCTCGTTGCTCTCCTCCCCTGCGGTCAGGGACCCTCTCGGTGCCCCCTCAGCCTGCAGCCCTCTCTCTCCAGTGCTCTGGGCAATTCCTGGGGTAAGGCAGTGGGACAGGGTTCAAGAAATACTTCTTAGCTTCTTCTGCCCAACGATCCCGAGGCCAGAGCCAGAGTCACTGTCACTGACCTCCCGTTGTTCATCGATTTGCTCGAGCGGGCCCAGTAACGTCTCCATTGGAGACCTTGTTGTTACTGTGTTTGGCATATCGAATACGTCATGGGGAGCTTGCCAGGCTCTGCCGTGCAGGCGAGATACTCTCGGTAGCTTGCCGGGCTCTCCGAGAGGGGCAGAAGAATCGAACTCGGGTTGGCCATGTTGGCCGCTTGCAAGGCAAACCCCCTACCCGCTGTACTATCGCTCCAGTCCTGAGGCCAGAGTATGTTTTATTTCATCCCCTCCAATATGGGCAATCAAACCCAGAATCTCAGACAAGGCCATTGCTCTCTTCCCTCCCCCAGATCCCCACTCCTTTGGGCCACACCCAACAGTGCTCGGGGCTCACTCCCGGCTCAGGGGCCACTCCAGTGGGCTTGGAGCACCATAAGGGGTGTTGGAGATTGAACCTGGGTTGCTTGTGGGTTGTGTGCAAAAGCGCCCTGCCCATTGATTGTACTAACTCTACAGCCTCTTTCTACTTTCTTGTATTAAATGACAAAAAAGAAACGAACACTGAAGGAGGGAACTTGCGAAAAAGGTCAATATTCTACTGATACTTCCCCACAAGTTAAGCCCACATCAGTTCCTTGGGCCGGAGCGATATAGCACAGCAGGTAGGGCGTTTGCCTTGCACGTGGCTAACAGGGCCAACCCGAGTTCGATTCCTGCGTCCCTCTCGGAGAGCCCGGCAAGCTACCAAGAGTATCTCGCCCACGTGGCAAAGCCTGGCCAGCTCCCCGTGACGTAGTCGATATGCCAAACACAGTAACAAGTCTCACAATGTTACTAGGCCCGCTCTAGCAAATCGGTGAACAACGGGAGGAAAGTGACAGTGACATTTACCAGAAAATAAAAAAAAGGTTCAAACAACTAGCAGAGTTCTAAGAGTACTGGAAATTACTCTGGGAACTGGAAAGTCCAGGAGTGGGTATTTCCGCAATTCATTCTAAGGCACCGGGCACCAGGTGCCTACAGCTCTCCCAGTGAGATCCTGTGGGAGGCCCCGCAGGCAGCCGTGGGGTGAGGGCACTCCCTCTCCTCCTGGGATCACACTCTCTGGTCCCTTGAGCCAGCCGTCCCCGTCTCCAAGCTAAGAACAATCTATTCTTGGTTCGGAGAATGTCACAGAGATGGCATTTGCTCTCAGCCGCCCGTTACGCAGACGGGAAAGTCCAGTCTATGGAGAAGGAAGGAAGGAAGGAAGGACGCGGCTGTGGCCATTTCAAACTCACCCAAGGCGAGCTGGGGCCAGTAGGTGACCCTTTTCATCAGAGGGTAGGTGACAACGAGAAGCAGAGATGCTGCTCCCAGCACGATGCTGAAATCCAGAAAAAAAAAGAAAAAATTAAAAAGGGTAAAACCACCCATTCTTAGAGATCACCAAGTAAGGTAATAACTCACAGAAAACAATTCTTAAATCGTAAACTGTGTACTTGTTAAGATAAAATCCTCATCCTAAAAATATCTTAAATGTTCTAAAACAACTAAAATAGTAATAGCCAATGCATGCAGCACACCCACGTATACCGGCAATGTCGTAAGTGTTTGACGTATAATTCATAATCTTTACCACAATCTGAAGCGCAGAGAGTTTTAGCATGTGTGTGTGTGTGTGTGTGTGTGTGTGTGTGTGTGTGTGTGTGTATTTTTTTGCTTTTTGGGCCACACTCAGCAATGCTCAGGGGTTACTCCTGGCTCTGCACTCAGGAATCACTCATGGAGGGGCTCGGGGACTGTAGGATAACACAACCTTCGGCGTGCTAAGATTTTACAGGGGACCATATGGGATGCGGGGAATTGAGCTTGGGTCAGACACGTGCAAGGCAAATGCCTTCACCATTCTACTATCAATCCAGCCCAGCATCTGTATTTTTTTGTGGGGGTCCACACTTGGTGATGTTCAGGGGTGACTCCTGGCTCTGCACTCCTGGCGGTGCTTGGGGGACCAGTATGGGATCAAACCCCGGGTCAGCTGCATGCAAGGCAAACGCCCTCCCCACTGCACTATTACTTTGGCCCAATGTCTTTCTTTTTTGCAGGTGAGGACACCGACACCCAAGCAGATGAGGCAGATGGCCAACCGTCACACAGCTGGTGGCACTGCTCAGACACCCCCAGGGCGCCTGCCTCCCTTCCCGAGGTGCCTTCCCAGTCTGAGGCCACCCATGCACTGCCCTTGGTGCATGTGGGCATGAGGGGGGCGGAGGGCGGCCAGGCTGACTCCAGCTGCCGCTGTGAGTGCAGGAACCCCTGATCCCCTCCACTTCGTCTCACTGCTCCTCAATGAAGCACTGTCGCCTCTTGCCTCTCTCTGAGGGGACACCTGCAGTGCTCAGCAGTGACTCCCAGCTGTAAGCTCGGAGACCTCGAGTTGGCAAGGGTGAGCCAGGGCCCCATATGCCAGCACACGCTCCGGCCTGCTCTGTCTCCGCCCAGCAGACACTCTGTCACCAACGCGCCTCTTCTCGCGAAACGAACATCCTCACTTCTCCTTCGGCTTCCTCAACAGTCACACACGTGCACCACAAACCCTGGGACAGTGCCCCACCTGGGGATGCATCCTTCAAAGTGAAGGAACGGGCTGAGGCCGGAGCTCTGCAGGCCGGGAGCGGTACCAGGGTGCACTGTGAACCAGCTGCCTTATACTTGGTGACCTACACGCACAGACGACATGGTAGTCGGGACGTGGCTCTGTGAGAGGCGGCTAACGGCACTGCCACCCAGTGACAAAAGCACGTCTCCTGTACCTGTAGTAGTTCAGACACAGAAGAACACCCAAGGCCAAGGTGAGCTGTCCCCCGAGGAAGACGAAGGACTGAAGAGTGGAAATGTCTCCGGCAGCCAGAGGACGGCTTGCTGTTCTGGTGACCTGCACAAAAACACAGAAAGAAAAGGACATCTTATCCTCAGTCAACAGAACAATGGCCCAGTGACTGATCTAATAGTTTCATCAAGAGACTGCCACTGTGAGCCACTCATGCAAAACACACACATGCGCACGCACTCACACACAGGTAAGAGGGATATCAAAATGTAAAGTAATGCCAAGAAATGAATTACCTTGAGAAAGAACTAGAAAACACCGCGCGCGCGCCCCCAGTCCCCCCACACACAATAGGGATAACAAAATGTGAAATCATGCCAAGAAATAAAACACCCTGGAAAAGATCTAGAAATCCCCATAGCTCATTTCTTATCTCCAAACAAAATAAATCAGCTTCCTTATCTATTTGCTACCGAGATAAGCAAAAGGTCCAATTTCCATAGAGAAAGAGGGAAACAGTGAGAATTCTGCAGGGGATGTTCAGTTAAGAAAACAACGCTATCAGATCAGATGTGAAGACAGACAGGTGGAATCCCTGGGTTTCTTACACGAGTGTGTGTGTGTGTGTGTGTGTGTGTGTGTGTGTTCAGTTAAGAAAACAACGCTATCAGATCAGATGTGAAGACAGACAGGTGGAATCCCTCGGTTTCTTACACGGGTGTGTGTGTGTGTGTGTGTGTGTGTGTGTGTGTGTGTGTGTTCAGTTAAGAAAACAACGCTATCAGATCAGATGTGAAGACGGACAGGTGGAATCCCTGGGTTTCTTACACGAGTGTGTGTGTGTGTGTGTGTGTGTGTGTGTGTGTGTGTGTGTGTGAGATTCTGTCATCCGCTTAGGAACAGATGGAGCTGTCACCTTGCTGAGCCGCATCCCACTTCTGCAGAGAACTCATGCACAACCCACGGGCAGCTGCGGGGCTCTCGGTCAGCCCAGCCTGCCGGATCTCAGAGCCACTGATGCGGCCCCCACAAATGTGCAATCATAAACATGACACGGACCCGGGGACACAGAATCGCCTGCATCTTCCATGAGAAATCATGAGGTATGATTATTGCAAACTAACGCCCCCCCCCCACTCACACATTTCAACATTGCTAGAACTTAGGAACCCGGGATCCGGTATCGAGGGGCCCGATAACCGAACCCAAATCCAACATTTGCTGGCTGTGTGAATTTTTGCAAATTACTTAATCCTTTTCCTGGAACTCAAGTTACTTCCTGTGAGACAATAAAAAGCTCTCACAATGAGCATTTTCTGAGATATAAAGGCAGCAATTAAGATTATCTGTAATTATGTTGTTTGGAGGCCACATTCGTGTTCTGGGGTTACTCCTGGCTCTGCACTCAGAAATTACTCCTGGTGGTACTCGGGGGACCATATGGGATGCTGGGGATCGAACCCCAGTTGGCTGTGTGCAAGGCAAACAATTTACCCACTGTACTATCACTCTGGCCCCTTGTTTTCTATTATTAACATATTTCGTATGATTTTTTTTTCAACTGAAAATAAGCAAACAATGCTGGGGGCTAAATCAAGCCAACTGCCCGAACAGTCATCTAAAAAAGGCGACTGAACATAAATTCATAAATTGTGAGACATAAAAAGAAAATAAATTTCTTTTATTTTAGTGTCCATAAAAGAGGGCTGAGTTTCCCTCTCCGCCCTGAGCAGAGCCCTGGCAGCTGAAGACCTCTGGGACCCAGCCACAGCCATGCTGAGACCCCTCTCCACATGCTAGGATGAGCCTCCCGCATGAAGAAACCAGAAAAGGAACCCAGGTGTGCGGGACCCGGGGCATAGATCTCCCAGCCTGCTCGGATTGGGACTGGGCCTCCTCCACCCAGATCCCCCATCTTCCAATATGTAGGTGTTACACCCACCAACTGCCCCTGGTGCCGTGTAATCCCATCAATGGCCTAGACCCAGAGACTATAAAACCCAGCTCCTGGACATCTTCTTATCTAGTTCTTACTCTGGAGAACCTGGCCGGCTACCAAATGTATCCTGCCCACACGGCAGAGTTTGGAAAATTCCCCGTGGCGTATTCAATATGCCAAAAACCAGTAACAATGATGGGTCTCATTCTCCTGACCCTGAAAAGAGCCTCGAATGTGGCACTTTCTAAAATCTCAGGGCTAGGACGAAGGAGACGTTACTGGTGCCTGCTCGAGGAAATCAATGAACACCAGGATGACAGTGACAGTGACAGTGATGACCTTCAGCAGACTATGAGGAGGCTGGACTCTTCCCCATGAAGTTCCTCAAACCCTGGACCTCTCCCTTAATCTGATTAAAATGTAATCCAGCCCAGAGAAGACTCTAGAACTTTCTGATCAAGACAACCCAAGAATAGCCTATAAAAGCCACCTTGAACAGGGGCTGGAGAGATAGCACAGCGGGTAGGGCGTTTGCCTTGCACACAGCCGCCGACCCAGGTTCAATTCCCAGCATCCCATATGGTCCCCTGAGCATGGCCGGGGGTGACTCCTGAGGGCAGAGCCAGGAGTAACCCCTGTGCATCGCCAGGTGTGACCCAAAAAGCAAAAAAAAAAAAAAAAAAAAGCCTCGGACACACATATGCTGCCCAAGCCCGTGTGCTGCTTGTGCCTGTGTGGCCAAGCCCATGTGATACCTGAGCACATGTGTCGCCCGCATATCCCCTCTTGAGACGTGTACTTTCATGCTTTCGTGTCTAAGATGTGTCTAGGGGCTCTCTCCCTCCTTGGAGAAGCACGCGTTCTCTTTTGAGCATGTTTCTCTTTATCTCTGTCTGGCTGTCTCTCTCTCTCTCTACCTCCACACCTTCACACACCCTCCAAATAAAATCTATTTACTTCACTGCTTGTCTACTCCTGAAATTCCTTTCTTGCAAGCGCAAACGAGACAGGAACCCAGTAACTCTGGGTCCCGGATGTCAGAGGGGGACGGGGAGAAAGTGACCGTCTTCTCCTCCCCATTCCACATGAGCCACCTCTTGTGGGGCCCACCGACCTCAGTTTGCAACACATCAGGGGCGGCTCCCGCTTCCCGCCCCGGCCGCGGCTACCTTCCTGTCGTAGTCCCGGTCCCACATGTCGTTGATGGTGCAGCCGGCTCCACGCATCAGAACGGCTCCAGTGCCAAAGAGGGCCAGCATGTGCCCGTCGGGCAGGCAGCCCGGCTCCGCGGCCAGGGCAATGCTCCAGGTACACGGCAGGTACAGCAGCCAGGTTCCTAGGCGAAACAAGACGGGGACAAAACGCAGGTGTTGTCTCCCTTTGCTTACACGCCACGCCCGCAACTGACGTCACGGCTGGGAAAACAAAATGAAAAATGGCAAGTCATGCTGAGGACTCGTCCTGCTAACGGGGGCAGCACCTAGAAGAAATGACATCAGTGGTCAAATAGGGAAAAAAATGTGTAACAAGAGAGGGGGCTGGAGCAATAGCATAGCTGGCTGGGCATTGGCCTTGCACACGGCTGTCCTGGGTTCGATCCCCAGCATCCCTTACAGTCCTCTGAGCACTGCCAGAAGTAACCTCTGAGCACTGGCAGGTGTGGTCCAAAAACAACAACAAAAATTGAAATTTTTGTTGAAATTAAAAAAGGGGGCTGGTCACAGTCATAACACCAGACACACAGAAACCAATCTCATCATTATCTGGCTCTTTGCAGAAATGCAAAATCGTGGCCACGTGACATTATATGATTCTTATAACCAGCTACAGAAAACAAAATATTTCACAATGCCTTTTCAGCAATTCTGATTGGGGAGAAATTCTAAACAATAATGGTGCATCTTTTGTCGAAATAATGAATGTAATCAATGCAGAGAAGAGTTAAGTAGAAATCATCTGCCTCACAGGCATTGGGAGGGGTTTGAGGGGGGGTATACTGGGGTTCTTGGTGGTGAAAAATGAGTACTGGTGAAGGGAAAGGTGTTGGATCATTGTACGACCGAGACTTAAACCTGAGAGCTTAGTAACTTTTCCCAGAGTGATTCAATAAATAAATATAATAAGAAAAAAAAATAAATAAAATTTTAAAAAAGGGGGCTGGAGCAATAATACAGCGGGGGAGGGTGTTTGCCTTGCACACGGCCAACCTGGGTCAATCCCCGGCATCCCATACGGTCCTCCAAGCACTGCTAGATGTAATTCTTGAGCGCAGAGCCTGGAGTCACCCCTGAGCATCACTGGGTGTGACACCCCAAAAAACACCTTAAAAAGAGAGGACACGATAGTTCACGGAGAAAAGGAGTACAAATAGCTTCCATACAAATGAAAGAATATACTTGATTTTGAAAAATACACAATGAGGGCTAGAGAGCACAGCGGGTAGGGCATTTGCCTTGCATGCGGTCGACCGGGGTTGGATTCCCAGCATCCCATATGGTCCCCTGAGCAACGCCAGGGGTCATTTCTGAGTGCAGAGCCAGGAGTAACCTCTGTGCATCGCTGGGTTGACCCCCTCCCCCAAAAATACACACTGAAATCACACCAAGATAATGCTTTTCAGTCTTCTGATCAGTAAAATTCAAAGCTAGGTGACAGACATACTAGGAGACAAGCTCTCTGACCTGACAGCTCAGCTGAAGTGGAGAGTGGAAATTGTGCTGACTGTATGTCTATGTCCACATATACGCACACATATGAAACAAAGATCCATTCTGCCTGTCAGCATACTCAAACACCGTCTCCGGAAGGGAGCCTTTGAAGCTGGGGCTGGACAGAGAGTGGGCAGGCAGCTGACCACATCTGGGCCCCTGGTCCCACCTCGAGGGATTCCTGAGCACAGAACCCAAGGCAAGGGCTGAGGACCCCCAGGTGTGACCCCCAAACCAAACAGAAACAGGAAAACTGTTTCTTCTGAGGAGAGCAACGAGGTGGCTGAGAAATGGGGTGAGAGACGTGCTCTCAATTTATATCTTTGTACTTCCCAAATCTTTATCCTATAAATGTACGTGAGGCTCTTTGGGTCTACAGTTTATTTAAGTGATATGCTGATTAACAAAAACAACGAAACCACTGGACATGGAATGAAAAGAGCTTCTAGGGCCTGTTTCATTAGAGGGCATTTCCCGTAAAAGCCATGGTGACTTACTCTATTCATCTTGAGTTGGGAGCCCCACTCTGTGATGCTCACAGCTGACTCCCGGCTCTGGGCTCAGGGCTGACTCCCAGCGCTGTGCTCAGAGCTCACTCCTGGCAGTGTCGGAGGGAAACACCGGGGGCTGGCCACAAGAAAGACACAACCAGCACAGCATTCTCTGCCCCTCTCCCTGGCCATAAACGTGTGACAGCTCCAGTGGTCACATACAGGAGTGTGGAAGGTGCCCAGCAGAGAGGGGACTTCCTGGACGGGAAAGTCAGAGTTCCCTGTTCTATCCCCCTGATGCCCTGCGCTCGCCCACTAGCCTACAGACCCGGTGGCACATCCTCACTGATCTACTCCTGGGTCTTCGGGAGGAAAAAATATTTGCAAAAATCTGGATCTTTTCTCTTTTGCAAAAATGATCTTTTCTTTGATAGTCAATCAGTTCTAGAAACGATTTTTGGGGGATGGGGAACACGCTCCTCCATGCTCAGGGCTTACTCCTGGCTCTGGACTCAGGGATCATTCCTGATGGTGCTCCAGGGGCCATCTGGGATGTGAGGAACTGCACCTGACCGCCTGAATCGGCCGCATGCCCGGAAAATGCCCAGCCCGCCCTACTAGAGCTCTGGGGCCAGTTCTAGAAATTTCCTGCAGTCATGTAGCTGGTCTCGATCAGCCGTACAGATAGCAGCAACAGTAGTAGTCACCCCCCCACCCCACCCCATTGGCCCCCCACTTCATGTGGAGCCCACGTTTTCCCCATACATTCAAGAGTCTGTCTTCCCACCGGGGTGGAGATTCTTGGAAACCAGGGAATTGCTATTGCTCCCTCTAGCCCTACGAATCAATGTTTTAGGAATTTCCACGCTCAGTCTCAGTAGCACTGTCCTCCCGTTGTTCATCGATTTGCTCGAGCGGGCCCAGTAACGTCTCCATTGTGAGATTTGTTGTTACTGTGTTTGGCATATCGAATATGTCACAATAATTTCAGAAATATATGGACTCATACATATCCCAGATACGTGGCACTTCCACTTTACTGGAGAAATGAGCCAATGTGCGTGTGTGTGTGTGTGTGTGCGCGTGTGTGTGTGTGTGTTGGGACAGGTGCAATGAAAGGGGTGTGTGCGTGTGTGCATGCTTAAGAGCTTAGACTTGGGACAGGTGCAATGAGAGGTTGTGTGTGTGTTCAGACAGGTGTAATGTGTGTGTGTGATCAGTAAAGAAAGTTGTGTGTGTGTGCAATGAGAGGGAGGTGTGTGCGTGTGTGTGACAGGTGCAATGAGAGGCAGTGTGTCCGGACAGGTGTGATGAAAGGGGTGTGTGCGCGAGTGTGCCTGCTTAAGAGCTTAGACTTCGAACAGGTGCAATAAGAGGTTGTGTGTGTATTCAGACAGATGTAGTGTGTGTGTGTGTGTGTGTGTGTGATCAGTAAAGAAAGGTTTGTGTTTGTGTGTGTGTGTGACCGGTGCAATGAGTGGAGTGTGTGTGTGCATGTGTGTGACAGGTGCAATGAGAGGCTGTGTGTGTGTTCAGACAGGTGTAGTGTGTGTGTGTGTGATCAGTAAAGAAAGGTGTGTGTGTGTGTGTGTGTGTGACCGGTGCAATGAGAGAGGTGTGTGTGTGTGTGCATGTGTGTGACAGGTGCAATAAGAGACTGTGTGTGTGTTCAGACAGGTGTAGTGTGTGTGATCAGTAAAGAAAGGTGTGTGTGTGTGTGTGTGTGTGTGTGTGTGTGTGACCGGTGCAATGAGAGGCTGTGTGTTTGGACACGTATGATGAAAGGTGTGTGTGTGTATGTGTGTGTGTGTGTGTGTGTGTGTGTGTGCGCATGCTTAAGAGCTTAGACTTCGGACAGGTGCAATGAGAGGTTGTGTGTGTTCAGACAGGTGTAGTGTGTGTGTGTGATCAGTAAAGAAAGGTGTGTGTGTGTGTGTGTGTGCGCGAGCGCGCATGCTTAAGAGCTTAGACTTCGGACAGGTGCAATGAGAGGTTGTGTGTGTTCAGACAGGTGTAGTGTGTGTGATCAATAAAGAAAGGTGTGTGTGTGTGTGTGTGTGTGTGTGATACAGGTGCAATGAGAGACGCGTGTGCGTGTCAGGTGCAACGAGAGGGGCGTCCCGCCGCGCTTGCCCGCGTCCCCCGCGCGCCGGCCACTCACCGATGGGCTTGTCCAGCCGCATGAGGCGCAGGTAGGGCTGCAGCGGGCGCGGCGCCGCCTCCACCACGGCCGCGGCCGACAGGCTCAGCGGCCGCCCGCGCGCCCCCGGCCCGGCCCCGGCCCGGCCGTCCCCCGCCCCGCGCGCCGCGACCACCGCGCGGCCCCAGCAGCGGGGCGGCCCGACGGCCCCCGCCGCCCGCAGGCTCCGCGCGAGCCCCGCGCCCGCCGCGCCCAGCATGGCTCCGCGGGCGTGACGTCACGGCGCGGGGCTGCGCGCTGACGTCACGGAGGCCCGCGCCTGCGCAGTCGCGCCCGCGGCCCGGCCGTCCGCTGCGGCTCGAACCTTTGGGAGAGGCCGGTGTCCACTTACACGCGAGGCCACGGAAACCGGCCCGGACAGCTCTTTGCAGCCAAGGATTCTTGTCGGGCCTGTTTGGGAGCGCCTGGACCCAGGGGCCCGCATGCGGAGCGTGTGCTCCAGCCCCCTGAGCCCGCGCATCTTTTTTTTTTTTTTGCTTTTTGGGGTCACACCTGGCGATGCACAGGGGTTGCTCCTGGTTTTGCACTCAGGAATTACTCCTGGCGGTGCTTGGCGGTGCTCGGGGGACCATACGGGATTCTGGGAATCGAACTCAGGTTGGCCGCGTGCAAGGCAAACGTCCTATCCGCTGTGCTATCGCTCCAGCTCAGCCCGCGGCTCTTTAAGCTAAACCGGTACCGCGCAGCCGAACCTGTGACTGAGGGGGAGCTGCAGCGATAATCCAGCGGGTGGGGTGCCTGCGAGCACCTGCCGGGCGGGGGGCTCCACCCCTGGCATCCCGCACAGTTGCCGGAGCGCAGCCCGGAGGGATCAGGAGAAAACCCTGCACGGCTGGGTGTGGTCCAGAAACCATTAGAACAAAAAAAATAGCAGGGTCCAGAGCGAGGGTTCAGCGGGGAAGGAAGGGCACTGACCTTGCACACGGCCGAGCCAGTTGCAATGCGGTAGGCAGATAGGGAAGGGCGTCCGGGTAATGTACTTTGGGGAAATAGTAATAAAAACTTGGGGCTGGAGCAGTAGCACAGGGGGTAGGGGCATTTGCCTTGCACTTGGCCGACCCAGGTTCCCAACATCCCATATGGTTCCCTGAGCACCGCCAGGAGTAATTCCTGAGTGCAGAGCCAGGAGTAACCCCTGAGCATTCTAGGTGTGACCCAAAAAGAAAAAAAAAATTGTAATAAAAACTTAAGCAAGGGACTGGAATGATAGCACAGCGGATAGGGCGTTTGCCTTGCACGCAGGCGACCCCGGCTCGATTCCCAACATCCCATATGGTCCCCCAAGCACTGCCAGGAGTGATTCCTGAGTGTATGAACCAGGAGTAACGCCTGTGCGTCGCCTGGTGTGACCCCAAAACAAAAACTTAACAAACAAAAACTGAAGTGAATTTCCTAACCTGGAAGTAACCCAAAGGCATGAAGACCACACCCCTTGGACAAACAAAACCTGAGCTCTTTAGAGACTGCAATCCCAGGCACCACCCAGATGCAGAAATCCAAGGTTCAACCAGGGAAGGGTGGGCCCAACAGAAGGGGAGAAGCTAGGGAGAGCCTGGGAGACTCTGAAGAGCGGGTACACAGTGCAAGGCTGTCCCGTGTCACGCCCAGATGAACTCATTTGGCGGGGGAGGGACACCCGCTGTGCTCAGGGCTCATTCCCTGCTTTGCACCTTGGTGGGGCTTGGGGACAGTATGAGGTGCCTGAGAATGAACCCAGACTGGTTGGGTGTAAGGAGATCTGGTATAAATTAAACAAAACTAACATATACACATATATACATATATATACATATGTATATATACACACACACACACACACACACACACATGAGTCACTGTTCTCCCATTGTTCATCGATTTGCTTGAGCGGGTACCAGTAACATCTCACAACAAATTGTGAGACATGTTGTTACTATTTTTTGCATATTGAATACATCTCGGTAGCTTGCCAGGCTCTCCGAGAGGGGTGGAGGAGTCAAACCTGGGTCTTCCGCGTGCAAGGCAAACACCCTACCCACTGTGATATATATATATATAAATGTGTATATAAAATTTTATATAAAATATAAAATTTGGTATAATTAAGCAAAACAAACAAATCTACCCTGCCCACTGAATTATCACTCCCTCACCCCCTGCCTATTAACTCTTATGTGTACAAAACTGCAGGAAAAAGCCCATTTGGGAGAACTGTATAAAAGTCCCTCTCAAAAGCTGCTGGGGGTGCTTGTCTAGCCCAGGTTGCCCCGACCATGGATCTTACAAGCAAGATGGTGTGTGTGTGTGTGTGTGTGTGTGTGTGATCAGTAAAGAAAGGAGTGTGTGTGTGTGTTTGTGTGTGTGTGACCGTATGTTTGCCTCTTTGCACCCTAGAAGCCCATTTTCTCTCGAACACACGCTTCTTTCTTCCCCCGACAGCTTGATAAGACTGTAGCACTGTAGTACTGTCCTCCCGTTGTTCATCGATTTGCTCGACGGGCCCCATAACGTCTCCATTGTGAGACTTGTTGTTACTGTGTTTGGCATATCGAGTACGCCACGGGGAGCTTGCCAGGCTTTGCCGTACGTTTCAATAAAAACTTCCTTGCTTCACCATTCGCCTGCTCTGGAAATTCTTCTCTGCGAGGGAAAGCCACAGAGCCATGATACCTGTGCTGAGGTTCAGACGGACCTGACTGGAAGGTGTCCTTGGGACCAGATGGCCGCCCCCTGGCCACTGGACTCCCGGAGTCAAAGGTCACTCACTGTGCCCCTCTGAGGCCAGGGCGTAAGGCCCATCCCTTGCCTGGAGGCCCCAGGCTCTGTCCTTCACACTGTCTTTGTTAACTTTCCCACTTGCTTAGTCCCTCCTCGGGCGGGGCTCTACTCCAGCCTCAGGGGCTTGTAGGGTCTGTCCCCAGCGCATCCCAGTAAAGTTCTCCTATTTCTACAAGTGAGGTCAGCCTCCTATCACTGATAGAAGCACATTCAGGGGGAAGGGGGGAAGGCTGGAGATTTAGTGCAGTGGGTAAGATGCTTTCCTTGCACGCAGCCAACCAGGGTTCGATCCCCAGCATCCCATATGGTCCCCCAAGCACTGCCAGAGCACAGAACCAGGAATAACCCCAAGCATTGTTGGATGTGACTCAAAAATTGAAAAAAAAAAAAAAAAGTTAAGACTGACCTGATCTAGGCCCAGCGCTGGTGGCTGAGATGGGTCCAGCAAAGAGGTGGGCACACTCTTTCTTCAGTCTATCCCCTTTGTTCCCCACTTTTCTGAGCCCCCGGTAATACCAGGTTCAATCCCTGGCTCCACGTCTGGTCCCCCAAGCCCATCAGAAGTGGTCCCAGAGCACCACGGCGTGTGATCCCAAAATTAAAGGAGAAAAAGGTAATGATGCCGGTGGGGTCCCTGGGTGACCTTCGTGAAGGAGGCGGTGGCAGCCTGGAGAAGGGAATCTCCTACTTTCTCTCTGTCCACCTCCCCCCCCCCTCCCCCCCCCCCCCCCCCCCCCCCCCCCCGCACTGCCTGGTGAAATCTAGGACTTGCTCCTTGCAGGGAAGGAAAGTCACTCCTAGGCCTTCCCCAGGCCTTTTGTTTTGTTTTATCATTTGAATAAACTTCCATTCAGTACTTTTATTGAAGAGTATATTATATTTTCCTGTCATTGTATCTGTATCTGTCCGATTGAATAATTTAATGAATATTTATTCATTTATTTTGCTTTCTGGGTCACACCTGGCGATGCACAGGGGTTACTCCTGGCTCTGCACTCAGGAGTTACTCCTGGCGGTGCTCAGGGGACCATATGGGATGCTGGGAATCGAACCCGGGTTGGCCAAGTGCAAGGCAAACGCCCTACCCGCTGTGCTATCGCTCCAGCCCCATGAATTTTATTTTAATCAATTTTTAACATTTTTTTAATGAGCTGTCTTTTACCTTTACATTATACACTCGTTGTGAATAATTTTCTCTCTAATGGCAACTTGGTCTCTCATTAAAACATAATGAATTTAGTCATTATATATTGGTTAGTTTTGTAATGAAGAATGCTATCATGAGCTTATTATTCCACAAGTTATTTATCATATAAAACCTTCAGAAAACATCAGACACTTATTCACTTCAGGTATTTTTAGGCTATATATACATTTTGGTCAACTCTTCTGTAAAATTTCAAAGCAAAATATGTTTCTAACTACAAAATATAATTCCCCAGGCCTTTTGGATTCCTGCCTTCCCCTCACAGAAAAGAATTTCAGGAGAAGGGCTGTGTGATAGCACAGTGGGTTGGGCATTTGCTTTGCACGTGGACGACCCGGGTTTGACTCCCAGCATCCCATATGGTCCCCTGAGCACCGCCAGAAGTAGTTCCTGATTGCATGAGCCAGGAGTAACCCCTGAACATTACCAGGTGTGACCCAAAAAGAAAAAGAAAAAAATTCAGGAGGAGATGAGCATTTTATTTGGGAGGTAGGTTTTGTTGTTGTTTTTTTTTTGACTTTTTGGGTCACATGCGGCAATGCTCAGGGGTTACTCCTGGCTCTGCACTCAGGAATTGCTCCTGGCAGTGCTCAGGGGACCTTATGGGCTGTGCTATCACTCCAGCCCTTATTTGGAAGTTTTGAGGAAGAAGAGGAGTGGGGATGATGTCGGTGGGCCCCACGGGTGACTTATGTGAAGCGGGGAGGAGAACGATGGTCACTTTCTCCCCAACCACCTCTGCCACCCAGAGCCCAGGGTTATTGGGTTCTTGTCTCGCTCACAGAAAAGAATTTCAGGAGTAGACAAGCAGTGAAGTAACAGATTTTATTTGGAGGATTTTTAAGGTGTGTCGGGGGTGAAAGTGAGAGAGTCACGTACTCAAGAGAGAACACGGGCTTCTCCAAGGGCGGAGAGAGCCGCTACTCGCATCCTAGCATTAGACACAAAAGCAGGAAAGTACACATCTCAAGAGGGGAGATGCGGGTGACACATGTGCTCGGGTACCACATGTGCTCGGCCACCTGGACACAAGCACACATGGGCTAGGGCAGCACATGCGTGTGCTTCCTTTGTTCAAGGTGGCCTTTATAGGAGGATTTCTCCAACCTTCCCCCACGTGGGGTTTCTTCCTAGTAAGAGACCGGTTGCTAAGGAGGTTACCAGGGAGGATGGGAGTGGTGATGGTCTTGTTTTGGCTGGATCACATTTTAATCAGATTAAGGGAGCGGTAGGAGGGTTTGAGGAACTTCATGGGGAGGGAACCTCTATCCTCAGGGTCTGCCAATGGTCTTATTAGGTCTTTTGTTTTCTGTATCCACAAGGTGGGTCAGTCCTAGAGCTCTTCTTCCATGAAACTTTGTTCATCCAAGTTTCATTGCCAAGGGCCTTTCCCTATCTACCTGCCTACATCAGGGAGAGTAACATACTCCAGAGCGGAGAGGGAACCCCAGGACACATCCCAGCAGGAGATCAAAGTCCATGTCTCCAGAGGGGGGATGTAGGTGACACGTGCTCAGACATCCCCGCAGCAAACATGGGCACAGGCAGCATGTGGATCTGGGCAGCACCTGCCAGTTGGCGTTCCTGGGGTTGCACCCACGCTGCCCACAGGGGGCTTCTCCCTAAGTAAGGGTCTGTTGCTAGGGTGGTTGCCAAGGGGTAGAGTTGGGATCCATTGGGGGTCCTCTTCGGTATTTCTTCCCTGGTCTCTGTTCCCGCTGGAGCTTCTCTCTGAGGGGGTCCAGCCTGCTCTGGGCCCATGTTGGTGCCGGGTAAAGTCTTTTGAGGCCTGAGTTTCTGAATCCACTTGTGGGGTTTTGCACCCCGGGGATATTGGTTGCATTACTTCCCAGGAGTCCATTGCCATGGGGCCCTTCCCTATCTACCTGCTGCTTCCTAACAACCTTTGGGGTCTGAGCAATAGTAGAGGGGGTAGGCACTTGCCTTGCATGTGGCTGACCTGGGTTTGATCCCCTGTACCTTAGATGGTCCCCCTGAGCCTACCAGGGGTGATCCCTGAGTCCAGAGTCAGCACTAGCCCAGTGCTAGTGGTATGGGGACCCAAAAACTGAAAGAAAAAAACTTATTTTAAAACCAAGTGGGCGAGGGGCTGGAGAGATAGCACAGCGGGTAGGGCGTTTGCCTTGCACGCGGCCGACCTGGGTTCGATTCCCAGCATCCCAAATGGTCCCCTGAGCACTGCCAGGAGTAACTCCTGAGTGCAGGGCCAGGTGTGACCCAAAAAGCAAACCCCTGTGCATTGCCGGGTGTGACCCAAAAAGCAAAACAAAACAAAAAACCAAGGGGGGGGGGAACAAACAAAAAAACAAGCGATACTGGGATCATTGGTGGTGGAGAACAGGCACTGGTGAAGGGATGGGTACTCCATCATTGTATGACTGAAACGTAAGCATGAAAGTTTGTAAGTCTGTAACTCTATCTCACGGTAATTCATTAAGAAAGAAAAAAAAGAAAGAAAATTGGGCTCTTTGCATTTCTTATCAATTCACAAGAATGTTCCAGAGACTGCAATGACCATACAGAGTGGTCTGCTCAGCGACCTTATGTATCGCCCATTATCTTAGTCTCCAGGTGAGCCTATGCTCTGGGGCTGGATTGTATGATGTTGTATAGTTGTTGACTTCCTGTTCAGAGAAAGAGTTCAGGAATTCACAGGAGCGGGGAGGGCCGTCAAAAATGGGACAGCTCACAGCAGGCTGGCAAGAGGAAACTAAGTTTTCCTCTTTTAGAAGTATATTTGGGAAGGGTGGGTTGCAGGTGGGCAGGTTCGGCAGTGATTGATAAGTTCCCTGGAGGGCTGGGCCCTGGAGTAAAGCTACATCTTATCTGCAAATAGAAGCCTAAATGTTGGTTCAGCCTTTTCTTATCTCAGACTTTGTGCAGAAGGACAAGATCAGGACTTTGTCCCTGCCCAGAAGAACAGGATGGGTTTTGTTTTTGTTTTTGAATTTTGGGGTTTTTTTTGGGGGGGCATACTCAAGGTTATTCTTGGCTCTGCACTCAAGGATTACCTCTGGTGGTATTGGCGGGTAGGAGGACGGGTGTGTGGGTACCATATGGGATGCTGGAGATCCAACCTGATTCAACCGTGTGTAAGGCAAGCATCCTCCTCACCGTACTGTCACTTTAGCCCCCTTTTGAAGGTTTTTAATTCAGTTCTTAATTGTAGACAGTGGGGAATTTTATTACGTATCTGTAAAACCCAGCTCCTGGAAGCGCGTGGCCGCATTTGTGGCCGCGAGACATCTTATTATCTCATTCTTACTTTGGACAACCTGGCAGGTTTTCGAATGTTACCTGCCCACACGGCGGAGTCTGGCAAATACCCCATGGCGTACCCAATATGCCAAATACCAGTAGCAATGATGGGTCTCATTCTCCTAACCCTGAAAGAGCCTTGAATATGGCACTTTTTAAAATCTCAGGGCTAGGACGAAGGAGCCGTTACTGGGGCCTGCTCAAGGCAATCGACGAGCAAAAGGATGATCCTGATCGTGATCTGTAAAGGACAAAACACACCACCTCCTGATTGTGTTTCTCCATACTAGACTACTGTTGTTTTTCTCTGCAACTGAAGAAGATTGGAAACAAGAGATGAGCTAAGTTGGCCATACCTGAGTAGTTTTAAAGAGGGAAAGAGGGCTGGAATGATAGCACAGCAGGGAGGGCATTTGCTTTGCACACAGCTGACCCAGTGACCCCTGAGCACTGCCAGAGTAATTCCTGAGTGCATGAGCCAGGAATAACTCCTGTGCATCACCAGGTGAGATGCAAAAAGCAAAAAAAAAAAAAAAAAAAAAGAGGGAAAGAAATGGGGGCAAGATAGTGCAGGGGTAGGGAACTTCCCTTGCAGGGGGACAACCTCTGATTGATCCCCAGTACCCCATTTGGTCTCTCCTCCCCCCCAGTCCAGCCAGGAGTAAATCCTGAGCACAACAAACACCCACCACTAATAACAAAATGGGGTGGGGCCGGGAGAAATACAGCAGGTAGGGTGTTTGCCTTGCATGTGGCCAACCTGGGTTTGATCCCCAGCATCCCAGATGGTCCCCAAGCATCACTGATGTAGGCAGCCAGGCAGATAGAAAGGCCCCCTTCCAAGGCAATTGCAGTAGATTTCCTGGGAAGATTACTAGCCCTGAAGTTTCTAAGCCAACCCTATAAAAGCCACCTTGAACAAAGGAAGGGGTTGCATATATTGCCCATGGACTGTTTGTGCCCACATGGCCGACCACATGTGTCACCCGCATCTCCCTCTTGAGATGTGGACTTTCATGCTTTCATGTCTAATGCTGGGATGTGTCTAAGGGCTCTCTCCACCCTTGCAGAAGCCCGCGTTCTCTCTTGAGCATGTTAGTCTCTACTCTCTCTCACGTTCTCTCCCTCCTTCCCTTCAAAACATCCAAATAAAACCTGTTATCTGGATGAGCCGGGTTCGATTCCTCCACCCCTCTCGGAGAGCCCGGCAAGCTACCGAGAGTATCTTGCCCTCACAGCAAAGCCTGGCAAGCTCCCTGTGACGTACTCAATATGCCAAACACAGTAACAACAAGCCTGGAAAGCTCCCCGTGACGTATTCGATATGCCAAACACAGTAACAACAAGTCTCACAATGGAGACGTTACTGGGCCTGCTCGAGCAAATCGATGAACAACGGGAGGATAGTGCTACTTACTTTACTGCTTGTCTACTCCTGAAATTCTTTTCTGCGAGGTGAGACAAGAACCCGGTAAACCCTGGGTCACGGGTGGCAGAGACGGATGGGGAGAAAGTGATCATCTCTCTCCTCCCAGCCTCACATAAGCCACCTGCGGGGCCCACCGCCATCACCACCAGGAGTAATTCCTGAGTGCAGTGCCAGGAGTAAGCCCTGAGCGTCGCGGGGTGTGACTCAACGAGCCAAAAACAAAACAAAACAAACAAACAAAAATCCAAAATGGGGAATAGGGAGAGAAAACAGGAATTCTCCCTGGTCGGAAGGGTCCTAGAGTGGGTTGCTTATGAGGACCTTTCACTTTGCAGGGTAGGGGGGACTGGGTTGGGTGGGGTGGGGTCACACCTTGTGGTGCTCAGGAACTTGCCCAGGCTTCTGTGGGGTCAATCTGACACTGAACTAAGACCCTGTCACTCCCCGTCAGTCTGTGGAGTGTGGGCTGGGTGGGGTAGGACAACCCCGTGGGACTGGATTCTGCAGGGCTGCTGGGCCTGCGGTGGGTCTCCCAGCGCCAGGGCACAAGAGGTGGGTTCCCAGCTCCCATCAGCACACAGCTGGGCAGAAAGCTTCAGAAGTGGGGGTGCAGCCGCTCTAGACAGGACAACGAGGGCTTCCAGGTGACAGCTGGGATGTGGCTTGGGTAGCATTTGTCTTTGTAATGTTTTTCATTTGGGGGTTACAGCTGGCTCTGCACTCAGGAATCACTCCTGGCATTGCTCGGGGAACCCTTTGGGATGCAGGAATCAAACCCAGGGTCAGGCAAGTACCCTACCTGCTGTACTATCATTCTAGCCCCAGCAGGTTTTTTTTTTTAATTTTTTTTTAAGAAAATGTCTACATAGTTTTGTCCTCCTAGAATAATCCCAGGAACAACTAAATAAAAATGAAACAACTTGGGGCTGGAGCGATAGCACAGCGGGTCGGGCGTTTGCCTTGCACGCGGCCAACCCGGGTTCGATCCCCAGCATCCCACATGGTCCCTCAAGCACTGCCAGGAGTAATTCCTGAGTGCAGAGCCAGGAGTGATCCCTGAGCATTGCTGGTGTGACCCAAAAGGGAAAAAAAAAAAAAAGAACCAACTTACGTTGGGAGGATGTGTGCCGGCAAGAACTGCAGAAAGCTTCCAAGAGAGGGAATAGGGCGTCTGTGTTATGCCCAGCAGAGATATGCATAACAGCTTATGCATTTCCTAGTAGCTGTTCAGGAAATGCGTGCATCTTCATGAGGGATGAATGAGAATGTGTGATTGAGGAACAAAGAACGTACCTGCATTGCAAAGAATGGGGAGAAACTCCAGGATGTGTATTTCTGGTGAGGTCACGAAGAGCACGGAGACTAGATTCAGAGGCTGAGCTGCTTCAGTCCATCTCTGCTGGTGATACTGTCCAGTAAGCAGCTTGAGGTCTTTTTCAGTGCAAAATGTTCTATTTTTTCTTTTTCTTTTTGGTGGTGGTGGGCCACCCCCGGCAGTGCTCAGGGCTTACTCGGGGCTCTGCACTCAGGGATCACTCCTGGCAGGCTCAGGGGACCAAATGGAGTGCTGAGAATTCTTTTCTTTTCTTCTTCTTTTTTTTTTTTTTTTTTGCTTTTTGGGTCACACCCAGTGATGTACAGGGGTTACTCCTCACTCATGCACTCAGGAATTACTCCTGGCCGTGCTCGGGGGACCATTTAGGATGCTGGGAATCAAACCTGGGTCAGCCGCATGCAAGGCAAACGCCCTACCCACTGTGCTATTGCTCCAGCCCCTGAGAATTGAACCTGGGTTGGCCACCTGCAAGGCAAGTACTCTGCCCTCTGAACTATTTCTCCTGCCACTATGACTTATATTGGTGGGGGTGAAGGTGGGCCACACCCATTGGTTCTCAGGGCAGACTCCTGGCTCTGCACTCAGGGATCTCTCCTGGCGGTGCTCTGGACCATGTGGGATGCCGGTTATGGAATCCAGGTCAGCCAGGTGCAAAGAAAATGCCCTCCCCTCTGTACTGTTTCTCTGGCCCACCACTGTTCTATTTCTGTCCTGAGCAGTCCGTGACTTGCTGGAGTGGTTTTCCAGGGTTTTTTTCATGGTTAAAAGGACAAATCTGGGCACAATTAAGCACTCAAGTGAGGGGTCCTGGGAAGTGGCTCCCCGTAGCGCCTGGCTCGGCATGAGACTGAATGTTTGGTCTCTGGCCACGTGTCGAGTGTGAACCTGGGCACTGCCACTTGTGGTCCCCAACACCACAACCCAATGTGTCAGCATCACTGCCAAGGATGTGACTCTGGTTGATCTTTGAGAAATTGAAGGGGAGGAGAGGGAAAAGTGGGGGGAAAAAGTTGGGACTGGAGCGATAGCACAGCGGGTAGGGTGTTTGCCTTGCATGCAGCTGACCTGGGTTCAATTCCCAGCATCCCATATGTTCCCCTGAGCATCGCCAGGAATAATTCCTGAGTGCAAAGCCAAGAGTAACCCCTGAGCATCACTGGATGTGATCCAAAAGGAAAAAAAAAAAATGTTCCTGGGGTCTTACCTTCAACAGCCTCTTACTGTTTGCTTTTTACACAGAGTCAGGGTTAGTTCATGTCTATTTTTTCTCCTTTTATTATTATCATTGTACTACAATATTATACAAAAATACTCTACATATCATCTAATCATGTAGATATTATTTGTCTTCAACATATAGTAATGTCAGAGAGTACTTAAAGGTATAGAAACTCTAGTTTCTACTTTTTTTTTTTTGCTTTTTGGGGTCACACCCGGCAATGCACAGGGGTTACTCCTGGCTCTGCACTCAGGAATTACTCCTGGTGGTGCTCAGGGGAACATATGAGATTCTGCGAATTGAACCAGAGTCGGCCGCGTGCAAGGCAAATGCCCTACTCGCTGTGCTATCACTCCAGCCCCAGCTCTAGTTTCTAATAGAAATCCTTGCTGTGTCCTCTCTTCCTTCTCTCAAGTCCCAGGTAGTCTCTGGAGCAGCTGACTAGCGTGTGCTGTGCCCGTGGGACCCGGGTGGTGGCTCAGCTAGCCAGCGGCCCCTCGGGAGTGGACGTCACCTGTGACCTCTGTGGACTGTAATAAGGAACTTCAGAGAGAGTCCTGGGCCGTGGACATTCCTCTCACGCTGGCCCCAACCTCAGGCTCCAAACACGCATGCAGGACTGGGATGCAGGGGGGCTTTGGAAAGCCCCAGGGTGGGGGCCGAGTGATAGCACAGCAGGTAGGGCTTTTGCCTGGCACATGGCCGACCCGGGTTCAATCCCCAGCATCCCATATGGTCTCCTGAGCACCATCAGGAGTCATTCCTGAGTGCAGAGCCAGGAGTAACCCCTGAGCATCTCTGGGTGTGACCCCTCCCATCCCCTTGCCTCAGGGCGTGGTGCCAAGGTCTGCGTGGCCAAGCCAACTTGTCCCTCCGCACCAAACTGCATGCAACTGAAGCTCTGCGCAGGCCCAAGCTCAGTCCCAGGAATCAGCCGAGCTTAGAGTCAAGGAGTCTGAGGACACAGGCTGAGGAGAAGCTTATCCCAGCTGGCCGTGGGGTCGAGTGCATCCTGAATTTTGGGGGTCTGGACTAACAGTGGGCATTGCATTCTTGAGAGCCTGGGAGCTGCGCGCCCCCAGCCCCTGCCCCCAGCCCAGCCCTGCCCTCCCCGCCCCACCCCACCTCTACAGCAACAAATCCCGCCTCTTAACAACAACAGCAGAAGTGCCAGTCAAACTGGAACAGGCGAATGCTTCCAATCAGATGGCTAGATAACTTGTGAGAGCAAAAAATAAGTAAAACATCTCAAAGACAAGATGGTATCCTGAAGCTTATTGGCACCAAGAGTCTTTGCGAAGTTACTGTTTGAAAAGTTAGAAATAGATAGAGGGCTGGAGAGATAGTCCAGTGGGCAGCCCGGGTTCAATCCTCGGCGTCCCATATGGTCCCCTGAGCACGGCTGTGATTTCTGAGTGCAGAGCCAGGAGTCCGCCCAGAGCCTTACCCGGTGTGGCCCCAAATAAAAATTTTTTAGAAAGAGAAGTTAAAAATAGATTATCTTGCTTTTAGTTTTACTGATTACAGTTTTTAAACCACAGCCCCCGTGGAGAGCCGGCTCACCAGGAAGTGTGCAGGAACAGGAAGCAGATCGTGTAAGAGAATTTCAGCACCAGTTGCCCCGTAAACATGAGGTTTGCTCTGGGTTGAAGAGGGCCACTTCTCCTACCCAGGCCCCAGACACTGAGTTCACTGCGTGGGTGACCAGCTCCAGGAGGGCAGCTTCGAGTTCCGAATCCTGGGGAGCTGCAGTGCCCTTCTAGAGAGGATCAAGTCAATCTGAAGCCTGGATGATGAAGGATGTTGCTGAGTGACCCAGGGACTGCAGCTCCTCAACAACCCAAATACGCAGACAGAGCAAACAAGGCAATCTGACTCATGCTGTGCAACCCTGCCCCTGGGGATGAGGAAATTTCCAGAATGACAATCTTGCTAACGCAGCCGTCTGGCATGGAGTTGTCCTTCCTGAACTCCCCAGTTATAAAAGTTAGGAGATTTTGCCCAGCGGGATGAGCGTAAAGGGATGTGAGTTTCCACAACTATTTCACTGGAGTTCTTGCAACCTTGTTATAGTCAGTGAAGAGTTTCTGAGGTGCTGGTACTCCTTGGGGACCTGTGTCTTCATGGGTTGTTCCATGGTCTTCTTCTTCTCCTTCTTTCCTTCTCCTCCTCCTCCTCCTCCTCCTCCTCCTCCTCCTCCTCCTCCTCCTCCTCCTCCTCCACCTTCTCCTTCTTCTTCTGCTTTTCTGGGTCACACCTGGTGATGCTCAGGGGTTACTCCTGGCTCTGCACTCAGAAGTCACTCCTGGGGACATATGGGATGCCAAGAATATGGTCCCCAGAGCACTGCCAGGAGTAGTTCCTGAGTGCAGAGTCAGGAGTAACCCCTGAGCACTGCCGGAAGTGACCCAAAAACTAAAAATAAAAGATCATTTAATTTCCCAGAATGTGATGTTGAAGTTATAAAAGCATCAAAATTAGAATCATCATTGCCCTAGGTTTTAAGACAATTTTAAACAAAGTCTTTGGTCTTTTTTTTTTTTTTTTGGCTTTTTTTTGTCACACCTGGGCATCCTCAGCATCCCATACGGTCCCTGGAGCACTGTCACTGTCACTGTTCTCCCGTTGTTCATCGATTTGCTCGAACAAGCCCAGTAACATCTCCATTGGAGACTTTGTTGTTACTGTGTTTGGCATATCGAATACATCATGGGTAGCTTTCCAGGCTCTGCCATGCGGGTGAGATACTCGGTAGCTTGCCGGGCTCTCCGAGAGGGGCAGAGGAATCGAATTCGGGTCTCTGGAACACTAGCAGGAGTAATTCCTGAGTGTTGAACCAGGAGTAACCCCTGAGCATTACTGGGTATGACCCCCTCCCCAAAGAAAAGTTAGCCGTGAGCACTAAAACAAAATAAAACAAACAAAAAAAGGCATTAGAGGACTGTAATCAACACACTCCTCCTTGTTATAACAAGGCTAACTCAGGAGGCATCCAATATTCTCCAAAAAGTGAAAACACAGAAACAAATGAAAAGAGGGCTATCAGAGTGGCATCCAAACTGCTAGAGGAACATACTGCTCTAATAAAGTCTACTTGAAGGGTAAGGGCGTTGCAAAACTGATGTTTGAGCTGAGTCTTAACAGACAAAAGCTGGTCACACAGGAGAAAGTTTGAACAATCGTTTAGACTGAGAGTAGAAGGCACAGAGCAAAGATGCAGGGGCACAGGGGAGGGAGAGAGGAGGAGGAGGAGGAGAGAGAGAGACAGAAAGAGAGAGAGAGACAGAGAGAGAGAGAGAGAGAGAGAGAGAGAGGGAGAGGGAGAGAGAGAGAGAGCCCTGTAAAGCTCAGGTGTCAACCTGTGGGAAGGTAATCGGAGCCCTGAAAGAGCCACCTGAGCGAGATTCAAAGGGCTGGAGCGAGGCTGGAGGAGGCAGTGGACCAAGGACTGCAGCACACACAGCACGTGAGAGTCCCGAGGGTCCTGAGGGTGAGGCCCAACACCCACGGTCCCCTGAGCACTGCTGGGTGTGGCCCATCAGAGAAAGGATGAGAAAGAATTGAGGCTGAAGAACTAGGTGCTGCATAGGGACGTACCTGGTCAATGTGGAACTGCTTAAGAATTCTTTCCTGCAGGGGCTGGAGATAAGACAAGTGGGCACAGGCTGACGCTGTTCAGCCCTCAGCATCTCACACGCTTCCCTGAGCCCACCAGGAAGAGTCCCCGAGTGCAGAGCCAGGAGTATTCCCTGAGACCACTGGGTCTGGACCCCCAAACAAATGAATTCTTTTGGGGCATGTGGGGGGTTTGGGCCACATCCAGTGATGCTCAGAAGTGAGCCCTAGAGCTGCTCAGAGGGGTCCTATGTGTCGTGGGGAGTTGAACAGGGGCTGCAGCCACTACAGCCATCCTGCACAAGCCTCTGGGCCATTATCTGCCTCTAAGCACAGCTCAAGAGAGCACTTAGGACACCATCATAATAACGGAAGGGAGAAATCTGAATTTATTAAGTCGCAGATGGGACAGAAAAAGGATGAGTAGACAAGGTTTTACTCCTGACTGAACATACTTGATGGAGTTCTTGATCACTTAATAATCACTCCCTCTCAGAAAGACTGGCAAGCTACCGAGAGTATTCTGCCCGCACAGCAGAGCCTGGCAAGCTATCCGTTGTGTATTCGATATGCCAAAACCAGTAACTACAATGGGTCTCATTCACCTGACCCTGAAGGCTTCACCAACATGGCAGCACTGAGAAGGATGAGAAAGGAGAGGCCGATAAAATCTCAAGGCTGAACTAGGCTGCCACAACGAAGGAAGACAAAAATGATCGTCTGTACTTTCAATGCACGTACGCTAGCATCAGATGCATCCATTGAGGACCTGATGGTACAAGCGCGAAAGATCAAGTAACGGAGTCCTTGATAATCTCTGATAATCTCTTTTCTTCACACACAACTCTTGATAATATGGACAAATAAAGACAGAAGGCAATAAACAAAGCAATGAGGGAAAACAAGGCTTCCAAGGCTAGGAATCTGTAGGCTTATGGCATGTAAAAAGTACAATCACACAATACAGAGGCTATAAAAATTACTTTATTTCTGTTGTGAAAATATAAAAACCACATACATATAAAAGTTAAAAGGGTACTGAATCATTCAAAGCTCTAGCTTTAGCTCTTATAAATGTGTTTCCATTTAATGGAGACGGCTCATAGCAGACAAAAATAGAGAGATGATTCTACTTCTAAAAACTGAGATGCAAGAGAAAACAGTGTGTCTCGTCACTACTAGAAAGAACTGTGGCAGTAGTGCTGATGGATGTCCCTCCACTCTGCTCCCAAAGATTTCAAGCCCCCCTCCAAACAAAACAAACAGTTTCAAATGGGAGCCCAAAGGGACAGTGCATAGAGGAAAAAAAATTCCAATAATTTTTTAACAATATTTTTGTTTGTTTTGGCTCGAGGACCATACCTCAGGGGCTATTCAAAGCTTGGTTCTTGGGGGTCTCTCCTGGAAATGCTTGGAGGATTATATGTGGTGTCAGAGATCAAACGTGGGCTTCCCACATGCAAAGCACTACCCATTGTGCTCTCTCTCTGTCCACCTAATAACGTTTTTGAGAAAGTAAAACAGCTCAGCATTTTCTTAAAATTCATATCCTTCACTTACTTGCCTCCTATCAACATTCATGGGGGGACATTCATGTACATTTTTAATAACTTAAATAAAAGTAATATATGGAATGGTGTTTGGCATAAGGTATCACTAACTTACTATTACTAGCAGTGGACTACTCTGGGAGAACAGAGATTGTGCCAAATTTGGCTAGTACTGAGCCTGTGCCAGTGGCCAAAACTCCCACCGTTTTTGGTAAGGTATTTTTTGTCTTCCTATAACTTGTGTTTTGCTTTATTCCCAACAGGCTTGGAAAAGTGAATCTCAGGACAATTGCGTGCCTTTCATTTTCAAACACAAGCAGCCACTTTGGCGTTTCTTATCACAAAGAACCCGTAGGAGAAAGCTGGCAAGCCCAGGGCACTTCCAGGGCGCAGGGGCTTCTCCGGCAGGGCCGGCAGCGTCTCATCATCCACCATCTTCAGAACCTGCCCATTGAGTTGAACGGATCTGCAAAGGGCAATGACATTCCAAGTCAGTCCCATCTTTGCTCTCCTTCCTTCCTTCTTCCCTCCCTCTCTCCCTCCAACCTTCCCTCTCTCCTTCTTTCCTTCCTTTCTTTTCTTGTTTCTGGTTTTGGGATCACAATCAGACAATCAGTGGTACTCAGAGGTTACTCCTGACTCTACACTCAGGAATTACTCCTGGCAGACTTGGAGGACCAAACGGGATGCCAGGGATTGCACCCTGGTTGGCCATGTGCAAGGCAAGCACCCTCCTACCTGCTAAACCATCTCTTCAGTCCCAAGTCCCATCTACTCTTAGAAAGAAAATATCAACAGGTCTGACCTTTTTAGAAGAGGGCTGGTGTGGTAAGTTGCCAGTTTATAGTGAAACAGTACAAACAACCACTGTATGTCACCATGGTTAAAAAGGAAAAAATAAAGATTTTATTTGACTAAACCATAGTTTACAAAAAATTTAATATTTTTTGTACTTCTCATTTGGAATTCAAAACTGAGTTAAAAATGGGAAAAATTATGGGCAAGTATTTCTTATGTATACATTTATAAGGCACTGGTTGAACTCTGCAAGAAAACATCCAACCTCATCAGAAAATGGGGCAAAGAAGTGAACAGAAACTTTCTCAAAGAAGAAATCTGAATGGCCAAAGGCACATGAAAAAAATGCTCTTCATCACTAATCATCAGGGAGATGCAGATCAAAACAACTATGAGATATCATCTCACACCACAGAGACTGGCCCACATCCAAAAGAACAAAAGCAACGGTGCTGGCGCGAATGTGGTGAGAAAGGGACCCTCCTACACTGCTGGTGGGAATGCCGACTGGTTCAGCCCTTTTGGAAAACGGTATGGACGATTCTCAAAAAAATTAGAAACTGAGCTCCCATTTGACCCAGCAATAGCACTCCTGGGAATATATCCTGGAGAGACAAAAATGTATAGTCAAAATGACATCTGCACTTGTATGTTCATTGCAGCACTGTTTACAATACCCAGAATTTGGAAAAAAACTGAGTGCCTGAGAACAGATGAATGGTTAAAGAAACGCTGGTATCAATACCACTCCTGGGAATATATCCCAGAGAGGCAAAAATGTATAGTCGAAGTGACATCTGCCCTTGTTTGTTCATTGCAGCACTCTTTACAATAGCCAGAAACTGGAAGAAACCTGAATGCCCAAGAACAGATGACTGGTTAAAGAAACTTTGGTACATATACACAATGGAGTACTATGTAGCTGTTGGAAAAGATGAAGTCATGAAATTTACATACAAGTGGTACAACATGGAAAGTATCATGTTAAGTGAAATGAGTCAGAAAGAGAGGGATAGACAAAGAAAGATTGCATTCATCTGGGGGATATAAAGTAACAAAATATGAGATTAATACTCAAGAATAGCTGAGATCAGCACCAGGAGGATTACTCCATAGCTTAGTGGCCAGTCGGGCATTCTAGAGGAAAGGGCAGCTCAGATAGAGAAGCGAGCACCAAATAAAGGGTGTTTGGAGGATCCTCCCAGGTGGGGAGATGCATGTCGAAAGCAGACTATGGACTGAACATGTTTGCCACTCAATGCCTCTTTTGCAGACCACAACACCCAAAAGGAGAGAGAGAACACAGGGGATTGCCCTGCCACAGAGGCAGGGGGGGGATGGGGGGATGGGGGTGGGGGGGATATTATCCATGGTGGTGGAAAATGGGCACTGGTGGAGGGATGGGTATTTGATCATTGTATAATCAAACCCAAGCACAAAAAATTGTAAATCTACCACTGTACCTCATGGTGTTTCACTAATAAAAAAAGAAAAAAAAAAACCGTCCCTAAGACACTGAAGAAAAATAAAAGAAGTATTATTAGTATAGGAGCATAATATAAACTCCCATTTAGTCGTCAGTATTTGCTTCACTTTACTTATATGCCTTTTAGCCTTATGATGTTAAAACATTGGAGTATTCATCTTTTGTTGGTTCTATTTAATTTATTCTGCACTGTACCTCTTTACTGAATAAGAAATGTTGTTTCTCATCTATACCCTAACTTTTTTGCTGTCTTATTTAATGTCAATAAAACAACCTTATTTGTATAACATAAAAAAAAATTAAAAAAAAAAGAAACGCTGGTATATCTACACAGTGGAATATTATGCAGCTGTTAGAAAAGATATACATATCAACATATATTTTTTACTATAAATAAGCCTGTTATACCTATGGTCAATAAGCATGTCAAGATTTGATTTTTTTTTCTTGCCCATTCACTACATCATTTTAAAAGTTTCACAGGATTTCATTGCTCGAACACATAGGTTACTTAAATGTCTGGTGTGAGACATTTGATTGTTTACAATTTAGCATTTTTACAGCCCCACTTGTGGGGGGTGGGCAGGGTGGTATTTGTGCCACATCTGGCAGTGCTCAGGTGCAGTGCCGTACCTCCTGGATTACCTCTTCAGTTCTCTTTACATTTAAAATTTTTTAAGTTCTCATACTCTATTCTCACTAAGTTTCAGTCAGTGAAGAACTGATGGCTGTTTAATCTGCGTTAGAGGGTCAGCTCCATTTCTATACCTCATATCTTTCTTTACTTTTTTCTGGTGGTGGGGGGTGACATTTGGGGTCATACCTGATGGTGCTCTGGGTCTTACTCCTGGTTCTGCACTCAGGGATCACTCTGGCAGGACTCAGGGGGCCGTATGGGGTACCAGGGATGGAGCCCAGGTCATCCACACGCAAGGCAAGCATGTGTACCCACTGTACTATCACTTGGTTCCTTATGTCTTTCTTGTCAGGCATCTGCTCAGGATGTGGGCTGGCAAGCCCTCACAGCAACGGGACTCAGTCTGCGGGTATGGGGTGTGGTTCAGTGCTTAGAAGTATTTAGAAGACGCAAAGAAGAAAATGCCACACCGTCATCAGGAAACCACAAACAGAGTGCTTCTCTCCAAATGACAGCCGCAAGCGCTGTGCGCATGAGATGAAGGACCTCGTATGAAAGCACACAGGGAGTGTCGGAAATACTTTTGGAGAAGCCGCAGAGTTTAATGGTAATTGGGCCATTATAACAATATGACTGTAGGTGAAGACGATGAAATACAGTTGTATTAGAGCATCCAGCTGGAGTGTTTAATCTGCTCTAAATAGGGCTAGAGGAAGGTGTCAAGATGCTAGCATGAGCTTAAAGCATCATAGCAATGGGGTGATGGGGCAAGGTTGATTGGAGAGCAGTATCTTGTGTCATATTTTGAAGTCAGCAACACGATGACAAAGACATAGAGGATGAGCTTGTCAAGTTTTGGGCGAAGTAAAGTGAGAAGAAATTGGCAGAATAAGGTGTGCTGGATAAAATTTATCCAGATAAAGAGGAACTACTGGGGCTGGGTAGTTCAGCCATAAGGGCTTGCCTTTAATGCGGCAGACCTGGGTTCTATCCTCTGGACCCCATCTAGTCCCCTGAACCCACTGGGAGTGATCCCTGAGCACAGAACCAGGAATAAGTCCTGAGCACCGCCAGGTGTGACCCCCAAACCAATATATATATAAGCTCAGGGCTTACTCAGTATTGCAGAACTGTAACTGCAATGCTGGGAGCGAGGTAGAGACAGGGGGCAAAGCCAGATTCAGCACATATGAGCCATGTGCTCGAGTGCTTACTATTTCCTGAGTCTAAATTTTATTTTTTTTTTGTTGTTTTTTGCTTTTTGGGTCACACCCAGCGATGCTCAGGGGTTACTCCTGGCTCTGCACTCAGGAATTACTCCTGGCGGTGCTCGGGGGACCATATGGGATGCTGAGGACTGAACCTGGGTTGCCCGTGTGCAAGGCAAACGCCCTACCCGCTGTGCTATCTCTCCAGCACCCTGAGACTAAATTTTAAGAAAATGTTTTTTAATAAATATCCGGTCGAATATCTATGAAACACTTGCTCCGAAGGACCCTCTGTAGGCAGTAGGTGTTCTTCTCGTCAAAGGATTTTTCTTTCTGGTGAACAATTGTTCAATGATGTGTTTCTCTGTTCATAACGCTTCTCTGGGCTGAGTGTGTGTTCATCACGCTTCTCTGGGCTACTTTTTGCAAAAATTAACAAAGATTTTTTTTTTTTAATTTGAAGCACTGCGATTTACAATATTGATGGGGCTTCAGGCCTGTAATGATCCAATACCACACTTTCCTTCCGTGTTTGCTTACACCCCCACTGTCTCCGGGTTACCCCCTCCCTCCACCCGCCTCTTGCCTTCAGGCAATATTTAAAAAGGAGAAAAGTATAAGAGGAAAAAGCATATACTTATCAAATAGATTTAGGGTAAGGGAACTTTAACGATACTTTGTCAATTTCCATTTAGAAAGCATGAAATGTATGATCCGCCTGCAACAGGGCCGATAAATACAACGAAGACAAGAATTCCGGAAGAAATGGGCATATTCAGCCTGGAGGGATGGCAATCCACTGCCCTTAAAAGAAAATGGGGGGGGGGGGCTGGAGCAATAGTATAGCGGGGAGGGCATTTGCCTGGCATGTGGCAGACCTGGGTTTGATCCCCAGCATCCTATCCATATGGTTCCCCAGCACACCAGGAGTAGTTCCTGAGTGCAGAGCCAGGAGTAACCCCTGTGCATCGCCGGGTGTGACCACTCCCCCCCAAAACAAACAAACAAACAAAAAAACAAAATACAAAGAAAATATGGGTAGTGGGCATCGCGCCGGATTGGGTAGCGAACTCAAAAGCCCACGCGAGCCAGGAGGAGTCACTAGTGCAGGCCAGGAGGCAGCTGAATGTTCCACAGGAAACAGGGAGAAGAGGGGATTTGAGCACCCTCCATAGAATCATTATCCTGAGTCAGCTGGGAAAGCGAGAGCTGTCAGAATACCTCCTGGCCTCGACCTGTGGACCAGGCTTCTTACTCCTGGGCCACACACCTGTGGCTGCTGTTGGGAATGTTTGCTTTGCTTTGTGTCTACTCCTGGTGATGCTGATGCTCAGGCAGTGCCGGGGATCAAAGCCAGGCCTGGGCCACACAAAGCTTGTATAAATGACCTCTAGGGCGATCTCCCCTACCCAAATTATCCCTTTTTTTTTCCTGCTTTTTGGGTCACACCGGCGATGCACGGGGGTTACTCCTGGCTCATGCACTCAGGAATTACTCCTGGCGGTGCTCGGGGGACCCTATGGGATGATGGGAATCGAACCCGGGTGAGCCACGTGCAAGGCAAATGCCCTACCTGCTGTGCTATCGCTCCAGCCCCAGATTATCCATTTTAGTTTTTATTTTTTTCAGGAGCTCTGGCTTCTGCAGGGAGCACTCCTGGTGCTCGGGGGACCATGTATGGTTTTGGGGGCTGGACTTGGGTTGGCCGAATGCAAGGCAAGTGCTTCACCCAGTCCAGCAGGATCACAGCAAATCTGATGGGAAAATTGCGTGGAAGACGCCCCCGCCCCTACAAGCCTCAATGGGCCTGGACAAGCCACAGAAGGCCCAGCTAGCACACACCAGCACCGTGACTTTAGTAACACCACCGGGAGCTAGAATAATCATCACGAACTTACTCTTACGGGGTGGGGTGGGGTGGGGAGGGTCACACATGGCAATGCTCGGGGGTAACTCCTGACTCTACACTCAGGACTTACTCCTGGCAGTGCTCCGGGGAGCATATGGGATGCCGGGGATCGAACCTGGGTCGGCCGCGTGCAAGGCAAATAAGCACCCTGCCTGCTGTATTATGGCTACAGCCCCCCCCCCCCCCGCCCCCCGTATTTGGATAATTCCATTTGCCTTTGTGTTATGGTAATATGAAGCAAATCTGCTTGTGCCTACAAAGAGGCAGGTTGGGGTGGTGGGTGGGAAATGGGTCACTGGGGTGGGACTGGTGTTGGAACACTGAAACCACTGTGCAATTGTGTTACAACTTGGTAAATCATGGTGCTTCTAAATTTTTTTTTGGCTTTTTTGGGTCACACCTGGCAATGCATAGGGGTTCCTCCTGGCTCTGCACTCAGGAATTATCCCTGGCGGTGCTCAGGGGACCATATGGGATGCTGGGAATCAAACCCGGGTCAGCCACATGCAAGGCTAACGCCCTACCCGCTGTGCTATTGCTCCAGCCCCTAAATTTTTTTTTTTATAAAATAAAAAAAAATCATTGTAACTAAAAATAGCCAACTTTGATTTTGCTAGCAATGGTCTCTATTCTGCTCAACATTTGCGGACAGCATAAAATGCACAAGGCAAACTACTCACTTGGAAAGTAATCCACTAGGTCCTGAAGGTTTCAAGAGGTACTTGTCCACTTGTTTGTCAAACAAATGACTGGGCAACTGCAAGCGCTTGGTCACATTATGCAGGTTTAAGGCATAGAGCGTTAAGTCTCCTTCTTTGTACCTGGGACTGGAAGCAAATATGCAACTCAGTAAAACTTGTTATCTATAGAAACAATTAAAATATCAACCACTGACAGGAAGTTTTAGCATCACCTCCCGGGATAACGACCCCTTTGTAGCCTTCCTTTTTTTTTTTTTTTTTTAATTAGTGAAACACCATGAGGTACAGTTGTAGACTTACAAATTTTTGTGCTTGGGTTTCAGTTATACAATGATCAAACACCCATCCCTCCACCAGTGCCCATTTCCCACCACCACGTGTCCCAGCATCCCTCCCACCCCCCGTCCCCCCATCCCACCCTGCCTCTGTGGCAGGGCATTCCCTTTTGTTCTCTCTCTCCTTTTGAGTGCTGTGGTTTGCAAAAGAGGCATTGAGTGGCAATCATGTTTGGTCTATAGTCTACTTTAAGCATGCTTTTCCCATCCTGGGAGGATCCTCCCAACACCCTTGATTTGGTGCTCCCTTCTCTATCTGAGCTCCCTTTTCCCCTAGCACGTGTGGCTGGCCTCCAAGCCATGGAGCAAACCTCCTGGTACTAATCCCAGCCACTCTTGGGTGTTAGTCTCCCATTTTGTTACTTATGTAGCCTTCCTTTTATGACTCTTCATTTAGGGCTGGTAAAGTGCTCATGGCCTGCCAGCCCCATAGCAGCTGTCAAGCTGCATCAGGACCCGTTTGCTCTATGTGGTACAGGTGCTGGGCCCCACCGCCCAACGTCTCGAGGAGCTGCGGATTGTGGGTCTGTGCAGGAAAAGGAAAGTCAGCCCTTGTCTGCGTGCTACAGCATCACCCGCCTTCCTCGCTGCAAAGAATTTCAAGAGGAGGTGAAGAATGAAGCGAAAAAGTTGCATTTGGAACAGGGTAGGAGAAGAGAGGAAGAGCAGAGGGAAGGGGAGAGGAGGGGCGGGGAAGAGAGGAAAGAGCGTCCATTGCATATAGTGATGTGGGCAGCAGAGCAGTGCCTCAAGTGATGCTATTTTGCTTTTGTTGCTGTTGTTGTTGTTTTGCTTTTTGGGTCACACCCAGGGGATACTCCTGGCTCTGCACTCAGGAATTACTCCTAGCGGTGCTAGGGGGACGATATGGGATGCCGGGAACCAAACCTGGGTCTGCTGCGTCCAAGCCAAGCAGCCTACCCTCCGTACTGTCGCTCCGGCCCCAAGTGATGCTATTTTGAAGCCCTGATCGCAAAGCTTGCTCCAACACTACCTTTTCCTGGGCTGGAGTGATCTTTGCTACGTCACCAGGTTGAGTTTCTGGGAAGCCGGTCTACCACACAGGGCAGTTAAATGAGAAAAATAAATTTTGTGGATTCACGGGAATTCAACTTATAAACCAAATAATATGAAGGCTTTTTCTAGTCTTATGAAAATACTGAAACATGAAAGAAATTAAATCTATGAAAGGTTTTCAGATTGTACCCTTTCAAAACATTTCATCATCTCTTGCCTTTGGAGACTAAAATGAACCGTTTAATACCCTCTTATTAGAAAGGACAGATTGAAAGACACACACATACACACAGAAAGAGAGAGAGAGAGAGAGAGAGAGAGAGAGAGAGAGAGAGAGAGAGAGAGAGATTCATTTTTTCAGAGTACTGAACTATAAAAGTCTCTCTTACTCCTGGCTCTGTATTCAAGGATCAATCCTGGCACATTCAGTGGGTGCTAGGGACTAAAACTGGGTTGGCTGCATGCAAGACCCTACCTGTCGTACTATCGCTGTAGTCCCAACATTTCTAGTCTGGTCTTTACATTCAAGGTAAAACTGCATTTTGCATTAGAAAAATAAAAAAATCTTTGTACAAATCTTTGTTGGATGAAAGAGCTTATGTTCAAGCTGCTTTTCTAGACCCTGCCTCCCAATCACTATAAATTAAAAAAAAAAACACCAACAATTAAAATCAAAACCTTGGCACACCTTCAACCCACTGGCTGGAGATAGAACAAAAGATCATTAGAGCAGAAAGTCACGTGCTGTCACTGTGCAGAGCGAGTGACCTCCTTACTGGTTAGTGCTTGTGCAGTGAAGATAAACTCGAAGCTTGCCGCTGTCCGGCTTGTCCACTCGTGCTTCGAACACAGTGCTGCCCACCAGTTTCTTGAAGAGAAGAGATAACCAGTAGTCCTAGTGGTGCAGGTTGGCGAGACGAGAGGGGGGGGAAAAGGATCTTATTTCTCTATTCAACAACAACGTCAAGCAAATAATTGTCGTACAAATTATCTATTTATCACAGAGGTAGGATTCATTCATAATACCAGCATGATCTGAGGGTAATATCTTTTCTTTCTTCTTTTGGGTTTCGGGCTATACTCTGTCGCCCCAAAGAATTATTTTTAAAAAATAGATATCCTTCGATGCCATCTTAGACTATAAAAATCCAAGTCAGGCTTGCTCTAATTATATTATTCTGGCTTTCATTCTGACATTCACATGTTCCTGTGTCTTTCTTCTTCTTCTTAGTTTTTTGATTTGGGGGCCACACATGGCTGTGTCCAAGGCTTACACTTGACTCTGAGCTCAGGGATCGCTTCTGGGGGCCCTTGGAGGACCGGATGTAGTGCAGGGGTCAAACCCAGCTCAGCACGTCCAAGGCAAGAACCTTCCACCTTGCACTGTCTTTTTGGTTCCAGACTATTTTTTTCCAGATTTAGTGCCAGGTACAGTCAGAGGTGGGGTGGAAATGAGACTTTGTTAATAAATATTTTAGCTATTATTAACAAAATAGTCAACTCATGGGGGCTGGGCAGTACTGGCACTTCTCGGGGTTCAATCCCCGCTCTGTGCTCAGGGATCACTCCCGGAGGGGCTTGGAGGACCATATAAATGCTGGGACAGAATCAAGATTGGCTGCGTGCAAGATGAGCACCTTAACCTCTGTATTTTATCTCCAACCCCACGAGAGAGCCAATTTTTACAGTGAGATTTTTATTTTATTATTTAAATTGGTTTTTTTTTGTCTTTTAGGGTTGTACCTGGCCTGCCAATGCTCAGGGGTTACTCCTGGCTCTACTTGGGGAAATATATGGAATGCCGGGGATCAAACCCAGGTCAGCCATGTGCAAGGCAAACACCCTACCCACTGTACTATCACTCCAGCCCCTACAGTGAGATTTTATTGGTTTGTTTTTGTTTTTATTTATTTATTATTTTTTTTTGCTTTTTGGGTCACACCTGGAAATGCACAGGAGTTACTCCTGGCTCTGCACTCAGGAATTACTCCTGGCGCTGCTTGGGGGGCCATATGGGATGCTGGGAATCGAACCCGAGTCAGCCACACGCAAAGCAAACACCCTACCTGCTGTGCTATCGCTCTAGCCCCTACAGTGAGATTTTAAATAACAAATGTACAGTACCAGCTTGTCTTACAGTAAAATTTATAAGGGGTCGGAATGATAGTACAGGGGGTAGGATGCTTGCCTTGCATGTAGCTAACCCAGGTTCAATACTCGGCACCACGTTTATGTCTCAAGCATTGCCAGGAGTGATCGCTGCGAGCAGAACCAGGAGAAAGCCCTGAGCACTGCTGGGTATGGCCCAAAGCACAACAAAAAGTCAAAATTTATGACAAAACAGCTGTGAAGCTTTGAATTCTATAGACTATAGCACTGTAGCACTGTAGCACTGCCCTCCCATTGTTCATCGATTGCTCGAGTGGGCCCAGTAACATCTCCATTGTGAGACTTGTTACTGTGTTTGGCATATTGAGTACGTCACGGGGAGCTTGCCAGGCTTTGCTGTGCAGGCGAGATTCTCTTGGTAGCTTGCTGGGCTCTCTGAGAGGGGTAGAGGAATTGAACCCGGGTTGGCCCGGTCAGCAGCATGTAAAGCAAACACCCTACCCACTGTGCTACTGCTCCAGCCCTCTATAGAATATTTCATTTCATTTAATTTTCATTTCATCATCCTGTTATTCGTCAATTGCCTCGAGCAGGCCCCAGTAACGTCTCTTTCATCCTAACCCTGAAATTATATTCAAGGCTCTTTAGGAGAATGAGACCCATCATTGTTACTGGTATTTGGCATATTTGGTACGCCACGGGGAGTTTGCCAGACTCTGCCCTGTGGGCAGGCTACATTCGATAGCCTGCAAGTTTGTCCAAAGTAGGAATGACGCCTAAGATCATTCCTATAGAATATATAATGATTTATTTTGCAGAACAGTTTTGATCCAACTTTACCTCATAAAATTTGAGTCATAAAATTTCAAATTAGTTCTTTTAAAACACACACACACACACGCGCGCGCGCCTCTTGGACAGGCAGTACAGCGGGTAAGCCAAATGCCTTTCATGTTAGCTGACCCAGGTTTGATTGCCAGCATCCCATATGGTCCCCTGAGCCCACCAGGAGTGATCCCTGAGTGCAGAGCCTGGAGAAAGCCCTGAGCACTGCTGGCACGTGTGACGCCAAATCCAAATAATAAATAAATAAAGTACGGAAAAGCATTAAAGTATGCCCCTCATGGTCCACATACATAATTACCCCTATGTCTAAATTTTCTCTCTTTAGACACAAAAATGTTGGAATGCATGCTCTATCAGGCTTCTTCCACAATTCAGAGTTCCCTGGTTTGCTTTACTGAGAGTACTGAGTTGGCCCAGAGAATGGACTCTTCCAGAAGGGCAAACAGCTCACTCACAGGCATAGGCTCGAAGTTCTGGTCCACCAGATGGTAGTTTCCGGCCCCGAAGAGCACTTGTCTCATCACCACTTCTATGCCCATTTTGGCCGACAGGCCCAACTTGTCCAGCCACCTGGAACAGAGAGACGGCAGCTTTCCTCGGGTTTGGGAAACAAGAGGACTCAGCAGCATCTTCTCACAAAATCTGGCATGATCTTAGGCGTCAGCCCAGAAACCGTCTCTGACCCACATTCTGACTGATGCGGCGTTTCTGCTGAGCAGAAAAGAACCAGGTGTGGGGCAAGGGCCCGTCACTCACATGAAGCCCGCAGCGAAGGTGTCGGACAGCCGGGGCGCTCCACCCCCATAGGCAGAGCTGGTCTCCCCCAGCCAAACCTTCTTGTGGGGTGTGGTCTCCTTCACAACCTGAGAACAGGAAAATCTCCGTGGTAACTTCAAGCCAGCCAGACAACTATGTGCACTGAAGATTAGCAATCTGAACCCTTATTTCCATAATCACGGTCCCCCATCACTGCAAACTATGTTCCTACTCCTTTAGGTCTCAGGTAATTTATTTATTTATTTTTTGCTTTGGGGGGGGCTGGAGCGATAGTACAGCAGTAGGGCGTTTGCCTTGTGCACAGCCAGCCCGGCCGAGCCAGGTTCGATTCCTCCGCCCCTCTCAGAGAGCTACCGAGAGTATCTCGCCCTCACGACAAAGCCTGGCAAGCTATCCATGACGTATTCAATATGCCAAACACAGTAACAACAAGTCTCAAAAAAATGGAGACATTACTGGGTCCGCTCGAGCAAATCGATGAACAACGGGAGGACAGTGACAGTGACAGTTGCTTTTTGGGTCACACCTGGCAATGCTCAGGTGTTCCTCCTGGCTCTGCACTCAGGAATTACTCCTGGCAGTGCTTGGGGGACCATATGGGATGGTGCGGATAGAACTTGGGTCCGCCATGTGCAAGGCAAATGCCCTTCACATACTCCACACATCTGGGATGCTGGGGATGGAACCCAAGTTGGCCACATGCAAGGCAAGTGCTCTCTACCTGCTGGACTATGGCTCTGGCCCCAGCCTCAGGCAAAAGTGACTGGATTACCAAGGTAGGGGGAATGTCAATTGTCCCATTTTACAGTTGATGACAGTTTTCAATTTACTAAAAGGTTCTTAGAAGTCTTTAAAAAAAACTGATAGAAGTTCTGTGATTCACTAAAGTGTGAATGATGGCGCTTCATGCACATCATTCCAACACCACAGCCATCAACAGTGTACCACCTCCCTCCCCCAAGGACCCTAACATGTCTCCATTTAAAACCCCCAGCCCCCCACCCCACCAACTGAATTGTGTGGTTCACTTCTAGGGCTAGAGACAGCACAGAGAGAGGGTAAGGCACTTGCCTTGCATTCTGCAGACCCCAGTTCAAATCACTGGCACCACATATGGTCTTTCATGAGCCCAGAGCCAGGAATAGCCCCTGAGCACTGTTGGGTATGACCCACAATGCAACAAACGCCTCCACCCACCTACCCACACAAAGGCAATCCAGATAAGAAACTTCATTTCTTATCAACAGCAAAGGTAAGACCACCGCTGGGGGCACCAAGGTGGGTGGGTTCCGGTGTCATTTGGACCAACTAGAAAAATGTGCTCATTTACACACAGAATTTATTAGTAGCTGGACTGTAAAACAAGGACTCATGTTTTAGGTCCAAAAGGGGGAAAAAAGACTATTACCTCGAAAATTTTTTGCACAGATAAAATGAAAGTGTCCAAAACGTCAGGACTTAGAAACTCTTCTTCGGTGGCAACTCGTCCATTCAGGTAGTAACTAAAGGATCCCAAAAACAATGAGAAAACAGACACACCTGAATTTCTGGTTGTAACCTTGGACGGCTCAGCACTCTCTCCTTCCTCCCTCTTCCCGTTCCCTTGTTAGAAAAAGCAGGAATCCTACTGGGCAGAGAGGCAGGTGAAAGGGTCTATTTCTGGGTCTTAAGAGGACACAGCTACAATAGTGCCCTCAAGCAAGGGTTTATCATTCTTCGGTAAGAATATTTATTATAACCACTCACTGCTCCTTGCGTTAAATTATGGGGCATGTGTATCTTATAGAAACCACCGCATTGTTTAAAATAAGGCTAAGTTTTTGCTTGACTCACAGTACAATTCTAATACAATCATGTTTGAGACTATTTCCTACTTGAACTATTAGGTCACCTGGCAGTGAATCAGAAGCAAGCTTGGGCAAATGAGATAAAAAGCAAAAGAGGCATGTGTTCTTGGAAATCAGAAGATACAGACTCACTGGTGCCACGTGACAGAGTCAATCACGGCTCCTCCGGCCTTCAGGAAACTAGGAGAAAGCGTTCCTTGTTAGCAGTGTTCGGATGCACAATTCCTACCATATAGACGCTCAGAAGCTCTATTCCCTCGAAACGCCCTTTCCTCCTTAGGATCAGACCCACATGCACTTCCTCTTTGTTTTGGGACTTTCCGGTGGTGCTCTGGGCTTACTCCTTGGTCCTGTGCTCAAGGATCACTCCCGGCAGTGTCAAATCCCACACCAACTTCCTTTTTTTTTGCATTTTGTGTCACACCCAGTGATGCTCAGGGGTTACTCCTGGCTCTGCACTCAGGAATTACTCCTGGTGGTACTCTGGGAACCATATGGGATGCTGGAGATAGAACCAGGTTTGGCCGCATGCAAGGAAAACGCTCTATCCACTGTGCTATCGCTCCAGCCCCAACTTCCTCATTTTATTATTCATTTAGTTCTGGCTTTGAGGCCACATCCAGTGATACTCAGGGGTCACTCCTGGCTCTGCACTCAGAAATTACTCCTGGAGGTACTCGGGGGACCATAAGGGCTGTTGGGGATCGAACTTGAGTCAGCTGCCTGCAAGGCAAGCACTTTACCCCAATATATTATTTCTCTAGCCCAACTGCCTCATTTTAATACACATTTCACCTTAAGTGCTATCTGCCTCCCCATCTCCCGTGGAACATTATTCTACCCAGTTTCCAATCCTGGTACCACGTGTCCCCCAAACATCAGTGGGGTAAAGGCTTGAAGGCCCCAGGGCACAGCTGTAGGTGGTCCCAGAGGCCTCCAGAACCAGGGGGGAAGCCCTGATACCCCCAATACTGCAGCACCCAGAGCACAGGGTTCCCCAGGCTAATGGCTCAGCTGACAGAGAATCATCTGCGGGACCCCTGAAAACCTGCTCAGTCTCGCTTAGGAGGCCTTCAAAAACAAACAAGATCACTTTATAACTGAAACCCAAGCACAAAAATTTGTGAATCTACAACTGTACCTCATGGTGTTTCACTAATAAAAATCTAAAAAACGAAACAAAACAAAACAAAAACCCAAGAGACTATTCAGTTAGGCAGCAAGTGACTCAGCAGCACTGGCCTAGGGGGCTTCTTCCCCAAGGACAATAGTTTCCTTCCTTCCTTCCTTCCTTCCTTCCTTCCTTCCTTCCTTCCTTCCTTCCTTCCTCCCTCCCTCCCTCCCTCCCTCCCTCCCTCCTTTTCCTTCCTTTCTTATAAGGTTTTTGGGTCACACCTGGTGATGCTTAGGGGTTGCTCCTGGCTCCGTGCTCAGGGATCACTCCTGGCGAGCTTTCGGATGCTGGAGATCAAGCCTCAGTTGGCAGCATGCAAGGCAAATGCCCTCCCCCATCCTACTGCTCGGCCCGGAGAAGTACTACTTCTCAGAGAAGTGGTCCTGCATCTTCCCACTCTCACCTCTGCAACATCTTCACAGTCTTTCCCCGAGGCTGGCCGATATCCGGACCATAGAGCTTTGCGTTGTTGAAAGTGGACTTCGCTAGAAGTTTGTGCAACTCAACAAAATCTTCTCCTAACTGAAAGCCATCGACGAAAACACCAGACTTCTTCCTGAAGCTGTTAGGTTCTGAAAAAGAGCATTTCTCCGAATAATGATTTGCCTAGAAAAAATTTTCATCTTAACACAAACACGACAGCAGCATTATAAAATTTAAATTAAAAAAATAGTTTTCAAATAGAGGTATGAGGGTATATTAAAATAATCTCAAGGGGCCGGAGTGATAGGACAGCGGTCGGGCGTTTGCCTTGCATACGGACAACCCAGGTTTGATCCCCAGCATCCCATATGGTCCTCCAAACACCGCCAGGAGTAATTCCTGAGTGCAGAGACAGGAGTAACCCCTGTGCATCTGAGCATTGCCGGGTGTGACCCAAAAAGAAAAAAAAAGAGATAGTACAGCAACTAAGGTGCTTGTCTTGTAAGTGGCACCTCGTATGGTCCCCTGAGCACTCCTAAGAGTGATCCCTGAGTGCAGAGCCAGGCGTAAGCCCTGAACACCTCTAGTCATGCATGGCCCCTGCTTCCCCCAAAACACCCTCAAAAAACACAACAGCTTTTTATATTGTGGCTACTGTATGTAGAAGTAGAATATACATTACTGCAAAATTTATATGTTAATCATATCACAAATGCTAGAGGGATCACTCCCACTTGAGAGAAACAAACAACTATACTCCGAAGGACTCAGTAGCACTTCAACTGGACTCAGAGACCTACGGGAATTTGGCCAGGGAGCCAGGGATTGAGATTCATTCACAAGATGAGAAACAGAGAAAGGAACCAAAGGGTCCATTGCGGGAGTCCAGCCTCTCAGGAGAAACAGGCCCAAGGTGACCCCAAGGCTCTGCAGGGAGCCCAGGAGCCCTGGGAATCGCCGGTTCCAGGGACCTGTGCTACGTGCAAAGAGAACTGAGCTGAATCTCACCAGAATCTGGCCGAGGGAAGGCGTGCTCCTGCCCGGAGTGGCTCTGCCCAGCACTGGGGCAAAAGTGCTGAGGCAGGAACGTCCTTGCTAATATTAAAAACGGTTATAAGTAGGGAGCAATAATGCTGCTAGAAACCTCCTTTTAAATGAAATGGTCCCAGGAGTACTCACCATTGCCAAGTTCCCAAGAAATATTGTACCCCTTGGACGAGCAATATTCCAGGAGCAGCTCCGCGTTGGAACTGTTCCACTGCAAGTCGGCTGTGCGCTGGAGTGCGTTTAGACCAAAGATCAAGTCCAGGCCTGAGCAATTCGCGAACATATACAGCATATCCACAGCGCTCTCTGAAAGGAGAAGGGCACGGTTCGGGGGCTGGAGAGAGAGCACGGTGGGTAGAGCACCTGCCTGGTGCTGACCCCTTCCTGGCTCCCCAAATGGTCTCCTGAGCACCACCAGGAGTAATGCCTGAGCATAGAGCCAGGAGTCACTCCTGAGCATCGCCGGGTGTGGTCCAAAAAACCACAAGCAAAGGAAAGGTGAGTGGTGAGCTTAATGGTCGTTAATAGCAGCGCAGGGAGGAGGCTTCTGGCCCCAGTTGTAGAATGAGTGACCACTTCTGCTGTTCAAGGGAAGGAACCCCAGTTCTCACGAACAAATACGATTGTGAGGAAAGGAGAACACAATCAGACTGGGAAATTAAAAAAATCTATCATGGTGAGTTTATTTGCTCCAACTATGGAATGGAGACCTGTGGAATATTCTAGAAGTTTTGATCTGGCACTCAGGTCTTGAGTTCCAGGGAATTGGGGGTGTTGCCCAGTTGCCTTGGTGCCTCAGTGCTCAGCACAGATGGAAAGCCCATCCTGGGATGCCATAAGCCCCTTTAACCACCCAGCTCTGCTCACAAACACCGTCCCTAAATACTGCACTGCACGGTAGCACTGTCCTCCCATTGTTCACTGATTTGCTCGAGCGGGCACCAGTAACGTCTTCATTGTGAGACTTGTTGTTACTGTTTTTGGCATATCGAATTCGCCATGGGGAGCTTGCCAGGCTCTGCCATTTGGGTGGGATACTCTTGGTAGCTTGCTGGGCTCTCCCAGAGGGACAGAAGAATCGAACCTGGATCAGCTGCATGCAAGGCAAACGCCCTACCCACTGTGCTACCGCTCCAGCCCCACTAAATATTGGTAAATTTAATTCTATTTCAAATAAAACATAAAAACTCGTGTATGACTTAGGAATTTGGAAGCAGAACAAGTGTGGGGTGGAGAGGTAGTACAGTGGATAGGGCATTTGCCTTGCACGCGGCCAACCTGGATCCGATCCCTGGCAGCCCCAAGTTCTGTCCGGAGTGTTTCCTGAGCTCAAAGCCAGAAGTAACCCCTGAACACAGACAACTGTGGCCCCCAAAATCAAATAAAAATAAAACAAGGGACCAGAAGGAGCTGCAGAGATAGTATAGTGGATAGGGCATTTGCCTTGCACCCAGCTGACCCAAGTTCAATCCCTGACATCCCATATGGTGTCCTGAGCACCACCAGGAGTGATTCCTGCGTGCAGAGCCAGGAGGAACCCCTGAGTATGCTGGTTGTGTCACCTTTTTCCCCTCCCCCCCAAAAAACCCTAAACCCACAAAGAATGGGAGGGATAGTTGGGTTAAGGCAGTTGCCTTAGACACCCTGATCTTGGCTTGACCCATAGCACCACCCTAACCATCTTCAGGAGTAACGCCTGAGCACAGTGCTAGGAGCAGCCCCTGAGCACTGCTGGGTGTGGTCCCTTCCAACCATCCCCCCAAAACACTTGCAAAAAATAAAAAAGACCCCCTAGGAAATGTTCAATAGAACTTCATCATGATTCTAACCTATTGTCACTTTTTTTTGGGTGGGGGGTATCAGGGATTGGGGAGGGGTTGGGCCACAACCAGCAGTGCTCAGAGCTTACTCCTGGCTCTGCACCAGGAATTACTCCTGTTGGTGCTCAGAGGACCATATGGGATGCTGGGGATGGAACCCAGGTGTGCTATTGTACAAAGCAAGAGCCCTACCCTACTATTATTCTGCCCCTACTGTCACTTTTTTTTTTTTAAGAGTGGCAATGATGTTACTTTATTTTACCTTATTTCATTTTGTTTTTGGTTGGGGGCTGCGTCTGTCAGAGCTCTGGGCTCTTCCAGGCTCTGTGCTCAGGAGTGATCATAGGTAGTGCCGAGATAAATACTCAGATGTCAAAATGAAAGTAGCAACTTTAATGTAATGTGAGCTGCAACCAAGATCTCATGTATAAATACTGCAGTTTTCTGCATATTTTGTCATTTGTTTTCTGTGTCCTTCGGTTCCCCAGTGCTCGGTACCCGCTGGCCAGCTGTGGGTGGTGCTGGGCCAAAGCCAGTCCTTCTGCGGGCGGAGCATTAGTCCAGCCCACTGACCTCTCTCCGACCGCCACTTAGTCCTTTGTTAGCAGAAATGACTAAGTCCAATCTTCAACTTTCTGGGCTAAAATCAAAAGGGGCCGGAGTGAAAGTACATTGGGTCAAAGTTGGCTACTTAGTAAGCTCCTAACTGGCCGTGATCCAGAGATACACAAACAAATCTCGGAACCAAGCAGCTGGCTGCAGAGACCTCACCAGACCTTGATTATAAAAATTCTAGAATCCCAGGACTACTATATGCTATCCATAACAAGCAATACAAAACAAATTGTCTAGCATTGCCTTTTCGGCAGGTTTGAGTGGTGGTGAGACTGGTGTCGAAATATTGAATGTAATCAAAGTAGAAAGAGAGAGTATTGTGAAAACTGTCTGCTACACAGGCAAGGAAAGAGTTGGGATGGGGGGGGGGGGGCGTGATTTTGGGGATTTTGGTGATGGAAAATGTGCTCGGATGGAGGGATGGGTATTTGATCATTGTATGACCAAAACTCAAACATGAAAGCTTTGTAACTGTATCACATGGTGATTCAATAAAAAAAAAAATTAAAAAAAGAAAGAAAGAAAATACAGTGGGTAGGGCACTTGCCTTGCATGCGGATGACCCAGATTCAATCCCCAACATCCCATATGGTCCCCGGAGCCCGCCAGGAGTAATTCCTGAGTGTAGAACCAGGGGTAAAACCTGAGCATCAGACCTTGTGTGGCCGAAAAAAACAGAAACCAAATCAAACCCAAAAAGAGTCAGCACCCGAGGCATCTCAATAACAAACCAACCAGAAAGAGAAGAGAGAAGAGAAACAAACAAACAAACAAACAAACAAGCCCATGTAGCCTACAGCCTTTTCACAATGAGCAGCAAAACACTCCCAGTTCTTATTTGATTCACCATCAAGATCTGGTCCCTGATCTCTGAGGGGGTAGAGATCCCGGGGATGAAAACCATCTAAATGACACTCTGGGGGGGCTGGAGCGATGGTACAGTGGGTAGGGTTTTTTCCTTGCATGCAGATGACCCGGGTTCGATTCCCAGCATCCCATATGGTCCCCCAAGCACTGCCAGGAGTAATTCCTGAGTGCAGAGCCAGGAGGAACCCTTGTGCATCGCTGGGTGTGACCGAAAAAAAAAAGCAAAAAAAAAAAAAACCCCAAAAAATGACACATTCGGTGCTGGCCCAGGCTGGCCCTGTGGTTCTCCCGGACACCAGACTAGGCACATTTGCCTGAGGGTGGGTGCTGGGTGGGGAGGGGTTGGAGAGCACAGAGGAGAGGGGAAGGCCAGTGAGGAGAAGCTTGTTAAGTGTGATTACTGTAATGATGGTGTCCTCCTGCAGTCACACCCAAATTCCATCTATGACAAAGTTTCCCTTTCCTGCCTGACAGGTTTATAGTTGTGAGTTCATGTTCTTCTGAGAAGTATCTCTGTCCTGTCTGTTTATGTGAAATGCATCAAGAGGCCCGAGGATTAGGAAATATCGTTAAATCTTCCAGGACACCTGTTTTAAGGAAGCAGGACACGAAAGAAGCAACTAATGTGTTCTTTTTTTTTCTTTTTTTTTAATTTTTTTTGCCTTTTGGGTCAGACCCGGCAATGCCCAGAAATTACTCCTGGCGATGCTTGGAGGCCAGATGGAATGCCGGGGATCGAACCTGGGTTCGCCGTGTGCAAGGCAAACGCCCTACCCGCTGTACTATCACTCCGCCCAACTAGTGTGTTCTTGCCACAAGAGGCGTTCGCTATTTTCTCCCACTAGTGGGTGCTGCTGAGAGTCGCTTGGGTGAAGCCAGTCGGGGCCAGGGGTCGGTCACCTCTCCGTACCTGAGACTCTCGGCACTCTAACTGTAGGCACACAGGCCAAATGAGTATGGTTGGAGCGGTTACCACGACAGGGAAATGAAAATAGAAAACTCCAATCAGAAGCTGAATGCTTCCAAACGCAGCTAAAGAACTTGTATTGTCCTGTATTTTCATGCTGTTGTTGGAGTTAAACTCACCCGGTTATAGTTTGCAAAGGAAGGAAGGAGAAACTATGAAGGCCCAAGTCGCAGGGGAAGGAAAAGATGCCGGAAACTGGCCATGTAGGCTCCAGAAAGATCATGCAAGATTGTGTTTCTCTAAAGGTTAGCTAGAATAATGTCTAACATGATTCCCCTGCTCCTGCCCAGAAAAAACTGGGCTATGGATTCCCTAAAATCCATGGGGAGTTCTGATAGTCCGTGCCACAGTAATTTGTTTCAAATGATACTTAATGCTGTGGGTGGTTGATGTTCTGTTGCCCCTTTAATGGAGTTGGAGATTAACTGATTTATGACAAGATCCGTTTACGTATAGAAAATATATTTGACGTTTATTAGCACCCCAAAAGTAGGTTCCCGATGAGGGACTGAATGGACCCAGGGCAAGCTGTGAGCTATGTGCTACCCTGGCATCGAAATGGGCCAGGCCAAAGTGCCATAATGCTTAACTATAAGTTAAGAGCTTGGTCATGGACAGATGCTGTCACGATCCTAAGAGTAACAGCTGGATAAGGACTCTGCTAGGGTTAGGAAAGACTAATCCGGCATGAGCACTGTAGTCTGAGATCTATAGCGAGACGTCCCCAGGACAGCCACCCTACAAGCTCAATGTATCTCTTACTGCGTACACTCTGTGATGGGTACGCAAAGTCAGTTAAAGAAAAGTGGGGAAAAATTACATGAAAACAAAAGGAGTTTGGGATTCCAGATATCCCATTTACCCTCGACAACATGTGAGTATCTCAGCGCTTTACCCAACCACTGCCGGGGTCACACGAGGCAGGGAAGGTCCGAAAGGGCTCAGTACTGGGGGCTGGACATTGCAGCTGTCATGCATTCCTTACTTGAGTATGTGGTGATATTGAACTTTTTCTCGTACTGTTCTCGGAGCAGCAGTAGTTCCTGGGAGGGCCATTCCAGCTGTAACCTCTTCTCCACATCCAATGGGAGGGCTCGAGATTTGCAAATATCTGCAACTGGAAAAGATTGAGAGAATCTAGGTGCCTAGTGAAAATGAGTTAGCTCCTGGGGCTGGAGCGACAGCACAGCGGGTAGGGCATTTGCCTTAAATGCGGCTGACCGGGTTCGAATCCCAGCATCCCATATGGTGTCCTGAGCATTGCCAGGGGGTAATTCCTGAGTGCAGAGCCAGGAGTAACCCCTGTGCATCACCAGCAAAAAGCAAAATAAATAAATAAATAAATAAATAAATAAAAAGAGTTAGCTCTTCGTCTGGCTAAAAGAGGATCATTAGGATTCTGGTAAGTGGAAGAAGAAAGGCTAACAAACACAAGATGATCTCACTTATCTGAGGTTTCTAGAACACTGAGGAAATGTACTGCAGTAAAGGGGGAGGCCTAAGTTGCCCTCGATCCCAGTGTTTAGAGAGGAGAGGGGCAGAGAAGGAAAGAAATCCAGGGGGGAAGAAGAGAACGGGAGAGAAGAGGTGAACAGGCACTGGGGCTTCAGTTGTATGGATGATATGGGAGAGGGGTGTGGCCGTATATCCAAACACCGACTCAACAACACGGAAAACATGACCTCTAAGCTTCGACCAGTGGAACTCTGTAATGTGCCTGTCAAGTTGACAGGAGGGGTGGGGAGAGAATATGGGGACACTGGTGGAGGGAAGGTGACACTGATGGTAGGATTGATATTGAAATATTGTATGCCCAAAGTTCAACTACCAATAACTTTTTTTTTTTTTTTGGATTTTTGGGCCACACCCAGAGATGCTCAGGGGTCACTCCTGACTCTGCACTCAGTGATTTCTCCTGGAAGTGCTTGGAGGACTATAAGGGATGCTGAGGATCAAACCCAGGCCAGTGGGTGCAAGGCAATGGCCCTCCCGGCTATATTATTGCTCTGGTCCCAACCACCAGTAACTTTGCAAATAGCACTTCATTCATTCATTCATTCATTCATCATCCTGTTAATCGTCGATTGCCTCGAGCAGGCTCCAGTAACGTCTCTTTCATCCTAGCCCTGAGATTATAAGTGCTATTGCAAATAGCACTTACTTAACATAAAATTTTAAAAGAGACTCTGGTAAGTGGTTTTAGATTGGATGACTATGCATTCTATGGCACATGTCACCTCTGGTGTCCCAATAAGCCACCATCCAAACCTGGGTAGAGCACAACAGGCTTCCTGAGAAACTCATGCGTGTGCTGGGGACAGAGACACATGTGGGGTGGAATTTAACAGTTCAGACTGTTCTTCAGACACTGGCACTTGTGAAGCCCAGGGAAGAACCCACCCTCAGCTCTCTTATGGTTCACATCCACAGACTTGTTGCAGTGAACTCCCTTGGCCTTGGGGGCGTTTCTCTGGCCCTCGGGATAGGAGAGGAAATGCTGACTTGTCTTCTCTCCAATTTGGCCTCCCCACACACGCGGTGATCACAACATGCGCTCTTGGAAACTCTGCCAGTGACATATCATGCAAAATGAGCTTCTTTATCAGCAGACACAGACAGCCTGGCTGGCCTGCCAATGGCTTTCTTCCCTGGGAAGCAGCCCAGTCTGTCTCTCTGGCAGCCAGGGGCTCATTGATCCCCGTGCTCACAAAGGAAGTCTCAGGGACACGTGGGTCATGCAAGTCCCATCCCCTGCCCTGGCTCATGAGGGAGAAATCAATCGGGAGCAGGCCTGCTTCCCGTCTAAACTCATCTGACCCACTGAACCCATGTGACCGGTGGGGAAAGGGCCAAGTCTGAACACCAGTGATTCCAACTTGTGATGCCCAGAGAATTCTCCCACTTGCCCCTCTTCACAGGTACTGAGCCCTTTTAAATGGCCCGGCCTCAGCTGCACAGTTGATCTCTGCAGAGACGCCAAGCCAACACAACTCCCAGCTACAAGGGTTTGAGGCTTGGAAACTCCCGGGTCTTCTTGGCAGCCTTCCCCAAGCCCTCGTACTGCTGGAAAGCCAGGCAACCTCACCCATATCTGCCATGTAGACAGACCAGCTTCACAGCTTCACAACTAATCTTGGAAGAGGTGGCAGCCAAGCCAGCGAAACTCCAGAGTACACCAGTCTTCAGGCTGAAAACTCTGGGGCCCTTTTGGGAGGCAGGTGGGCTGTTCTATAGCTCCCGGAGTTCCTGAAGCATGTGGCTGCAAATGCCTCCAAATTCCACAAAACCAACAGCTCAAGTAGGAGCATAGCAAATTGGATCAGAAAGTAGCACAGAAGCCCACTGAGCTCAATAAGCAAAAACAATCACCCAAGGCTCAACGAGCACCAAACAGCTCAGCAAATCTTCAGACAATGACCTGAATAACCCCATTGTGAGATAATAACAATTTTCACAAACTTTCTTTTACTGAACTATTTTTGACAATTCCACTTACCATTTGGTTGTAACAAGCACTGTAGCACTAGTACTGTCCTCCCGTTGTTCATGGATTTGCTCGAGTGGGCACCGGTAATGTCTCCATTGTGAGACTTGTTGTTACTGATTTTGGCATATGAAATACATCACGGCTAGCTTGCTAGGCTTGGCCGTGCGGGTGAGATACTCTCAGTAGCTTGCCAGGCTCTCCAAGAGGGGCGGAAGAATCAAATCCAGGTATGCCTCGTGCAAGGCAAACGCCCTACCCACTATGCTATCGCTCCAGTCCCTATATATAAAATAAATCATTTGGGGCCAGATGAAGGGGGCAAGTTTATGGGGGAGGGTGGGAAACTGGGGGCAGTGGTGGAGGGAAGGTTTGTTGGGATCGGTTGGAATACTGAATGTCTGAAAACACTGTATTATAAACAACTTTTCAAACCAAAGTGTTTAAAGTTTTAAAAATAAATTTAAGAAGTAAAAAAAAATAAAATTTTTAAAAGAAATTTAAAAAGAAAGAAAAAAATTACGATTTGATGGTGTTCGCTTCCGTTACCAATGACGTGCCAACACTTCCCATTGAAGAGAATGAGGCAGGGGACTGGTGTGATGGTCGGGAGCACAGGAGTCCGAGTATCGCCTGGGTCCCAACACCAGAGCCCACACCCCCAGCAACACCAGGACTGGGTCCCCACAAAAGAGCAAATGGGAAGGAGAACAGGTAATAGAGGAGAAATTTAATATTACTCACAAATATATACATTATTCACATTATTATAAATCAAGGATATATACTGTGTGTGCATGTGTGTGTCTGTGTGTGTGTGTGTGTGTGTTGGGTCACAGAGAACTTTACTCGGAGGTCACTCCTGCCTCTGTGCTCAGGGGTCACTCCTGGTGGGGCTCAGGGGACCATATGCAGTGCCAGGGATGGAACCTGGTTAACTGCATGCAGGGCAAGTGCCTCAAACTTATACTATCTCTGGCTGCTGTTTTGGTGTTTTTCTTTGTTTTTGGGCCATGCCTGGTGGTGCTGGGATTTACTTTTGGATCTGTGCTCAGGGACCACTCCTGGTGGGGTTCAGCAGACCAGATGGGGTACCGGGGATTGAACCTGGGGTGGTGTAAGGCAAACGCACTACCCGCTGTACTATTGCTCCTACCCCATTGTTTATAGGCCACACCTGGCGATGCTCAGGGGTTACTCCTGATTTTGCACTCAGGAATTGCTCCTGGTGGTGCTCAGGGGGCCATATGAGATGCCAGGGATCGAATCCAGATTGGCTGCATGCAAGACAGTACCCCATCCTCTGTACTCTCTTTCTAAGCCCTGCTGGGTTTGTGTTTCCCTTCCTCCCCACAGCTTCCCAAGAGTCTCCAAGACTCCAGCCACAGAGCCCAGCTGCGTCAGTCAGAGATGGTCACTGGCTGGACGTCTGCAGCCATGGAACTGACCCCGGGACCCAGGAGACTGACAGGCCGCAAGCAAGGCTTGCCACTGACTGCTTCTAATGAAGGCATGGATGTAATTTCCATCTGAAGAAGATGTAACTTTCCACGTAAGCTTAGGAAAGACACAGGGCACATCCTCCTGTCCCTCCGGCAGGGTTCTCCAGGAAGCCCGGAGAATTTCAGGGTCACCATCACCTAAAGCATCTACACGAACCTAAGGGATTTAGGCTCTGATTCTAAAATCAGAACCTAATGTGGAGGCCCAAGGATCTGAATATCAAAGCTCATGCCAGTAACCATGTGTAGGCACGTGATTTTTTTGTTGTTGTTTGGTGACACACCGGGCCGTACTCAGGGCTTACTCCTGGCTCTGTGCTCGGAGATCACTCCTGCTTGGTTCCAGGGCACCACATGCGGTGCCAAGGATTGAACCCAGGCAGGCTACACGCAAGGCCAGTGTCCTGCCCACTGTTCTATCTCTCTGGCCCTTAGATTTTGAGAACCACTGCCTGATAATTTTTTTTCTTTTTGGGTCACATCCAGCGATGCTCAGGGGTTATTCCTGGCTTTGCACTCAGGAATTACTCCTGGCGGTGCTTGGGGGAGCCATATGGGATGCCGGGGATCAAACCCAGGTTGGCCTCATGCAAGGCAAATGCCCTACCCGCTGTGCTATCGCTCCGGCCCCCTGATAAAATATTTTAAAGTCCATTTGTTTGGGGAAGGAATCCCAGGCAGAGGCGGGGTGGAATACTACCCGCACAAGAAGAGATGAGATCCTTGCAATCCATGGTGAGGTGAAAGGAAAGAGAGGGTATCATGCTGGGCGAACTCAGTGGGAGGGAGAACGACAAACACAAAATGAGTCTCTCTTCTACGTGGCACAGAGAGACACACAACAATGGCAACAGAGTCTAGGAGTCAGCTCACACAACTACAGAGTTGGCCAAGGGTGTGTGTACATTGGCGGGGGGGGCTGGGGAAGGGGAGGGGACTTTGAGGCTTGGGTGGAGGGACGCAGACACTCTGGTGATGGGGTTGGAATTAGAAAATTGTATTTTCTATTCTCTGGGATTGCTAACTGTGCTCTCAGTCATTGCACTTGAAAAATAATTGGAGGGGCTGGAGCGATAGCACAGCAGGTAGGGTGTTTGACTTGCACACAGTGACTCGGGTTCGATTCCCAGCATCCCATATGGTTCCCCGAGTAATTCCTGAGTGCAGAGCCAGGAGTATCCCCTGTGCATCGCCGGGTGTGACCCAAAAAGCCAAAAAGAAAAGAAAAAGAATTGGAGAAAACTATATTTTCAGAAGCAGAATATAGGGGCCAGAGAGATGGTTCAGGTGGTAGAGCATATGCAAGGCCCTGAGTTTGATCCCTGATTATCGGGTGGCCTCCAGGAAGCCTGAGGCACAGACTTGGGGGTCCCCCAGGCACTGTTGGCTGAGCCCCATTTCATCCCTCAAGAGCCCTCTGGCCTGCACTACCCGGCAAGCATGACTAGGGGTGGCCCTGATGAGAAACTCTTGCATCTCTGTGGGAAACTGCCCGTCTCCACTCTACCTCCAGAGCAGGGCTTCCCTTCTCGTTGTCTTCTGCTGGAAACGCCCTTCTGCTCAGCACACAACTACCCTCTGCCTTTCTCTACACATCCTGCCCTGAAGCCACAAGCTTGCCCCGCTGAGGGCACAGTGACCCATCAGCGATGCTCAGAATAACCCTCTTCCATGTGCTTCCCTGCCCGGAAACAAGGCGAGGGGGCCACACAGCCAGCCCCCTGCTCCCCGCCCCCCCTTTGTCTCCCGGCTCAGTGGGAACCTTTCCCCTCTCTCGAATCGTCAGGGGCGAGTGATCACACTTTTTCCTGAGAATGCTCATAACCGATTCAGGTGCGTTCAAAACACATGATTTTGTCATCGAAAGGATTTACTCTATAGAAAACGGTAAAGAGTTGTCTCCAAAAATAAACAAGCCATCCAGGGACTGGAGCAATACCACGGCGGGTAGGGCGTTTGCCTTGCACATGGCCGACCCGGGTTCGATTCCCAGCATCCCATATGGTCCCCTGAGCACCTCCAGGGGTGATTCCTGAGTGCAGAGTAAGCCCTGAGCATCGCTGGGTGTGACCCAAAAAGCAAATAAATAAATAAATAAATAAATAAACAATAGCACAGCAGGTAGGGCGTTTGCCTTGCACATGGCTGACCTGAGTTCGATTCCTCCGCCCCTCTCGGAGAGCCCGGCAAGCTACCGAGAATATCTCGCCCACACGGCAAAGCCTGGAAAGCTACCTGTTCAATATGCCAAAGACAGTAACAGTAACAACAACAATCCATGCAGGGGTATGGCTCAGTAACAAAGCACATACCTTACAAGCACGAGACATAAGCACCCAGCACCCAACACACACACACACACACGAATAACAGAGCTATCAAGCTATCAGATGCCTTCAGACTCCACTCCTTCGCATCAATACCATGAACACAAACATAGGTTCAATACATTTGCTGTATTCACCGCAAATGAAAAACACTAAGAAATATACAGGCTTGCTGTATCACCGCAGGGCTATTTATATTAGTCAAGATCAGGAAGCAACCCAAGTGCCAACAATTGATGCGTGGATCAAGAAACTGTGGTCTGTAGACACATGGAATATGACTCAGCAATGAGGAAAGATGAACTCTGCATCGTGCTCCCACACACGGGCAGCACTGCAGGGTATCTATCCTGTTAACCGAAATAAGTCCGAGGGAGTGGGACAAACACGGGCTCATTTCCTCGTCCGTGGTCCAAACTAAAGCCAGGGCGTGCACTGACACACAGAAACGAACCCTTGCATTCTGAGAACACCCCTGGGTGCCCAGGGCCAGGCAGAGGACACAGGGCAGGGAGGGGTGGGGAGGACAAGCATTCTGCTAAGAGTCGATCAATGACCAATCTTTTGTTTTAATGAAAGAGCAGAAAGTTTTACCTTGGCTGTCTTGAGATTGCCAGTAACTTTTCTCTTCGGAGGTTGCTTCCTTCTGGGGATCAAAAATCAGAAAGTCCGTCTTGGTGCCTCCAAACCTCAGGTATGCCGGAGACAAGCCTCTGGCCAAAGTCTGGAGCCTCAGAGAACTGTTGCGAAGAAAGCAAGAGACACACGTTACTGCTCCTTTGTCAATGCAGTTACACAGGTCTATGCCCTTCTCTCTGGGAACAGAATTTTAGTATCTAGCTGCAGAATCTGTAGAGTGAGAAGTCAAATTTCTCCAAGGGGGCTTGGAGGGGCTGATTTCCATCTGAATCTTGCAGATTGCTGCAGGAAGGGGAATTTGGTGCTCTAACTCCGGCAGGAACTTCCGTTTGAACCTGATGGGCAGCAAAGTGCCCAGGGCTTTCAGAAAACTCAAACCTGATGGCCTCGAGGCTAAGAGCACCTGCCTGCAGCCGAAGGTCACAGCCCAACCTGAAGACAGAATCCACGAGATGCTCAGGGCTTCCCCCCAGCTCTGCACTAGGAGTCACTCCTGGCAGTAAGGGACCATGTGGGATGCATGTGGGGTGCAGGGATGGAGCCCGAGTAGGCTGCACTCAAGGCAAGCGTCCGGCCCGCCAAGGCAAGCCAGGAAGTTGTGACCTCTGGCAAATGCATGTGTGGGCCACACAGCAAACCTGGCCAGCACCACAGTCTGACACCCCAGGGGGAAAAGGTGGGGGTTTGGCTATGTGGGGAAGCAGATGCTGCGTGCATGAGACCTGGAAGGAAATCCCAAGGAAGGAAAGATGGGAGGGAGAGGAAGAAAAGAAGGAAAGGAATAAAGGAAGGGGGAAGAAAAAGAGAAGGAAGGAAGGTCCGAAAAAGAAAGGAGAAAGGAAAGAAAAAGGAGAGAGGAGAAAGGGAGGGAGAGAGAGAGAGAGAGGGAGGGAGTGGGAGAGAGAGATCTATCGGTCCACAGCTTGTACAATTTCTGGTCATTGCAGCAACATGAACAACAAAGAAGAAAATGGAAAGGGAATTTAAGAAAAAATGTTTCTTAAAACCTCATAACCTTTTAAAAAATTAGTTTATTGCTATAAAGCTGTTCCTGATTGGACTTCAGTCCTACAGTGTTCCAACACCCATCCCTCCCCCTGTGCACATTTCCCACCATCAGTGTCCCCAGGTTCCCTCCCATCCCCCCACCCCACCCCACCAAAGTGTTTTATAATTGATGAAAGAGGTAAGAAAGTAAAAACTATAGGCAAGACTATACTGTTTCTCTGAAAGATAGATTATCTTCAATATTTTGACTCCAGCAAAGTTCATAAATGATTGAAGATTGGGCCAATCCAGGTTCAATCCCAACTCCTGGTGGTCCCCTGGGGAATGCCCGGGGGCACTCCTGGGCACAGAGTCTGGAACAACCAGACTGGGTATTACTGGGTATTGCTCAAAAAAAAAAATTAGAATTCCTCCTCCCCTCCATAATCTCCCTTTTATGGAAAACCTTTTCAAATGTAAGCCACATAACATAGAACTGTAGAAAATTCTAATTCCTTGAATCTGAAGAATTTTTTTTGTTTTGCTTTCTTTTCATTTGCTTTTTGGGTCACACTCAGCGATGCACAGGGGTTACTCCTGGCTCTACACTCAGGAATTACTCCTGGCGGTGTTCGGGGAACCATATGGGATGCTGGAAATCGAACCTGGGATAGCCGTGTGCAAGGCAAATGCCCTACCCGCCGTGCTATTGCTCCAGCCCCTGAATCTGAAGAATTTTAAATGTGAGTCTCACCAAGCCCCAGGTGCTCCTGACAATACCCATCATGTGCTCAGTATAACACTAAATGTGATGGACTGGAATCCTAGAGATTCATAGATTCCTCTCTCCCAGAAAGACGAAGATATCACCAATTAAAGCAAACACGCGGGGGATGGAAGTTGACGCTGGTGGTGGTATTGGTGTTAGAACATGATATGTCTAAAGCGTAACTCTCACTAACTTGTAAATCATGGTTCTTTAATGGTTAATTTTAAAAAATCAAGCAAAAAAAAAAAATGAAATGAGTTGGAGGGAAAGACATAGAATGATCGTAGTCATTTTCGGGATTAAAAAAAAGAACCACTTAATACCTCTACTGCAAGTCACAACACCCGAAAGGAGAGAGAGAGAGCAAAAGGGAATGCCCTGCCACAGAGGCGTGGTACTCTGGTTGAACTCGGGTTGGCCACGGTCAAGGCAAGTCCCTTATCTCTCTGGCTCTGGCGTCTTTTTTTTTTTTTTCTTTTTGGGTCACAGGAGTTATTCCTGGCTCTGCACTCAGGAATTACTCCTGGCAGTGCTCAGGAGACCAAAAGGGATGCTGGGAATCAAACCCTAGTTGGCCGCGTGCTAACATCCTGCCCGCTGGACTATCGCTCTGGCCCCTGGCTCTCGCTTCTTGATTTGGACTCAGTGAAAGTCAAAAGGCAGGTCTGCCTAATCAGACTATCTCTATAGACAGATAAACACCTAGATAAATACCTGCCACGCTGTCGATGCTTTAATAAATATTTGCTAAGTATATTTGAACAATGGAGCCCAGCGGCTGCAAGGGCAAGTGAGGGCAAATGTGCAGAATGAAAACGCAGCCCGCCGCCCCTGTCGCCCGAGAAGGACAATCCCACGTTTGTTTCACAGTGCTGGAATTAAGGACGTGGCTTTGTTGTCTTCTGCGCAATGGAACCTTCTCATGTTGTGAAAACAGCACGCTGTTGCCCTCCGAGGACAAAACCCAGTTTAAAACAGCTGTAAAACATGTCAAAACCTACAGGTGATCAAAGGCACAGAATTTCAGTAATAATAGACAGGAACAGGAAAGGGAAAAAAAATCCATCAGCACAAGGACATGACACACAACAAACTTAAAGGCAGTTGCGACCATCCGTTTCCATAACAGTCGTGGCGGGAGCCTAGTCTGCAGATATTTTTGTTTGACATTTGACGTAAAAATGAGCTGAGCTCAGGTCCGACCCCAGGGCAGAATGTGCCGGCCGACGTGTCTGGGCCGGTGCCGGCTGACAGGGCCGATTGTTCAGATATGAGGAATTCTGCGGACTAGCCATAACTCTGTGGGCCACTGCAACTGGCCACAGCACGAGGATTCATCCCACAGAGATCCGAAAAGGGCACGTCTTCAACTCCCCTCCTCCCAGAGAGCCACCCATCTGTCTAGGTTGGAAGGCGCCGTAACGGGGAGTCAGTCAAGCTAGCAAGGGACAAGAGCACGCAGGAGATGGTACGAAGTTAAGATGGCACATGGCTGGCTCGTAAATTGTGAGGAATAAAAATATTTAACTACCACAACAACCAATGGAGAGAGAGAACAAAAGGGAATGCCCTTCCACAGAGGCAGGGTGGGATGGGAGGGATGGAGGGGGAGGGATACTGGGATCCGTGGTGGTGGGAAATGGGCACTGGTGGAGGGATGGGTATTTGATCATTGTATAATTGAAGCCCAAGCACAAAAATTTGTAAGTCTACAACCGTACCTCATGGTGTCTCACTAATAAAAATTAAAAAAATAAATTAAAAAAAAAATTAGGGCCGGAGCGATAGTACAGTGGGGAGGGTGCTTACCTTCTCACACAGCCAACCCGGTTCAATCCCCGGCATCCCATATGACCCACTGTGCACACCCACGGTGATCCTGAGTGCAGAGCCAGAAGTAAATGGCCCAAATACCACTAAATTAAAAAAAAAATACTTTTAGGGCCAGAGAGATGGTACAGCAGGTAGGACTGCACACGGCTGACCCGGGTTCGATCCACAGCATGCCACCAGAGGTCAGAGTCCCATTGGAGTGATCCCCGAGAGCAGAGTGAGGAGTAAATTTTGAGCACTAGCGGGTGTGGCCCCCCAAAAGAGACCAAAGCAAACCGAACAATGACCTGACTTCTGGCAGGGCGACAGTTGGTATCAGTTCCTTTTATTTTCCCTTCTTACTTTTTTTTTTTTTTTGCTTTTTGGGTCACACCCGGCGACGCACAGGGGTTGCTCCTGGTTCATGCACTCAGGAATTACTCCTGGCGGTGCTCAGGGGACCATTTGGGATGCTGGGAATCGAACCTGGGTCAGCTGCGTGCAAGGCAAACGCCCTACCAGCTGTGCTATCTCTCCAGCCCCTCCCTTCTTACTTTTGCTTCCATCTGCTCAGCTCAAGCCATCTTTGTCCATCTAGACTTCTGAGGAACTTTGCTGACATAAGGCCCTTCTCACCCTCCACCCCGGGAGCCACCAGCACAAAGGCACAGCAGATCCCGATGGGCTAAGTCTCACTGAGGGAGTATCAAGGGCTTCTAGAAAGTGCTTGAAGATGCCTGGGGGACAGGGTGATGTTTTGTAAATAAGCAAAGCAGCGTTTGGCGTTCATAGGTGGAGAGGGCTGGAGAGACAGGACGGCGGGTAGGGCGTTTGCCTTGTCCATGGCCAACCCAGGCTCCATCCCTGACATCCCATGTGGCCAGGAGTAATTCCTGAGTGCAGAGCTAAGAGTAACCCCTGAAAATAAAAGGTGGTGGTCGGAGCTGGGTCTGCAGAGTTCAAGGCAGGATTAAGAGACTTGCTTAAGGGCCAAGAGAGTATCCTCGCTATTGTAGACTGAAGAGTCCCCATGTACTTAGATGTGGGTTAAGTACTTGGTTCAACTGGCAGTCAATCAGGACTGGAGATGGGCGGGATATCTGGGCCTGTGGCTCTGGCAGGAACCCCCAAGCACCCTTCCTTCATCGGGAGCGGGGGAGCAGAGTGCCACAGCGGGAGAGGAGACTTCTCACTTCAGCACAAGGTCACCTACTGGGCCAGGGCGAACACCAAGTATTGCTGGGAGTGATCCCTGAGCGCAGTTAGGAGAAGGTTCCAAGCACTGCCCAGATGGCCCAAATCCCAAAGCAGAAGTCATTTAATCCGTCTGTTCTCAGCAAGGCGTTGAGGGTCAGACGCTCTCCAGTCTCTTCCAATCAGCTTCCTATCGCTAAAGAGCTGAAGGGCAAAGATGAGGACTGCTCCTTATCAGGAAATTCTCTCTTTCCTGCCAGGAGTTTAGGAGTTTAACACACACACACACACACACACACACACACACACACACACACACGCATGCGCGCACAGGTGCGTGGGGGTGGGGTGAGAGGGAAACTGGGAACATTTGTGGTAGGAAATACACACTGCTGTAGAGAAGGGTGTTGGAACATTATATGCCTGAAAACCAATCATGAACACAACTTTGTAACTGTGATTCTCACTATGATTCAATTAAAAAAAAAGTACATTAGTACTAAAACATTAAATAAAACACACACACATACAGAAACTGATGGTTAATAGATGCCTTTTCCCAGGATGCAACAATTTATTTAAACATTTTTCTGTGTCAAAACCAGAGCGCTAAACACAGCGTCTATTTTTTTTTTTTTTTGGCTTTTGGGGTCACACCTGGTGATGCTCGGGGCTACTCCTGGCTCTACACTCAGAAATTATTCCTGACAGTGCTTGGGGAACCATATGAGATGTTGGGAATCAAAACTGGGTCAACCACGTTCAAGGCATACACCCGGCCCCCACAGTATTTCTTCTCTCGTCAGGCCAACATAACCATCCTACACAAAGTTTTTCGAAGCTTCCTTATCTAGAAGAGGACACAGAGACGCAGGAATGCCACAGGGTTTGTCAAAACCAAGTTGCTCAGCTTGGGCCGGGCTGGGAATGAGGACTGGGTGGCCTGGTGGTACCCATCTCTCCGATACCCGGCTCCCTGCTTGGATCCGCAGACTTGGACCGTAAAATGAGCCATGGCCGTGAGCGGATGGCCTCTCAAAGATGTCATGGAGGTGTCTGTAACCCCACAGCTGTGCAGGTCACTGGGGTGTGGCGTCTCTGTTCAGCAGGGCCAGGGACCCCCACACCTGCCCTGCTCCCGAGGTTGGGGTCAGCCTGCAGGGGACCCAGGGACCCAGTGACTTTGCACCAGATTCCATCATTCTGACGTGCAGCTTCTTTCGGAGAGATTGTTTTCTTAACATTCTGGGAGTCACTGCAGGTTTGATACTTCCTATCGGGGTCTCTACTCTTCTCTCAGCCACAGTGCTCAGTGCTGACTACCTGGGTGCGGGAGGGTGTGGGGTGTGGGGTGGGATGTCTCAGCAGGTCAGGCGAGAACCTCAGCCTCTGAACTGTCTCTCCAACCCCAACGGTTAGTTTGTTTTCTTTTTGGGGAGTTCTGTTTGCTTTTTGGACCACACCCAGCCATCTCAAGGGTTACTTCTGGCTCTACACCCAATAATTACCCCTGGTGGTGCACAGGAGACCAGATGGGACGCCCTCCGGTGGAACCCGGGTTGGCCACGTGCAAGACAAGCTCTACCTGCTGTACTACCACTCCTTGCTTTTATTTTTAATTGGGTAATAGGAGAGCGGTCAATTTTACTATGAACCTAAAGGCCCTCCCGTTGATCGTCGATTTGCTCGAGCGGGCCCAGTAACGTCTCCATTGGAGACTTTGTTGTTACTGTGTCTGGCAGATCGAATACTCTCTGTTGCTTGCCGGGCTCTCCGAGAGGGGCGGAGGAATCGAACTCGAGTCGGCCATGTAGGCTGCGTGCAAGGCAGACGCCCTACCCGCTGTGCTATCGCTCCAGCGCCCCCATGAACCTAAAACTGTTCTTAAACTAGACTGAGCTAAAAAGTAATCCTGAATCATAGAACTGGTACAATTCTACAGCCATGCTGCAATGCTTATTCTGCTTGAGGTCTTTTCCATAAAATCATCATAATCCTGGGCCTGGAGAGGTAGTACAGTGGGCAGAGCACTTGTGTCAGGGTTCCATCCTAGGCACGGTCCCTTTCATCCACCAGGGGTGATCCCTGAGTATAAGTCCTGAGCACCCCAGGTGTGCCTCAAAATCAAATCACACACACACACACACACACACACACACACACACACACACACACACACGAAGAAAGAAAGGAAAATCTTCCCAATAGAATTGAAGTGCTGGAAGCCTGGTTCAAATCTTCCAGTGCCACAAATTCCAGCGCTCACGGACTTGCTCCTGCTGGTCGCTCTGAACGCCCCTGCTGGCGCCTGAGAAACTTTCAAGTAAATGTCCCCGAGATGCCTGATCTTAAAACGCTCAGACACAGTGCTGAAAGGATGGAGGGAGAGGGAGCGAAGGAATGAGGGAGCAAGGGGGGGGGGGGGGAGAGAGAGAGAGAGAGAGAGAGAGAGAGAGAGAGAGAGAGAGACAGCGAGTGAGACAGAGAGAAAGAGAAAGAAAGACAGAGAGAGAGAGAGGAGAGAGACAGAGAGAGAGTCTGGCTGGGCAGTAACAGAGAGAGAAGAGAGAGACAGAGACAGAGAGGCAGAGAGGCAGAGAGGCAGAGAGAGACAGAGGCAGAGGCAGAGAAACAGAGGCAGAAACAGACAGAAACAGAGGCAAAGAGAGGCAGAGGCAGAGAGACAGAGACAGAGGCAGAGACAGAGAGGCAGAGAGGCAGAGACAGAGGCAGAGACAGAGAGGCAGAGGCAGAGACAGAGAGGCAGAGACAGAGGCAGAGACAGAGAGGCAGAGACAGAGAGACAGAGAGGCAGAGAGGCAGAGACAGAGGCAGAGACAGAGAGGCAGAGGCAGAGAGACAGAGAGGCAGAGACAGAGGCAGAGACAGAGAGGCAGAGACAGAGGCAGGGACGGAGAGGCAGGGCGCGGGGTCCCCGCCGTCGCTCACCCCAGGAAGGCGAGGAACTTGGGGTGCGTGGCCAGGTTGGCGTCCAGGGTGACGGACAGGAAGGCGGGGCCGGCCCGGCGCAGCGGCCGCGCGGTGTCCAGGTGCAGGCGCGCCGCGTCCCCGGCCAGGGCGCCCAGCAGCGCGGGCAGCAGCAGCAGCGGCGGCGGCAGCATCGCGGCCCCACCTGGCTGCCCGGGCCCTGCCCTGCCCGGCCCGGCCGGCCTGGCCCCGCAGGGTCCGCCCCGGCCCGCCCCCGGCCCGCCCCGCCGCGCACACCCACTTCCTCGCCCGCGCCCCGGAGCCCGGGGCCCGGGTCCCTCCCGCAGCGGCCGGCAACGCCCCGCCCGGGTCCGGCCCCGCGAGCATCGCCCCCCGCCAGCCGGGCACCCGCGCTCGGCATCGGACTCCGAGCCGGGCCGGGGCGGCGTCCCCCAGATGCCAGGTCCCCTTAGCGACCGCGGGGTCACCTCTGCAGGCTCGCGGGGACCCGGGCTCTCCGCGCGCCGGACTCCTGTGGGCCGAGCTTTCCTGCCGTCTGTCCTCCTCGATCGCATCCCCGGGATGGGGACCGGGGATGGGACAGCGGGGAGGGCCAAGGGAGCGACTCCTGTGCGCGGAGCCAGGAGTGACCCCCAGCAACGCATCGCCGGGTGCGCCTCCTCCCCTCTCCTCCTCCTCGCCCCCCAGAAGAACGGTGCGCTTAGGATTTACTCAAGAGTATCTTCTCTGTATTCTCTCGGATTCCAACAAGCCCTCTGCCAAGTGCCTGATACCCTCATTTTGCAACCCTATTCTGCAACAGAACCGCACCCGAGGGTCGTTTCACTGGAGGATCAGCGTAAGCGACAGCAGGCCAGGCCGATGGCAGTGTCAACTAAGATGCAACAAGTCTTCTCCCAAGAAGCCTTCCATGAACTGTCTCCGGGTGCTGGGGTTCCTGCTGGCGCCTTCTCACTTCAGGGAACTTGCTAGAATTCAGCGCGGTATGACCAGTGCTCCATATTGCCCTCAGCTGCTCCATCATCCATTCCATGGCAGCAAAGTGGTGGTGGTTCTTGTCTACTGCATGGGTGGAGCAGGGGGCACTTAGAAGTCACCTAGTGGACATTCGCTCAGTAACCAGAGGACACCAACAACTGTTGCAGAGAGCTAGTGCAGGGGTAAGGCTCTTGCCTGGCACGTGCCAACTCTGCTTTCATCCCTGGCACCACACACAGTCCCCTGAGCATGCTACAAGTGACCCCGAACCCCAGAAGTCCCCCAGCTCTGCAGTTTGGGGCTATAATTGGTGTTGGGGAATGCGGCTGAGGCATCCTGGCCACTATACCATCTCTCCCAGTTGCTCGACCATCACTCACACAGGCCTCAGGTCTTTGCTGTGGTTGGGCAAAGTCCATACTTATTTCTTTGGAGCATTTGTGTCACTTGAAAAGTGCAAGTTTTCTGTTCGTGAGTTCCCGTGACCTCCCGAGCAGTGGACAGCCAGTGTGGGCAGTCCTCACGTGAGTTCCTAATACGGAAACTGGGAGAACATCAGTGAGGAAGTGAGAAAACAAAGCTTGCACGAGGGACAATCTTTGGGCTGAGATGAAACAATATTTTAGATCCTGGACCCTAAGTTGCTTTGCTTGACGATGTCCAGGTGACACAGAAGGAATAGGTGAACAGCAATAGGGATTGTCATGGCAGAGACACCATGCAATTAGACACCTTGTTTTAATCATATTTGCCAAGTATGAAGATATTCAAGGTATTCTTTTTTTTCTTTTTAAGCTACACCCAGCAGTGCTCAGGGCTTACTCCTGACCCTGTGCTCAGGGATCACTCCTGGCTGGCTTGGGGGACCATATGGGGTACTGGGAGTTGAACCTGAGTCAGCCGTGTGCAAGTCAAATGCCTTACCTGCTGTCCTAGCGCTCAGGCCCCGAAGATATTCTTTACCCGGGAATAACTACAAGCTAGAAGTGGTGCCTCCAAACCATTCCTGTTTTACAATAAGAAGGGGCAGGTCTTGACTCATACAGCTAGACGATACCTGAATGATGGAGCGTCAATGCTGTCCATTTCTTACAACCTAAAGAAAAATATACTTAAGAAAATGAGCTGTTTGCAGTTTAAAAAGTCACCCAGGCATTGGGGCGCTCCCACAATGGAATGCTGATTCCAGACACCTGGCATTTACAGGGCCTCGGGGAACCCTCAAAAGCAGTGCTCAGGGAGCCCAGTGCTCACTCCCAGTGGTACTCAGTTCAGCTGTGTGGACTGGTCACTTTGGTGCTGGGCCCCGGGACGTTGGAGGCTCTCAGGCTCACCAGGACCATACCTGTGGGTGCAGCGGGCACGCACCTGGCATACCCAGGGCATGCACTCCCGCCTTCGAGATGTCTCCTTAGCCCACACCTATTTTCATAACAAGCTCTAGCCTACAGACATCTCAGTTAGAGCCCTTTGGCAGGCATCCTAGTTTTATAGCTCGGAGAGGGTGCGGGATCTGGTGTGGAATTTTTTTTGGGGGGTCACACCTGGCAGTGCACAGGGGTTCCTCCTGGCTCTGCACTCAGGAGTTACTCCTGGCGGTGCTCAGGGGACCATACAGAATGCTGGGAATTGAACCTGGGTCGGCCGCGTGCAAGGCAAACACCCTACCTGCTGTGCTATCTCTCCAGCCCCGTGGAATCATTTTTAACCTCCCTCAACTTGAGGTAAGTGATTCTCAACTTCCGCATCTGTAAAGTGAGGGGAAAAAAATCCATATTTCCCGATGCTGCCTGTGCTCAGTTGAGTCTCCATTTATATCTCTGATGCTCGGTCCCGGAGGGAATCTGTGTTTTCTTCTGTGTATTTTATTATTTGGGACCTGATGCCCAGGTCTTTTTTTTTTTTTCCCCTTTCAAAACAGAAAATATTTTATTTTTTAATACTTTATTTTTAATATCCATATTTTTGATGTCTCTTGAGTTCATTTTGTGTTTGGTGTTACACAATGATCTTTCCCCCCAAACCGTTTGTTGGAGAGTTTCCTGCCCGTCAGGAACGGTCCCTGAGCATCACTCAGCCCCGTCCCACCCCCAATGCATGCAGGTGTTGGGGTTGTCCAGATACTCTGAGACACTTGGTTGGTTTCTATTTTTTCTCCTTTTCCCCCTTCGGTTTGGGCGCCCCACCTGGCCCTGCTCAGGGCTTACTGCTGACTCTGCGCTCAGGGGTCACTGCTGGCCATGCTCGATGGACATGGCATTGAATGCATGCAAGGTCTTAATCTCTGTCTCACCTCCGCAGCCCGCTTCCTTGAGATTTTAAGTGGAGGTGCTATACATCTGACTTACTAGATTTCAACTTATCTAAGAACTTGGGAAGGTTCTGTGTGTTCAAGCAGCACTTGGAAGGAAACACACATGTGTTGAAAGTGTTGAGTAGAGTGCTGAAAGGCTTCGGCTCCACCCAGATTCTTCTGGAGGTGAGTTTGGACACTGGAGCACTTGTAAAGAGTCATGCTCTCAAAGCTGTCATTAACTACTTGAAAGTTTAGCAAATACTTTAGTTCTGAATAACTTGAACACCAACTTTTAAAATGAACTTTATCGATGATGTATAAGCAATCCCCACTTTTTCCCTCCCTCCCTCCCTCCCTCCCTCCTTCCCTCCCTTCATCCTTCCCTCCCTCTCTCTCTCCCTCCCTCCCTCCCTTTCTTTCCTTCTTCCTTTCTTTTCATTTTTGGGTCATACCCAGTGATGCTCAGGAATACTTCTGGCCCTGCACTCAGGAATCACTCCCGGTGGTGCTCAGGGGACCATATGGGACGCCGGGGATTGAACCCCCATCAGCTGCGTATAAGGCAAGCACCCTACACACTGTACTATCTCTTCGCCCCCCCCCCCCCCGCTTTTTCTGAGACCTAATACAAAATCATTGTATTTGCTATGTGAGACACCTCCCTCCCCTCCCTCCCCACCTCCCATCTGCTCAGCCTCTTAATTCTAGCCCTTAGTGCAGCATAGAAACCTACACATAATCTGTCCCATTTAGTTGGGATTCACAGCCGTGTAAATTCCCCATACATATGTAAGTAAGAGTGCGCTACCCCCAAGCAGCAGAACTTTCTACACAAATGGGACCTTCTCTATCACAAGGACGATGTCGATCCATATTGTCGCAATGGAGGAAAGGTGTTTTGAGCCCGCTGGGAGGACGGGCGGGGAGGGAGGACTCCAGGGATGAATGAGGCTGGAGTGTGCGCCTCTGACCCCCAACCACTGATGTATGGCTTTTGGACCTCAGCCCCCAGCTGAGGAAAGTAGCCTGGAAACACAGAGGCCCAGTACTGAGGCCAAGGACCAGAACCCGTCTCCACCAACCCCCTTGAGACCCACACCAGAACCTGGGCCCCACGGCCACCTCGCGGCTGTTTCCGCCTTGGCCTGCCTATTTCTTCTACCTGGGTCCTTCTTTATACCCCGTTTCCAAGAGCAGAGCTTTTGGAAACAAAAATTTCCTGCCACTAAGATCTTATTTGCCTGCATCTGCTAGAATTATTATGCGTGAATTATTATGGTGCCTTAGAGGCTTGACACGTCGATGTCTCTTTCAAGTTGCCTCATCCGCACCATGAGCAGGACTTTAGCCACCCAGAGACACCCAGAATTCTATTTTTTATTTACCTCATTAGTGGACCTTTCTAGTTGTTTTTGTAACTATTCTCAGAGAAGCCATATCATACTGCTTGGCTAAGGAAAATGTCAAACCTATGTACCTAATGTAGGTTATTTCAAGTCGCTAGATGAGGACATATTTGTATGCAAATAGCATCATTTTCATATTTTCTTTCTTTCTTTTTTTTTTTTGTGCCATACCTGGCAGTTCTCAGAGCTTACTCCTGGCTCTGAACTCAGGGATCACTCTTAGGGAGTTTAGGGGACCTTATAGGGGTTCTGGGGATCAAATCCCGGTTTGCTGCTTTCAAGGCAAGTGCTCTAACCACTGTTTTATTGTTCTGGCCCCATTTTTATATTTTCTATCTTAGTTTTTAATCCCCATCCTCTATGCCTCTCCCTTTCTGCTCTTGTGATGTTAGGGGCTTGCACACACTCCTAGCTGCGAGGTTCACACATATATTCTTTTGGTGGGGTCATATTTGTCCCTCTTTTTTAAAAAAAAAATTTTTTTTTTTTAATCGAATCACTGTGAGCTACAGGAGTGATAGTACAAGGGTTAGGTAGGCCTCTTGCCTTGCATGCTTCTGATCTGGGTTTCATCCCCGGCACCCCATATGGTTCCTTGACAGGTGTGTATGTATGTGTGTGTGTGTGTGTGTTTGTGTGTGTGTGATTAATTTGCCTATACACCAGATATTGTATTGATTTGGTTTAAAATTGTCACCCCATTTTATAGAAATATTATTAACATTTTAAGGCACATAATGTGATAATTTGCTATGAGAATCTACTTGAAAATCATTGTCTCAACGAAGAAACTGATAGCACCAGACCCTCATTTAATCAGTGTGTGTGTGTGTGTGTGTGTGTGTGTGTGTGTATGTATGTGTTGGGGTCAGGGCTAGAAGTCCCAGGGAGAATGTGATGGGGCACATTTCCTAGCAAAGCCCTGCATGCTGGACGGGGTGCCGCTGGGAGTGTGTACCCCCAGCACTGCTGGTCGAGGCCCCTAGGAAATTGCATCCTTGCCAACTGCCAAGTATGCAACAGCGCTGCTGATCACAGTGCCTGTGTTCTCCACTAGAACCCCAGAATTTCTAACTGGAAGTTTGCTTCCTTTGACCATTGCTCCCCATTTCCCCACCTTTCCACCCAGCCCCTGCCAGATACCCTCTCACCTTTGTCTTATTTAGAGCCCAGGTATAAATGTGAACATACAGCTTTGCTTTGGAGAAGAAGAACCAAACTGAAGAAACTAAACTCACGTCTTCCAGATTGTACATGCTGGACACTGCGGTACAATAGCTTGAGCTGCATGTTTAATTGCTTTGCTTTGCTTTCTCAGACTAAAGATGATATTACTAGAACAAACAAGAGAGAATGCATGAAAGAATACATGAGGCTGGAGTGATAGTACAGCGGGGAGGGCATCTGCCCTGCACACAGCCAACCGGGTTTTATCCCCAGCACTCCTAACATCCCCTGAGCCTACCAGGAGTGACTCCTGAACACAGAGCCAGAGTAATTCCTGAGCACAGAACTACGGGTAAGCCCTGCTGGATGTGGCCCCCGAACACCAGAGAATCCATGGCCAGTGGTGTGGTACAGACCACCCTGAGCAGAGTCTGTCCAGCACAGCCTGGGATCTTTCACTGTCCCCTCTCAGCATCTCTCTCCCCATGGGAACTTTGGGCAGGAAGTCCTGATTCACAGATTGGCTCGTTCTGGGCAGTGAAAGGCAGAGATGAGCTGGGAATTGTCATCTGCTCCACCTGGGCCTTCCAAAATGGCAGGCAGCTCTGACATCTGCATTTCTCACGGGCATCCGTCGAGCTCAGCATTCTCACGTGGGATCTGTGCTAGATCATGCCAGTAGCTGGCTCCTGTGTTATCATGGTCTAATGGTCTGACTCAGATAGGAGGCTAGAGAGATAGTGCCGTGGGTAAGGAACTTGCCTGGCTTATAGCCGACTCTGATACTGTATTTGGTCCTGAGGGCACTGCCAGGAGTGATCCCTGAGTGATCAGGAGTAAGCCCTGAGCATCACTGAGTGTGGTCCCAAACCAAAAACAAACAAAAAAATAACACTGTTTGTTAGTATATGGGATGTATCTTAGACTGGAGAGAATCATTCAGTATTCACAAATAACTATCAAGTCATCTCTTTTTCTTATCTGTAACTAGCTATCTATACTTGAGCTATAAATCTTTCACTGTATCACTGTCCTCCCGATGTTCATCGATTCGCTCAAGCGGGCCCAGTAACATCTCCATTGTGAGACTTGTTACTGTGTTTGGCATATCGAGTACCTCACGGGTAGCTTGCCAGGCTCTGCCGTGCGGGGCGCAATACTCTTGGTAGCAGGTTATATTTATTATTGTTCTCAATTTTGGGTCACACCTGGTGTTGCTCAGGGATCACTCCTGGCAGGGCTTGGTAGACCATATGGGATACTGGGGATTAAAGCTAGGATGGCTACATGCAAGACATGTATGTGCTATTGCTTCAGTCCAAATAATCCAATTTATTGGAAGGCATAGGTGAGAAAATAATTAAAGATCTGGCTACAAAAATAAATATGTTGAGGGGTCGAATTTCATTTTATGGTGGACTTTTTTTCCTTTTTGGTTTTTCAGCCACACTGGTGATGCTCAGGATTTACTCCTGGCTCTGCATTCAGGGGTCACTCCTGGCGGGCTTGGGGCACTACTATATGGGGTGCCGGGGATCAAACCTGGGTTGACTGCATGCAAGGCAGGCATCCTACCTGCTGTACTACTGCTCAGGCCTGTGAGGTGGGCATTATAAATATTTGAGCAGAGAATTCATGTGTAGGTATTGAAGAGGATGGATTCTTAGTGGGAAAGTTATTGGAAATATGAGTGAGAGGCATATTCAAGCACATACACAGTTCTTAGAATATAATTTAAAATGTATTTTTGTATTTTAAATAATGGGGAGTGTTTAATAAAACATATATGCAATAAACTCATATTTGAAAATGCTCAGGTAGTTTTATGCCTTCTCAGTGGGAGAGGCCAGCAAGCCAGGGAAATCGGAAGGCAGTCTCAGTAACTCTTCTACCTCTTCTTGCAAAGCCTCCGCTTTCTCATGTAACAGCATCTAGAATGAAAAAGAACCAGGAGATGAGGCTAAAATATACAACGCCAGAGAGTAGCTAACATTTTTATTATTGTCCATTAGATACCTGAGTCATCAGCATTCTAGGCTTAAAGCTAATAAGCGGATTGAAAAATGGCCACTTGAGAACAAGATATTATAGCAAATGAAACGAAGGCGTCCGTTAGAGCCATTTCAACTGCTTGTGACCTCTGGCAAACCAAAAATAAAGGAGCTTTAATACTCTCAAGGATTAGCCTTACTGATGACTCAGCCACTTAAAAAATTAACTTCTGACCTATAAAATCAAAGACAATTCCACAAAAATTTAGCTTTTGAAAATGTATTCCTTTATATATGCATTTTTATTATTCCTCAAATATCAGTGTGCTTTTAAAGATCTACCAGTATGTCAAAGAAAAATTTCATTTAGTCACCTAAAATTAACATGGCTAATTTCAAGAGAAATAACGGGCAAAGAAACTATTTATAAACATGGCACATAGTAGATATCAACGATTATTTGCTGAGTAAGGATTTCCTCCTTTCTTCTAAAGTAAAAAAAATTAGTCTTAGCTGCAGCTATTTTTTGCCTATATTGAACTATTTATACCAGTTCTGTTACAAAATTTCTGTAATAAAAAGTTAGGAAAAGCACATGGAGGAAAAACTTAAATGTAACAAAGTGAAAAAGGTACATATTACCAACTTGATATACTGCATAGCAGTATATATGAAAGAGGTCCAGGTGTAATCAGGGAAGCTTTTCTGTGGGTGATCATGTAAAAATAATCTCCCAGCACATTCTCGAAGTATTACCATGGTGGGCTACAAAGTAGGGGGCTGGATAGACAGCAGGTAGGCGCTTGCCTTCCACACGGCTGACCTGGGTTCGATCCCCCACTCCCCATGCAGTCCCCAGAGTCCCACCAGGAGTGATCCCTGAGCACAGCCAGGTGTGGCCTCCCCCAAAATAAAAGAAGAGGAGAAGAGGAGGAGGAGGGGGCGGTGGAGGAGAAGCAGGAAGAAACATAGTAAGGGAATAACAAATTACCAAAGGCAACAGAACATGAGGACTGACTGGTTTACAGAGCTGAGCTTGCCAAAGGCGGGGGCTGGGGGGGGCGTGCTGGGGGTGGAAGGAGGGAGCACCCTAAGACTGGGGAGAAGAAATGGGCACTCTGGTGGGGAGTGTGGTGTTGGCATGTTGCACACATGAAACTATCATTTACAGTACTGCACAGCACAGGGCCTCAAAAAACGTTTCCACAAATCAACAAGAACAAGTAGATAATTCTTCAGAACCTGTATTAAACCATTAGAAACTGTAGTTAAAAAAAAAAAATCCACCGATTTTTACAGCAGAACCATTTCTCAGGTTCCCATTCCAAATAAAAAGCTGGAAAAGAAGGGAAAAAAGAGGGTCTACGAGTTACTACAATCACCCTGATTAAGAGAGGCTGCCCTCCTCCAAGAGCAGACGAGAGCACTGTTTGCAGCAAGGAACAGGAGAATGTGGAGATCGAGAAGGAGGCTGGGAAGGACAAAGCTTCTGGGGAGGAGACGGGGAAAAGGCAGAGGGGCCCTTTGAGAGCTGAGAAGTGAGGCAGCAAAATACAAAGGGGAAGAGGGGAATAAATGACAATACTGGAGATCAAGAGAATATCGCAGAAATCAAGAAACTCCTCTTTGGAGGCGGCAGCGATAGTACAGTGGGTAGGGCATTTGTCTTGCCTGTGGCCGACCTGGGTTTGATCCCTGGCATTGCATATGGTCCCCCGAGCGCTGCAAGGAGTGATCCCTGAGCGCAGAGATAGGGGAACCCCTGAGTACTACTGGGTATTACCAAAAAGCAAAATAAAACAAAACAAAAAAGAAGCAGGCACTCTCTGTCCTTGCACTCCTCTCACACACCAAGTCATCCATGATAGAACTAAACCGTGAACATGAACCCAGGAGACTCTGAGTCAGAATTCTCATAAACCATTCCAGGAGGTCATCACTGTGCAAGAAAAAAGGCAAAGGCATAAGCTGTCCTCAACTGTGCAAAACCACCACATAAAAACAGATTAAAAAAATCATGAGTGCATAAAATAACAACATCAGACTAACACCCAAGGACAGTAGAGACAAGGGCCAGGAGTATTGCTCCATGGTTGGAAGCCTGCCTCATGAGCTGGGGGAGAAGGCAGCTGGAATAGAGACAGGATCACTAAGTCAATGATGATTGGAGGGATCGCTTGGGATGGGAGATGTGTGCTGAAAGTAGATAAAGGACCAAACATGATAGCCTCCCAGTATCTGTATTGCAAACCATCATGCCAAAAAGTGGAGAGAGAGTAAAAAGGAAACTGTCTTCCACAGAGGCAGGGGGAAGGGTAGGTAGGAGGTGGCGGGAGGGATACTGGGGACATTGGTGGTGGAATGGGTGTTCGCTCATTGTATGACTGAAACTCAAACATGAAAGCTTTGTAACTGTATCTCACAGTGATTCATTAAAAAAAAAAAACCAGTCATGAGTGCAAAAACTAGCACAATATTCTAAACTGAATTAAATAAATTCAAAAAAGCACCTGGGGATGTGGGGGTTAGGGGAGACACGTGCCCTGTACTGGATGTCCCAAACTAAGAACAGAACCAAGGAAATAAAATGAAAATTGAGTAGACTCAGGAAAGAGTAGACAAATTCAGATCAGAAATAAAAACTAAGAGGTGCTGAAGGAAGAACAGAATTGACCAAAAAATTCAGTATTATTGAGAGAAAAAGAAAATTAAGAGAATGAAACGGAGCTATGATAAAGATATGCCCTCCAAAAATTGTTTTAAGTTCAAAAATAAAATAGGGCCCATGAGAGCATGGGGTTTGAGGCACATGCCCTGCATGCTGTTGACTTCAGTTCAATCTGGACCACCACCAAGTTCCCCGAGCATCGCTGAGTCCAGTCTTGGGGACCTCAGGACCAGTAGGCGTGTCTCTGGATCCCTCCAAAGCATCTAGCTGAAACCTTCCAGAATAACTGTGCCACAAAAATATAAGCAAGGTTACATCACTAAATTTAGAAATAAAATTTTGTTAGGTCACAGTATGTACCTGGAAAAATTAGGACATGGTCAGTATGAGTTCATGGGCTCGAACAGCTCACACCTGCATTGAGAAAGAAACAGACCAGGTGCAGGCAGTCTGGTGAGAGGACTCTGACAAAGGGACAATCGTCACCGTCAGGCCGGAAAGCCCAGGCCTCACACATGGGCTAGAAGTACCCTCTGCACAAAGAGGAACTAGGGCACCCCAGAAGAAGGCCCAATTCCATGGCTAATGGGGCCTGGAACAGCCTGTTCTTTCTTAACATCACTGCTTGCCAGCACCCTTCATTCCCAGGGGAAATACAGCTGAACATGGAAACCATTCTCCTCTGTCAACAGAGACAGCGCCAGGTGACAGTGCAGGCCCAAGGGACAGCAGGAGGAGCAGGCGCTCTCCCAGGGCCCACTACGCCGTACCTGGTGGTCCTCACAGTAGTGAGTTTCAAAGGCACCCCTGCACAGAGTTTTCTGGAAGTTCCACAGTGCCCAAGCTGGCCTCCAAGTTCCAGGGAACCTGCCAGGGTGCTTCCTGGCAGGCTTGTAGGCACCCTCAGGAGCAGCTTGCCAGCCTTGGCTATAATTCTGATGCCAACACACCTGCCATTATGGCCATGAAGCCTGAATTCCATCTGCCAAGGGGGTGTGGGAGAGGCTGGATTCTCTCGCAGTTGGGGTTTATTTTTAAAGCAATGTAGGTTTTATTCTAACTTTTTTGGAAAGCTATGAGGAGAGAGAGGGAGAAGAGAGAGGTATATATATATATATATATATATATATATATATATATATATATATATAGAGAGAGAGAGAGAGAGAGAGAGAGAGAGAGAACACTCTGGCTTCTGGCTTCTCTGGAGTAGAAACAGGCGTAGAAACACTGAGACCAGCAAGCGAGGTCTGTTCGGGAGAGCGCGGCTGGAGATTGAGCCTTCTCTCCTCGCATTCTTTAAAGCTGTTTATCCCGTACAACCCACTGGAACCCTCAGCTGGTTACAGTTGTTGCAGCCATTACATCGCTATTAAATTTTCTTGTGCAAATTACCAGGTGGTTTTAGACTCTGACATATAAGGTCGGAAAGCAAAAAATATCCCAGTTATGATTAGAACAGTAAGAAAATACAGGAACCAACTTGCAGGGGCTTAGACGGGACAAATCTGAGGTCATGTGAGCATCAAAAGAAATTATAACAGTGGAAGCACACTGTTTTCAGTGACTGGGAAGAAGAATTTAAGAAGCTCAATTGCCAAGTGATTGGTGCTTCTGTAGAGTCTCACTTTTGTCACCTGGCATGGATCAAAATGCTCAAGAAACGAGGAGGACTGGGGTTCAGGAACGTTCCCTTGGGGTTGGACCCCGGGCGAACCGGTGCTCAGGATCATGGTGCCTTAGGGGCTGATGCAGGCATCTCTTCCAGGGATCTTTGTATACTGACGATAAGGGCACCTTTCGGCAGGTCCCTGTAAATGACCTCCCTGTTGGCCACTCCATGGATCAGTTCAGGCCTGCCAGTTCACTGACAAACATGGTGAAGCGCACCCAGCTGGCTGGAAGCCTGGTAGTAACAGCATCAGGCCTGAAGTCCCGAAGAGCAAAGAATACTTCTCTAAGCAGAAGCGAGCCCTGGGCCACTGTTTGGGGACTGCAATAAGCAGTCATAAGAACAAATCTCTCGTTGCTCTTGTCATGCTTTAAACATGAGACCTTAGACTTCCCCAGATGTGGTTTGGGATTGGCGCAGTCTTTCCTGTAGGGGTTGGGGAGGGGTCATCTTCCTCGCCTGGGTGTACTTTGGGGCAGGACAGCTGATGAGCATAGTAGGTACCACCTTTGACCTTTTGTAGTTTCTAGTAAACTTGAACTATCACCTTGGGAAAAAAAACCCACCTGGTTGAAACCTGGCATTACATGGATCCTGAGTACTGTTGGGAGTGATCCCTGAGCACACGGCCATGAGTAGTCCCCAATAAATAAAACAAAAAAGCCAACAACAAAGAGGAACTTCTGTGTGAAAGGTGGGGGAGACAGAAGTCCATGAGCACCAGAGGGCTCTATAATTCAATGGCTCCTGAGATGACCTACTTTTAATTAGTGTTTTTATTTTCCTTTATGGAAAATCTTATACCATAACAGATCAAATATTTTTATTCACATATTGCAAGTGTATTCTTCTGATTCTACAATTAAAAAAAAAACTTTTGATTAATGTCTAAGGTAGGGGTTGGAGAGACAGTACAGTGGGTAGAGTGCTTGACTTGCATGCAGTTGACCTGTGTTTGATCCCTGGCATCCCATATTGTCCCTTGAGCCCTGCCAGTAGTGACCCCTGAGTGCAGTGGCAGGAATAACCCCTGAGCACTGCCCGATGTAGTTAAAAAAAAAAAGCATACAGATAAAATAAATAAAAATAATGTCTAAAGTATAAGACGATAACTTCATAAAATACCATAAAGGTTAAAAATCAATTTGCTTGCTTACCTTTGCTGATGATACAATTTGCTTGGCCTGGCGTCTCGACAAATGATCAATTGTCCTTATTAGTTCTTCAGGATTTGCATTAGCTAAGTGCACTAGACTTTTATAACCAGCACTGTATAGCTGCTTCGCTCGACCCTAGAATTTTAAAAAAAAACAAAAAAAAGTAAAATAAAAATTTATTAGAAGGATACTTGCAGCCTTGCACACAGCTGACCCAGGTTTGATCCCCAGCATCCCATAACGTCCCCCGAACACGACCAGGATAATTCCTGAGTGCAGAGCAAGGAGTGTTGCCGAGTATAGCCTCAAAACTAAAAGAGCAAACAAAAACAGAACACCAAAACTAAACCAAACCAAGGGAAATGTGAATCTTGATGCGAATCCTTTAAAGGACGGTTCCTATCTGACTGCAAGAGCACAGAACTTTCTAGGCGGCCGGAGCCAACTTGCTGTGCCTAGTCAGGAATGAGAAACTGATGAAGTACCTTCGCTAGGGTTATCTAGACTTGGTTAGAAATGGCTGAGAAACTAGCTGAGGTCTCTTTTTTCCTTACTGTCAGGGAAATATTTGTTGTTTTCATTAAATTGCTACTACTGTGAACCCTGAGTCTAAAGTGAGAGGTCATTCTTTGATTTTTTTTGGCCACACATGGGGGTGCTCAGGGTTTACTCCTGACTCTGTTCAGGGATCACTCCCTGCCCGCTGTGCTACTGCTCTGGCCGCGCATAGAGCAGGGCAGGAAGAGTGCGAAGGAGAAGCCGTTGCACATGTACTTGAGAGTCATCTTTACTTACAGTGATCCCCTCGCACCCCACCCCGCAATGTGCATTTTACACCAGCTTCTTCCAATCCATCGTGGACTTGGGGAAGGCTGTGATGACGGTTTATTTAAAAGATGGGAGTGGGGGTACCCATGACAAAAGAGCAGTAAGTATTGCCACTTATCTCGTGATAAGGCTTCAGAAAAGAGTAATACCTGGTTTTCCTGATGAACTCACTGTGGCTGGGAAACTGGAAAGCTACTAACCTCTAAAACTCCAGACACTTCCATGAGAGGGATTAGCTCAGCCTTTACACAGTACGTCAACTTCTTGGTAAGTTCTACCAAAAGGGCTCTGTAAACCCAAAACTCCTCCAGCTCCTACAGGGAACAAAGAAAGACACAGGATGTAGAGCTGCTAAGTTATTTCAAAGTCTAGTTTGTGTGGTAGGAGCCTCTGAGAGGTAAATGATGATGAAGCAAAACTGTTAACATAAAACAAGGCAGAAACTGATGAATTTGATGAATTGATCTGGGGATGAGGGAAAAAAAAAAGATTAGAAATTGAAAAATGACAATAAGTTGTTTTGATTATTAATCCAAAAATCAGAAAATGAATGCAGTTCTCTTTCCCAAATCACTGAAAACAATTTCTACTCTTGAAATTTATATTAAAATATTAAGTATGGAAGCATCAAAATGTAAGATGCTATTTAGTATAATAATAAAAAAAAGAGTTTAGTGGGTAAGGCCTTGCGTGACATGAACCCAATTACCCACGTTCAATCCCTGGCACCACATATGGTTCCCTGAGCACTGCAGGGAATGATCTGTGAACGAAGAGCCAGAAACAAGTCCCGAGCACTGCCAGGTGTGGGTCAAAAACCAAACCAAAACAAAAAGAAAACTTTAGCAAAAAAAGTGAAATATGACAAATTTCTGATAATTGTAAAATATCAGTTATGGAAGTATGAGACTACACCATGCAATGATTTCTGCTTCTCTAAGGTGTTAGTTATATCATTCATAGGGCACCAAATCTACCTCAATAGAAATATATCCTTTTAAGAGAATTAACTTTGATTTGGTTTTTGGGCCACACCTGGCGATGCTCATGGGTTGCTCCTGGCTTTGCACTCAGTAGTAACTCCTGGAAGTGCTCGCTGTAGCCCTGAGAATTAATTTTTAAATACATGAAACCACTACTAGTAGTTCCAAGGGTAGGGCACTCTTTTTCTACCTGCTATATGTTTTTCTACTTTCTATGTGCTTTCTACTAGCTCATTATAGATTTTAGTTGATTCTGTCATTTTGTTCCTTTGGCATAAGCATGTAGTATTTTTGTAAGCAACATATAGGGGGCTGGAGCGATAGCACAGCAGGTAGGGCATTTGCCTTGCACGCGGCCAACCCGTGTTCAATTTCCAGCATCCCATATGGTTCCCTGAGCACTGCAGGAGTAATTTCTGAGAGCAAAGTCAGGAGTAACCCCTGAGCATCGCCAGGTGTAACCCAAAAGCAATACACACACACACACACACACACACACACACACACACACACACATCACGGTCCTCCCATTGTTCATCGATTTGCTCGAGCAGGCCCAGTAACGTCTCCATCATGAGACTTGTTACTGTGTTTGGCATATTGAGTACATTATGGGGAGCTTGCCAGGCTCTGCCGTGCGGGTGAGATACTCTCGGTAGCTTGCCGGGCTCTCTGAGAGGGGCGGAGGAATCAAACTCGAGTCGGCCATGTTGGCTGCATGCAAGGCAAACGCCCTACCGCTGTGCTATCGCTCCAACCCATATACATACACATATATATTTTTTTTAAATTGATTTTTTAGTGCTTTGTAATTGCAGAGTGAGTAATAAACAAACATGAATTGGCTTATAAGTTTAGTAACAGTTAAAATAGGATGCATGAAGCAACTGTTATCTATTTAGGGGAATTACCTCACAAAAATGTAACACACAAGATGAGAAGGTGGCCGCTCCGGTCAGAAGGCTCTGTATATATCCTCGAGGCATATTAAACTTCTCAGCCACACTCCAAATGTTGGTGTCTTTCAGCAAAGTGTAAAGAACAAAAGACAGGTACAGTCTGTTGACAATGTCCTTGTCCACCTTCTACATAAGACACAACCAGATACACTTAAGTATTAGAACAGTTAAACATGTACATGACTTCTGGGGCCTGATAAGATAGTACAGTGGGTACAGCGTTTGCCTTGCACTTGACTGACCCAGGTTCGATCCCCAGAATACCATATGGCCCCCAAGTATTGCCAGGAGTAATTCCTGAGTGCAGAGTCAGGAATAACCCCTGAATATTGCCAGGAGTGACCCAAAAAGAAAAACAAAAACAAAAACAAAAACCATGTACATGACTTCCAAACAGGACAAGAGCTCACGTGAATGAAGAAGGGTAGAATGGTTTCAGTTATAACTGCTTCCAATTCATATTATCTTTCTTTCTACAGGGTGAAGAGTGGGTTAAATTATATCCTGCCTCAACTCCTGGTACCCATGAACATGATCATATTTGCTAACAGGGCTTTCATAGACGTATTTAGCCAGGGATCTCATGACGAACTCATCCTAGATGCCTGCAAGAACAGTGGGCTCTTGAAAGCTATTCAATAACTGGATCCTTAAAAGAACAGCAGTGGGCACCATGTGACCCAGAGAAGCGAGGTCGTGAAGACGGGTCCCAGGTAGGGGCTGCACCTACAAGGCAGGGGACACCAGCAGCCAGGAAGAGTCTGGAGGGTTCCTTGTGCAGTGTCCGGGAGGAGCTGGCCTGGGCAGCAGCGTCACTGCAGACCCCAGAGAGTGTGTTTCTTGTGTTCTACCCGTCCAGTGTGTCTGATTTTGTCATGGCAGAATCCAGAGATAGAGAAGCTGGCGAGAACTTCACGTGACTTGGTATTCAGATGTTGTACATGTGAGATTGGGATGATAAATTAAGCTATTTCAGTAATTGTGTCCAAAATATGTAAACTAAGTATAAATAAAGTCATGTCTAGAGAAAGGTAAGCTAACGTAAACACAAGAGCTTATGACTCTCAACAGTCACCCTAAGGAACACGGCCACAGTCAGAGAGAAAATGCCCATAGGGGTGGTCTCTATACTGTGGGTCTGCTTCTCCTGCGGTGGTTAAAGACAGATTTTGTGTAAAACATAGTAGTTCATAGCTAATGCCAAGCTAACCGAGACAATGAATAACTTGAGTTTAAGATCAGAGGGAAAACAGAAGGGAATTTCAAAGAGAAAAAAACCCCAAAAACCCAAATATGAAATTCTATCCTCTACTCCAGTGAAACTTAAGAATGGTCTATTGAAATCTGTGTGAAATCACGATTCTGTGTGAACTCGTGATTCTATACTCACGATTCTATGCTACAGGCTCACTCTTTAAAAGCATGAGGCTGAAACGAATGACTGTTGAAAAAGTAAGAAAAGATGAGATTTTAAATTTCTCAACTTACTTGTATCTTCATTATTAACTATAAATCAAGTCACTTTAGATTTTATTTAGTATGCTTTTTCGAAAAATGATAAAAACATACAGTATGGCAGATGATACCTGGATGAGATGATTTATGTGAATTTTAAGATCCTCTATAAGAAATATTTTGCTTTGTTTTTGGACCATATTCAGTGGAGCTCAGGACTTACTCCTGGCTCTGTGCACTGGGATTACTCCTGGCAGGGCTGAGGAACCCTGTGTGGTACTGGGGATTGAACCTGGGTTGGTTGTATATGAGGGAAGTGCCCTATCTGCTGTATTATCCCTCTGATCCCTTAAAGAATTCTTCTTTTGGGGCTGGAGCGAAAGTCCAGTAGGGATGGCGTTTGTCTTGCATGTGGCCAACCCAGGTTCGATCTCCGGCATCCCATATAGTCCCCTGAGCACTGCCAGGAGTGATTCCTGAGTGCAGAGCCAGGAGTAACCCCTGAGCATCACCAGGTGTGACCCAAAAAGCTAGGGAGGTCTTTTTCAAAATGGAGACATCAATTAGAATTTTTTCTTTGCTTATGTTTTTTTGGGCTGCACATGGCAATGCTCACGGGTTCTGTACTCAGGAATCGCTTCTGGTGAAGCTCAGGGGACCATGGGGGATGCTGGAGATCAAACCCGGGTCAGTGGCGTGCAAGGCAAACACCCTACTCACTGTACTATCTCTCTGGCTCCAGAAATCAATTAGATTTTAAGCAAATATGTTGGGTTTGAGACACTGCTTTGCATGCAGGAGGCCCAAGGTTTGATCCTAGCAGTACTACGTGGTGTTCTGAGCACCATTTGGAGAGACCCCTAACTAAGCACAGAGTTGGGAGTAACCCCCAAGTACTGCCAGATGTGGTACTCTCCATAAGACTTCTCAGGCACTGGTGCACTGGTGGAGGGATGGGTACTCGATCACTGCATGACTGAAACGTAGCCATGAAAGTTTTTAAGTGTGTAACTATATTTCACAGTGATTCATTAAAAAAAAAAAAGACTTTTTTTTCAAAACATTATAAAGTAATCTATTTGTAATTAAGAATATTTAGTTATTAGTACTGTGATAACACAAAACCAAAGGACTGTTTAGATATCATTTTATGATGAGGCAGAACACAGACATTTGTGCCATGTCAGTTTAAATGTAAATAACATTTCCTTCCCCTTTTTTGAAAATGAAATTAGAAACAACCATATAAATTAGAAACACAGTGGGAAAGGAGCTGGGGAGAGAGCTCGGAGGCTTGAGGTGTGTGCTGGAGACTGCCAGTTTGATTCCCGGCACTCCCTGAGCACCCCCAGAGTAATTCCACATCACCAAGCCCGAACACCGAAAGGTCCCCACCGCACTGCTCGGTACAGGATTGCCAAGAATGACCCTGGGCTCTGAGCACTCTGGGGAGCTCTGTGCCCTGGCACCCCATGATATATACATTATATCCAGGCCTCCACACATACATAGATATACAATTTGAATATACATAAAATGATATGTAATTTTTTATTTTTTGGTTACTTTCTGGGCACTCCATGATATATACATTATATCCAGGCCTCCACACATACATATATATACAAATTGAATATATATAAAATAATATGTAATTTTTTATTTTTTGGTTACTTTCTGGGTCACATCTGGCCATGCCCAAGGGTTACTCCTGGCTCTGCAATCAGGAATTACTCCTGGCAGTGCTTAGGGGACCATATGGGACGCCGGGAATGAACCTGTGTAAGACACGTGCAAGGCAAACGCCCTACCCGCTATATTATCACTCCAGCCCCCAAACATGTAATTATACATATCGGTAATGAGATAACTAGATTTTACTAAAGACTGAATTGCCAAAGAAAATGAAATAAGAATATCAGGAGCAGGGGGAGGAGAGGGAGGAGAGGGAATCTGAACATATGCTTGCCTAAGAATGACTTCTACTTTTCTTTTACTGTTTTTTTTTTCTTTTTTTGTGAAGCAAGATAGCTTTTACTGAAACTTATTTAAAAGATATCAGGGGCAAGAAAGAGAGAAGTACCTGTCTGAGAGAGAACACAGCTTCTCCAGAGACAAATCAAGTGAGAAAAATACGGGTTTGAAGAGCAAAGGGACTTGTACTTGTACTTCAAGTCACTATATGTGTTAGACACTTATTTCAGGCTCACTGACTAAATTTTAAAACACAGAAATTTAGGCTGGCACACAAAGGAGTGTGAGCTTATCCACTTGCATTTTCAAGTGCAGACTGATGATTGTTAGAGGAGAACAAAAGATGACCACAACAAAATCCCTGAAGCAGCCTGTCTCCGACCCCCTGTCATCAGGCAGAATGTTTGACTCTCTCTGAGACTGGGGTGATGTTACAGTGCATTCAATGTCACCAAAGCCCCACAAACGGCTGGTTATGAGATAGGTACCTTCCTGATGACTTGGCCTGATGCTTTCTTCCCAATAAAACTTTCAGAGATGCCGATGATAGCAGCTACTTTTTGTTCTGCTGGGCTGAGTTGGTTGAACTGTATAAAAAAGGTTGCGTTAGGAAAAATAAAATTGACTTTAAAAATTTACCCCTGGAGTCTCTGGCGACCCAGGGGTCACACCCATAAGCCACCTCTTGCTGGCGCCAGATAATCTTTTCACCAGTCATTACCCAGACTGCACGGGTTTTTCTCTCAAAACAGAGCAACATGACGCCCACCACAGCCATGCCACCAGATCCCATCCCATCCCTGTTTTACTCGGGGTAAAGATTCAGCATGCAGTTGTCCAGGATCTGATCACCTGCGGGCCCTGAGCACGATTTCGAGAGAAGCACCCAGTCATGGCTGAGTGTGGCTCAAATAGCACATGAAAACAAAACCCAAAAAACCTCAACAACGAGCAACTCTGACATTAAAAAGAAAGTGAGGAGCAGAGCAATAGTACAGCACTTAGGGGGCTTCCCTTGCATGAGGCTGACCGGGTTCAACTCCCAGAGCCCTATACGGTCCCCTGAGCTCTGCCCACCGCCAACCCACACCACTCTTAACCCCAAACGAACGCAAATTTTCTGCAAATAAAAGCTGCATACTCTTTCAGGCATCCTTGCATCTAGCCTATCCACAAAATAGACCATGGTCTATTACTTGATTTTGTACGAGTTGATTTCACCTACTGTTGGTGATAAATCAGATAGTCCTTCCCAGGCATTAACATGATTGCATTTGGTGCTGGGCTCTGACAAAACTGTCAGGTGCTCAAATCCTTCATCATCGCATCTGACTTCCACTGTTCTCTTACATTTCAGGTACTGATAGGAATGTAATTTTCTTTACATGATAACAAAAGATGGACAACAAGTCGTAACAATGAATGCCTGAGAAGCATGGGACCAGGAATGACTCTTCTTTTTCTGTACCTTTTTCGGGGGGAGGAGAAGAGAGAGCCCTAAAGCCATCAATGCTCAGGGGTTATTCCTGATGCAGTACTCAGGAATCACTCTCGGTGGTGCAGAGGGGACTGTATGGGATGCTGGCGATCAAACCCAGATTAGCCATGGCAGGGTAAATGTCCTCCCCATTGTAATATAGTTCCGGCCCCATAACACCTTTATATTTAACACAAAAGTAATATTCTAGTTAATCAAAAAGCTGCTGTCATATTACTGTTAAAATAGAAATGTGAAAGACAATGCTTCAATTTCAAATTATATTTCATAGAGAAAAACAAAGTGAATAGCCACTTGACTAAAGCATCATTAGGAAATAAGTAGCCTGTGTTAAAGAATCTTTCATGGGGGTGGGGGGAGAGGCAGAGAGAGCATTCCATGAGCTGGGGTACATGCTTTCTTTGCAGGAGGCCTGAGCAGTCCCTAAGCACCTCTTAGGGAGGTGTTAACCCCCCCCCCCCAAATAAATAGAGTAATATTTTCACCAGACTGAAGTATACAATCCAGTCAGGGTCACACTGAGAGGCCATGTCATAGGGAGTTGTGAGGTAGATGAGATGAAGAAGGCTTTCCAGCACAAGCCCTTCGAGACCCTTCTTCAAGTCTCTGTAGAGAACGTCACAGTAAGCCAAATCGATGGTACCTAAAGGAGAGAAAATAAACGTTTCTTCTTCCGTTATTACTAGAGGGGGAGAGGGTGACTTCTATTTATTTTTTTAAACAGTTGCAAATTTATTTATTTTTTATTTTTTTTTTAATGCATTCAATATTCCAAAAGGAATACTTTTAAAGAAAGTCTTAATACAGCAAGACCATCTTCAAAATGTTTTATGTGATTTAGCATTGTGGTGGGTGCCTTTTTTATACTCAAGGACCAGTGAAACTAGGAGAAACATTTTACTAAGGCACAAATAAAAACCCATAGGACAGACAAGAGACCATTATGATAGCTGGAAATGATCACTCTGGACAGGAACTGCGTGCTGAAAGCAGGTAAAGGGATATGTGTGATCACCTTTCAGTACCTCTACTGCAAACCATAATGCCCAAGAGGAAAGAGAAAGAAGGAAAGTGTCTGTTGTAGAGGCAGGCTGGCGGGGGAGTGGCGGGAGGGAACCTGGGAACATTGGTGGTGGGGACTGTGCACTGGTGAACGCTGTATGACCGAAACCCGATCATGAACAACTTTGTAACTGTGTACCTTATGGTATTTCGATAAAAAGAACCCACTACTTATAATGAGAGTTATCAGATATTAATATGATATATGTATATATATCAATATCAAAGTCCTGCCTCATAATCCTGGCATTCATTGATTTTTTTTCCACATAAACCAGCACTTGTCCAGTAATCAAAACATATAATATTTGTTTCCAAGTTTACTTTGATAGTATTCAGGGAGGTTCAATGGCCCCTGAGCAGTAGGGGGCTACTTTTAGCTCAGTCCCCACCCACAGCGCCCCCCACCCAAGTATATACCTTCTGACTTAAACTACCCTATTTCAGAGAATGTAACTCAGAAAAGTACTTCGACGCATACCAGAACACATATAAATAAAGATGTCTACTTGGCCATGTTTATTAAAAATGAGAAAAAAGGAAAAGAGAAACAGATGCAAATGCATCCATCAGGTTAAATAAATGATGGGATTCATAACATGGATAACGACAGCACTGTAAGAAAAATGGGGCAGCTCTCTTTTATTTATTTACTTATTGTTTGGGGGCCAGACCCCCAGCACTTCTCAGGGATCACTGCTGGCAGGCTCAGGAGACCACAAGTGGTACCGGGAACTGAACCTGGGTCGAACACAAGCAATGTAAATGCTCTACCCGCTGCACTACTGCTCTGGCCCAACATCTCAACTTTGAGAGTAGAAAAGGCTGGGGAAATGGCTCTTTGCACGCCAGAGCCCAAGCTCTATCCCTGCCCTGCCCTGGGCACTAACACTGTCAGGAGAGCCCAAAAAGGCCTAAAAAAATGGGAGCGGTCTAGTAGCTTAAAAGATTTAATTTTTAATATGAGGCTATAAATCTAATTTAAAGTAACAGAATAATTTTTTTTCCCCAATGCATTTCCTCAGACTAATGAGAGTTAGGCAAATTCTTACCCTTGAAAGAAGCTTTCCCCAACTTTGTAATGCGGAAATTATATTCAGACTCTTCAGACTGATAAAGAGAGTCTTTTTGGAGAGGCTGTTCTTCTGTCGAAACAGTGTCTCTTTGCAGAAGTCCTTTTTCTGTTAGGAGTCTAAGTGATTCAATGGTTATTTCCCAGAGACTTTTTTCCTTCAATAAAATCTTCTGCTGAACACCCAAAAATGTACCATTCATAAAGTGATATATATCACCCAGCTTTGTTGCAATCTGAAATAATTCAGAAGATCATCAGAGCAATTTCCTTAATTCATCACTCTCAATGTATTATTACTCTAAAGATAATGACTAATTTCCAAAACTTGAAAGCTAAATAAAAATTTGGATAGTCTATACAGATGCACATATAAAGGTATGTAGGCCCCCTTACCTATGGTTTCACTACAGTTTCAATTATTTCGGTTATGTGGCCTTCAAATATTATGTTGAGATTACACTTTGAAACACACAAAAACAAAGAAATCATACTTTTGTAACATTCACATAATGGATCATTATATATTTTCTATAATGGTACTTTATTAGTTATTACTTTACTAACTTAGAGATTCGGTTTTATTTTATTTGGCTTTTTGGGTCACACCTGGCGATGCTCAGGGGTTACTCCTGGCTCTGCATCAGGAATTACTCCTGGTGGTGCTCAGGGGACCATATGGGATGCTGGCAATTGAACCTGGGTCGGCCGGATGCAAGGCAAATGTTCTACCCACTGTACTATTGCTCCAGCCAAATTCCATACTTTTTATATATTCAAAGGATTAAAAATGTACATATATATATCTAGATTCAAAATCCATGATTGCACACACTGTCCTTTATCCACATTAGATTTAATAGTTAACATTTTTCCCATGCCTTATAGTTCTCATTCTAAGGTAATAGTAATAAGACTCAAGAGTACCTTCAAACCAACCAAAGAGAGAAACAAACTTTGGATTCCTTTGGTGAATTCCTGAACAAGATGGCTATAACAGTTTTCCAATGGTCGGCTTATTAATTCCAATACCTAAAAAAATTAAAGTGAAATGATAACCGTTTATAAAAGATAAATGGTATCACATATAAAGATTTTACATTTGGCTTAAGTTTTGTAAAGGCAGGAAAGAGAAAAAAATATAACAGAATAAGAATTTTTAGCAGGTACCACAAAACCAAGTATTTGTGCTTCTATGTTCTTTTTCTTGTTTACAGTTTTTTTTCTTTTGGCCTTTTGGCCACACCTGGCAGTGCTCAGGGCTTATTCCAGGCTCTGTACTTAGGGATCACTCCTGGTAGGCACAGGAGACTATTTAGGGTGCCAGGGATCACTGCATGCAAGGCTTCCCACTGTACTATCGCTCTGGTCACTGTGCTCCTATGTGCATGGCAGCACTATTTACGGTAGCTAAAATTTCCAAGAGCAGACAACTGGATAAAGACACATGGTACACATACACAGTGGAATACTACTTGGCTATAAGAAAAATTGAGATCTTGCAATTTGCTGCTAAGTGAATAAATCTGGAGGAGATCATGCTGAGTGATGTCAGCCAGGAGACAGATGGACGCAGAATGATCTCTCAGGTGTGGGATAGAAAGGAGCACAGTAAGGGAATGACAAATGGCTGAAGGCGACAGAACCTGATAACAATCTAAAGTAAGCCTACCATGCCAGGGAGATGGGGCTGGGATATTTCGGCGGATGCTGAAACATGGTGGAGGGTCACGCTGTTACAGGACGTGGAGTGGGAAGGTGCGTGCGTGGAACTTCCCCGTAACGGTGTTATTTTAATCACGGTGATTAAAATATAACTGAAAACATAATCTAGCAGGTAAGGGCAGAGAAATATTATGGGGTAAAGCACCTGCTTTGCCAGCATCTGGCCCCGTTTCAATCCCCAGCACCAGAGATGGTGGCCTGAGCATCAGTAGGAGGGACTCCTGCGACAGACCAGGAGTAAGCTGAGTATCAAGGTTTGCCCACCCCCCACTCCCCCAATAGTTAGCAGGTATCTTCATGAAAATAAAAGAACATTCAAGAAGGAAAGTAGTTTTAAAATACTGTCTAAAACGCAAAAGTATTTAAACTATTCTTCCTAAAATCATAGAAGAAGCATTATCTAAAGGAATGTTAATAATTTTTGAAAGATGATCTTGTAAAAGGGCTGGAGCGATAGTACAGCAGGTAGGGCGTTTGCCTTGCACGCGGCCAACCCGGGTTTGATTCTGCCTTCCCTCTCAGAGAGACTGCAAGCTACCGAGAGTATTCTGCCCACACGGCAGAGCCTGGCAAGCTCCCGTGGTGTATTCAATATGCCAAAAAACAGTAACAACAAGTCTCACAATGGAGACGTTACTGGTGCCCACTCGAGCAAATTGATGAACAATGGGAGGACAGTGCAGTGCAGACAGATCACATAAAAGAAGTAGAGACCAAGAACAGAAAACAGGGATCAGGGGCTGGAGAGATAGTACAGCAGGTAGGTTTCTTGCCTTATATGCAACTGACCTGGGCTTGATCCTCAGAACCCAATATGATCCCCCAAATACTGCCAGGAGTAATTCCTGAGTGCAGGGTCAGGAATATCCCGAGCATTGCCAGGTTTGGCTCCCACAAAACTGGAAAAAAAAAAAAGGGATGAAAAAAGATAGGGGCTGGGAAATTACTCCTTGAATTCTAACACATGTCTTATTTATCAATCCCCCCCCCCCCCCCCCCCCACAACTGGTGGTGCACAAGGCTTACTCCTGACTCTATGCTCAGAGGTCACTCCTGGCAGAGGTTTGGGGGCCATATGTGGTGCCTGGGATCCAATCCGGGTTGGCTATGTCCAACAAAAGTGCCCTACCTTCTCTAACCTCCCTCTGGTCTTGAGACCTTAGTTCAGTTCCTGGTACTGTATCTCTCCTTCACCCTCGCAAAGTGAAGTGCACCAATGAGGGCTGAGCTTGAGTACCACTGAGGGGGGCCCCATACACAGAAAAAGCAGATGGGACTTGAGAGATAGTCCAGCAGGTAGTGTGCTTGACTTGCACGAGGCTGACCTGAGCTCAATCCCCAGCATGCCATACGATCCTCCAGGGGGAAATTACTGGTAAAGAGTGATCCCTGAGCAGAAAGGCAAGAGTAAGCCCCGGCCACCTCTGGGGGGTTGAGGGGAAAGGGAGGAGGAGGAGAAGGAGGAGGAGAAAGAGGAAGGAGGAGAAGGAAGATGAGCAGTAGAAGGAGGAAGATAAGGTGGAAGAGGAGAAGGAAGAGGAGGGAAAGGAGGAGCAGGAGGAGGGGAAGGAGGAGGAGGAGCAGGTCCACCAACCAGACCATCACCTGTTGTCTGTCTTTCTCTTGCAGTATGAGGATGCTCTCCCCAACAGTGTCTATTCCAGCACGGCCAGCTCTGCCAACCATCTGCTTATACTGGTTCCTCTTTAAAAATTCCCTTGCAACATAGGGGGCTCTTAAAATGACTCTATGGAATTAATAAAATGAAAAATTGATTATAGTATCTATTTTCTAAAACGTACGCACACTATTTATTTTGTCATGCTAGGATTGAACCCACAGCCTCACACATCCAAGTCTAGTGCTCTACTATTGAGCTACATCCCTGGTCCCCCATGGCATCAATTTTTAAAACTTGTAATTTCATTTCCAGTATTACTCAATGACATGAACTGAATATAATAGGTAGCTCCTACTTCCCAAGAATCTCTGAGTTCTAAGTTCTTTATGTGTGTTTCCCTTAGAAAACTCTTAACACTCAAACTTGCCTTTATTTTCTGACAAACAAGCAGGCCGGAATACAGATAAGGGGCCTACCTAAAGCCACGGAATTAGCCATCACTGGGATCATGATCTGAACTCAAGCCGCCTCGCCACATTCAAGGCACAGTGTAGCAGCCGCCTCCAGACCATCCCTGCAGCAAAGCTCTCCAATGGTTTCTGATTTTTAATGCCGTAAGCAAAAATCTGATCATGCACTAATACCATAAGCATATTCATAATATATATGGCAACTGTACAACACTACAGATTGCAACTGCCTTCTGACCTCTAAAAACGGTAATTTACTATATCTCACGGTGATTCAATTAAAAAAAAAAGGGGGGGAGAAATAGTCATTTCAACCCTATTCATATTTTATAGGAGTGCCCATGCCAGCTTTCCTGTTAAAAGGGGAGAAAAGAAATCTATTTACCCAACCTACCAACTATCCCCTTATAATAAATCCCAACGGATAGTCTAGTTTCCAGACACCTGAAGAAAACTAGTGGCATGAAAAAAAAAACAGTCCTGGGGATGGAAGGCCCTGCGTTCCGCTCTGGCACTACTCTGCACCACTATGACCCGGGTGTATTCAAGACTTGCGCCCCCCACTCCACTGCCCTGTTGAGCACTGCAACCAGAGCACACAGAGTTGTGACCAGCTGTGTTGCCCGGACACCACAACCAGAGCTGTGACCAGCCGTGTGTGCCTGGCACCACAACAGTAACAGAAAGCAGGCCGGAGAGAGAACTCAGTGGGCCCCAGTATCACACGGCTCCCCAACACCTCACAACACCTCAGGAATGATCCCTGAGCAATGGTCTAGGAGCAGCCCCTGAGCACCACTGGACATGGTACAAAAAACCAAAACAAAACAAAGCACAGAACAAAAAGGAGAAGGGAAAAGAAAAGAACAACATACAAAGCACAAGTTTGATAGAAGCAGTACAGGGAACAGAAAAAAAGTATTTTTACCGGCAGTGTTGGGGGTCAAACCCAGCTGGCATGTGTGGGTTTGACAAGTTTTTAAGTATGGAAATTAAAAAAGGTTTCTAACTAGTATCCACAGTAAGTATTATAAGATATTATATTCATAACTGAGAGATTATAAAAGGGCAATAAGAAGAGTTCTTTGAAATCAAGAAAATTTTTATCCCCACTCAAAGAAAAAGCACTCTAAATTCATCTTTAAAAAACCAGGGAAATAGAACAATGAATATAGTTATAGTTAAAAACAAATTTACTCAATACAAGGTAAATTAGAAGAAATAACATAGCTCATAGCTCTGTGGAAGTCTGTCCACCCTGCAGCCACTGAGGACCACCTCAGGTGCAGAGTGCGACCCAGTGGCACGGCTGCACGTGGTCCCAGCTCCAGACTAAGTGTGCAATCCCCAGTGCTCGGCAACAACGTACGTGCAAAGTGTGCAAGCATCAAGAGCAAAATATGAGGCACCCACACCCCACAACTGCCGCCATGTAAGCTCAGCCATTGGCCCAGCTTTACAGACCCAGTACTCAATCTCAGAAGAGATCAAGAAGCTGCAAAATTTCACAGGTTTACTGGTCTCCCAGCTGATCTCAGGGGCCCTCAAGGTATAAGTGTATGGGGGGCGCTTCCTCCTGAAGCCCCTGCAGCTGCACTCACCCTCCACTGCTGCCACAACGCCAACTAAACTCTGAGAGTCACCAGACTGCCGGAAATTCCAGGTACACTGGTCCTTGGCTGAACACTCTGGGGTCTTCTCAGAGTGGGGGTGGGCAGCCTTCCCCAGCCCCCACCGTACTTCCGGAAGCCCCAGGAACACCCACATCCTACAACTATCACCATGTAAGTTCACTGTGCAGTGAAATATTCTGGAGTTTTTGGAACATGGAGCCACAAAGGCACCTCTAAACTCTACAATTCTGACATCCCAGTAGGAACACACCAAATTAGTTGGGCAAGAGCATAGACACCAACTAACTCAACAAACAAAAACATTAACCCAGAAGGCTCAACTAACAACTACAGCTTAGTAAGCTGTCAGAGAAGGACTTAATGTTCCCAAGGTTAAACAGAACAATTGAACAATTTTCACAAATTTTATTTTACCAAGGTACTATCTGATAATTCAAATAATTCAAAGGCATTTAGTTGTAATGTAGTACTTCACTGTAGCACTGTCCTCCCGTTTTTCATTGATTTGCTCAAGCGGGCATCGTGATTTGCTCACGTCTCCATTGTGAGACTTGTTGTTACTGTGTTTGCCATATTGAATATGCCATGGGGAGCTTGTCAGGCTTTGCTGTGAGTGCAGGTTACTCTCGGTAACTTGCCGGACTCTCCGAGAGGGATGGAGGAATCAAACCTGGGTCGGCTGCGTGCAAGGCAAATGCCCTACCCGCTGTGCTATCGCTCCAGTCCTTAGTTGACAATTTATGGAGGGAAGCTCCCATTGAAGCTGGGATTGATGTTGGAACATTGAATGTCTATAACAATGGTATAACGAACAACTTTGTAAATCACAGTGTTTAAATAAAGGGTGGGGGGAGCAAAATGTGCATCACTCAGCAAGCACCCCGCTAGAGAACAGCAAGAGCAATGAGGGTGCGTCACTGAGGCCTGGATGTGGCGACAGTAGCACAGGGCAGGGAGATCGGAAAACACACAAAAAGGAAAATCCTTGTTACTCTTTATTTTTTAAATCACTGCCTTCCCCTGCTGATATTGTCACTCCCCTCTTAGAAGTGTATTGGTTCTTTTTTGGTTTTTTTTTGGGCCACATCCAGTGGTGTTCAAAGATGACATCTAGCTCCACACTCAGGAATCACTCCTGGTGGTGATCAGGGGACCATATGAGATGCCTGAGATTGAACTCTGGTTAGCCAGGTACAAGGCAAATGTCCAACCCACCATGCTACCCTTCTAGCCCCAGAAATATATATATTTAAAAAAAAAAATCAGAATCTATAGAAAATAAAGGCAGATAAAAAAAATTCAAGTAAATAAAGACATCATCAACTATGCAAATATTTAAAACCAACTTACCTTGAATATAGAATTGAACAAATAATTCCTCAGGGTGGGGGAGATAGTTTATTTATTTATTTATTTTGGCTTTTGGAGTCACACCCAGCGATGCTCAGGGGTTATTCTTGGCTTTGCACTCAGGAATTACTCCTGGTGGTGCTTGGGGGACCATATGGGATGCTGGGGATCGAACCTGGGTTGACCATGTGAAAAGCAAACGCCCTACCTGCTATACTATCGCTCTGGTCCCCTGGAGGAGATAGTTTAAAGGCTGCAGTATATGCACTGACTTTGATCCTTGGCACCACGTGGTCCCCAGGGCACCGGATAGCCTGACGGCCCAACATCTAGTCCTCTGCCCTATAACAGAACCACCAGCTCGATCACTGCAACTTCAGGCCCGTAGGAACACTTGTTTAGGAGCCAACCCTCTCCCTCACTCCTCCCTCCAAATCCCTCAAGGATGATCAAGTAAAAAAATGAATCATAGAAGAAGAATGGGGAGGGCTGGAGCGATGGTACGGTGGGGAGGGCGTTTGCCTTGCATGAGCCTGACCTGAGTTCAATCCCCGGCATCCCACATGGTCCCTTGAGCACCACCAGGAGTGATTCCTGAGTGCAGAGCCAGGAGTCAGCCCTGAGCACTGCTGGGTGTGGCACCCAAACAAAATAGACAACAAACAAAACAAGCAAACATACAAAAAAGTAAGAAGGATGTGGGATATAGAAGGCAGTGGTAAGCGAAAGGAAAAAAACCAACACAAAAAAGTGAAAATTACAGTAAATTTAGCAACTATTGATTGGAAGATGAGAAAATCGATAATCGAGAACTCAATTTCTAGGTAGCTGCAACAACATAGATGAGGTAGAGTAGAAAAATGCACAAATACTAAGATTCTTGTGATGTTCAGCAGTGGTTTTAGCCATTGATTCTCAAGACCACACAACAATCAACACAACCCAAGTGAGAAGACAGTTCACAAATTCCCACGACCCAGAAGAGAATGACACGAACGGCTCTGGGCAAGCCCAAGCCGAGAGGTTCTGATTACTGCTCTGGTTACTTCCCACTCACCTTCGGGCTGGCAGGTTGACACCGGCTGCTAGTGTGGATGTGCAGGTGAAGAGGCAGAGAACGCCTGTAGAATAGGCCTCCTCCAGGAGCTTCCGCTCATCACTCGTTAACCCGCTGTGGTGGTACGCAATGCCAAACGGGATGGTGCGCTTCAAAACGGGACACAGGTGGCCACTGCTGATGATCTTCAAGTTCTTCATCACTTCAGATTTTTCTTTCTCCTTATGTTTCAGATAGTCTCTAGGAGAGAGATCTGTTAGAAATATGGCCCTTGACCTTACAGACCCAACTATTTCACCAAGGCATTTTATTTTATTTTACTTTTGCCCAGTCCTCCCGTCTTCTATCATGGTCATTTTAGTAGATGGACGTGAGCCTTGTTTTGTAAAAACCTATTATACCTATTGATGCAAAATATAAGGTGTTCTTAGGTTTTTGGTTTTTATTTGATGAACTAAAAACCAGTGGCAGTGTCTCTTTGGTGAAAATCTAACAAATGTTTAGGGAAAAAATTCCACATTTTCCCACATAAGCAACAATCTACTTGTAATTTCCCAGTGTTCATGGATGTCTTTTGTTGTCTTTATTTTGGGACCACTCCCAACAATGCTGGGAGATCCTGGGTCCCCGCTGAACTCAGGCCTTTCACACAGACACACAGACATACACACACAGCATGTGCTCTGACACATCTAAGCCACCTCCGAAGTCCCTTTGTATTTTTTATTTTTCCTAGTTTCAGGATTGAACCCAGGTCGCATGCATCTAAGGCATATATTTCACTTCTGAGCCATACCACAGCCCTCATTCCTTCACTGGTTATGAGTCTAAAAATGCCAGATCCAGACCTTGCACTAAATGTCACAATGACAAATGTAACCGCAAAACAAACAAACAAACAAACAAACAAAAAAACCCAAAATCAACCAGCAGTTTTTAGGACACTTTCCTCTTGGAAGATGGATACATAAGTATTATTAAATCATCTGTTATATGCAACACTGTTTAAACATTAGTCTTTCAGAAGTGCTGATAATATTCAACAGTGTCTTCATATCTAGAAACATCTATTATTTTAAATGCCTTTTATAAGAGGAAGGAAAGTAAAACAAAGTACAAACACAAATTGACTATAAGAAACTTCTAAATAGTAGTAAACAAGTAGAGTCTAAGACCTAGCTTCTTAAACTGGGTTGAGATTCCATAATAGGGCCACAAAATTGAACATGGGAAGGAAGTAAAAATGTGACAGGCATGCAATGATTAATTCAAAATCAAACACATGGGGCTGGAGAGACAGCACAGCGGGTAGGGCATTTGCCTTGCACGTGGCCAACCCGGGTTCGATTCCCAGCATCCCATATGGTCCCCTGAACACTACCAGGAGTAATTAATTCCTGAGTGCAGAGCCAGGAGTGACCCCTGTGCATTGCCAGGTGTGACTCAAAAAGCAAAATAAATAAATAAATAAATAAAATCTACTTTATAAAAAAAAATCAAACACATAATGAATCAGAGGTATTTCTGGCAGTACTCACTCTACTGCCATTTTTTTTTTCTGGCAAAAAAGTAGTGTTGTGGGTAGAAAAATTTAAGAGGGTCTGGTCTAAGATATAAAAAGAAATATTAAATCAGACAATGGGATATTTTATTTTATTTTACTTTTTCCCAGTCCTCCCCTGTCTTCTATAATGGTCATTTTAGTAGAGGGATGTAAGCCTTATTTTGTAAATGGAAATATTATTTGCCGTTATGTTAAAATCAAACACAAGCCAGGAAATAGGTGGATAGGATGTGCATGCTTTGCAGGTGGGGGAGGCCAACAACACTTGATCTCAGGCACTGCATGGTTCCCCCTATTACTGCCAAGAGCGACATCTGAGCACCAAGCTGAGGAACTCCCAAACACCACCAGATCTGAGCCCTTAAACTCCCCAAATAAAAAATATAATAAAAGATTGACATACTTGCTTAAAAATTTGCATATCATTTCTGCTACATTCTCACAGTTCTTCTTTGTGGGACAAAAAACTAAGCAGGAATAGTTGGGAATGACTTCGGTCACCAATGCTACCAAGTGATCAGGGTCCATCTTTTTCAGGGTGTCAGAATACTGCACAAGAGGTAGAACAGTTAGTTAGCGACCACAAAAGCCTGGTATCTCACCAGTGTGCTTTGAAAGGTAAAAAAACCCGGCATCATCTTGAACTTCTCATTTAAAAGATAAAACCTATATATCTACATTTTTGTTTTGTTTTTGGGCCACACCAGCAATGCTCAGGGCTTGCTCCTGGCTCTGCATTCAGGAATCACTCCTGGCAGTGCTGGGGGATGGGTGGGGGCCAAGGGGCATATGGGATGCCAAGTTTGGCTGTGTTACAGGCAAGTGCCTCACCGGTTGTACTATGGCCCTCGCCCCAAAATGAAACCTGTTAAACACTAACATGTTAAGTCCCAATTTTCTCTCAGGTTATGGGGCTTTGTTAGATATATTTCACTATGAAAAAGAAAACAATGACACAGAACCAGTAGTAGTTTTTATGACGCTCCCCTAGTCCCCAAACATCAGCTGTTTCCCAGGACACCCATACGGATCTCCTGTGATCCTCCAGGGAACTTGAGCACAATGCCTGGGACACCCATGCTCAAAGGTGACCAGTGTTACCTTGTGATCAAGAAGACGCGAGAAAGTCATGCCCGTCTCAGCCCTGCTGTCAACCTTGTATATTGTATCGTTTATCTTCAGGTACTCTTTTAATTCAACCTGGAATGAAAGAGACACTTCCAATTAACACCACATGCAATTCCTCTTTCAGAGTTTTCAAGTTCGCAAAATGTTGTAAAATGCGAGAGCTATATGGGCCAGAGAGAAGATGTAATCCCCAGCACAGCTAGGTTCTTGGGGCACCACTGGAAATGAACCCTATTCATGCAAGGCATGTGCTCTACCACCAAGTTGCATCTCTAATCTTGAAAGCTTTCTTTTCTTTAAATCAGGAACAATATAAGGCTTCTACGCTAATACAGATCTTAGCCAATTACAAACTGATTAGAACTGATCATTATTTATAAAAGATATAAAATAGAGAAAACCCTAAAAATTCCACTAAAATTATGAGAAACAATCAAAGATTATAGCAAAGGCATTAGTTACAAAATCAGTACATAAAAATGAGTGAGAAGAAATTAAGAATCAAATATTTAAGAATAAATATAACAGAGGAGGTTAAATATATGTATTATGAAAACTACAGAGTGTTAAAAGACACAGAACAAGACATTAAGAGTTAGAAGAATATTCTGTACTCAGAGAGAATTAATATCACCAAAATGTGCATTCCCAGGACTGGAATGAGTTCAGTGATAGAGTATTTGTTCGGATGTCTAAGACATGGGTTTGATACCCAATACTGTTGTAACAACAAACTGTACTCTATGAAAAGCAATATAGACTTAATGTAATTCCATCAAGATTCCAAAGACATTTTTAAAAGGAAATAGTACAAAAAGTACTAGATTTATATGGAATCATCAAAGACCTCATAGAGCTATGGCAACTCTAAAAATTGGAGGGATCATGTTCTGTGACTTCAAATGATACTACAAAGTGCCAGCAATTAAAACCAGATGGTACAAGGATAAAAAGACATCCGGGTCAATGGAACATACTGTAGCACTGTAGCATTGTCCTCCCATTGTTCATCGATTTGCTCTAGTGGGCACCAGTAACGTCTCCATTGTAAGACTTGTTGTTACTGTTTTGGCATATCAAATATGCCATGGGGAGCTTGCCAGGCTCTGCCATGCAGGCGGGATACTCTTGGTGGTTTGCTGGGTTCTCCGAGAGGGGTGGAGGAATCGAACCTGGGTTGACCGCATGCAAGGCAAACGCCCTACCTGCTGTGCTACTGCTCCAGCCCATATTGTAAAGCTCAGAAATAAGCTTACACATTTGCTATATTTCATTTATGACATAGGACTATACAAAGGCATTTATAAATAAAAAATGAGGAATCTCTTCAAATAATGGTGTTGGGAGAACATGGCAGAGTGAAGCTAGACTACTCTTAAATATCATACACAGAAAATAAACTCAAAATGGATTAATGATCTAGGTACAAGACCCCCAATTCATCAAGTACATAATGACAACATAGGTGAGATGTTTTTCTTTGCCATTTTCTGAAGTCTCTTCTTTTTAGGTCAAAACAGAAAGTAATACCCTTAAAGAAGTACTGCTGAGCTAAATAGCCATATATCAAAATAGCCATATATTTAAATAGTCTTACGTCTAAAATGAGATGAAAAACATCAAGTTAGAGACAGTACAGGAGGGAAGATGCCTGCATGCAGCTGACCCCAGTTTGATCCTCAACTCTGCATTTGGCGCCCCAAGTAGTGCCAGGGGTCATTCCTATGGACAGAGCCTTGAACAGTCTGAGAACACAGCCAGGCAAAGCAAACAAAAAATGGTCCATAACAAGGTACATCAATACAGAGCAAACCTTAGGTACATACTGGTCTAAACTGACTGGTATAATATTCTGCTTGAAGGAACTGTTGTAGGTCTTCAACATTGTTCAACGTTGCACTCATACCAATAATCTGAGTTGTCTCTAAAAAGCAAGGTAAAAGGGTTAACTATTAAATACTATGATAGAAATTTTAGCAACCTCGTCCTGTTCTCGGCTCTTCCTGAGTGATTTGGGAAAAGAGACAGTAAGTAAAATACAAATACAGAGATAAAGAAAGAGAGGCGAACTCTGGGCTTAAGAACATGCAGTTAGTAAAGGGAGAATAATGGACAGAGGTGTTCAAAACATGAAGCCTAATACTTTCAAAATTTACTCTCTTCATCTAAGAACTTGTAAGCCGAGGGCTGGAGGATGGCTTAATGGCTGAATGCCAGCCTTATGAGCAGGAAGTCATGGGTTTGATCCCGAGTACCTACATGTATGACCCACAAAGCATTCTGGTTTCTCTGCTGTCAGGGTCCCCTGGGCTCAACAGAGCATTTAGCAGCACACAGCCAGGGCTGAGTAAGCCAGAGTGAAACTCTCAGTGACACTCCTGCTACGTGAGCAAGCACCACAACCACACCTGTGTGGCCCCAGGTCATCACCACAGGAAACAAGGAGAAAAACACTTACAAGCTTAGTTTTGAGATGGGAAGCCCAGGAAGGGACTGGAGACAGCTCCCAGGGCTGGGGTGCTTGTGCTATGAATGGGGTTTCAAGGGCTCGGCATGGTCCTCTGAGCACTGCCAGGAGGCCGCCCCTCCCCTCTCCACAAATCAAGCCACACAGAAAAGCTAAGGCAGAAAGCTTAATCTTAGGTCTAATTTACATAATCTACCTTGTGGGAGAATTAAGTCTATATAGTTTGTTATAAATTAATTAGCGACTCCATTTGAAGAAATACTTACTGCTAGTATAGAGAATTTTTGCCAGGGTCATTTCAAGTATGGCCCCACGACTTCCTTCGCCAATCATGTGCAACTTGGAGATTTAAAAAGAAAAAGAAGGAAATTAAATCTGCATGCAATACCCATATAAAACATATTAGTGTGACACAAAATCATTCTGGCTTTATAACTCACACATTTTAGATATAGCAACTAGAGTATATAAACATTATTTCATGGTCATTTAATGAAATTTAAGGTAAAAAGTTCATAAGTACTATTATAAAATTAAACACATCCACATCACTATTCACATTTCAAAAAACACTTGCTATCACATGGAATTTAAGATCACTAAACATGAAAATTCTTCACCTGTATTGTCTAATATCAAATTATTTACTCTTGTGGAGATATTGAGCAAACCTACAAAAAAAAATAATAAGTGTATTGATAAATTACAAAAGTAGCAACCAACCTCATCTACAACAACCAGACCCAGACAGCTAATCCTTTCAGTCTCGATCAAGGAGTTCACCAAACTATGGCCCTTTTCAATAGTGGCAATATAGAGTGATTTCTTCTCCCTTCTTTTAACTGGTGGAAATCTTCCTTTACTTCCAGCATATTCTTCAACAAAGAATCCCAACTCTATACCAAAACTTGACAAACCTGAAATCTAGAACATGAGTTAATAAGCGTCCATATATGCTTTAAAAATCTAAAAGTCAGACAAAATATACATAAGGACTATTATGTTGCTCTTTGTAAAATAAATGTAAATTTTATCTATTTTTATTTGATTTGGGGGCCACACCTGGTGGTGCCCAGGGCTTATTCCTGGCTCATGCTCAGGGATCACTCCTGGCAGTGCTCAGGGAACTGTATGTGGTGCTGGAGTTCGAACCCGGGTTAGTCACATGCAAGGAAAGAAACCTACCCACTGTACTCTTGCTGCTTTGCCCTCTGCTACTAAATGTAAATTTTAAACTACAGAATGTGAAAATAAATTTTTGATAAAAAATCCCACTGATTTAAAATAATAATAAAGCATCAGAGGAATTAATTTGCTGGCAAAATACTTGGTTAGTTTTAGTTTGAAAGAGCAGGTTAAATATCAATATAACATTTAAAATAGCTTGGGGCTGGAGAATAGCACAGCGGGTAGGGCATTTGCCTTGCACACAGCTGACCCGGGTTCGATTCCCAGCATTCCATATGGTCTCCTGAGCACCGCCAGGGGTAATTCCTGAGTGCAGAACCAGGAATAGCCGCTGTGCTTCACCAGATCTGACTCAAAAAGCAATAAATAAATAAATAAAAAATAAAATAAAATAGCTTAACCCACCATTTTAGAGAAAAAAATTCTGCAACAGGTAATTAGAATTTGAAAAAATTTTCAAGAAGTTGGCTATAATGCTTTTGCATCTCTTAAAAATACTTTCTCCATTGCTAAAAGGCTCTCTTCTCCATAAAAAGTTACATATATACTAGTTTTTATAGTTGGTTTCAAAATAATGTTAGCAAATACCACTAGTTTAAAAAAGAATCAGACCTTCTCTTGGACAATTGCAACATATGGGAGAATCATTAAAACATCTTTCCGATGACACAGTAGTTCCTGGAGCATTAATATCTCAGCCACGAGGGTTTTTCCGCCGCTTGTTGGTAAGGAATATATTAAATTTTTTCTTTCTTGAACAGAACTCAAAGTTAAGCATGTATGCTGCCATTCTAGGAAATAAAAAAACAAGTGTTATTTTTCCTTATCTATGGAGACAGTTGCACCCTGTCTCCTCATAATAAGTGTAATCATACACCAGATAAAGGCCAAAAATTTCCCATCTTTGTGTAATGTGCAGTTGATGAGGGCATAAGTCAGGGGATATAGGCAATAAGTTTATCTGTTATCTACTAAAGAGACCCACCGATCATTGCAATAGAACTGAAAATCCAGTAAGAGATCCTCAGGTCAGTTAACCTTGGATAAAGGAGCAAAATATGAAGTGGAACAAGCAAAGTCTTTTCAATAAGTGGTGCTGGGAAAACTGGGGACACTGGTGGAGGGACACTAGTGAAGGGATTAGTGTTGAAACGCTATACACCTGAAACTGAATCATGAATGTTGCAACTCTGTAATTCATGTAGATTTGATAATAAAGATTTCTAGAACTGAAAAGTAGGATAAATTATGTGAACTTCAGAAAAAAGAATTACAGGGGCCATAGCCAATGCTTAGGAGTCACTAGTCACAGTGTATACAAGGCCTTTGCTCCTCAACTTCAGCTCTCCTGAACTCTAGTTCACCTGTTTGCCAGCTACAGACCTGACATGAGATTCCAGCACAGTGGCAGCTAGACAAGAGGGCTGCTCTTCTGAACATCCGAGCTAAAGGCCAGTAGTGTGAACTGAAGGCCTTCCTTTTAGATTCTGCAGAAGCTGTATATATAAGCTTCCTCCCTTCCTTCACCCAAACACCACTGTGGAGAGAAAGGAGAAAAACCATCTGTGGTGCTTGGCACCACATAAGGTGCAAAAAATTACATTATCTGACTAGTTCTCAAGGGAATCAGTACCTTGACTGGTAACTGAGAGACTACCGAATCATAAAAATTGGGATCATTAACTGACACATCTAGGGTTCTGCAATTTAGCAAGGCAGGAAAAGAAAGAGGAATCAGAATAGATCCTAAACATGGTGTGAAAACTAGTATGACAAACTCTGTTGAGTAACTTGGCAAAGTAAATTATCCAAAGGTTTAAAATTGTACATCTGCAGCCGAACACTAAGAGAGGAGTGAGGGAGGGGATATGATAAAAAGGATCCAGAGAACTAAGAAAGCAGTAGAGTTTGCCTCGCATGTGGCAGATGCCAGTTCACTCCTTGGCACCATGATACCTGAGCACTGTCTGGAATGATCCCTAGTCAGAGTCAGGAGTGCAAGTCCTGAGCACTGCTAGGGATAGCCTCAGAACTATAAAAAAATTTCAAAATTGATCAAATACTTTATAGAAGGGAGAAATGCAAATTGCTAAAAAATCACACAAGAGGATGTTCAACTGCTATGAGATTAGTAAAATAAACAACAAAAGTAACTAACAATAAAGTACCCATAAATCAAGAATAGGGCCCAGTGGCAGACTATACACTCCCACTGTAAGGCCTTGGATTTGCTATTTGGCACCAAAAGTAAAGAAAGAAAGAAAGAAAAAGAATCCAGGAGTTGGAGCAACTAGAGTATGGAGTACAGCAAGTAGAGTATGTCTTGCATGTGGCTGACCCAGGTTTGATTCCTGCATCCCATATGGTCTCCTGAGCACCACTAGAAGTAATTCCTGAGTGCACAGCCAGGAGTCACCCCTGAGCACTGCAGGATGTGTCTCCTAAACAAAACAAAAACCAAAAAAGAATCCAGACTATCTAGACTAGATTTCTGGAGAATCTAGAGTTGGGGAGACTAACTGGCAAGCATTTTGGCTTATGAGAGCATAAAATGCTAACATCTTCTTTGAAAAATAGTACCCAAATTAAGCACACACTTGCCTTTGAGCTTTTGGTTCTCTAGACATATAAAAAGCAAAGTTACATAAAAATTATATGTAGTATATTTATCATGGCAGTGTTTATATATATGAACCTGAACCATGAGGCAGGTAAAAGCTGAAGGAATCTGTGCAATCTTTTAACTCTTGGCAGCCCAAAAATAAAAAGCAAATTTATGCATATATGCTTCATAGAGTTAAGAAAAATGAGGTAATGAGGGCCGGAGTGATAGTACAGCAGGTAGGGCACTGGCCTTGCATGTGGTTTACTTGGGTCTGGTGCCCAATATCCTGAATCATTCAGGAGTGATTCCTGAGTGCAGAGCCAGGAGTAAGGACTGAGCATCACTAGATGTAGCCCAACCTCACACCAAAGAGAGATAATGAATGTGTGTTGGATAGTATAAATTATGTGACTGGTAAAAACTGAAGAAAACATTCCTAAGTTAAGATACCAGTCATTTTCTTTTTTTTTTGGGGGGGGGTGGGCTGAAAATTAGCCGAGGAAAGGGAGATAGCAAAAATTACCAATTTGAGAAATGTGGACCATCAAGTAAGGGAAGAGGTTTAATATCATAGCAAGAAAGGGATGAAATGTTAAAGACAAATACTGTCTTTTTGATTTTTCTAGGTCGCCCATGGTGGTGCTCAGAAATTACTCCTGGCTGGGCTCTGGGAACCATATAAGGTAGGTGCTTGAGTAGGATACATGCAAGGCAAGTGCCTTAATTGTTGTACAATCACCCTAGACTGGTAGTTTAAGTTGAAAAATATGACCATGGGGCCAGAGACAGTGCAACAACCTGGAGTGCTTATTTTGCATGCAGGAGGCCTGGGATCAATCCTGAGCAAAGGGCCCTGAACAAAACAACAATAAAAACAACTTTGGAAATGATCTGTTTCTCCTGATTCACACTAATATTACAGCTATGAGGGTGACTTCTTCATTCCAGCAACAGAGCATTACCATATAGTTTTTCAATTCCCTTGAATTGAACATAAAGGTCTCTGACTTTACTGGGTAACGAATAGAAAGGACCAAGGTCATTTGATGATGACTCAATTGTTTTCTTAGCAACATTAATTTCCTCGTTTAATAGAGTCTCTTTGAGCTGCTTAGTCCTAGAAAATATTGGTGTTTGGGCCCTGGCATTGTCAGTCATGGCACTTTTGAGATGATCTTTGAGACTTTTTCTCCTGTTCACATCAGAAGTGGGTTGCACATGGGAAGAAGAGACATTAACTTGTGGAGACTTCTTCCTGGCAGCCGGCTGGCAGGACAGGTTCTGGGTCCTCTTTTCAGCAGCAGTTGGATTGTCCCAAGTATCTGGAGAGTTCTCCAAGTTTTCAAAATACAAAACCTGAGAAGAAGGTATATCAAACAGAACATCAACTTCAGGTTCCTCTGAGCCCTCCTGGAGCCCGCTGTGGTTCTCTATGCGTGCATCATCCACTATTAATCCCGTCACATTGCCTCCATTGGGAATGCTGAGTTTGCAGGGCTTGATGTCTTTTGAGAGAAGCTCTTCAGTGGTGAGGTCTGGACTGTGTGTCCTATGCTCAGGAATGTGCGTATGTTTTTGCTCCAGATCATCAACTTGAGCTAATATAGAGTTTTCAGCAAAGCTATCATAGTCACCAAACATGTCCTCTTCACTGTTATTATACTAGAGAGAAAACAAGAAAGGTTTATGATCAATTCTAACTACAGTAAGTCTCAGAGGGTCAGGGAGATGGCTCAGGGGACAAGGGGATGCCTTGCATCCAGGAGTACAGGAAGTTCAGTGAGATTCCAAATAGAGCACTGCCCCCACCTCTACCCACCCAGCATCGTCAGCTGTAGTCCTCATCTCTGGCCTCAAGCACTGAATACTTGGGCACACACAGTTGGGCTGAGTATTGCAGGAGTACCCCCAGTACCGGTACCCCCCAGCTTGGAAGAGACCCCACAATTAATCATTTAAGTCTAGGGCTTTATCAGTATTAATTTGGTTTCATAAGGCTCACAGACTGAAATGTAAACTACTTTATGAAACAGGTATTATTCCCACTGAAGATAGAGAAATGGAGGTCCAGAAAGGTTACGTGACTTGTCCAAATGTCAATCCTAATGTACAGTGATGCTGGGATCCTAATTCTTTTTTGGGTGGGGCAGGTGCAGGGTTGGTGCTTGGGGACAAATTCTGCATTGCACAGGGGATCTACTGGGGACAAGGGGATCTCTCCCGGCATTCTTGAGGCCCCTGGGGACTCCTAGGGTTTGTTCTTTATCTTACAAAGCATGTGCTCCAGCCCTCTGAGCTCTTTCTCTGGCAATGGGATCTTAATTTTCTTTTTTGTTTCCCAGTGATGCTGGACTCTGGACCAGGGTGGGGGACGGGGTTAGTTCAAGGCAAGTGCATTTAATCCTGGTTTTATCATCTCTCCAGACCCAGAACCCCAAGCTCCCTGTGAGGTATTCGATATCCCAGACACAGTAACAACAAAGTCTCCAATGGAGACGTTACTGGGCCCGATCGAGCAAATCGACGAACAACGGGAGGGCCTTTAGCTTTAGCTAATTCCTTAAAAAAAAGGTAACACAACGCCCCAAACTCCATCTATTGGGATGGAATGCCATTCTAAATTTCTTTCTTTTAGGCTTTTGCATCATCATATGATCTGAAGAGAAACCAGAGCCTGGCAAGAGATCCGTGGTGTTTTCAATATGCCAAACACAGTAACAAGTCTCACAATGGAGACAGTTAGTGGGCCCGCTTGAGCAAATCGATGAACAATGGGAGGACGGTGCCACAGTGCTACACAGCATCATCGTACTCTGCGATGCTCAGGGGTTACTCCTGGAGAGCTCTGGGGACCATCCCGAATGGCAGGAGCCAACTGGGTTTGGCTGTGTGCACGGCTAACGCCCTACCCTGTCAGTGGAAGCGCCTCTCTTCCCAATCATGCAAGGATCACTGGACACAGAGGGGGTGGGGGGATTCTGTTTCAAGACCTTTGGAATTTGGGGGGGGGGTGTTGGTGGTAAAAGGAGGGAGTCTGCTCATCGCAAAGCAAAAGGCAGCAAGAGTGATAAACAGAGTCGGATCTGGCGCCAGAAGAGTTGTCCCGCGACTTCTCGGTCTGATTTCTGTTACCACCGCGGGGAGCGGGGGGGGGGGAAACAAAGCCGTCATGCAGCTCCCAACCGGGCGGTGACAGGGGGCGGGTTTGTCTTGGTGCGGTGCAGGAGGCCCTCACCTGCCCGCACAGGCACCTTCCACACCCCGGGGGCCCTCCCTACAGCGTCGTCGCATCCCTCTAGCCAGGGGACGACCAAGCTCGGGCGGCAGCCAGGACGAGAAGGAAACGAAGAAGCCCCGCCGGGAGCGCGGGCAGGGCAGGCGCGCCCCTCAGACCGGCTCCCGGTCCAGTCAGACGCGCGCGGCGGCGAACCCGGCCTCGAGCTCGGGCACGGGGCGAGGGTCTCTGGGGCGGGGCCCGTACCTCGGCCCACTGCGCGCCCAGGGGCGTCCGCCGGCGGCTCCCAGTCCCCATGTCTTCTCCTTCCTCCTCTTCCTCAGCGGCCGGCTTGAGCTCCGCCGCGGCGGGGCTGACACGGCCGACGCCCGAGCGCGCGCCCAGCAGCTTCCGCCGGGGGCTCCCGGCCCCCATGTCTCCTTCTTCTTCTTCATCTTCTTTTTCCTCCTCCTCCTCGGGATCCGCCGCGGCGGGGCTGACAGGGCTGCGGCCGAAGCTCAGGCGGTTCCTTTTGCGGACAGACACCCGCCGGCGGATGCGGGAAACTCCTTCCTCCATGGCGGACGCCGCCGCCGGCCGCCTAACCCGGGGCCAGTGGTGGGTGACGACAACGACGATGACGACGACGACGACGACGACGACGACGAGCCGGGGTCGCCAGCAGCCGCGCCACAGCCGACAGCCCGCGCCAAGGCAGCGTCTCCGCGCCCGGCCGGAAGTGCCGGCACTCTTGAACCAGCCCGCCTTCCTCTCCACCAATCACAGGAGTCCGCGGCTGGGAACCGGAAGAGGCGTCCGCGCAGGCGCCGGGAGCGCCCCGCCCCTCGGGCCGCCGCTCGCTGCGCTCCGACTTCGGCCCCGGAACCTTCGCGTGGAAGCTCGCGGAGCGCGGGACGGGGAGGAGACCAGAAGGACTTCCGGGGCCATGGCGGCGCTGGTGGCCGTCTGCGGGCGGCTCGGGGGCAGCCGCTGGACGCGCTTCGCCGGGGCTGCAGCGCCCCTCTCCGTGCCCGCCACGCACCAGGGTACGTTTTCCAGCGCCCGTTGCAGGGATGCACGCGTTGACCCGCCGCCAATTCGGTGGGTCAGACACCTCCTCTGCCCCTCCCAGCTAAACTGGGGGCTCAACCTTTTCACTTTGCTGGTAGCGAAATTAGAGATGCATGGGTGCAAGGGTGCAAAGTCGAACCGAGAGCCCCTTTATTTACAGTAAGAGTGCATAATTCCTCATTTATTTTAATTTTTAAGTTTTTTTTTTTTTTTTTTGCTTTTTGGGTCAATGCACAGGGGTTACTCCTGGCTTATGCACTCAGGAATTACTCCTGGAGGTGCTCGGGGGACCATATGGGATGTTGGGGATCGAACCCGGTGTGCCACGTGACAGGCAGATGCCATCCCCGCTGTGCTATCGTTCCAGCCGGACTGAATTTTTTTTTTTTCCTCTTTTTGGGTCACACACGGGGATGCACAGGGGTTACTCCTGGATCATGCACGCAGAAATCACTCCTGGCGGTGCTCAGGGAGACCAGATGGGATGCTGGGACTCGAACCCGGGTAGGCTGCATGCAAGGCAAACACCCTACCCTTTGTGCTATCGCTCCAGCCCCCATTTTTAAATGGCACTTCTGTAGGAGCCAAGGGTCGCTAGCGTGGGCCAGCGCAGTTCTGTAGGAAGCCCCTGCAAACAAGAACCCATCCCGGCGCAGGTGGTCAGAGCTGAAAAGCTCGTTCTAGATTAAGTTTCTTCAAAATGGGTGGGAGTGTAATGGCCCTTGACGGTATTCTAAACAAGAAGTGGCAGGAGAAGGGGCTAAGTGCCTTGTCTTAAGAGCCCAGGACGAACTTGGCAGAGGAAGGGACCTTTCCAGAACCACCCAGGACTGCATTCCAGATGTCTCTGAGTTCCCAAACCTGGCCCAGATTGGAGCACAGGGCCTGGATTTACCACTTCTGCCCGTTGTTTCCGTCATACTTTCCTATCATTAATGGTGTAGGGGGTCTGCTCCTTATTCCTTATTTATTACATTTTGTTACTTCTCCCTTTAGCATCAAATCACAAATCACAAATCCTGTTATTCGTCGATTGCCTCGAGCAGGCCCCAGTAAGTCTCCTTCATCCTAGCCCTGAGATTATATTCAGTAACAACGATGGGTCAGGGCCCTTTAGCATATGCATTAAAATCTGCAACCACAGAGTGAAAGGGTAATTTCAGAAATAGAATATTGGGCTATGAGTAGGGAGTATATGCTTTCATCCCAAACTCTGGAAAAACCCTAAACTCTTAATAAGCCTTAGTAACACTTAGAAAACTCTTCCTGAGACAATATGTCTGCTTCAACTCAAAGGTTTTTCACTGGTATTGTCTCATGAATATAAAACCTTTCGATTATATTTAATAAAATATATTGCTCCCATCTTGCTCCATAAACATGTCTTTTTCGATGTAAAGGAATGATTTGTAGCTCCTGTGGGGCTGTAAGATTCTCAGATCCATGTGTGTGTGCTGTGTGGAAGTTAGAATTGGTGCCATCTTATAGTTTGGTTTTTGGGCTATACGTGGTTCTGACTCTGCACTCAGGGATCACTTCTGGCTGGGATCGGGGGACCATATGTGGGGCCCAGGATTGAACCCGGTGAGCGATGTGCAGGGCAAGCATCTTACCTGCTATGCCATCTCTGGCCTTTTTAGTGCCGTCTTGAAGATGAAGATCAAACCAGAGTAGCTGTAAGGTGAAGCATGGGCCGGGAAGGAACCACCGCAGGAAATGACTGAAAGATTTATGGATTGTATTTAAATAGTATATAATAAAAATATATAATAAAATATATAATAAAAATATATAATAAAATATATATCTTTTTATATAATATATATAATAATCCTTTACGCTTAAAAAACACACACATTGATTTGCTGTTTTATTTCATTTCAGTGTTGCGGAGCTGTTCACAGTATCAGCAGGTAACTGACAAGGAAGACCTGGTAAGAATTTCCCTTCCTTTTAATGCGGTGTTCTAGATATTTCCAAACTGTTTAGTTTTTGAATAGATTTAAGTTGAAGGACAAGAATACTATCACTAGTCTGTTGGCCAGTTAGCTCACTGGGCTGAGCAATGCTATGCTGGCAGGAGACCTCTGGTTCTGTCCCTGACACCACATGGTCCGCTGAGCACGGTGGGAGACACCCAGTACTGAGCCAGAAGTAGCCCACCCTCTACCCCCATATTACTGGGTGTAGCCCAGAACACTGGAGGAAAAGTACAATAGTGATTTAACATCTGGAAATTTGGGGAGTGGATCTAGGGATCATACTGATTAAGAATTCCATATCATGTGGCTGAAAGCAACAGTTCGGCAGACATGGTGCTTGCTTTGCACATGGCCAACCCAAGTTCATTCCCTGGCTCCATGTATGGCTCCCCCAAACCTCTCCAGGAGTGGTCCCAGCGTGTAGAACCAAGAGTAAGCACCGAGCAATGCTGGGTCCTGAGCTTGATCCCCAGCATCCCATATCATTCCCTGAACACTGTCAGGAGTGACTTCCTGAGTGCACAGCCGGGACTCATTAAACATTGCTGGGTGTGGCTACACCCACCCAACCCCCAAATATAAGATATAGCTACAAGATATAACTAGGCATTTTGAGAAGATTTCAATATGGTTTCCTTAAGGTTCGGTTTTAAAATTTTTTTTTAATTTTAATTCAGATTTTTTTTACATCAGGCTTTATCAAATTTCTTCTCTTTGTCCTAGCCCATTCCAATGGAAAATCCTTATAAGGAGCCTCTGAAAAAATGTACCTTGTGTGGAAAACGTGTTGATTATAAGAATGTACAGGTGAGATCTGATTTTCCTTCACCATGATACTTGATCTTAGGATTTTTCTCCATTATTTGACTTAACTAAAGAGAATCTTTGTTTTTTAATAGGTTTTGTATAGAACCATTTGTTTTGGCAACTTTATAATTTCAAATCTGTGTATACTTTTGTGTAAGTTACAGCCTTTATTTCAAGTAAGACTTCTGTGGTTCTGCCTATTAAAACTCTTAGCTTTGGCCATATGGCCCCCCTGCTCAAAAAAAAAAAAAAAGGGTTTACAGAGTGTGTGTGTTTTTTTTTTTTAACTTAACACAGAAAGCATAGGCAACAGAGCAAAAATAAACCGTGGGACTACATCAAACTTAAAAGCTTCTGTGCAAAGGAATCCATGGCCGGAGAGGGGGGTGTGGGAGGTTGCAGGGAGACAGCTCAAAGGCCAAGAGTACTAATTCTCAGGAGCCTTGGAAGAGTGACTACTGAGCACTGCCAGGTATTAGCCCAAACCGAAAGACAAAGAAAAAAATAAAATAAGGCAAAAGAAAAGAAAACCCTTAGACTTGTCAAACCTCTACACTGAGAGGCTGAAGAGTCAGATAATGGTTAGAACATAAATGACAATAGGCTTTGACCTCTGACCCACACTCTGACCCACAACTTCTGCAGCAACAGGTCTGGGAACCTGTTTAAATCACAACATCTGCAGCAAATGGTTCAGAATGGTCAGGTATCCATTCAGTGTCTAACAGCTTTTAGTGTTTCCAACTCAGGATCAATTAGAGGAAGCCAAATCTACTTGCAGGCCACAAAATACCCTATTTCTAAGTTAACATGAAACAAGAGAGCTTCTCATCCTCCTAAGAGTCACTGGAGCTGAGTGGATCACCATTGCTTAAACTTTCTGCTTTCCCTTCCTCCCCTCTTGACTGCCTAAGAGTCTCTGCCAAATACTTGTGAGGGTAGCTTCCAAGTCCTGAATAAATAAATTCTATTTCCAAAAAAAAAAAAAAAAAACAAAAAACCAAAACAACCTCTTAGCTTTGTGTTTCTTGTTTCTCCCTTTTCTCTTTGACCCAGATGTTTTAGCAGTGGTTGACTAGCACTGTCCGTTTTTGGAGTTGAATAGTTTAAAAAATGCTTTTAGTGGAATTGATCTGTATTATAAATTCACATTTCTAATTTGCAGTTCATTCTTTCATGGTATCATGATTATATAGTATTAGTATCACTTTGGGCTGGAGCGATAGCACAGCCGGTAGGGCATTTGCCTTGCATGCGGCCGACACGGCCAACCCAAGTGAGCCCAGCAAGCTACCGAGAGTACCTCGCCCGCTCGGCAAAGCCTAGCAAGCAACCCGTGACATATTCGATACGCCAAACACAGTAACAAGTGTCACAGTGGAGATGTTGGGCCCGCTCGAGCAAATCGATGAACAGCGGGAGAACAGTGACAGTGACAGTATCACTTTAGGCATATAGCGTCACTGCCTCTGATCCATAAACTTCACTTAAATGATGTGAGCAATGAATTACAAAAACATAATTTAGTCATTGCTAATTCTAAAAAATCAAGTTAAATGAGAAATATTTAGGAGTTGATTGGGTTTTAAGGTGAGGGGGAAGAAAGAGTTAGGTATTAGTTTAGTGTGGTGGACTTGGTTAATTTTGTTCTGTAATTGGAATGTCAAAAGATGTAGGGAGAATTAAGACGATTCTAAATTTATTCTTTTTCCTTTACCTTTAATAACTTAATTTGGAAATCATTATTTTTCTATGATAATAAAATTCAAATGCAGAATCTTTTACAAATACTAATTTTAATGGGCTTTTACTGGTAATTATAATCTGCACCCTGAAGTGTTTATTACCTTGTTCTAACTAGCAGTACTTAGAACAATTTCTGTGGAAAGCTCATAAAAATAACTTTAATAATGGAAAGAATATGCTTATTAATCTTCTGTAGAATCTTTGGACACTGATGTTAACTTTAGTAATGATACTTTAAAAGATGACATTGAGGACTGAACATGTTTGCCACTCAATGCCTCTTTTGCAGACCACAACACCCAAAAGGAGAGAGAGAACACAGGGGATTGCCCTGCCACAGAGACAGGGGGGATGGGGGGATGGGGGTGGGAGGGATATTATCCATGGTGGTGGAAAATGGGCACTGGTGGAGGGATGGGTATCTGATCATTGTATAATTGAAACCAAAGCACAAAAAATTGTAAATCTACAACTTAAAAAAAAATAAAATAAAATAAAGGGGAAAAAAAAATCAGACACCAAAAAAAAAAAGATGACATTGATAGGATAAGATGTAATTGATAGAATAAGGATATAATATGTAACACATATTACATTTAATAGGGTATAATTGATAGGATATTTTTATTTATATTTTATGAAATTTTGAAACCAAAACTTGATTTAAAGGTGAAAGTTTTCTGAAAATTACACAGTTGAGGTTGAATAAGAAATGTATTAATACAGTTTTTTTTTTCTTTTCCAAATAAAACTCAAAACAGCTTTTGTCACAGTTTATTTCTCCATTTACCGGATGTATTTATGGAAGGCACATAACAGGTATTTTCTTTTCTTTCATGGTAACTTGAGTGTAGATAAATAAAAGTGTATAGGTATGAAAGCCAGACCATTTCCGAAGAGTGTTAAAACTCCGACTCACACTTTGAAAAAGCCACTTCTTAGACCAGAAGGGAACTACTTTGCATATCCTTTTATGCTTTATGCCCAATTCACCAAGCATAAAAAAAATAGCGTAAAAATACCAGCTTTGGACAAGAGGGTTGGTGGGCTTGGAGGTGAGACGGGGACACGGGAGGGGGTTTGGACCCAGTGGTGGTGGTCAGGTGAGCTGATGTGACATTGACAGAAATGCCTACGCCACTGTGAACACATGACCCTTCCTGTAATAAATTAGCACCACACACACTCACACACACACACATACACACACACTGTGGAGGGCAGGAGAGGGGGTGGTCCCCAAACCACCAGCACCAAAAGAGCAGAAGAATGCTCAGGGGTTGTGAGGGAACACAGAAGGCTAGAATGCATGCCCTCAGCGCCCTGCAGCCAAGGGGGTTCCATGCAGGCCCCACACGGTCCCCAAAGCCCTGCAGAGCACTGCCAGCCTTGGGCAGAAAGCACCACCCAAAATCCCTTTACTGAGAAAGAGTAAGGTAGAGGAGTTACTGGCACCAAGCTGAGCAGAGGGCGGCCCCATGGAGGAAGGTCCTCGTCAGTCAGCGGTAACACGGGACTGCAGCGTTTTCATTAAGCCACATGGAGGTGGGAGCCACCAGTGCCTGGTGCCGGTGTCTGAAAACCAGAAGCCTGGAGCCATCGGTCGTCTGACCTGCTGCTTGCTTTTATTTTTTGTTTTGGGGTTACTTCTGGCTCCGTGCTCAGGGTACTCAGTGGAGACCGGGGACCAGAAGGGTCCCCGGGATGAGCCCCTAGTTGGCTGTGTCCAAGACAAGCCCCCCTCCCCACTGTGCTATGGCCGCGGATCTGGCTTTGTGTGGGAGCTTCTGAAGCTGTCCAGCCCGCGAGCCACATGTCCATCTGGTTCTGGCCAGGTTTCTCACCCTGCCTTGACCTCCCACAACTGTTCCATGCTTGAATAACCAAGCATTTTCCTTCACAGGTCTTTGTGGGAAGAAACAAAAAGAAATCACAAAAGCTATCAAAAGAGCGCAAATCATGGGTAAGAGCATCTGAAATTCTGAATTGAGCAGATGAGGATTTTGCTCTTTTCCTGTGAATGACTTTGATTTTTCTCTTTATAGGGTTTATGCCAGTTACATACAAGGACCCTGCATATCTCAAAGACCCTAAAGTTTGTAATATTAGATACCGGGAGTAAACGGTTATCAGCAAATGTTTTATAATAAAGTGGTATGATACTAATATTGACCCAAAATCTAATATTTAATAAACTAGAAAATTAAAAACGTGAAAAGTTTAATCAGACTCTCTGCACTGTTTTAAACTCTTAAATTTTGAAGTTAGAAAGTGTTTTAGGGGTGAATTTTCCTCTCCAAACTGAACCAAAACATTTACAATATTAGTACTCATCACATTTTCCATGTATCAGTACTGTACAGTTGTCACTTGTATGGAGTCCACAAATAATACACCATTGATTAAAATAGTAAACATGGAAGGGATGGTAATGGAGTTTTATGTTAGGTTCAGATTCTTATAAGTGGGATCTTAGGGACATGAGTGCAGGAAAGAGGAGTGCTTGGACAATGGACACATCCTATTGATACATTGACGTGGAATCACTGGGACAGTGGCTCTGTGGAAATGTTCTGTGGCGGGTAGAGTGGTACTGTCCCAGTCCCCCATTTGTGGACTAGTCTGAGTGGTAAGTGTTCTTAAAATAGGACTGATCCATAGACAGTCTTTTGTCATTATCGTATCCCAGTGGTAAGGAGAATATTAAAAACGTGAAAAGTTTAATCAGACTCTCTGCACTGTTTTAAACTCTTAAAATTTGAAGCGTTCTTAAAATAGGACTGATCCATAGACAGTCTGCAAAGGAGAAGAGAAATTGAGGGAAAATGCTCTATAACTGTCCCCATTCCTCCTCAGTGAATACTCAGACTCAGTTATAAGCCATCTGTATACTGTCCTGTCTGTGCTTTTTTGATTCAGTTTAGCATTGACCTCAAGAAAGATAGACCAGGGGCCAGAGATAGTACAGGGTTAAAGCAGCTGCCTCCTCACACACAGCCAACTCCAGTTTGAACTTCGACACTGCATGTGGTCCTCCAAAGCACCGACCCCAGAGCATACAGTCAGGAATGAGCATCACCAGGTGTGGCCCAAGCCCAGGCGGATCATTATGCAAAAGTCTGCTAAATAATCTCGTACCTCCTTAAATGTTCACAGCAAACTGAGCTTATATGAAGAGAGTGTTTATACTTCAGTTTGACACGTATATAAGCACTCTGAAAAGTCTTGTTCTGGCCAGGGAGGGATGTGACTGTGGTAAAGCACTAGTCTTGCTTGTGAGGAGTTCCAGGTTTCTCTTAAGCTCCACCAAACACACCAAAAACAAAAACTACACCACCCTCAAGCATTTTAGAAGACATTTACACATATAGACTGTGTTGCTACTGCAATTCTTGACCAGATTGCATTCAATTACAATGTTCTAAGTGATACCTTCTGTATGACTGTTTTTATTTCGAAGGGCTCAGGGGATGCAGAGAGATCTCAAGGGTGTTAAGTGCAAGCTCTAGGAGAACCCCAGATTCAATTCCTGGGGCTGCATGGTCCTGAGTCCTGAGCTGGCAGTAGCCCCAGCACTGCTGGGCACCCTCTATCCCAACACAGACACACACACACAAACCCAAAAATGAAAGAAAATCAGGGCTCAGACCAATGACCTCGTTTCCCTCCTCTGTACAACACAGTAAAACAATCCCAGCTGAAACTGACCTGCATAAATCATCCCAAGAATTACGTGGGCTTTATAAGGAACCCACGATAACAGATACCACAGGTCATTACGAGCAGGTTCACTCCGGAAGTAACAAAGAGAAAGACAATGGTCAGTGTATGTTTTCAGCCTTCTGTTCACTCAGTGAAACAAAGATTTCATTTGACAAGAACTTCACGGAAACCTCACCATTAAGGAAAGGAGGGTCACTAGGTAGTCTCTAAGCCAGCTTTAGCTGCTCACTGGATTAATACATGGGGCTGAAGACCATGGCCTGCTGACCCATGGAGTTCTGCCCTGCACAGTATGTTGTTTGGGGCTTGGGAAATAGCGGGAAGGGCTAGAGTGGCAGTGATGCTCGGGTGTCCCCTTTCCTAGCCCCCTGACCAACAGCTAACCCAAACATGGTTCACAGGCGCACTGGGTATCAGGCACCCAACCCACTCAGGTCTGTTCTGAGGAGAGGCCTCTCAGCACCGAGAGATGATTCCTGTTCCAGTACCGTGGGAGTCGGAATCTTAGTGATATCAATAAAAATGAAACACATTCACCTTAGACTTCTGTTGTAAAAAAATAAGGCTGATTTCTTTTAATTCCAAACACTTTTTTTTTTTGTAAAAAAGCCATTTCAGCTTTTAAGGGGACAAAAAAAAAAAGGTTTGGATTGTAAAATGTAAAACCATCCGTTTTATAAAAAAAAGTCCTTTCTGTAATAAATGTGCTGGAAAGGATCGCAGAAGTCCTGCAGATAACGGTGCCCAGCAGAGAGATGGAGGGGGTGACCGTTGCCCAGCCTCAGAAGGTGGGTGAGTGCGGGTAGCGGCTCCTGCCAGGCTGCCCGTCCCCGTCGTCGCTCTCGGGGCTGCTGCTGGCATCCGGGGGGCTCGCTCGGCCTCGCCGGCTCCTCTTCACTCGCCACTGGGTGCTGGCCTCTCGGGCTGGCCGCTTGGCCGGCCGGGGCTCGGGGCCCAGCTCGGGGACGTCGGGGCACTCCACCATCAGGGTCAGGCTGTCGGCCACGGGCAGTGGGTGGGTGGCCGTGCAGGCACTGGCTGAGAGCCGCCGGCCCCGCAGGGAGACCACACAGGAGTGCAGAAGCGCGCAGGTGGGGAAGAAGGTCCGCAGGGCTTGGCAGAGCCACTCGTTCTCCCGGGGCTCGTCCTGCACGGCTTTCTTTCCTGGACAGAGAAACAGTTCTGAGGATCAGAAACTCCACATGATTGCATCCATCCAATTAGCGAAAGAAGAACGGCATGCATAATCCTTAATTCTAGTTTATATGCTGATATTCTAAGATCAAATTTGTTAAAATCGAGCACACCCGGCCATACTCTGGGCTTATTCCCAGTTCTGTGCTCAGGGGTTACTTTTTTTTTTCTTTTTGGGCCACACCCAGTGATGCAAAGGGGTTACTCCTGGCTTTGCACTCAGGAGTTACTTCTGGCGGTGCTCTGGAGACCATATGGGATGCTGGGAATTGAACCCGGGTCAGCCGCGTCCAAGGCAAACACCCTATCTGCTGTGCCCCTCAGAGATTACTTTTGGCAGGGCTGGGGGACCAAGAAGGGTGCTGGGGACTAAACCTGGTCGGCTGTGTGCAAGGCATGTGACTTGCCCGCTCTCCGGCCCAAATCTATCAGAGTCCTTAATACCAATGGTACACAACAGCACAGGACTGCTGCAATGGGACCACGGTCATTTCAGGACTAACTAAACAACTACTTCCAGCTTATTATTCAAGCCCCACTCTCCCGTGAACACCTGTCTCGCTTCCTTGTCGCTTTCCACTCTGGAAACAGTTCATCACCCATGTTCTCCAGTAAGTACACACTTCTCTCTTTCCCCTCATGTCTTTCTAAATAAGTTTCAATAAAAACTGGGAAAAAAAAAAAAAAACCTTTACATTCCAATCTTATGAAGGGCAGCTTCATCAGGTTGACCAGATGCCTCATCTAAATTCAGGTTTTCACAAAGCAGTGATGCATAAATACTCTCTTTACCTTCTTCACTCTGTGCTTGTCTTCTCTTTCTCACTTCCCCTTTTAATCTGTTGACGTCCCTGAGCAGTCTCTCCACTGCTTGCTCACTTTGTTCTACTTTCATGCATATACTCTGCAAAATAAAATAATGCAAGGGTATGAATAAAATTCTAAGCTGAGAACGGTCTCAGTTCACAAATAATATAAATTCTGTGTGTAATATTATTTGCCTTTATAATTTTATCTCACCATTTCCTATAGGAATTCACTAACAATAATCCCTTGTGTTCTATAGGTAATAAAATGCTTTTATTTTATATTATTTTGTTTTACATCCTTCCTTTGTGGGGGAGGATGCTGACACCAAGAACCAACCTCATTTGGGCTGGAGCAATAGCACAGTGGGTAAGGCGTTTGCCTTGCACATGGCCAACCCAGGTTCAATTCCCAGCATCCCATATGGTTCCCCAAGCAGAGCCAGGAGTAACCCCTGTGCATCGCCAGGTGTGACCCAAAAAGCGAAAAAAAAGAACCAACCTCCTCAGTCCATAAAATGCTTTGTAGTAGCTATATTAACTTCCCATTTTCATGTAGCTTTATCCTACCAGTTATTTCTTCAATAATAAATTAAGGAAAAAAAAAACCCCATGTAACTCGTACTGAAACAGGCATGCAGTGCCGTGGGGCTGGTTGTGGTGTTGGAGCATGTGACTTGCACGTGTGGGGCCCAGGCGGGATCCCCAGACGCAACCACACTCCTTGCCACAGAGACAGCAACAACAGTGCTGTTCTGAGAGTCAGTTACCGCAAACGTAACGTCAAGAAACTGACAAAAAACTACAATGAAAATGTGGGGCCAGAACGCAGCTCAAGGACTGCAGTGCATGCCTGCACGTGGGGCCCAATCTGACCCCCGGCAGCTCAGGGAACCCCATGACCACCTGGAGAAACCCTTGAGCACTGAGCCAGGCCAAAAGAGAAAAAAGAAAAGAAAAGGAGAATTGTTCTATTGTTAGCCAAGAAAATGAGAAAGATTTTCCTTCCTGAGAGAGAAACTGCATTTGAAATACGACTGGCCTATGTGTCTGCAGTAATAAGTACTAGAATCTTTTGACTCTGGTTTCATTTTGAGAATATAAATAATAGAAATTTACGTTACTTCTAAGTTAGTGTGACATCAAAAGTCGATTTCATTTACTTTTTGGATGTCTGCCCGGCTGACTGCCACCAGTAACCCCTTAATAACCTTCACATTAAATGAACCAAACAATACTAGTATGTAGTCAATCAGTAAATTTTAATTTTTTCTTTTTTACAAGGTATGAGGACTCAAAGCCAGGGCTTCACCAGGCCACATACAACTCTCCCACGAAGATAAGGGAGACAAAGTTCTGAACTATGGTGTGTCCCTATTCTAACCGAGTCCGTCCTTTTTTTTTTTTTTCCTTTTTGGGTCACACCCGGCGATGCTCAGGGGTTACTCCTGGCTCATGCACTCAGGAATTGCTCCTGGCGGTGCTTGGGGGACCATATGGGATGCTGGGAATCGAACCTGTGTTGGCCATGTTGGCTGCGTGCAAGGCAAACACCCTACCCGCTGTGCTATCGTTCCAGCCCCCCGAGTCCGTCCTTTTAACAGGGTCCTGCTACACTACACTACGAGATCCCCGGCATAAGAAAGAACCAGACAATGAAGCTAAATGAAAGCTGTTTACCTGATGCATAAAATTAAAAAAACGTTACCTGAACTATAAAAAGTTACCACTCCTTGGTGGTATAAAGGAGTACACAGCTCTCTACGAGCTGTACTCAACACCATCGAAAGCAGGGGAGCCAAACCCCAACACCCAAACTTAAAGATGCGCCTGTCAGAGAGGCAGGGAGGACAGGGTGGGGTGTGGGGGTGTGGGGGTGTGGGGGTGTGGGAGGGGCCTGAGATAAGGGGCCGAGGGGAGGAGGGAAGCTGATCCTGGTGGTGGGACTGGGGCTAGAACTGGGGCATGCTTAAAACCCAGCTCTGAATTACTTTGTAAATCATGGTGTCTTAAAAACAAAAACAAAAACAAACCTTAAAACCACGAGCCAAATGCTTATGTGCCCATCACTGTCAACTGTGTCAAAACATTGGGGGAAAAGTGGAGAAGGTGCAAAACAAAAATGGTCATGCTACAGCAGGACTCTGGATATTTCTCTATCTTCTAAAATTCTTACATTAATAATAACTAATTTTCGAAAGTACAGTCTTTGCAGCCTATAAAATAAATCAAGCCCCGTTTCTCTGTGTTCCTTCAGTGAGTCTGGTGGCCACGGCATCCGACCTCTCAACCTCCCTCTGGAGTGCAGATCTCTGCTCAGTGACCCACCAGCCTGGCCCTTCTCGCTGCCCCGCCAGTGCTTCCTACCTGCTGACCATCCTGATTCCTCTCTCAGGCTGCAGCGCCAATCTCCTGCTCCCCTGGCTTCCTTCCCTTTGTGCTCCAGGGGCCCACACGGTCTCCTGCATGTGTAACCCCACCCCGAGTCTACTTCTCAAGGGAACTGAATTGGCCAGTGAGAGAGAATTAGTAGATACTGTGTTCCTGACTCTTCCCTTTCCTTCCTAGCCTCCATAGGAGTATTTCCCGCCCATTGCCACGATCTCCTCTGGCTAAGGAAGTACGGAGAGAGGACACGTCACTCAGCAGAAGTCTCAGGTCTCACTGTGGTCTCATTGTGGCTCTCTACGGCACCCACGATTTCTGTCTTATAAAGAGAAAGATCTCACGTGGCACTGCCGAGTTTTGAGTGAAGGCAGTATCTCGCAGACCACGGAGAGTCTGCTCTAAGACCCACGGCAAACTAATACAAAACTACAAGTCTACTCAAAAGTCAGTTTACGCCTAAAAGATTCATGATCATTTTGACATGAACTTTCAGTTGTTCTTCTAAGTGACATTTAACGTACCTTTAATTCTTCTTGTAAAGAAGCATACATTTCATTTATCTTTTGTATCTCCTGTAAAGATCCATCTTCTTTAAAAAATGCAGAGCTGTAAAAAATAAACAAGCATTGCCTCAGAGGAAGGTATGTAACTCATTTTCATGGTGCGGGCCCAGAGCACCCGCGTCATGGGCTGGAGTGTGAGCTTTGCTTGGGGAAGACCGAGGCAACAGCACCACCAGGAGAGACGTCTGAGCTGAGGTAGGAATAGCCCCTCGACACTGCTGGGTTTTCTCGTTCAAAAACAAACCAAAAACCTGGGGCTGGAGAGCTAGTACAGCAGCTGGGGCGCTTGCCCTGCATGGGGCTGGCCTGGGTTCCATCCCCAGCAACCCATATGGTCCTCTGAGCACCGCCGTGAGTGATCCCTCGTGAAGAGCCAGGAGTAACCCCTGAGCATCGCCGGGTGTGACCCAAAACGCAAAAAAAAAATAAATAAATAAATGAAAGAAAGAAAGAAAGAAAGAAAGAAAGAAAGAAAAGGGGGAAAGGTTTCTTAGTACTGGGGACCAATTCAAAAATAAAGCTTAAATCATTGGTTGAGGGGCAACATTAAATTTATCATACTGTTTTGATAAAGAAATATTAAGACATGGGTTACGAAACATCCCACTTTGCGAGAAATGGAAATTTAAATTTGCATCTTAGTTATCAAAGAAATGCTGTTTGAAACTGCTCCAAGACATTGTTTTGGACTGGAGTGATAGTACAATGGGCAGGGCACTGGCCTGGTACTCGTCAGACCTGGGTTCAGTCTCCGGCACTCTGTATACCCCTGAGTACCGCCAGGAGTAATTTCTGAGAACTGCCAGTTCTGGCCCCCAAAGAAACATTTGTTTGTTTTGAACAAAAGCCAGCAGAGTGCTTGTGGTTTACCCCTGGCTCTGCATTCACGGATCACTCTTGCCAGGGCTCAGTGGATTATACATGGGGATTATGGATCATACAAAGCCCAACAGCTTTGAGCAAGTGCAAGGCAAGCACCTTCCCTGCTCTACATTTTTTCTTTGTGTATGTGTGTGTCGGGGGGCAGCGGGAGCCAGTGCAACCACACCCAGACAGGGCTCACGCCTGTCTGCACTCAGGGATCAGAATCACTCCTGGCAGTGCTGGGGGGGCGGGGCTGGGGGTAGGGGTGGCACAGCAGATGCCAGGGGTCAAATCCAGGCTGGCTGTGTGCAAGGGAAGTGGCCCCTCTCTGCACTCTCTCTCTGTCCCCAGCTTCGCTGTATTTCCCTTCAGGTCCGACGAAACATTGTTAAGCACTGTGGGAGCACAAAAATAAAGTGTAGTTCATTTTCATTAAACTTACTCTACCAAATATTCTGTAGTATCTGTTATTTTTGACAATTCGTTTCTTTGTTTTTTTTCTTTGTGGGTCACACCCGGTGATGCTCAGGGGTTACTCCTGGCTTTGCACTCAGGAATCATTCCTGGTGGAGCTCAGGGAATCATATGGGATGCTGGGAATCGAACCCAGGTTGGCTGCATGCAAGGCAAACACCCTACCCGCTGTGCTATCGCTCCAGCCCCAGACAAAACGTTTCTTAAAAAATTGAAAACTATGGAACCATAGCTGGAAGCCTGCCTCATGAGCAAAGGGGAAAAGGTAGCTGGAATAGACAAGGAATCACCAAGAAAATGATGGCTGGAGGAATCGGTCGGGATGGGAGATGTGTGCAGAAAGTAGATGAAGTACCAAACATGATAACCTCTCAGTGTCTCTATTGCAAACCACAATGCCCAAAAGTAGAGAGAGAGAGAGAGTATGGGGAATCATGTCTGCCATGGAGGCAGGAGGAGGGTGGGAAAAGGGGGCTATACCGGAGGTATTGGCGGTGGGGAATGTGAACTGGTGGAGGGATGGGTGTTTGATCATTGTGTGATTGTAACCCAAATATCAAAGCTTGTAACTATCTCACAGTGATTCAATAAAATTCAATTAAATCAATAAAAATTAAAAACCAAAACAGAAAACTATGGCACCAGGGAGATAGCTCTAAGGGCTGGCAAGCGGGCTTTTGTGTCTGGGAGATCCTGGTTCCAGCCCCAGCACTGTCGGCCCCAAACTGCAAATCACCCTCCCTCCGCTGACTATGGAATGTACTGTGTCTTCCGCCGGTTTCTTTCCTTTCGGTGGTGCTAGGAACTGAACCCAGGCCTGACCCATAAACCAGGGAGTGCTTCGAGAGCCCCAGCCCACCCCCATCAAGTCTCATTTTTGGATCTTATTTACTAGCCATTAATGTCTTTCATCTGAATTGCTGCATTGGGGAGGAAAATACAATAGTTAACACTTTAAGGCTAGTTATTAACATCTAAGATGGAAAAGACGTTAAATTCTCAGGGTATGCAACAGTCCTCTGTGTGTGTCTTCAAACTGGCAAAGACCAGGAAAGAGAGAAGGAAGCAAATGCAGAGAACGGCCGGAGTGCGGGGCCGGTGCTCCTTTCCCTTTCCTGGTGCTCCTTTCCCTCTCAGCCCTGCCGCCCTGAGACGGGAAATCAAGTCAAAGGCGGAGCGAGAGCAAGACTGGGGCGGTTGTGGTCTCTTACCTGTGTGTCGTCACCGCCCGGTGGAAACCCGCGGACACGCAGGAGCCTGACACCGTCTTATAGCCCACCTGTTCGGACATGCCCAGGTTGGCCACCACCAATGGGATCCTGTGGAAAAGCCTGAAGAAAGAAACACTTAGAGCTACAGCCAAAGATACGAATGTATATCTATTCGCACAGATTATTCTTTCCCTACAAAATTAAAAACAAAATCCCAAGATTCAAAGAAGTGACTGGAGGCTTTTCAAGGCTGTGCACTATTAGGGCCGGAGCAACAGAACAGTGTGGGAGGCTGCTGGCCTTGGAGGTGGTTGACCCAGGTTTGATTCCCGGCACCCTGGGGGTGCCATGAACCCACCAGGGGTGATCCCTGAGCACAGAGCCAGGAGCAAGCCCTGAGTACCGCCCAAATGTTGTGCCCTGTGGTCAGGGAGACTGTGCAGAGGGTGGGTGATTGTGCCCCATACCGCGTGTTAAGGGCTGCTCCATCTGGCAGAAAAATCACCTGTGCCTAAGCACTGCTTGGAGGGGTCCCTGCTGTCCCCCCCACCACCCCGCCTCCAAAAAACAAGTGTGAGTCACACACAGAGGAAATGGCTGAGAACCATGAATCAAACCACAGAGCTGTGGGCATGGGGGGAGAGGGAACCAGGGAGGAGCCAGAGTGGGCCAAGTGGGTGTGGCAACTTCCAAGAGGTGTGACAGGGTCCTGTGCTGGAGACATGCAGAGCGGGTAGGGTAGACCCAGATTCAATCCCCTGAATCCCCTATGGTCCCTCGAACATATACTAGGAGTGACCTCTGTGTACCAAGAGTAACCCCCAAGCACCAAAAAAAAAGAGAGAAAGAGAGAAAAAAAGAAACTGTATCCTGTAAAACTTCATGCATTGATAAAGACTAATTTCAGAAGATTTTTTATTGTGATAATCCAATACAGTAATAACCGGAAAGTAGTTGGTAACTGCAGAAAGTATAACAAAAATATTGGGGTATATTTTTCTTTTTGTTTTTTTTTCTTGGCTATACCCAGTGATGCTCAGGGCTCTCTACTGGTTCTGCACTGAGGAATTACTCCGGGCAGTGCTCGGGGGACCATACAGGATGCTGGGGACTGAGCCCAGGTCAGGCACATGCAAGGCAAGCGCCCTGCCCGCTGTACTTTCTCTCTGACCCCTGGGTTTATTTTCCTTTGAGCTGAAGACTGTGAGTGACTAGGCAATACTCACCCTTTCTGAAGTCTGTATAGGGCATGTTCCAGCTGATGAGTAGAGCAGCTTTCTGTTATAATACTTGGTGTTAACAGTAGAAAAACAAGTTCCTGGGTTGAAATAAATGTCTGCAAATTTTGGTGAAGCAATCTTTCTCTAAATGTCATGGTCTGGTCTGAATGACGTCGGAATTTGTACCAACCAACTACATTCTGAAAGAAAACACCAGTGGTTACAATTACTGCGTTATCTGTCATCATTAAGCAACAAAAATGGAGGCCTTGAAGAAAACGACTTTTCTTGATAATTTAGAATATTTAGGCTATCTACATGTTATTTACCTCCCAGTTACGGAGCTATATTAACTTCACTAAAGAAAGATGAGGGAGAAAAACTTCCTCATTTCCTCTCAATTTACTTGTAATGGGAGTTGCTAGCTTCAAGTCTTCAAAGATTCGAAATCTGCCCTTCAAATCTTCAAATCTTGCCTCACATGTGGATGACCCCGGCTTGAATGCCCAGCGCCACCAACAGTGGTCCCTTGGTGGCAGAGAGCCAGGAACAGGCCCTGAGGATTACTGTGTTTGTGGTCCCCAAACAAAGTAAGAGCTGCCTAAAGGCTGGAGAGACAGAGCAGGGCTTAAGGCTCCTGCCTCGCATGCAGCGGACCCAGATCTGATCCCCGGCACAGTGGATGGTACCCCCCTCCCCCCAGCAGTGATTCCTGAGCACAGAGCCAGGAGGACCCAGCAGTACCACGCCCAGCAGTACCCAGGACTTCATCTCTAGAGCTGGAGACCCAGCAGAGGGGTAGGCTGAGCAAGACCCTACACCTGCAAATCCCCCGAGCACCGAGCCAGGAGTAGCTCGGAGCTGCCCAACTTGTAGCAACTGTTTTATGCTTATTAAACTGAAGAAATGAAGTGACTTCTGAGCATTTAAGGCGAAGCCACTTCTGGTGGCAGGAGAGTACGAGGGCAGCAAACTTGCCTTGCACACGGCGGCGGCTGCTTCCCTATTTTGACTCTCGGGCACTGCACATCATCCCCCGAGCACTATCTGGGACCCCTCAGGCAACAGTGGGCTGACCCTTGAGAGTGGAGGCAGGAGCAGGCCAGGCGGGGCCAGCCCTACCCACCCCCACCAAGAAAAAAAAGAAAAAAGATGTAAACAAAACAAACAACAACCCCCCTCCCCACCTTTTATTCTTTTTATTTTTTGCAATGCTCAGGGGTTACTTCTGGCTCTGCACTCAGGAATTACTCCTGGTGGTGGTCAGGGGACCATATGGGATGCTGGGAATCGAACCCGGATTGGCTGCATTCAAGGCAAACGCCCTGCCCGCTGTGCTATTTGCTCCAGCCCACCCCCCTTTTTTTAAATACAGAAACACTGTAAATAAACTAAACCTCAATTAAGGGAAAGCCCCAAAATTAAATTGGAACTCAAGATTCTTTTTACAATTATGCTTTTTCAAAAAAAAAAAATAGAAATTGGGGTAGAGTCATACCCAATTGTGCTGAGGGCTTATTCCTGGCTCTGTGCTCAGGGATAACTCCTGACAGTGCTCAGGGGACCCTCGGGATCAAACCGAGACAGATGGCCTACCCACTGTACTACCTCTCCACCTCCTTTTCCAAACCTTTTTCTCCCCTGGTTTTGGGGCTACACCCGGCAATATGTAGGTGTTACTACCGGCTTTGGCGCTCAGGAATTAAACTGGTAGTGCTGGGGTGATCATATGGGCGGCTTGGGTTTGAACCTGAGTCAGCCACATGCAAGGCAAACACCCTAACAACTGTACTAATGTACTGGTGTGCTACCTAACTTTTTAAGAGGAAAAAAGAGTACACAGAAATTTTTTGGGGGGGGGGGCAGGGCAGGGGATCTATTTTCATTACTTAATAATTTTGTTTTCTGAGGTCACACATGGTGCTACTCAGGGAACCATAAGGGATGCCAGGGATCAAACCTGGGCTGGCAGCATGCCTTATAAGCACCCACCCTTGGGACTGTCTCTCTGGCACCAGTGAAGGGCCACAATTTTGTTTGTTTGTTTTTGGCTTCTGGGCCACACCCAGTGCTCAGGGGTTATTCCTGTTCTGCACTCAGAAATTACTCCTTGTGGTGCTCAGGGGGCCATAAGGGATGCCAGGGACTAAATGCCACATGAAAAACAGGTATTCTATCCTCTGTACTATCACTCGCATCCCTCACTTACTGTTTCACGAGGCCAACTGTGCTATGGAAAAGTCAAATTAGGTGCGATAAAATATAGTGATGGGAGCCAAATGAAATAATAACAGTTTAAGTCCTAGGATAAATGGGACATGAAAGTGGTGTAAAGAAAAAGAGATCACTGTAAAGAATAGTCAAGGAACAAGATGAAAAGTTTTTCCTTTCTCTTTTCTGATTTAGGGGCCACATCCAGTGGTGTTCGGGGACCGTATGCAGTGCTGGAATCAAACTGGGGCCAGACGTGTGCGAGCAAGCACCTTAACCTCTGTACTATTTCTCTGGCTCGAGATGAAGTGTGTGTGTGTGTGTGTGTGTGTGTGTGTGTGTGTGCGCGCGCGTGCGTGCGTGCGCCCCATATGAATAGCTTTTATGACAAGTTTCCCTTTCGGTGTAAGCCTTTTGAACTTGGAAGGAATGAGATGTTTCTTGCCTGTTTTGTAAGACAGTATAAGGGCAAATGTAAAAGTTCCGTCAGAAAATAGCATGGATTTTAGGAGCTAAAAAATCACATATACAGTACCAAAAAGAAGTCAGATAATACCGTTTTAGCACGTGATAGTATGTTCTTCAGTGCTTGTACATTTACTTCACCAGAAGAATTGTAAAAGCTGTAAAAGTCAAAATTAAAAGTATTTCAAATTTAAAAATACCAATTAATTTCATTAGCTATGTTTGGGTGGGGTCACACCCAGCAGTTCTTAGGGAGCCATCTCAGCCCCTGTGGTGGGATGTGAAGGGACTGAACAGTGTCAGGACCGGGACCGAGGAATTGTCATCCCGCTAAGCCATCTCCCCAAGCCTGCAGTGCCCACGGCTTACTCCTGGCTCTGTGCTCAAGGGTCACTCCTGGTGGTGCTCAGGGGACCATATGTGGTGCCCAGCTCAGATGCATGCAAGGCAAGTGCCCTACCCACTATATTATTTCTCCTGCCTCTTCACTAGGACTTTTGACTTTAGCTACTCCTAACCCAAATCCATAAATCTTTTGTCAGATGATATTCTCGAGAAATCTTTCAAATGAATTTTAAACACAAATATGAGGTCTATAAAGAATAAAAAGGACTGGATTAACATCAAGAGAAAAATGTGTGTGTCTCTGTGTGTGTCTCTGTGTGTGTGTGTGTGTGTGTGTGTCTGTGTGTGTGTGTGTGTGTGTGTGTGTGTGTGTGTGTGTGTGTGGTTTCCTTTGGTAACTAAAACAATCTGTTAAATTTAGGCACTTAAGCTGGGGAGAGAGAGTTCAAAGGGTGAGAGCATGCTTTCCATGTGGGAGAACCAAATTCAATCCCTGGCACCAAATGGTTCCCAAAGCACCGGCCAGAAGTAACGCTTGACTGCTGAGCCCAGAGTGTCACCTCACGCACCACTAGGTGTGACCCTCCCCAAAATAAAACCAAAAACTACATGGGTATTTTTACGCTGACACAGGCAGACCACTTTACTTATTAAAACTTTTTTTTTTAAAAAAAAGATAACATTCAAAAGGGCATGTTTTATGAGTAATGAAAAAGTCACAAAAATAATTTAATTCATTGTTAATCAAAAAAAGAAAAAAAGAAATCTCAAATGAAAATAAGCCATTTACGAGTTGTCAGCTTCTTCAGTTTAGGTTACTGTTCATTCTATCATTAGAATGTCAAAGACTTAGGGAGCATGAAAAGGTAATTCTTTTTTATTTGAAATGCTTCACTGAATCACCATGAGATATAAAGTTACAAAGTTGCTCATGGTTTGGTCTCAGTCATAGAAGTTCCAACACTGTTGCTTCATCAGTGCACATTTCCCACCACCAGTGTCCCCAGTTACCCTCCCGCCACCTCTGCCCCAGCCTGCCTCTATGGCAGGCATTTTTCTTCATTCTGTCTCTGTCCTTTATGGTTTGAAGTACAGGTACTGACAGGTTATCCTGAATATCCCTTTACCTCCTTTCAGCACTCACTTCTTGTACAGGGTGATCATTTTCAACTGTCACTGTTATAGTGACCCCTTCTCAATTCTAATACCACTTCTGTTAAGCTTCCATCCATGGACCAGTCCTCCTGATTCCACTGTCCGTAGGTATTAGTCTCATATTATTTACTTATTTAATATCTCACAAGATGAGTGCAATCAATCTGTGTCTCTCCTTTGGACTCGTTTCACTGAGCATGGTACTCTTCATGTCCATCCATTGACAAGCAAATTTCATGACTTTGTTTTTTTCCCTGGTGGCTGTGTCGTATTCCATTGTGTAGACATAGCAATTTCTTTACTCAGCCATTTGTTTTGGGCACTCGGGTTGTTTTCAGATTCGGGCTATTATGAATAGTGCTGCAATGAACACAGAAGTGCAGATGGCATTTCTGCTGTGCATTTTTGGGTCCCGAAAGTATATTCCCAGAAGCGGTATTGCTGGGCTAAATGGAGGCTCAATTTCTAGCTTTTTTGAGGAATGACCATACTGTTTTCCAAAAGGCTGGACCAGTTGGCATTCCCACCAACAATGAAGGAGAGCTCCTTTCTCCCTGCATCTGTGCCAGCACTGGTTGCTCTTGTTCATTTTGATGTGTGCCAGTCTCTGTGGTATGACCTCGTGATATCTCACTGCTGTTTTGATTTGCATCTCCCTGATGATTAGTGATGTAGAGCATTCTTTCATATACCATTTGGCCATTTGTATTTCTTCTTTGAAGGAAGTTTTTGTTCATTTCTTCTATTTTTTGATAAGGTTGGATTTTTTTCTTGTAAAGTTCTACCTGAGCCTTATATAAATTTGATATTAACCCTTTGTCAGTAGGGCACTGGGTAAATAATTTTTCCCATTCCATGGGCTGTCTTTGTATCTTGGTCACCATTTCTTCTGAGGTGCAGAAGCTTCTTAGTTTAATGTAATTCCATTTGTTTATCTTTACTTCCACTTGCTTGGTCAAAGGTGTTTCATCTTTGAAGATGTCTTTAGCTTCAATGTCATGGAGGGGTCTGACTACATTTTTTTTCCCATTTACCTTATGGACTCAGGTCTGATACTGAGGTCTTTAATCCACTTTGATCTGATTTTCATGCCTGGCATTAGAAAGAAGTCTGAATTCATTTTTTTGCATGTAGCCGCTCAGTTTCCCCAGCACCATCTGTTGAAGAGGCTTTCCTTGCTCCACTTCATGCTTCTTACTCCTTTATCAAACATTAAGTGATCAAATATCTGGGGATCTGTGTCAGGATATTCAAATCTATTCCACTGGTCTGCGGGTCTGTCTTTCTTCCAATACCATGCTGTTTTAATTACTACAGCTTTGTAGTAGTTTGAAGTTAAAGAAGGTGATGCCACCCATCTATTTCCCAAGGATTCCTTTAGCTATTCATGGGGGGTTATTGTTCCATATGAATTTCTGGGGTGTTTGATCTATTTCTTTGAAATATATCCTTATAGGGACTGTATAATGCTTCGGGGACTATAGTCATTTTGATAATGTTAATTCTCCCATAAGCAGGGGAATGTATCTCAATTACTTCATGTCCTCTTTTATTTCTTGAAGCAGCAATCTCTAGTGTAAAGGCAATTCTAAACCTGTATGTATGTGGTAGACCCGAGGAATCCCTGGCACGGATGCTCACCCCGCCTTGATCCGAGGTCTATCTCTGGCATCCCATATGGTCCCCCAAGCACCAACAGGTGTGATTCCTGAGTGCAGAGACAGGAGTAGCCCCTGAGCATCACTGGGTGTGACCCCCCAAAACAAAACAAAATTTTCAAGGGCAAACAAGTCAAATAAAAGCAGGGTTTGCTAACGTAAAGTGTTGCCAAAAGGAGAAAAATATTTAGCTGATCAAACAGATCCTTCTACTTTCTCTCCCTGTTCCAATGTGAGAATTCTAACGACAAGATCTGATGCCTTTCCTTCTCTCTCCAGTGTGGGCGACTGCTGAGCTGCATCCCCTGGGACACTGGGCAGCCCTGAAGCCTGCGGGGGAAACTAGGACATGGGGCGTGGCTCCGGGGCAGAGCACTTTCCTTGCATGAATTGAGCCCCAGTTCTGAGGAGAATAATAATATTTGTGTACATCCTTTCTGCGGGATGTAACTGTATATCCTCTGAGCAGGCAGGGATACTGTTTGGGGGACAACTCCAGGAGTTCCCAAAGCAGCTACGATGAGGAGCGCGCTTGCCTTGCGGGTTCGATCCCCAGCATCCCATATGGTTCCGAGCACTGCCAGGAGTAACGCCTGAGCATCACTGGGTGTAGCCCCCAAACAAACAAGGCAAAGCACGCAGCGCTCCAGTCCACTGATCCATCTCCCCAGCCCCAAGCACTGATGGCTGCGGCGGTGACTGGGTCTGAGCCAACTCTCATGCATAGCCCAGGCCACATGTGCCGCCTTTATAGCTTCGGGGGGAGCATTTTCATTGAGTTTGGGGCCGTGACGGGCAGTTTTCAGGAATGCTCAGCTCAGTGCGTTCCAGTGGAAACCTCCAAGAAGCAATCAGAGCAGGGCTGGCAAACCTTAACTGCAGGGGGCCAGCTGGTGACCACCTGAGGCTCTGCGGGATGGGGGAGTCCGCTGCGAATCCCTCCACTGCGTATCCCTCCACTACGCTTAAAACACAGGGTACCTCGGGGCTGGAGAGCTAGCACAGCAGGCAGGGAGCTTGCCTGGAGCATGCCAGATCCAGGTTCAACTCCTGACACCACACATGGTCCCCTAAGCACTGCCAGGAGCAACTCCTGAGTGGAAGGAAGGAATGGAATGAAAGGAAGCCCTGAGCACTGCCAGGTATGGCCCCCAAATCAAAAACAAGAGAAAGAAAATCTTACTGTACTTTCGACATTGAGACAAACCTTAACATTGTTTTTATTCTCCGGCCTACAATCACCCTTTAAGAATGCATTTATTTTAGTGATCAAAAAATATGGGGGCTAGAGCGATAGTACCGAGGGTAGGGTGATTGCCTTGCCCACGGCAGACCTGGGCTTGATCTCGGGTACTCCATATGGTCCCCGAGCCCGCCAGGCACAGAGCCAGGAGGAAGCCCTGAGCACCGCCCAAATGTTGTGCCCTGTGGCCAGGGAGAGTGTGCAGAGGGCGGGTATCTGTGCGAAGGCCCCAGCACTGTGTAATCAGGACTGCTCCGTCTGGCAGAAAAGTCACCCGTGCGAGCACCAAAAGGCTCGAGGTCAATTAGTACCTGGGAGTGCAGAGGAGACCAACTAAATTTGCATACATCATGACAGGGAAAAAGCAAGGAGACAGAGCTAAAACGAGAAGTGAATTTTCAGGATTTTGTTTATTTTGCAAAGATTTTTCCCTCCCCTTGTTTTCGGGGTCACACCTGGCCGTGTTCAGGGCTTACTCTTGGCTCTGACTCAGGGTTCACTATTGGGGTTCTGGGGATGGCGTGGAGTGCCAGAGAGCAAATCCAGTCAGCCTGATGCAAGGCAAGCACTCTGCCCTCTGTACAACGATCACTCTGGCCCCAGGATTTTTTTTTAAAAGCCCTTTCATTCTAGCTGATACTATCATGTAGAACTGTAATTGGACAGCTTGTCAGTATGAAGACAAGTCACTCGAGAGAGGCAGCTCTCCATGGGGCTCTGTGCTCTGCATGTGGGCGCTGCGGTTCAACCCGGGATGCCACGAGGTTCCCTGGGCACAGCCAGGAGAGCCCCTGAGCATCGCCGGGTGTGGCCCCCAAACAAAAATAAAATTTAAAAATGATTTCACTTGCAAAGAGTTAATTTTAATAACTCATTCAGGTGCTCTTACTACTTACCTAAAAAGCTGATAGCACGGGATATATTTCTGAATGTCTGGAAAAACAAAAAGAGTTTTAGTCATGATTACATTCCTGCTGGAATCACATCTGTTGGGCAATTCACATTTGTAATCTCACTTCCTCGCTTTTTTGCTTGCCATATCTACTGCATTGTTTCTGGTTGAGCAACACCCCTGTCACATCACATCAAACAGTTACCCTCACAAGTCTAGGAGGCAGATGCACGCGTCGGGCCTTCTTTTAAGGATGAGGCAACAGATTTAAGGGGCTCAACTGAACCGGCGGCAGAACAAAACTCAAACCCAGAGCCTGAATGCTGTGTTTCATTCCCTCCAAATGGGCTTAAATAAAGGCAAAATAGGGGCTGGAGTGCATGAGCCAGGAGTAACTCCTGAACACTGCTGGGCGTGACCCCAAAAAAGCAAAAAAAAAAAAAAAGGTGGAGTTCATGCCCAATTCAATCAGCTTAATCAATGACTGAATTGAGTTGAAACAGAGCAGTATTCCTACATTTGAAAAAAAAAAAAGGCAAAACCAGTTAGGTTGAAGTTGCCAACGCCTTTCACATGTGAGGCCCTGGCTCCCATTCCCAACATGGCAAAAAAAGCTGGATTTTAATTCGTTTCCAAAGCCTTACTCCTGACACCCTCCACCTTGCTGGCAGAGGAACGGCCCGGCTCCACATCTCCTAAAGAACACGGTGCCACCGAATCTTCCCAGGCAGGCAGATCAGTGCTGAGAGCTCCAGGGCCTTCTCAGAATGGGGGTGGGGAGGGGATTTCCCCCTCTGCCTGAAGGCCCAGCAGCCCTTAGCCGCACCCGACACCCTCCAACCAAGAACCTGCCCGGCTCCGCAACTGAACCTCGTCACACTGCCAAGCCAGCAAATTATTCCAGATCTATGGCTCCCGGACCTCCAAATTTTACAGCGCTGTCAGCCCAGGGGGACCAGAGCAAACCTGGTGGACAGTTGCAGAGAAGAACCCAAGCTCCATGAGCCTGAACAGTAACACAGAAGGCGGGGCTGGAACGATAGTACAGTGGGTAGGGTGTTGGCCTTCCACACAGCCAACCTGGGTTTGGTCCCTGGCATTCGATCCCCCAAACTAGCATCGCCAGGAGTAATTCCTGACTGCAGGGCCGGGAGCAACCCCTGAGCATTGCTGGGTGTGACCCCAAAAAAGCAATAAATAAACAAATAAATAAATAAATAACACAGAAGGCTCAGCTAGCACCAAGCAGCCCCAGAAATCCTCAGATAATGACTTTAGTAAACATCAATGTGAGCTATAACAGTTATAACAAACTGACTCTCACTGCTCTAAGTTTCGACAATTCCATTTGTCTTTCTGTTGTAACAAATGATATGAAGCATATTTATTTGTGCCTACAAGGGGGTAGGCGGGATGATGGTTGGAAACTGGTGGAGGGAAGGTCATCCTGGTGACTGGAACATTTAATGCCTGAAACAACTGGATTACGAGCAATTTGGGCAATCAGTGTTATAATTTAAAAAAAAATTAAAAAACAAAAGTCTTACTCTAATTTTACCGAAATGGAAACAAACAACAGTCGTTTCCTAAAGGATGCAACAGCTACAAAACAGACACCCAGCTTGTAAGAAGTTTTAGTCCAATGTCAAATGTTTTCATCTCTAGGAAAAGCAACCATCATCTTCACACACTTTCTCTTATTTCTTCATTTTCAAAATTCTCTACTTCCTTTCCCATTTGCTGTTCTTGCTTTGGGACAACCCCCGATGGTGCTCAAGGGTTACTCCTGAGTCTGTGCTCCGGGATCAGGTCACTCTTGGTAGTGCTGGGGAAACACGGTTCTCCTGGCATATAGACAAAGCCTGGACTCAGCCCCCCACCCCCGCCCCCATCCTGCCCAGAGAGCTAGACATGGTATTTAGGTGCTGTGGTTGCTGTTGTTTGGGGTCACACAAAGCAATGCTCAGGGGCTACTCCTGGCTCTGCATTCAGGAATCACTCCTGGCAGTGTTCGGAGACCATATGGGATGCCGGGGATCGAACCCAGGTCAACCGCATGCATGGCAAACGCCATTTCTGCTATACTACTGCTCTGGCCTCCGATAATGAGTTTTAATAATCACTGAACATGGATTCCAGTTCTACTTGGGTGTATGAAGCTTGAATGAAAAAAATTAAAATGCTTGGCTTCAATGGCAGGTATTTATTGTCAGCTATGTGCTCTGTGCTAGGCTCTAAAACTTATCAATGACTAAGATACTTTTTTTTTTTTTTTGCTTTAAAAACACCCAGTCCTCTTCCTCATTATGTTTCTCTTCCCCATCTCCCTCTCAGGTAAAATTTCATTCTATTATTAAGCATCCACTGGCTTCTTTGTCTTATACTTTGTCTTCTCATCAAATTTTATTCTAGACACCGACCTGATGGCAAATACAAGTTTTTCTCAGATCGATCCCTGGCAGAAATAACCCTGAGGAAACAGACAGCCCCTTTGCTGTCCAGCACACAGCACCTTCTACCCTTGAGGGCTGGTTCTTAGAAAGCAGCCTTCGAGCAAAGAAAGAAGATCCACAAATATAGCGGATCCTCAAATAATGTTGCTTTCTTTTCATTTAAACACAGGGATAGAGTCCTCCTCCCCACCCCCCATCAATAATACAATAAAATGCTGCTGAATGATACAAGAAAATATTGGAGGACCAGAAGTATACAGGTGTGGATGAGGTAAGTTGTGGCATGGCTAAGGGTACTGGACTCTTCCCGGTCAGCCCCTCTGAAGGCCTTACGGCCAGGCTGGGGACAGCACCAAATGGAGGACATGCCGGGCCAGGTCCTACCCTGGCAGCCAGGCACAGCCCTGAGCTTCACTGAGTGAGAGCCACCAGGAGTGGTGCCGACATCTCAGGACAGTGCTGAGGTGGCGCATGGAAGGTTTTAGGCGCTGGGGGAGACTAAGACTAGGTACTACTGCAGAAAGGCGCCGCATGGGCCCTGCGCAGCACTGGGTGTGGGCCAAACATAATGGCCAAAGAAGCGACCCCTTGGGCCAGGACTGCTGACCTGCTCACTCACTGCTCTGCAGGGGTGAATCTTACAATCTAACACCTCTCCTCTCCTCTCCCCTCCCCTCCCCTCCCCTCCCCTCCCCTCTCCTCTCCTCTCTTCTCCATAGGCCTCTCGGGTCGACCAGATGTCCGGCGGGACTCGCGCTCTGCAGGGGTGAATCTGAAGGTCACCTGCACAAGGACAGCAGCAGAAGCTGCCTGCTCACCTTTCAGGGTCCCAGACACACAGTGCAAAGCACTCAGTGAAGGAAATGCACGGACAGTTAGCGTGTAGCCCCCTGTCCCGGAAATTCCTTTTTTCTTTCAACATTTCTAGCCTCTTTTGTTCCAAGACCCAAGTGCTACGTTTTAAGAGATGGTTAAGTTTCAAGCGACTCCTCGTCTTCCTGTTTATAAGTCCTGCGGCAAAAGAGCAGGCAGCGACGAGAGCCAGGTGCTCTGGGTAACGCCAAAGGTCTCCCCTTTTGGCTAAACGCTGTGTGCCAGTGTTTGGCTTTGGAGTGCACCAGGCTGCTGCTCTCACTAGACTAAATTGGCATCATACTGTTTCCGATTAACAGAAAAACACAGTCATTCAGAGCCAGGAAAGTAAGTGATGGCACACCCGTACAGTGGGAATATACAAGCGTGAGAAAGAATGACAAGCTGGACCATAAAGGATTCCACTCTACTATCTAGGGAGATACTGAACTCTCTGTATCACGATACTCCTCGTGTAAATGAAATACGTGCACATATGTGTTTTGTTGCATTGTGTGGCTTTCCAGCCATGCCACTGGTCCTGAGGGGCTTCTCCCAGCTCTGTGCTCAGGGGAGCATACCTTACCGGGCTCCAAGGCAGTCAGCCGGCATGTAGGGACGCACGCCAGCCCACTGCGCTCTTCGGTGGATATTTTGTTGGTTTATTTTTGGGCCACACCCAGCAGTGCTCAGGGATCATCACACCTGGTGGGCTTGGGGGACCATCTGGGATGCCCGGGGTGATGCCAGGTCAGCCACATGCAAGGCAAGCATCCTACCTGCTGTACTATGGCTGTGTATTACTAAGTTAAAAAACAACAACAAAACCCATGAAATCAAGAATGGCTGCCACAAAGGACACTCTAGTGTTGGGTCAGTCTAAATTCAGTTTACACACAGTACCTTCATATGCCTATATACTTCCACTTGTAACATTCTAAAGTGAAAGACAGGGAGGCCTGGGATACGGCTGAGTGTATACTTCACATGTATGTGTGAGGCCCCAGGTTTCACCCCAGGAACTGCAAAAACAAACAAACAACAACCCCCCAAAAAGTGGCAAACAAAATATGATAGCTTAATCATTCTGAAAAATAATTTGCGAGGACAGATCTAGTACTATCTATTCTTCAAACGTTTTGCAGTTGCCTTTATAGACGATAAGTAAAGTTTAAACGGCAGGTTTGTTCTCCTTGGCCCTACGAAAACATTCTTTTGGTTTCAGAAATGCCTTATCTTGATGTACAGTTAAATCTAAAATCACCGCCCTGGGAGTGCAGGGGGCAAGTTGGTAACTGAGCAGGGACCAACAGGCAGGACATCTGAGACCCCTTCCCGGAGCTGGGTTAAGATGAATGCCACACCCTACCTCACAGAGACTAACGCTATTGAATTGGTAAACTTCAGTCTCACGCTCTACACTGCTGGGCCAACAAGAGTTAAAACGTTTATTCCTGAGAATAACACGCACCCATCTGTACTCACCAGGTAACCCCTTTGTCAAGCAGCCACCTGGACTGACTCGATGATGGAAGTGTGCTCTGATGGCCAGAGAATACTAGAGCGGGTAATGCCTTGGATGTGGCCAACCCGGGTTCGATTCCAGGCATCCCATGAGTGATCCCTGTGTGCAGAGCCAGGAGTAAGACCTGACCACCGCTGGGTGTGCCCCCTTCCCCACTAGAAGATGATGACCCCCCTCATCCTGCCGCCAGCAACGTAAGAGAAATCATGTCCTGCATATCTGATCCTATGTCCATAACCATATCTTTCCCCCTCATACATGTACAACACTCTGTGTAACTATGGATCACAGTGAGCCCTGCATGCTTTAACTGACGCTCTGTTCTCCCACTTATTGGAATGCAGCTACACAGTATAAATCTGGTCACTGCTGCATTCTGGGCTGAGGCTTCGAAGCCCTGACCCACAGCGCAGTGTACAGTGAGGATGAATAAAGCTTCTTGTCCCTCTGCCTTCCGGGCCTTGGGGACCCTCACAGAGGATACGACACACTGTTCATAAATCATAAAGCCATGAATGAATAGGAAGAGCCAGACCAACCTGGTGGCCCGGGCAGGAGTGGAACAAGGCCACAAAAACAATTAGCAAACGTTTATAGAGAACTTAAACAATGTATTAAGATTCCTAGCAGCAGGGGACTGGAGTGATAGCACAGCAGGGAGGGTGCTAGCCGTGCCCACAGCAGACCAGGGTTCGAACCCCAGCATCCCATATGGTGCCCTAAGCACCGCCAAGAGTAATTCCTGAGTGTAGAGCCAGGAGCCCCAAGCATTGCTGGGTGTGGCCCAAACCCCCCCCCCCCCCCCGCCGCATGCAAATAAATTTTTAAAAAAAATCTAATTTTCCAACTGAACTTTATCCTCCCTCCCCTCCCACCTGCCCCCCCCCCCCCAGCAGCAAACTCAGGTCCTCACAAATACAAGGATCTCCTGCTAATACCTGGCCCTGTATTTTTTATTATTATTACTATTTTTGCTTTTTGGGTCACACCTGGCGATACCAGGTGTGACCCAAAACAGGGGTTATTCCTGGCTCTGCACTCAAAAATTGCTCCTGGCGGTACTCAGGGGATCCTATGGGATGCTGGGAATCGAACCCGGGTCGGTCGCATGCAAGGCAAACGGCCTACCCTCTGTGCTATCACTCCAGCCCCGCCTGTATTTTTTTTTTAACAATTAAAAATTTAAGCTGATCCCTCTCAACATAAACTGAAAAAAAAAGAAAAGGGAAACAAAAATAAACCACGTACCAATTGTATAAACGACTTCAACATCATCCATTTGGGAATCAGTGATGCTATTCTTGGCTTCACCTTTCACTTCTCCGAGGAGAAATCCTTCCTGTGTGAATGAAAATAAGCAACACATGAAATACATGTGAAAACTTCCCATTCAGTTACCGGGCCGGAGAGGTAGCAGAGTGGTTAAGAAGCTTATCCTGCATGTGGCAGACCTGGGTTTAATTCCTGCACCCCATATGATCCCCAGAACTCTGCCAAAAGGAGACCTAAGCACTGCCGGCTGTGGCCCCCAAACAAAATAAAAACAAAAAGAACTACCATTCAGTTACTGAACCAACTAATCTAGCCCAAGTTTTTCACCCTGTACATGCAATCGTGCTCCCGAGTGACAAGTACACAAAAGAAAGAACAGGTACACTTCCAGTTTAATTGGGAGAACATGGGCAGTTATATGAAAAGAAGCAGAGGAAAAACTGCAAATGACGTTGTGACTTCAACCTATCTGGAAGCAAAAAAAGCTGAAAGCCAGAATCAACTCGTGGTTGCTTTCTCTCTGAGAGGACCACACACAGTTTTAAGGGACCACACACTGGACTACCACCAGCAACGGAACATCCCAACAACCACCTCTGGACTCACAGCACGGTTCTGGGAGCCACTGGATACCTCTGAAAATGAAAGGACAACAATCTTTATTTTCAGAATGAAAATCATGCCAAGACCCGGGTTCAATCCCCAGCACCCCATACGGTCCCCCAAGCTCCACCAGGAGGAGTGACTACTGAGCACAGAGCCAGGCATGTGTGGTTCCCGCCCTCTGATCCCCCCCAAAACCAAATATGCCTGCATATGTACTGCCATTAGAAACACTGACAAACAATGGTTTGTTAAAATCATGGTGTTTATTTCTGCAAACTAATCCTCCCCTCTGAAAAAAAAAAAAAACCACTGTGTGCAACTGTCTACTAAGCCCTCACCCTAACACTACTTTTGGGGCTCAATGTTTCCGAGCGTTGCTCTGAATTTCCTAAAAATGAAAGTTTTGGAAAACAAGCATTAGTACCCAAGCAACTTCACGAATTCACTCACCCAGAAGTATTTTTTGAGTCTGGGTGGGAGTGATGAAAGAGCCTGAAATGCAATACCTGATCATCGGAGGATACACCAGCTAACTAGCCAAGCCCTTTTTCGCTTTAATCTGCTACGGAAGCAAACCAGCATCGCAGACCCGACAAAAACTTTTCATCCCCGAAGCTCACCCCGGCCCAAAAGAGGATGCCCCTAAGCCGCGGGGCATGCAACACCTGCTGCCTTCGATCTGTCCAACTCCTTGCACCGTGCACAGCAGCTGCCCCGCTGGAAACCGCGGGGTGCAGAGCTGGGGAGCTGCAGAGGAGCTGGGGAGTTGGCGGGCACCGGGGCAGCTCCGCCAACTCTCCGTTCGCGCACGCCCGAGCCGAGCGGCGCCGGGGTGGGCTCCCGGGAGCCACCGCTGCTCGACGGCTGCCCCGGGGCTGGCGGGCCGGCACGCGGCGCCGGCGGGAGGAAGGCGCCCGCGCGGGCCCGCTCCCCCGGCCAACGCGGCCCCCCGCCCCCGCCCCCGGCTCACCGTGTCCGAGTCGGTGTTGAAGTGCTGGAAGGCGAGCGCGCCGAGCACAAAGCCCGACAGCACCGCCGACGTGCTCTCGCCCTCCATGCTTCCGCCGTCTGCGCCGCGCGACGGCGGGGGCGGGGCACGTCCGGCCGGAGCCTTAAGGGGGGCGCCGGGGGCGGGGCCTGGGCCAGGCGGGGGCGGGGCCTAGGAGGAGCGGAAGAAGGTGGGTCTGGGCGGGGAGAAGGGCGGGGACAAAGGCAGAGGAAGAAGGCGGGCCCGGGCTGAACGAGGGGCGGGGCCTAGCAGGCAGAGGGAGGAGGCCGGTCTGGGCGGGGCGAGAGGCATGACCAATGACGAGGAGGAGGCGGAGCCTAGGTCCACGAAGGAGGCGGGCCTGGGCCGAGCCAGGAGGCGTGGCCTAGGCCGAGACTAGCAGAAAGCCTGGGCAGAGCGAGGGGCGGGAGGAAGGAGGAGGGCTTGGGCAGGTAGCCTAGACAGAGGAAGGAGGCGGGGCCTACGCAGAGAGGGGGTGTGGCCTAGGTCGAAGAAGGGGGTTGGGCCTGGGTAGAGGGAGGGCGCGGAGCCTACACCGAAGGAGGAGGCGGTCTTGGAGCGAGTGAAGGGCGGGGCCTAGGCCGAGGGAGGAGGCCGAGGGGCGGGGCCTCGGCCGAATAAGGAAACGGGCCGGGGCAGAGCGAGGGGCGGGGCCTAGGCCGAGAGAGGAGGCGGGCCCGGGCAGAGCCATGGGCGGGGCCTAGGCCGGCGCACTGCCCACCGCGCGCTTCGCCCAGGGCCGCGCAAGAGATGCGCTGACCCCTCTACCCGCGCTATCGGAGGTTCTTGGCGCTTGGGGGCGCTCTGATGCTGCGGTTGAGGACCCCGCACTTGTCTAATGGGTGATCCTCTTTTGCGCAGCGGTCTGGGTGTGGCCTGCACTAAGGGTGTCCTGACATGCATGCACCTAAACATTGCTAACAGAGGTATCAATACTCCGGGCGGGTGGGGACGCGCGCGGTCGACCAGGGCTCTGGCGCGCACTCCATGTGGTCACCCCGAGCACAGCCAGGTGTGACCCCAAAACACAGAGATCAGTACCTAGTTCAGGTACTGAACTTTCCGTCAATGGTTCATACCCCACGAGGGGCTGTACTGGAATATTCTGAAGTTTAGGTTTAAAAGCCCTCTGATTTCTTTAGGGCTTTTCCCACACCCAGCGGCGCTCCTGTGCTCACACCTTCAATCCACCGAGCCATCTCTCTGGTCCTGCTTGCTAATAGAAAATTAAGGGCTCCGAAAAAAGTTACTATGCTTTTTTAGCTATAATGATGGGTATCTTGAAATGGAGAAAAGACATAGCTGCACAGAATCAATCAGTACTAACATTTACAGTTTTTTCCGCTAATAAGAAACTTATTCTATGTCTGCAATGCCTGTGGAAGACAGTAGGTGTCTAACCTAAAAGGATAGAGCCCACTACAATATACAGTGTAATTTTTGTGAATTGTATAGCCTGCTGACCTAGTAAGTCAAATAAGATCAGCCTAAAGAAGAGTAACTGTCCAAACAAGAAAAACATTGGGATGCTTAATTAAATTATACTAGACCGAGGAGTGTTAGTTTCAGGAAGATGTGTCGACTTCCTTAAATTGGGATACAATATGTGTCTCTATCAAATATATGAAGCATTTGAGTTAATGTAAAAAGCAAGCATTTCAAAGGAAACTTTTCTTTCATTTTTGCATTTGACATGTTCTTCTAAGGAAAGGAATATAGAAAATGATGGTTTACAAGTACAGCACAACAAACATTGAGCAAATGTGCTAGAGGTGGTTATCATAAAGGAGAATGTTATCTTAGCAGCATGTCATACCTATGTTACTTCTTCAAAGTGGGAATCTGAGAACTGACAGAGTTAGGGCACTTTCTTTATCACTCAGGTTCTATCCCCAACATCTCCTATGATTTTCTGACTTTGCCAGGAGTGATCTCTGAGCACGGAGCCAGGAGTAAACTTGAGCACTCGCGCCCTCTCTGTGGCCAAAAAAATCTCCAAACAAATCCAAAACAAAAAGTTGCATGGAGTATGTGATACCCATGGGTACGTTGATTCATGTGACCTTCATGATGGGGTGGTTGGCATGCGGAAGCACCTCCTTAAGCCGCTCTGGGAACTGTAGGCTTTGACCAACCACCTCTGTCTTGGCTGCTCCTATAGACCATTGTTTTGTTTTGTTATTGTTTTTGTTTTTTTGGGTCACACCCAGCAATGCACAGGGGTTACTTCTGGCTCTGCACTCAGGAATTACTCCTAGTGGTGCTCAGGGGACCCTATGGGATGTCGGGGTTCGAACCAGGGTTAGCTGCATGCAAGGCAAACGCCCTACCCGCTGTGCTATTGCTCCAGCCATGCGTAGCCCCAAATAGACCATGCTTTGTTACTATTAGTTTTCAATGATGGGAACTAAATCAGGGCCTTACTCTTGGATAGAGACTTGTCCCCTGACCTTGGGCCATTCATGTGAAACACTGGCTTCCTGGAGCAGGGATCTTGAGCCGAGGACTCTCCATCCTAGCAAAGGTTCTTGCTTGTTCTGCAGCCAAACATTTGGCCAAACATTTGGAAATTTCCTTCCTTTGTCCGTTCCCAGGTAACAAATGTCCATGGCATGTGGAAGCTTTTTTTGGAGGGTGGGGTCAGGGGTTTCTTCTGGCTTTGCACTCAGGAATTACACCTGACAGCGCTCAGGGGACCATATGGAATGCAGGGAATCAAACCTGGGTCTCCTGCATGCAAGGCAAACGCCCTACTAGCTGTGCTATTGCTAGTCCTACTAGCTGTGCTATTCCAGCCCCGCTTCTCCCTTCTTAATATCCCTTCCTGCTATTTTATCTGCCAGAGATATTTCCCCAGTATGTTCCTTGCACATCTAAACTTGTCTTTGTGTTTGCTTTTCAATGATTCCAAATGTCCACAAGACCTACCACCTGTGAAGATTTTTCTAAGCCACAAAGATCACATTTTAAAATATATACCTTTTAAAAAATCCCCTAGGGCCCAGAGCAGCAGTATAGTAGGTAGGGTGTTTGCCTTGAATGAGGCTGAACAGGGTTTGATCCCCAGCATCCCATATTGTCCCCCGAATACTGCCAGGAGTAATTCCTGAGTCACCTCTAGGGGTGGACCCAAAACAACCCCCCCCCAATTCTAGACAATGATCCAGTGATCCAGAATGAATATTTACGTTGACCATAATACAAGTCCCAACAAATCTTGTTTTGGTGTGGGGGGGGGGGGGTTGAAGTCGCACCCAGCAGTGCTCAGGGCTTACTCCTGGCTCTGCACTCAGGAATTAGTCCTTGCAGGCTCAGGGGATCATATGAGGTGCCGGGAACAGAACTCAGGTTGGCTGTGTGCAAGGGAAGTGCCTTCTAACAAAGTCATTCTGAATTCCCTCAACTTTATTAAAGTATAATAGAAAAATTAAACTGTATAACTATAAGGTCTACAGTGTGATGATTTCATATACATCAGTAAGCCCTGAGCCAGGTGTGGCCCCCAAACCCAAACAAGTGCATAAATAATTCGGTGTTATATGATTTTGCTCAATTATAAGCTAATGTACTTACTCTAAGCATGCTTAAAAGAAGCGAGGCTAAGCTCTGAAGTTCATGAGGTTAGCGGTATTAAATGCATTTCAATGCATGACTTTGGAGGGGAGGTTTGGCCATAATCAGTGGCGCTCAGGGGCTACTCCCAACATCTTGCTGGGATGAAGGGGTCCCTCCTTATAGAGTTTAGGAACCACTTGGTATACGATTGAATCTGGGCCTCCTGTATGCAAAACATGCTGGGTTGCAGTCCATTGAGCCATCTCTCTGGTCCCCAAGGAACAGGGTCTGATTGGTTTGGGGGCCAGAGCTCCAGCTAGGTGCACAGGGGAGGCTCCTAAAAGCATGCTCAGTGCTCACTCCTGGCAGTGTTTGGGAAACTGTGTTGCCAGGGATAGAATGGACCTGCCACATGCAGAGGAGATTGCTCTACCCTGTTGAACTATCCCTCCAGGCCCCAATTCATGTCGCTTTCCATTTAAGGTGGGTGTATCAGGAGACAATCCCACTGCAAGCTGAAGAGCGGTATATATTTATGAGGACCTTAACTATTTTATCTTTGCAACACGAGTTCTTCTCATTTCTCATTTCAAGGTGACCTTTGATTTATGCTTTTATTAGTTCTTGGTGATCAAAGTATCAGAGATAACAAAGCAAGACACGAAAGCAACAAAACAAGTTTTATTCAATAAGTATGACAGCAATTGGAAGAGCTGAGATCCATTCCTTTTCTTCTCTGAGGAGGGGCCAGCCATTGTAAAGGGGGGATGAGGAAGAAGGAAGGGGGGAAGCATGGAGGAAAGTTAAAAAACGAAAGGTCAGTCGCTGGAAAAGCCGTTAGACTGGCTGCCTGCTAGTTAGGAACTCTTTCCACAGAGACTGGGACAGATGGAATGATCATTACATCTTGTGGTTTTTGTTTGGTTTTGTGTCATCTCTGGCTGTGCTCAGGGCTCACTCTTGGCTCTGGATCAGGGATAACTCCTGGTAGTATTCAGGGGACCATTTGTGGTGCTAGGGATCCAATCAGGGTTAGCTGCATACAAGGCAAGTACCTTAACTCCTATATTTTATCTGCTAGGCTTCTGATGATTACATTTCAAGGAATGATTTTTGGATCCTTGAGAAACATAATCCTGAGTTGGCGATATGCACAGAGGAAGGGCTTAAAGTCATATCGGGTTTTTTTTTTCTGGTAAATTATTTAAGAAAGGGAGGTCCAAGATTGTTGAGACAGTTCAAAGGCTAGAGTGCAAGCTTTGCATGCAGGAACTCTCTGAACTGGTCACCCAGTGGGTACTAAACCAAGAGTAGCCCTCAAGCAATTGCTGGGTATGACTCCAGTGCCCAGCCGCTACTCCCCAAAGAGTTCTATAATGCCAGTGTTAGTTGGAATGAATAGTAAATTATTTTTGTACCCAGGAATTTTCAAGACAATAACCAAATAGGAGCTAGAGCTGCTCAGTCACCTTCTTTAGAGCTGATTTAAAGTTTAGTTCAGTTTCTTACTGCAGGAGTTTAGATGAAATATTCATGCCCAGAATTTTCACAGTTCTCAAAGGTTTTAGTCAACCAAATCCTTATCTCCTAGAGATGAAATGCCATAAATTGGATTTCCATTTCTGGAAACCCATTTCATACAACTAATATATCAAAATAGATAAGTAAATGAAGTGAGAAGAAAGCAAATGCAAACATGTGCTTTCATAAACATGAATAGACTAAATGCATGTTTAATTCATAAGCACAGGAAATGTTCTGAAGCACCTGCCTTTTGAAGCAGACTGCAAAGATGTTTCCACATTAGTAGTTTCCAAACAACAATTTCAGGAAGTGCTTGGGACTATAGCTGTTTTATTCACATTTTGCTATTTTAAATCAATAGATACCATCTTGTTATACAAATTTCACCAAGTAGGTATGTAGGGGTATGTTTTTCTGACACTTTTGCCCCCCTGGTCCCCCAGAACCCTTTTCACCTTATAAAAACTACTGGGGAATGGGATCAAAGAGATAGGACAGTGGGTAGAGCACTTGTCTTTCATGCAGCTGACTGGCTTCAAGCCATGGCACCCCGTATGGTCCCCTGAGCTCCCAGGAGTAATCCCTGACCCAGAGCCAGGAGTAAGCCCTGGGCACTGCAGGCTGTGGCCAGAAGGGGAAAAAACCCTGAAAAGTCTGTCTTCTCTACCTAGTCTTCTATTTTCTTTTCTCCACTTCCGGTCAAGATCACATTCTTTTCCCCCAAACTTTATTTTCCTATGTCCTTGTCTTAGTCAACTTAGTCTGCTATAACAAAAACACCACGAACTAGGGAAATTATTAACCAGAAACATTGACTTCAGAGTTCTAGAGGTTGGAGAGTTAACATCATGGTGGGCAGTGCTGGTGTCGAATGAGAGTGTTATCATTGTTTACCTCAGAAGGTGATGAGATGGATTGACTCTCTGGGGCCTCTGTCTTTTTTTCCTTTTGTTTTTGAACCACGCTCAGGGTTGATTCTTTGTTCTGTGCTCAGGGATCATCCTGATGGTGCTGGGGGAACCAGAGGGGATGCTGGGAATTGAACTGGGGACACACCATGATAGGCAAGTGCCTTACCTCTGCACTCTCTCTCCCAATTTGAGGGTTTTTTTTCCTGTTTAATTTTGGGGAGGTCACACCGAGGGGCTACTCTTGGCTTTGCTTGGGGGATCCTGCAGTGCCCAGGGTCACAGCCAAGCTCCGGCATATAAAGTGTGTTTGTGCCAGCCCTGTCAGCCGTGTCCCAGCCTCTCATCTCTGAGAGCCCAGGGCTAGTCTCGTGACCAATACTACTCCTGCTCATCCTACTGCACCAAATGGAGGTGAAGATTAAAACAAAAATACATATTTTTGGTGGTCTGTGTATGTGTGTGTATGTGTGTTGGTGGGGGCGGGGGGGAGGGCACACTCAACGACGCTCAGGGATTACTCCTGACTCTGGATTAAGAAATTAGTCCTAGGGGCTGGAAAGATAGCACAGTGAGTAGGGCGTTTGCCTTGCATGCGCCAGACCCGGGTTCAATTCCCAGCATCCCATATGGTCCCCCAAGCACCACCAGGAGTAATTCCTGAGTGCAGAGCCAGAATTAACCCCTGTGCATTGCTGGGTGTGACCCAAAAAAGAAAAGAAAAGAAAAGAAATCACTCCTAATGGTGCTCGGGGGACCATGTGGGTGCTTGGGATGGAAGCCGGGCTGCCCACATGCAAGGCAAATGCCCTGCCCACTGTACCCTTGAATCTAACACCGCCCCTCCAAATATTTTAATGTATAGTTTGCAGTACTGCGGGACTGAAAACAAGGCCTTATACTTCCAAAGCATTTGCTCTACCATTTGCTCTACCAACCCCAACCCATCGAATTACTCATCTTGTTCGTTACTTCCATGGGGGAGGTGCACAGCCTGCTAAAGCGTTTACTCTGCTGTTCAAGGGCCATGTTGTGCCAGGGATGAAATATGGGGTTCAGCACGCAAAGAGTAGCCTTCTCCTCGACCCTGTTGCATGTGGCCTTGGAATCACTCCTTGTTTACCTCACTGATTCCCGCCCCCCTTCCTCTGGCTGTCGCTGCTGTGGTGGCTGGTGGCTGCTCCTCACCTGCCTGAGGTGCTGTGGGACTGTGCAGCAGAGTGGCTCGGGGCGGCAGTGCTCACTGAGATCCGTACTCTCTTCATGGTGGAGCCGGCACGTGTGTTCATGGGGTCCACACTCTCAGTGTCGTCCATAGTGATGGTAGTGATGCTGGCTGGGTCTCTGTGGTGCTTCCACGCATCATTGCCAGAGCCCACGCACCCTTTCTGGCTTTGAGAGCCTCAAATTATTTTCAACATCCGGGTCACAGATGACAGAGCTGACCAGATCAGGCTCCTCACACGTGGGTGAACCAGAGATTCAACTTGGGCTCTGATGTTAGTACTGCAGGGCCTCTCAGCCGCCGAGATAGAACCAGGCTCCTGCTTTCATTCCCTGCGTGAGTGCCTAGATCCAAAGTGCCGTTCAGTGTTTGGGGAACAAAATGAGCTTAGTTCTTAATTATTGATCCTGCCATTGTGAGGCGCTTCCTGAGTTTGTGTCTTTGCTCAAAAAGATTCTACGTGTTTGCTCAATTGCATGTGCTTTGCATGCTGGAGGCCTGAGGTTCACTTCCAGAGTAGGCCCTGACCACTCCTCAGCATGGCACAAAACACCCCCCAAAGACATCCCAAAAAAAAAAAAAGATTCTAAGTTCTTGAAGAACAGGGATTCTGCCTTATATTTTTATTGTATTCATGAATTTACAACTATTGAATATCTGCTTTCAATCAAACCTCACGGCAGCTACTACTGAAGGTACAATGGATAGCAAAATAAATACAGCGTTTGTTCTAAAGGAATCTGTAATAGAATTGGAGACATAAACATTAAAGACATAAATCTCTGGTGGGAGAGATAGCACAATGGCTGAGAGCATGTTTTGTATGTGTGAGGAAAAGGGTTAAACCTAGGCTTCTTGGTTTGACCTCTGGTACTTAAAAAATAAAAAAAAAAACCACTAAAAACACAAGTTACTAAGAGCCTGCAAGATGGCTCAAGTGGCAGAGCACATGCTAGCATGTATGAGGCCCTAAGTTTGATGCCCTGTTCTGCCTCTCCCTTCCCTGCTTCCCCAGAATCGGGAAAAAATGAGATTAAACTAAAGTAAGTACATTGATGCTCATTTGCAGAATGATGAATCTGAAAACGGAATGGAAAGTGAACTGAAAAAGGTAGAAGTGGATTCTTCTTGGTTTTCCTGTTATTCTGGGCCACTTTTAAGGTGACAAAATTGTCCTTTTGTCACCTTACACTGGACATTTTAATTCTGTAAACCTTCAAGATATATTAAAATGCCTGGCATGGATAGTATGCACTCCATATTTACTTGACGAATGAGTGGACTTTTCCGTAAAATTACTTGAAAATATCTCATATAGTGTACGGGGTGAGACATATTGACTCACCAGAACTGGAAATAAGAACATCCTTGAGAAGGACTTAGCACAGAGAGCCACCCGCTTGGAGCAGAAAAGCAAATGGACTATGTGTTAAACCTCGCCAGCATGCCTGCCCGGAGGGGAAAGGGTGTTGCTCCTTTGCCCGCTCCTCTCTGGAAAGAAAGATGGCGGCTGCACGGGAGCCTTGTGGACAGCAGGTTTGAGCCGGGGGTGGGGGGCGGCAGGGGCCTCATGGGAAGGGGGGCGTTCTGGGCCGTCCTTCACGCCCCACCGAGGTCACCAGCTGCCCCCCACGAGCGGCTCTCCAGCATGGCCACGACTCCAGAGCACAGAAACCAATCTCTTAACTATCTAACTTTTAATAGAAATACTTCCAGGGTTAATAAGTAAAATAGCAGAAATTCAAAACCGGGCGGCCGCTATTGCGGCCTCGCAACATCATTTTATTCTTAAACCCAGCTGTAGAAAGCAAATCATTTCACAACGCTGTTTCAGCATATCTGATTGGGGGGGGGGTCGTAAACTCTAAACAATAATTGTGCATCTTCTATCGAAACAATGTATCTAGTCAAAGTAGATAGAGTATTAACTAGAACTCATCTGCCTCACAGGAACTGGGAGGGGTGGGAGGTGGGATTCTATTGGGGTTCGCGGTTAAAAATAAGTATTGGTAAAGGGAAATGTGTTTGATATTTACATGACTGAGACCTAAACCCGAAAGCTCTGTAACTTTTCCCACAGTGATTCAATAAAAAATAAATTATTAAAAAAAAAAAGAACATCCTTGAGAATGGAAAGAATGAATAGCCTGCTGGCCTGCCTTCCTTCCTTCCTTCCTTCCTTCCTTCCTTCCTTCCTTCCTTCCTTCCTTCCTTCCTTCCTCTCTCTCTCTGTTTCCTTCCTTCCTTTCTTTCTTTCTTTCTTTCTTTCTTTCTTTCTTTCTTTCTTTCTTTCTTTCTTTCTTTCTTTCTTTCTTTCTTTCTTTCTCCCCTCACTCCCTGAATTGAATTAAGAACCTCACACATGCATGGCAAGTACTCTCCTGCTGAGCCCTTCCCAGACCCTCATGATCTTTAGCTTAATTGCTAAGTCTCATAAGAACAAAAAAAATAGCTTAAGGGAATTCATGGAATGATGCATAGTCATGAGAAGTAATAAATCTGATGGGAGGGGGTGTCAGTATGTTGCTCAAGAGACGTGAGGAATACTGAGGAGGGTGACTAGAGTAGATTTTCTAGAAGAGTGACTAGAATCTGACTCACCAGTAAGAAACCTGTGACCTCACTGACTCTGACACTGTTTAGAGAACGTGGGCAGGGCATCCAGGTGGTATGGGGACAAGAGGAGAACTAGAGAGACGGACGTGGGTGGTTCATTCTCAGGCTAACAGCAGGCACCAACCAGCAGCAGTGATGTCTCCTTGACCCCAAAGATGCACCTTTGTGTTTATTTCTAGGACACACAGACAGTGCTCAGGGCATGGGTGACCATATGGGGTGCTGGGGACTGACCCTGGATCAGCTGTGTGCAAGGCAAGCACCCTGCCCGCTGTATTATCATTCCTGCCCCAGTGGTGCACTTTCGTAATGGCAGATAAGAGCAACATTAACTAGGTTGAGACGTCAGACAGCAATAAGCGAGATGATAATCTCTTAAATTCATTCACTTCTGTTAGTGCCCAGGGACCATTAGTGGTGCTGGGGATTAAATGTGTCAGCCATGTACAAGACAAGAGCCATGAATCCTGCACTCTCTCTCCCATCTTTTGTTAATATCTCTAATAATAGACTCTTTTGGGGGCCAGGGGGCACACTCAGAACTACTCAGTGCTTACTTTTGGCTCTGCACTCAGGAATTACTCCTGGCAGGCTCAGGGGATCACCTGATGCTGGAGATTGAACCCAGGACAGCCACATGCAAGGCAAGCACCTTATCTGCCGTATTATCTCTCCAGCCCACAGCAGACTATTAAGGTATGCCTTTTCTAGTTGCAGGAAAGGGCTTTCTCTAGATTTAAGTTCTTTTCTTTCAGAGAAAATCACCATTTCCCCATGATACTCCATGATATTCAAATCAGGGCACCAGATCTCTTAAAAAAACACATATATGTATATATTATCATACTTAAAATAAAGAATTCAAAATCAGTGTTCATAAAAAATAATATCTTCACTGAGGAAATAAAATATTTATATACTTTACAAAATATTGAATTAAGGGATTGGTAGTGATAGTACAGCAGGTAGGATATTTGCCTTGCATGTGACCAACCCAGGTTTGAGCTCTGGTACCACATATTGTTCCCTGAGACTTCCAGGATCGATCCCTGAGTGCAGAGCAGGAGTAAACCCTGAGTACCACTATGTGTGAGGACACCCCTCACCCAAAGTCAGGGGGAGGTAATATTAAATTCAGAGTAGAAGGATTCAGAGAGGAATTAGGGACTGCTGAAAATATGGCTGGGTTCCCTGCAGGCCATACTCTTTCCTGTGTTAGAGGGATCATGTGGTTCTGGGGATGAAACTCAGGTCTCTTGCATGCAAACCGTGTGCTCCAGCGTGTTGAACTCTCTCTCCAGCCCCAATATGATCATCTTGATTGTTGACTCATAGGCACATTGTGTTACCAGTTTTCTTTGTATTTATGTTGAAGTGCCGCCCAAATTGTTATTAGTTCTGTTTTAGGGAGAATAATATCTGATGGACTTAAATGTAAGCATGATGAAAAGATATTGTTTTTTAACTAACTAGACGAATGGTGTGGGGGGAATGAATCTTCTAAAAAAAAAAAAAGAACCTCAGATTTGTGGATTTTGTAACGGAAATCTCCAGGATCTCAGAGTGGGGAATGAGCCCCTCCCCCTTCTCCCTGTGCTTCAGGGAGCCTGGCAGTCATGCCACGAACTGCCTCTGGCACCATATAAGCTCATTAATGGTCCAGAGACTCACAAATAAACCTTGGAAGAGAGTCACAAGCTGTAGAAATGCCTCTGGACCCCAGAGTCACCATCCAGCTAAAAATTTAACCCCATCTCTATTACCCTATTTAAAATTTTGGGATTCCTGGAGTTGCCGCATGATATTTCATTCTCTACACTACTGATGGACAAGGAGTAGCATGCCACATTGGATAGGGTGTAAAGTAGAATACAACTGATCTTGATCATATATATATATGTATATATATATATATATATATTTGCACACAAATCTCAACTTGTAACATGTTAGTAATCTCTTATACAAGGGCTTAACAGTTCCAAGGTGAGATACAACAATCTTCATATACTTTTCTCTAAGAAAAACTTTTGGAATCATTTTCAGCAGATTACTCTTAAGCAATACAAAATAAATTATTTAGGATCTGCCCTTTGGGCAGGCTTGGGTGGTGGTGGTAAAATTCGAAATAATGGTGATGGCAAGGTGTAATGGTGGTGGGTTTGGTGTTAGATATTGAATGTAATAAATGTTTGTGAACAACCATATTAAAAAAATAGTGGGGGACAGGAGCGAATGCTTATTGGGCTAAGTGCATACTCTGCATACAGAAGGCCTGAGTTTGATCTTTGGCTTTTTAGAGTCCCTTGAGCTCCATCTGTGAGCACAGAACTAGGAGTAGCCCTGAGCACAGAGGTTGGTGTGGCCCCCAAACCAAAACGAAGTCAAGCTAAAACTCAACCAAATAAGAAAATAGTGGAAACATGAGTCAGGCAAATATCTGAAGGGTTGGAGCATGTGCTTTGAATTTCATCCCCGAGCCCTGCCAGGAGCAACCCCAAAGCACCAAGCTGGAATTAATCTGAGTATTGATTGAATTAATCTCTGAGGATTGCCAGATGTGGTCCCCAAGCAAAAAGAAGAGTGGAAATAACCAGAGCATCGAAGTCATCCTGGCAAGTGTCCGGTGCCAGCCTCTGCATCAAGCTTTAGACAACTAAACTCTGGCTTGATGAGGCGAGGAAAGAGATGCAGAGCAATAGACGTCGCACTGTAAAGCCCAGGACTGTGCTCTAGCAGTCACCATGGGAGTTGAAGAGACTTTTAACAGAGTCCAGAGTACATTGAGCCTACTAATTAATCGGCAGACTGTTTTCTTTTGAGCTGTTGTCAGCAAGTTGCTCTGGGTTCCAATATACAGGAGCGAACTTTAGCACTAAATACTACAGGACGGTGATAACAATCCATTATTTGAAGGCAAACTTGAACTATTTTAGTGGGTGGGGGTGGGGAGGGGTTCCTGGCTATTCAATACAAAGACTCAAAGACGTAGGGATGCTCGGACACTGGTGTGCAGGGATTCCCCAGGCCAACCCTGTGCAGTGCTCGAGGACCGCCAAGACCCTGTGGCGCTAGGGACCAAGGTCCAGCCAACTGTATACAAGGCATGCATCTTAACACCTGAACCCACATTTTACATCTGAACTCACATCTTACACCTGAACCTGCATCTTACACCTGAACCTGCATCTTACACCTGAACCCGCATCTTACACCTGAACCCACATCTTACACCTGAACCCGCATCTTACATCTGAACCCCCGCACTCCCCATTTGGCCCTGCTCATTTTTGTGTGGAGATCTGTTTGTGGATCTTTTAGGGACTCTGCAGCTGTGCTCAGGACACCCAGAGGCTCCTCCTAGGGGTGATGCTCGGGGGACCATGTGGTGTTGGGAAACAAACACAAAACATGTGGTTTAGCCCCATACTATATCTCTGACCTCTTCCCACTTAGTTTGTGAACTGGCAGAAATAAAGACCCCAAGTCTGAGTCTGGAATAAATCTGATTGTCATTTTTTGGCCACAGCCTGAGGGGGGCTTCCTCCCACTCAGTGCTCAGGGGTTGCTTCACGTGGCGTCTCAAATTCTGCACATTAAGCATGTGATCTAACCCTTTGAGCCATATTTCCGGTCCTTGACTGTTCATTTTATTTAGTTGATGAACTAATTGAGAGATTTACGTTGCTATTTTTGGCTTGGGGTGCAAGACCTACTCCTGGTGGGTCTTGGGGGTTCATATGTAGTATACCAGGGATTCAACCCAGGGTCAGTGAGGTACAAGGCAAAACCTAAACTCTTAACTATCTCTCTGGTCCTTAACTGTTCCTTTACACTATTTTTTTGTGGGGGGCACACTGGTGATGTTCAGGAGTTACTCCTGGTTCATGACTCAGGAATGATCCAGGAGTGGTGCTCAGGGGACCATATGGCTGCTGGGAATTGAACCCGGGTTGGCAAAGTGCCCTACCTACTGTACTATCTCTCTGGACGCTGTTCTTCTACACTATTAATCTGTTACATCTTTGGTGAAGGGCGCATTTAGTGGTGCTCAGGGGCCAGTCCTGTCTTGGAGCATGGCGGTCACTCCCAGAGATGCTTGGGGATTTAACACACAGCTCTCGTATGCAGAGCAGGCACTCCAACCCAGTAAATGATCTCTCTGGCCCTTAATCCACTTTTACTTTGCTCTAGCCTTGAGAGCTTGAGAGCATAAGACCCTAAATCATACTGCAAATGTAGTGTCAGGCCAGCGAGACGAATCGAAGGGCTAGAGCGTGCGCTTTGTAGGCAGGACCCTGGGTTGATCCCCAGAACTCTCCTGCAACCGCTGGCTCTGGCCCCAAACAAAACAAACCAGAGGAAACTTGTGCCTGTTTGGTACTGCTTGTCCATATGTTTATAAAACTCAGAGATATATGTGGTCTTTTAAATTTGTTTAAAGTTTTTGTTTTCCTAAATGTGACTACTGTAAGGATGGGAAGCAGACAATCAATCTCTATGACAAGTTTTCTAATCAGGAATATATTTTGCTGTGTGATTGATTGTACCATTAGAGAATTACACATCATGAAACCACCCCTGGATCACCAAGCCACTAGCACCTTTCGTTCATGCATGGGTGTGTGTGTGTGTGTGTGTGTGTGTGTGTGTGTGTGAGTGTGTGTGTGTGTGTGTGTGTGTGTTGGGTATATGCAGTATTTCTACTAGACATAAGTGGATTTACCCATTTCTGGTAAGTTCTGAAGACTTGATTTAGTGATGTCATCCAAGTTAAAAGTTGCTATTGTCCAACACAAACAGTGAATTTATTTTAAAAAATGACTATGACAATAATGTAATAATTCTTCTAAAATTGGAGAAACATTTGGGGGAAAGTTGTTATGTAAAGTTGAATATTACTGGGGATAAACTGATAAAAAATAGTTGGAGGAAGAAAAAGTCCCTCTAACTGAATGATACACAGCGGTAGGGCATTTGCCTTGCACGCAGCCAACATGGCCGACCCAAGTTCGATTCCTCCGCCCCTCTCGGAGAGCCCGGCAAGCTACCGAGAGTATCTCGCCCACACGGCAGAGCCTGGCAAGCTCCCCGTGACGTATTCGATATGCCAAACACAGAAACAACAAAGTCTCCAATGGAGACGTTACTGGGCCCGCTTGAGCAAATCGATGAACAATGGGAGGACAGTGACAGTGACAACTGAATGGTCTCTTAGTGTGAAGGGGCATATCCCCAGCAGTGCTCATGGAGCCAGGTGAACGCCGGGCCATACTCAGCCCAGGGGTGCTCAGGACCTGACCGGACCCCCTGATGGTGGTTCAGAGGACCTGGACACCTCAGAGTAGGCAGGCAGGTAGCAGACAAATCTCCTACCCTCTGACTTCTCTCCCAGACCTGTGATTGGTTTCTTTTCCCTTCTGTTCTTCAGGGCACACCTGGTGCAGCTACTCCTGGTTCTGTGCTCAGGGGTCACTCATTCCTGATAGTGCTCATGGGACCATATGTGGTTCTGGGGATTCCCCTCACCCCCTTCCTGCGCCTTGCACTCACACACACACACACACACACACACACACACACACACACACACACAAAGCACGTGCCTCAACGCTTTGAGCCATCTCTCCAGGACCTGTCAGAAGGATTTGTTTTTATTTTAAAAGTTTTTTTAGTCACCATGAGATGACAAAGTTATTCACGATTGGGTTTCAACACCAATCCCTTTACCAGTTTTTGCCTCCCATCCACCAGTCTGCTTCTACAAGGGCCGTGTAATCCCATCAGCGGCCAAGACTCAGAGACTATAAAATACAGATCCCGGAACCACGCGGCCGCATTCGCGGCCGCGCGACATCTTATTATCTCATTCCTACTTTGGACAAACTTGCAGGCTGTCGAATGTAGCCTGCCCACAGGGCAGAGTCTGGCAAACTCCCCGTGGCCTACTAAATATGCCAAATACCAGTAACAATGATGGGTCTCATTCTCCTAAAGAGCCCTGAATATAATCTCAGTGCTAGGATGAAAGAGACGTTACTGGGGCCTGCTCGAGGCAATCGACTACAAGGGCCACTCTTTAAAATATATATGGTTTTGCACTGTGGTTCACAGTACAGTTGCTGAGAGGGTCTCCTAGGGAACACAGCTCTCAGCACCATCTCCTCTTCCGGGTTGATCCCTTCCCCCCACCGTAGATGCTACCCCCTTTCTTTCCTCCCCCAGACCCTCAGGTGGCATCTTTCCCACTGGGTACCAGCCTCCTGTTCTTTGTTTCCATTTTCTCTGCACATATGAGAGAGATCATGCGGTGTCAGTCTCTGCCTCTCAGTGGTTTTTTAATGCAAACTTTCACCATTCTTCTAATTATCCTCCTCCAGCTTTAGTCTCCTTTATCCTAATCTCTATCCCCTTCCCTAGATGTCACAAACTCTGTGCTGGGGTCCTCACTTTTACTATTGCCCTAGAGGCACAGGGCATTTGACTGGCCTTCTCTATTATTTCTAAAATGAGGGAAGAAGGGGGCCAAAGAGACAGTACAGAATATAGTGGGTTGGTCACTTGCCTTGCCTGCAGCTGACATGAATCTGATCCCAGTCAACAATATGTCCTGGGCCCCACCAGGAATGAATCCAGAGAGAGAGAGAGAGAAGAGAAGAGAGGAGAGGAGAGGAGAGGAGAGGAGAGGAGAAGAGAGAAGGAGAGATAAAGAGAGAAAGAGGAGAGAAAGAGGAGAGAGGAGAGAGAGAAAGAGAGAGAAGGAGAGAGGAGAGAGAGAGAGAGAGAGAGAGAGAGAATACAATAATACAATGTCTCCCTTGAAATTTTCCTGAGAAACGTTCCAGAGGAAGTGAAGAGGAAGCGGCCAGCTAATAAAATTTGTTCATCCCTTATGCTCTCTGGCTGGCTGGGGGCCAGCCACTTCTCACCCACTCGGAGAGCAAAGGGGTAGGGGTGGGGGCCGGCCTATATAAGCTGGGGTCATCTATGTCAGGGGGGTTTTTTTGCTCTCCTGAGGAGCTTCTCACCTTTTGGGGTTTGCCCCTCTGCTGTTCCTGCCCCCACTGCAACTGTGGTTCCAAACCCTGCGTCTCCTGGCCTGTCGGGGCCTGGCCAGTCGACCCCGACAAACTGGAGTATGAACCCCCTACCCCCCCAAGTCACCGGACTTACTCCCTAAAGGGGAGGGAATGGGTAGGGAGAAGCCTCTGCCCTGGCCCTCTGTGCACCAGCTTCCTGGCCGCCAAGAAAGAAAGCCGCAGAGTGGGGAAGTCTGCTGGTCAAGCAGATCTCCGTTTATTGGCCCCTACCCCTGGGGATGGGGCAATCCCAGTACAGCATATTTCCCTCACACAGCATGCTTCTGATTTACCTATCCTGCTCTTAGGACAGGGTTATTGATATGGGTAGGTGAGTGCAGTCATGTCCCTCCCTCAACCAGAGTGCCAATGTATGGGGAGTGCTGGAGCCGGCCCCCTGGATCTTTGTAACCAGGTCCTCTCTCGGGCTCTTGCTTCCAGGGGCAGGGGATGTGGTCAAAGTCTCAGGTTAGCTGCTAAGACCCCAACACTGGCCCTTTGGGTTTTCCCTGCACCTTGGCTGCCGTAGGTTTTCCATCAGCAACCATTGCGTCCACTAGTTCCCTTCCGGGCTGCTTCCACTGCTGAAGGGGACGAGAGGGGCTTTCTGATGGTGTGGAGTGAGCACAGACCTGTTCATAAAAACTGTGACAAAAAGATAGCTGAGATAGAGAAGGGACCACTAAGTAAATGATACTTAGGGAGCTTGCTCAGGATGGGAGACGTGTGCTGAGAGTACACTAGGACTGAACATGATTGGCCACTTACTACCTGTATTGCGAACCACAACACCCAAGAGGAGAGAGAGAGTAAGAGGGAATGTGCTTGCAACAGAGGCAGGGGGAAGATGGGGTGGGGGTGGCGGGAGGGATACTGGGAACATTGGTGGTAGAGAATGGGAACTGGTGGAGGGATGGGTGCTTGAACATTGTTTGACTGAACTGTAATCACGAAAGTTTGTAAGTCTGTAACTGTATCTCAAGGTGATTCATTACAATAAATAAATAAATAAATAAATAAAATGTTCTACTATTAAATAATTAGTCTCCTGCCCCCGCGCCTGACTGTCCTCACCGCCGGGGCCCCTTGGAGGGGAGCAGGTTGAACTTTCCTCCCCGCCCCAACCAGGGCTCCGGCAGCCAAAGACCTCCAGGACCAGCCACCACCATGCTGAGACCACTCTCCGCACACATGAAGGTACTGGCAGAGGGACAAAGTCACACGGATTCCGGGGCTGAGATCTCCAAGCCTACTCGGATTGGGGCCGAGCATCCTCCACCCAGATCCTCCAAATTCCAATAGGTGGGGGTCACAGCCATCAACTGGCCCCCTGGCACCGTGTAATCCCATCAATGGCCAAGACTCAGAGACTATAAAAACCAGCTCCCAGAACCGCGCGGCCGACATCTTTTTATGACATCTTATTATCTCATTCCTACTTTGGACAAACTGGCAGGCTACCGAATGTAGCCTGCCCACACGGCAGAGTCTGGCAAACTCCCCATGGCGTACCCAATATGCCAAATACCAGTAACAATGATGGGTCTCATTCTCCTCAAGAGCTTTGAATATAATCTCAGAGCTAGGATGAAGGAGACGTTACTGGGGCCTGCTTGAGGCAATCGACGATTAACAGGATTATTTGTGATTTGTGATTGTGAAATAAATACATTTAAAAAAATGCTGTGACTAGAGTGTTGGTATGTGGGGTGCTCTGCTGTCACTCATTGTGTGAGGACCAGCAGGAAGCCATTGTCCCACTATCATCTAGATCTGGTGTCTCCCACCCAGAGTCCAGCAGTTCCCTGCATCCTGTTTCACTGTAGCGATGCTACATGGTTCAGTCAGTCACAGCTGTTCAGAGAACCAGCCCGGTTGTTTCTCGGAACCAGCTCCCCGTCTGAAGACAGGTCAGCCCATGGAAGGGGTCGGGCCAAAATCTTCCACAGAAGAAGAACCTTTGTGAAACACGGAAGTAAACTTGGAACCCAGAAGAGAGTTATGCAGCTTGTGTGTGTGTGTGAAAGCATCTTCAGATGATGAGAGTTGCTAGGGATGTACCAGGCTCACAGTGTCCTGATGCTTTAGGCCTCCAGAGGAAGCATGGTCATCAGTGGTCATCTCTGCTCCCTGGATACTCTTCATCTCCAGTTCGTGGGGGCGTTAGAAGAGAGCCGTGTGAACAACGAATCAGTGCAAGTCAACTAGAAAAAAAATAAATTGGAGATATTAGCTGGAGATATGATCAATGAAAATCACAGAAAGTTCCAGTCAGGGGCCAAGGCTATAGTATAGCGGGTAAGGTGCTTGCCTTACCTGTGACCAACCTGGATTTGATTCCCCAGAACCCCATACAGTTCCCTGAGCTCTGCCAAAGTAAGCCCTGAGCATCATGAGATGGGGCTCCCACATAAAAACAAATGAAAAAGGAAAGTCACTGCCAGATCTCAGAAAAAAAAAACCCTCAAGATTCTTTCTAGTTTACAAGAAAAATTAAAAAAAAAATTAAGGATGGAATCCAAAAAGGCAGGTTACTGAAACACACTTTTAAAAAAAATGCTGCATTTAAGCATAGAACCCTTCATCATCCAACATTGTCCCTTAAAAATGTCTTTTTGGCCCAGTGTTCTGCTTGACTGCCAACCTTTTGTCTCTTCAGCAATGCCTTTTCCTTGGGGAAGAGAATTCCACTGTTCGTGGCCTTGGCAGTCACGGGAACGCTGGAGAGGTGAGTGGCGAGGCTGTTGCTGTTGGCATCTTCACATGGAAGCCATCGGCAGTGCCAGGGTGCCTCTTTCTGTTGTGAACACACCAGTTCTTCCCTAGTTAACACCTCCAGTCACCAGGCACAGTTTACCAGTATCAAATTTGATGGAGGGGCTGGAGCGATAGCACAGTGGGTAGGGCGTTTGCCTTGAGTGCAGCCGACCCGGGTTTGATTCCCAGCATCCCATAGGGGCCCCTGAGCACTGCCAGGATGATTCCTGAGTGCAGAGTCAGGAGTCAGCCCTGAGCATCGCCGGGTGTGACACAAAAAGAAAAAAAATTGATGAAATCCATAATCTTGCCAGTCTCCCAAATCTGAATCATCCGCCTTAGCGCGGGTATCTGGGTAGTAAATGGTGCAGCATCAGCATCGCTGAGAGGTGCCTTTGGTGGACACAGAAAACCCCCTCACCTTGCACAGCTGACCTGTTGCCTCCCCAGGAGTAGAGCCATGAACAGCAAAGCGTCCTTTAATGTCAGAGATTAGCTGGAAATTCTCTCCCATCTTATCAATACTGATGGCATCCATAAAACCTGCCACTTGTGTTCTATCAGTGTGGACCTTGGCATTGATCTTAATGAACTGCTGCGTACACATGTCCCTCACCTTGGCTCCTGTTAGGACGCACTTAAGCCGGTTCCTTAGGAAATCCAAGAACGGAAGATACTCTCTGTCTGTGGGGGCCGGTGGACGGACAAAAAGCAAGCACTCGGTCAGCTTATCAAGCATGCAATGATCTGGAGCTGCCATGTGCTTCAGAAGCCGACCCAGACATGAAAAGATCAAACACATTTTTCTTTCCATATCACTGCTGATCTAATTATAGGAATAGTCTTTCTCTTTTCTCTCTTTCTTTCTTTCTTTCTTTCTTTCTTTCTTTCTTTCTTTCTTTCTTTCTCTCTCTCCTTCCTTCCCTCCCTCCCTCCCTCCTTCTTTCCTTCCTTCCTTCCTTCCTTCCTTCCTTCCTTCCTTCTTTCCTTATTTTCTTTCTCTCCTCCTGCTCCTCCTCCAACTCCTGCTCCTGTTCCTCCTTCTTCCCTCCTCCTCCTCCTCCTCTTCCTCCTCTTCCTCCTCCTCCTCCTAGGAATAGTCTTTCTCTTTTCTCTCTCTCTCTCTCTTTCTTTCTCTCTCTCTCTCTCTCTCTTTCTTTCTTTCTTTCTTTCTTTCTTTCTTTCTTTCTCTTTCTCTCTTTCTCTCTCCTTCCTTCCTTCCTTCCTTCCTTCCTTCCTTCCTTCCTTCCTTCCTTCCTTCCTTCCTTATTTTCTTTCTCTCCTCCTGCTCCTCCTCCAACTCCTGCTCCTGTTCCTCCTTCTTCCCTCCTCCTCCTCCTCCTCCTCCTCCTCCTCCTCCTCCTCCTCCTCCTTTTCCTCTTCCTCCTCCTCCTCCTTTTCCTCCTCCTCCTCCTTCTTCTTCCTCTCAAGAGAAAATGCAGGCTTCTCCAAAGGCAGAGAGAACTCCAGTACACATCTCAAGAGCAGAGATGCGAGCGACACATGTGCTTGGACACCACATGTGTTTGGTCATGTGGGTACATCAGCACATGGGCTCGGGCAGCATGCGTACCAGATTAAGTTTACTTCTAATAAATGTGGTCAGTCCTTTTGCATGAGAACGCCATTGTTATAATTGGGAGTTAGAAAGTCAGAAATTGAACTTAGTTGTCATCCCAAATTTCCTTACCATAAGGCAGGACAAAAGGAAAGAGTCAACATTTTCCCAGTTTTATCTATGTCTTCTCTCTCTTGGAGCCGAAACATACTGTCAAACCTCATATATATTTGGCGCTTTTGACTTTTCCCTCAGTAATGGCAAAGACAGAGCCTAGATCCGACAACATCTAAAGCTAAAAGACAAATGTGACAAGAGAAACCTCCCTAAACTCTCAGATTCAGACAAGCCTGAAAATCCGACCATAGAAGACACAACCCAGAGAAAAGCCGGTACACGGATAAGGAAGCGGTCGCCTCTCCAAAGGGCTGGGGTGAGGGCAAGGGCGGGGAGCACTCCCACTCTAGCTGTGGTCAGGTTACACACGGTGTTGATATCCAACAATGGTGCAGTTTGTCCTGCTTGTGAACTCGTTAAACCGGATCTGAGCACAATTGTTTCTGCTTCGCACTCTAACCCGACTTTCACCTCTGTGAGTTCTCGCAAGTGGTCAGGATGATTTGGAACCAGAACTCTCCCTTCACGGTGCACCACTTTTCTTGGGACATAATAGAAATAAGTGACCACACAAAATGGTCAATGGTCAGATTTGGGTAAAGTCCATTATTATTTCCACTCCGATAATGTGTCCCACAGAATTTCCCCAAATCCCCAGGGATAAAGGGGCTCAGATAGAAGGGACGGGAGTTTCTCGGGTGTACATCCAAGGTGACTTTTCCCTGTTTACAGGCACAGAGTAAGGAGGTCACGGTCACGGTCACGGTCCTCCCGTTGCTCATCGATTTGCTCGAGCGGGCCCAGTAACATCTCCATCATGAGACTTGTTGTTACTGTGTTTGGCATATTGAATACGGCCACATGGCCGACCCGAGAGTAAGAAGAGTCTACTAAAATCTCAGGGCTGGGACGAATGGAGACGTTATTGGGAGCCTGTTCGAGTAAATCGATGAACAACGGGATGACAGTGATACAGGCACAGAAAGGTTCCACACATGGTCCATAGATGTAAGCCCATGGACCATTTCTGTGACCTGCAGAGAGGGTGTGAGCACCACTGGCACAGGCCAGGAAAGATAGACCAGTCCCCAGGGCAATGTGGTCAAATGGGGGGTTACCTAGAAGTTTCCTGCTCTGCTGTTGGCTTGTTATAGAGGACTCTGCTCCCGGCTGCCACGCCAAGTTGTAACCATGAAGATCTGGTTCTGCTCCATCACACTCGAGGGCCCGCCAAAGAAAAAGCACAGTGCCAGGCCAGCACAGATCTCTATGACAGCATACCTGCAAGGTGGAAGGTGGAAAACTCATATTCTCAGAGCAACTGCATTTTCTGCCTGGTTACGAGGAGGGAAAGGACAGGGAAGAGGGCTGGGGAGAGAGTACAACGTGCGGGGCACTTGCCTTGAAGGTGGCTAGCCCAGGTTCAATCCCGGGCATCCTGTAGGGCCCCGAAGTCTACCAGGAGTGATTCCTGAGCGCAGAGCCAGGAGCAACACTTGAGCACTGTTGGCTGTGGCCCCCAAACCAAAACAAAAGGCAGCAAAAGAACAGGAAAAGAAGAGTGGGCTGCAGACCTATTGTGAGCTTTAGAACAATGAGTTAATTCCTGGGTGGTTCTCTGGAGTCACATCTCTTCTTACCTACTAGCCTATGAGAAACTTGTCCTCATCTTGAGTCTTTTGAGAAGAAGGAAGGGTAAGACTTAGGGTAAATTGGGGGCTGGAGCAATACCACAGTGGGTCGGGCGTTTGCCTTGCACGCGGCCAACCCGGGTTCCATTCCTAGCATCCCATATGGTCCCCTGAGCACTGCCAGGGGTGATTCCTGAGTGCAGAGCCAGGAGTAACCTCTGTGCATCTCTGGGTGTGACCCAAAAGCAAAAAAAAAAAAAAAAAAAAAAAAAAAAGACTTAGGGTAAATTCCTTGTCTGGGGGTTTGCTATTGCTAATGTCTTTGGACCAGTTTCAATATCATGGAGCTAAGATGCTTTTTGTTTTATTTTTGGGTCACGACTGGTTGTGCTCAGGGCTTGCTCTTGATTCTGCACTCAGGGATCACTCCTGGTGGGCTCAAGGGACCATGTATGGTATTGAGGACCCAGATTGTCTGTGTGCTAGGCAAGACCCTTACCTGCTATAGTGTATTTCTGGTCCAACTACTTTGCTTTTTTTTTTTTTTTCATCCTGACTTCATTTACATGTCTATGATGGGCACTGGAGAAAAATCATCTTGTCCCCCTCCACGTTCTTCTAGACTGTCAAATACTCAAATGTACATTAGAGATATTATCAGCGATAGGTTCACAAAGGAAATAAGCAGGAAAAACTAGGAGTATGAAGGCCTAAGGCCGTGAATTGTTGGTATGGAATGTCACAAGGGTGGATCTCGTTACTGCCTGATAACGTGGACTGCCTTGGCTCTGCCCAATAATCTCAGTGATCACACCTAACAGTGCTCAGGTGATGGTCCTGCCTCTGTGCTCAGGAATCACCAGACTCCAGAAGGTCCTCATCTCAGCATCCTCACCCGTTTTAATGGTCCACATTCTTGGAACTCAATATAGAATTGCTCAGCCACTCCAACTTTTTGTTAAAAAGATATGAAAGAGGAAAGATTTCTGCCTTTCTCTGGAACCCTTCAGGAGACACCTCTCAGCCTCTGACAGTCCCCTGAATTCTTTCCCCTTCCTACCCTGAAATTCTTTTCTAAGTTTGGCCACTCAGTTGACTGAGGATAAGAACCTGAGCCTGCCCTGAGCCCACTATCCCATCATTGAAAGAAGTCTCGGTTCCCCTTCCCAGCTGCTGTTAGCAGTACCATTTCTAATGCCTCTATCCTTCGCCTTTTTTTTTTCTTTTTGGGTCACACTCCCACCTGGTGATGCTCAGGAGTTACTCCTGGCAGTGCTGGGGAGTCACATGGGATGCCGGGGATCAAACCAAGGTCATCTGCACACAAAATAAAACCCTCCCTGCTGTACTTTCACACCTCCTCCTCTTTCCTTCACCTTTAACATCACTAATTCTTGGGCTTTTTATGATAAACGGGAAGTTCACTGTAGCACTGTAGTACTGTCCTCCAGTTATTCATCGATTTGCTCAAGTGGGCACCCATAACGTCTCACAACAAATTGTGAGTCTTGTTGTTACTGTTTATGGCATATCGAATATGTACCGGACAATATCTTAAAATCATAGATTCTGCCCCAGACCTTAAGCTCCCAGGGAATGAGACAGTGGATAACACCCAAGGCCCCTGGCCAAATAGATAATCCAAAAGGTCCATGACCAAATAGATAATCTAAAAGGCCCAAAGGCTAGCCATACCACCTTGTATAATCCTTGCATTTTCTGTAAACATTCTTGTTACTTGATAAGTACACAAAGTGCCAGTTTTCCTATAAAAGACCCCCACCACCCCCTCCCCCCCCCACAACCAGCCATATTTAATTTAGTTCTCTTTCTAATAATCCTTTCTAATTTCAATTCCGAGTCTGAGATTCTTTAGCATTCAAACTACTGAATACTAAAGAATCTTGAATAATGAAGAAACTTTGTTATTCTTTGTAATGAGTCTTTATTAGTGAATTTTAATTATTTAATATTTTCATCCTTGAAAATATTGAGGAACCTGGGCACCAGCACAGAGACCTGCTGTCACGGCTCCTGCATCACCAGCCGAGACAAAGGATATTAAGTGGTCGGGGGAGGGGAAGGTCAGTTCTGAGAGGTCACCTGCAAAGACAACGCAAATAAAGGTATGACTATTGTGAAGACTTAATTCTACTCCGTGAAAAATAGTTAAGGAGATTGGATCTTCCTAAAACCTTGAAGGAAACCCTTATATAAAGGTATTTCCTCTTAAACATGTAACATGAATGTGATTAAAGTATTATTCAGCAGCCTTTAAGGCCTTTAAGGCACTTCAAGGAAGGTGTGTGCATCTGAGTCTATATGGTCTTTAAAAAACAGTTTTGACTTTTCCAAAGAAATTTAACCTGTGGACAACAGTTTCTTGTGCCGGAGAGTTTAGCCTCCCCCTTCTGATAGAGGATCTATGGATTTCAGACTTGCCGAGACAGCCCTCCACCTCACCACCCAATCATGGAAGTGATTCCGGAAAGACTCTTTGAATTTTCATGATGCTGAACAAATGCTGAGGTCAGAGTCCCCAATCCGTGTGTAGTAGAAAGTTCAAGTATAACTTTGGATTCCTCCCAAACTATGTATTTGCGGTTGACCTGAAGCTTACTGATAACATAGAGTTGATTAACATTTATTTGTTTTTCGGGCCACACCAGTGTTGCTCAGGGATTACTCTTGGCTCTGCACTCAGGAATCACTCCTGGCAGTGATGGAGGACCATATGGGGTACTAGGGGTCAAACTTGGGTTGACCATATGCAAGCCAAGTGCCTTACCCACTGTATTATTGCTCCAGCTCCTTAATACTTATTTTTTATGTTATATGTATTATATACTATACTATTGCAGTAAAATAAACAAGAGGAAAGATGCTAAGAAAATAATTAATGGATCATTACAAGAATATTCATCATCTTGAATGAAGTCTCTTTCTCTCTGGCTCCAAGATATTTTCTTTTATGATGTTTCTTAGTTTTCATTAAAATTTGAGATACCTGTACTAGTTTAAAATAAAATAATTGAACTTCAAATATTTGTGAAAGCACATCTTTCTTTAATTCAATTTCAATAGTTCTGTAATTCTGCTTCAAGAGGTTTTTCATTGGGGCTAGAGCAATAGTACAATGGGTAGGGCATTTGCCTTGCATGCGAACAACCTGTGTTTGATCCCCAGCATCCCAAATAGTCCCCCTGAGCACCACCAGGAGTAATTCCTGAGTGCAGAGTCAGGAGTAACCCCTGAATATTGCGTGCCTGACCAAAAAAAAAAGCCAAAAAAAAAAAAGAAGAAGAGATTTCTCCTTAATGTTTGTGAACTCACACCTCAAGTTTAAAGACAAAGGCTGCCTAATTCTTTTTTTTCCCCTTCATTTAATCATACCCAGTGATGCTCAGGAGTTACTCCTGACTCTGCACTCAGGAATTACTCCTGGCTGGGCCACCATATGGGATGCTGAGGACTGAATGTGGCTCTGTGCATGAAAGGCAAACACCCTATTCAAAGTACTATAGGTCCAGCCCAGCCCAATTCCACTAGAACCTGTATTGGGGCTGTAATATAAGTCCTACAGCTATTTACTTATTTTCAAGTTTACAAAACCAAGCTCCTGGTTGGGAAAAATTTGAAATAATGGTGTTGGGAAGGTGTAAGGGGGGTGGGACGGATGTTGGAATAATCACTGTCACTGTCCTCCCGTTGTTCATTAGTTTGCTCGAGCGGGCCCAGTAACGTCTTCATCATGAGACTTGTTGTTACTGTGTTTGGCATATTGAATACGTCACGGGGAGCTTGCCAGGCTTTGCCGTGTGGACGAGATACTCTTGGTAGCTTGCTGGGCTCTCCGAGAGGGGCGAAGGAATCGAACCCGGCTCAGCCAGGCTGGCTTTGTGCAAGGCAAACACCCAACTGCTGGACTATCACTCCAGCCCCATTGGAATAATGAATGTCATGAATTATTGTAAACAACTTTATAAAAATAAAATAAAATTTAAAGAATAGAAAAGAAACCAAGCCCGAATTCTTTCAACCAAAAGAAAAGAACCTAATCCAAGATCACGATTTTCCTGACGGCGACAAAAGACAGAATTAGGAGAAGTCAGGAAGAGAAGATAGATCTGTTGGCTTGTTTGTTTGTTTGAGGCTCTTGGGCACTGCTCAGGGGCTACATCAGGCTCATTTTCAGGATCACTTCCGGTGGTGGTCCGGGGACCACGGAGGGGCGTGAGGTGAGGAAGGATGCATCCTGGTCTCCTGCTTCCCGAGTCTCCTAGGCCTGAATCAGTTCATTCCATTCGCCTCTCCCTTGAGAGCCTCTGTTTAATTAACTAGTGTGTTTGATTTGGAGGCAGTGCTCAGGTCTCAGTCCTAGCTCTGTGCTCAGGGTTGACTCCTTGCAGGGCTCAAAGTCTCTTCTCGGCTCTGTGCTTGAGGCTGGGGCAGTGGGGGTTGGGGTTGTCGCTCCTGGCAGTGCTAAGGGGACCGTGGGGCAGCAGGGACTGAACTCTCAGTCAAGCAAAGCGTGTGTTCAGCCCTTGGAACTACTTCCTTGGTCCCAACAGGAACTTCTATTTCAGGGAACTAATCACCTCAAGAGTAGCCTCACACACAGAGAGGAAGTGAGTCACAACTCTGGGCAAAAGTTCACAACTTTTACTGCTCTTTCCATGTTCTTTCCCACTGAGAGTGCTCCAGAGTCACCCTCAGTCCACAGGGAAATGGGACCCAGGAGGGGAAAGGAGTATTCGTGTGTGTGTGTGTGTGTGTGTGTGTGTGTGTGTGTGTGTGTGTGTGTGCCACAAGGCTGAATTTTCCTATTCTCGGACACTAAGTTGCCCCCCTCATTGTTGATGGACTTAGCCCCCAGCTGTGCCCATGCCCTGCTGAAAGTGGCATGAGATGCAGCCGGTGCTGTGTGGGAAAAAAAAGTAAGGGTCAGTCCCCAAGGCAGAGTTCTGCTAATCGAAGCACTTCCCACATGTCCCCATCAGAGGTGGGCTCGCCGCAGTGCTCCTGACTCTGATTGGCTTCACCAAGTTGTAACCATGAAGATCTGGTTTCAAGGCCATGTTCAGGTCACTCGAACAAAAGCAACCAAAATAGAGGATTAGGCTTTGGGAGGGTTCATCCTTCCACACATCAAACACCTCTGTGGTCCCTGGAGCACCACCAGAAGTGATTCTGAAACTGAACCTGAAATAGCCTTGAGCAGTGCCCAAGTGCCTCAAATGAACAAACAACAAACAAACAAACAAATTTTTAAAAAACCTTTTTCTATTGAATCACTGTGGGATAGAGCATTACAAAGCCATTCATGATTGGATTTCAGTCCTAAAGTGTTCCAACACCCATCCCTCCACCAGTGTACATTTCCCAGCACATGTCCCTAGGTTCCCTCCATCACCTCCCAACCCCCCCCACCCCAAACGAACAAAATGAGGATAAGCTGTTCTTTGGATTTTATGTTTAGACTTTGGGGAAAGGACACTTGTCTTTTCTCATATTGATCTTTACGTCAGCTTCAATTTCAGAGCACTAAATCTAATCTTGCCCAATGAGTGGTTGAAGCATAACACAGGAGTGAGAGCATTGGTCGGCAGGGACAGGATTCTGAGGGTGTCATGGGGGGATATGGAGCAAATGTTCAACCATCTGTCTTTTTAATTTTTGCTTTTTTGGGGTCACACCTAGTGATGCACAGAGGAATTCCTCCTAGCTCTGCACTCAGGAATTACTCCTGGAGGTGCTCGAGGAACCCTGTGGGATGCTGGGAATCGAACCTGAGTCCGCCGCGTGCAAGGAAAATGCCCTCCTCACTGTGCTATCGCTTCAGCCCCTGTTCAACCTTCCTGATGATGAAGATGGGGCTCAAACTCCACATTCTGCTGCACCTACGTTGTTAGTAGGAGTTGCTTTCTCCTCTGCCCCAAGAAACTCTACACATTCTCACACAGACTTGCTGGCAAGACACGGATTCTCCCCAAGACCTATCTATACCACTCAGCTCTACGCCTACAGTTTAACTTAAACCCCTGCAAACTCCTGGTGTGACCCGGTGCAACCCAGGCTCTGTTGGGCTTCAGTAGAACTGCACCATTTCCCACCTGCCAAGATGGATCACTGTGGAGTGAGAAGGAACTGGAAACACAGGGGGTGGGAAGTGGATTCGGGTGGGAGGACTGCTACTGGAATACTGTAAGTCTAAAACTCAACTATTTATAATAGTTGGAAATCATAGTTCTTTAATGAAATCAATCTAAGAACAACTTAGCTAGTAGTAAGTAGCTACTAATACAAGCTATTTCTTGTATTGCTTCCTTTGTGTTTGAAAAAGATAATTTTGGAACTGGTTATATTATTAAGATTTTGTCTCAAAAGTGAGACTACATTCCATTAGAAATTACACTACATTAGAAATTAAAATGAACCTCAATGAAGAGAAACCATTCACTGTCTGTTTTAAGGTTTCCAGGGTGAAAAAGCAGTTTCTTGGGTACTGTGGAAGCTCAAGGATTGAATAGCACCCACCCTCCCTCCCTCCCTTCCTTCCTCCCTTCCTTCCTTCCTTCCTTCCTTCCTTCCTTCCTTCCTTCCTTCTTTCCTGTCTTTTTTTTTTATCCTTGTTTCTCTCTGCTACACCTGTCAGTGTTCAGAGTTTAGTCTTGGCTCTACATTCAGGGGTTACTCCTGGCAGGGCTTGAGGGACCATATGGGGCACCAGGGATTGAATCCAGGTCGGCTGCATGCAGGGCAAATACCATGACTATCTCCATGGCACCTCCTCAGTTACTTTTTTTTTTCCCTCTCAGGAAGTTTATTCATGACACTACTTAATTTCCCTCCTAAAACATGGATTGTTCCATCAGTCTAACACAGCCCATGCTTTCTGTCTTCATAATAAAAGATGAAGCTTAGAACTGGATCACTGGTCCCTTTCTCTTTTTATCACCTCCCAGTTCAAAGTGCTTGCGTCTCTTAATGGCCAGCATTCTCTTAGACCTGCAGTTGGGCTCGACACATTCAAGCCTCAATACAATCTTCTTGGTAGTATTAGACTTTTTCCAGAAAATAGGCTTAGTCTGACCTCCGTAACCACTCTGCTTCCTGTCATAATGACGCTTTCCCTGGGCCTACAGAGAATCCTTGCCCTTCTTGTACTGTGTGACTTTGTGGAGCTGATGTTTGCCACATTTCTTACAAAAAGTCCGACGGGTTTTCAGTACATTCACCATGCTTGCGGCAGCGGTATCTGCAAGGAAAGTCTTGAGGTTTTTTTTTTTTTTTAATGTAGGAGTACTGCTATTTATTCAGCCACTGATTAGCTGATTGAATTGTGCATGAACTCCACCTTACTTTTTTTCCCCCCCATTTTTTATGATTTTATTTATTGAATCACTGTGAGAGCAGTTACAAAACTTTCGGGTCTAAGTCTCGGTCATACAATGAAACACCCGTCCCTTCACCAGTGCCCATTCTCCACCCCCAACAACCCCAGTATACCCCCATCCCACACCATCCCCCTACCTGTGGGGTAGATGATTTCCACATTACTCTCTCTCTACTTCGATCACATTCAATATTTTGACACCAGACCCACCATTATTATTTGGGATATTACCCCATCACTCAGATCTGCCGAAAAGGCAACAGTAGAAAATTTGTTTTCTATTGCTGGTTATGAATAACATATGATGTCGCATGGCTGCAGTAGATTTAACACTTAAATCTGGAGGGATTTCTGCCAAAACCTGCTAGGTTCTGAGATTTGCTCCTGAGTCTCTGGGATCATGGCCATTAAGCAGCTTGATCAGGAGCCAGAAAGGCTGTTCGTGGGCGATGACTTCGGGTCTCGTTTGGGGGGAGGATAGGACCAGCTCCCCCCCCCCCCCCCCATCCTATGAGGCCCAACAAGTTTCGTCTTGAGTTTATTTTTGATCTACCTCCACTCCTCCATTTCAACACTAATGGGCTTGGAGAGATAGTACAGAGGTAGAGCATTCGCCTTGCATGTGGCAGACCCAGATTCAATCCTCAGTACCCCATAAGGTCCCCCAAGCCTGCCAGGAGTGATCACTGAGCACAGAGACAGAAGTAAGCCCAGAGCACGACTGGGTGTGACCCCGAAATCAACACTGGAATCACCTCTATTAGGCTGGAGAGATAGGACAGGGGTCAAATTACTCGCCTTTCATGTAGCTGACCCCAGTTTGAGCAGCACACTTGATCCCCCAAGCACTGTAGCAGAGCTGGGACTAAGCCCTGAGTACTTCTGGGTGTTGCCCGAATCTCCAAAATAAAACTAGAACAACCCCCTTGGGCACTTGTCATACTTGCAATTTTTTTTTTAAGTTTTATTAGTGAAACACCATGAGGGACAGTTGTAGACATACAAATTTTAGAGCTTGGGCTTCAGTTATACAATGATCGAGTACCCATCCTTCTACTAGTGCCCATTCTCCACCACCACTAATCCCAGTAACCTTCCCACCCTCATCCCCACATCCCACCCTACCTCTGTGGCAGGGCATTCCCTTTTGTTCTCTCTCTCCTGTTGGGTGCTGTGGTTTGCAAAAGAGGAATTGAGTGACAATCATGTTCGGTCTGCTTTTTTGGGTCACACCCGGCTTTGCACAGGGGATACTCCTGGCTCATGCACTTAGGAATTACTCCTGGCAGTGCTCAGGGGACCATATGGGATGCTGGGAATCGAACCCGGGTTGGCCGTGTGCAAGACAAACACCCGACCCGCTGTGCTATTGCTCCAGCCCCATACTTGCATTTCTTAAGCCCTCAGTTGCGCTATAAAATTTGACCTTATTCCTTAACCTCAAATCAGAGTGTCACCGTGGGATGTAGTCACCTTGCCCTGAGGCTGTCATGTGGGGGACCCCAGTGCTAAACAGAAGGGAAATGTCCTATGACCAGAACATCCTCTTTTTGTGAAAACTCCTACTGAAACCCAGCATGAAGCCACGCAGCAGGCCTTGAGAAGTGGGAAAAGGCCCTTCTCTCGCACGAGTGGGCCCACGCGAGCGCCTGCTTCAGAGCTGGGCCGGAACCAAGGCGAGAGCCCCGTTTTCTAGAATACCTCATGGGGGCGTCCGCAGGCAGCCGGCAGGAGGGGGCAGAAGCAGAGATTCCGAAGCACGTGATTCTGCAAAGCAGGATCTGGACCACCTCAAGGACATGAGCACACTTGGCATACCCAGGCCACCGAGGTCACACGGGAAGATGAGGACGTGGCACAGACAGTCCTGAAGCATCCTGTGGTTCTGTCCTGTCCTCTAGACTCACTCCTTCCACTCTCTGCCGTTAACCTGTTTGAAACACAGCAGGGGCTGTTTTCCTCATCACTCTCTCCTCCAAAATTTTGGGAGAATTCTCTGGGCTAAGTGAACTAAAAAAACAAAGCTCTGAGGCCCGTAGGTGCTCAAAGAAAGGACGATCTTATTCTAATAACTTCAGGCTCCTGTCCAGGCAGTAATGGTCAGTGGAGACTGACTGTTGAGGATGAAAAGTGGCCTGAATCCTGAGCCCAGAGAGGCCACTTAAGTCTAATCTAATGTTGCGAATCTATATAATTACATCAGCTCTTAAAGTGTTATGCAGAATAATTGGTCATGTTTATTAGAAGTGAACTTAATTTGCTACTGTAATTATTTGCCAGATGAGCAGTGGAGGAGAAGAGAAGAATATGCTTCCATTATTTGCAGTTTTATAGAGATCAGACTCCGGTTCAAAATCATTTTTATTGTTGCTGTTTTATTTTATTTTTATTGAATCACCGTGAGATACACAGATGCAAAGTTGTTCAAGATTGGGTTTCAGTCATATAATGTTTCAACACCCATCCCTTCACCAGTGTACATTTCTGATCACCAGTGTCCCCAGTTTCCCTCCTGCCCCCCACCGGCCCCCACCCAAGACTATCTCTGTGGCAGAAACTTTTCTTCTCCCTCCCTTCCTCCCTTCCTCCCTCCCTCCCTCCCTCCCTCCCACCCGCCCTCTCCTCCTTCCCTCTTTCTCTCTTTTTACCATTGGGCATTATGGTTTGCAATACAGGTACCAAAAGGTTATCATATATAGCATTTGACCTCTTTTTAGCCCTCAGTTCTTGTCCAGGGTGATTGTTTCCAACTATCATTGTCATTGTGGTCCCTTCTTTGCCCTAACTGCCCTCTTCCCCCAATACCTGTGGCAAGTTTCCAACCATGGATCAATCTTCATTCTTCTTGGCCATTGTTTCTACTGTCTTTGGGTATTAATCTCATACTTTTTTTTAATATATCCCTTGGAAGGGGGTGGGTTGAGTTTCCCTCCCCGCCCCGAGCAGAGCCCCGGCAGCCGAAGACCTCCAGAACCAGCCACAACCATGCTGAGACCACTCTCCACATGCATGAAGGTACCAACAGAGGAACAAAGGCATGCATGTCCTGGGGCTGAGATCTCCAAGCCTGCTCGGATTGGGGCTGAGCATCCTCCACCCAGATCCTTCATCTTCCAGTAGGCAGGGGTCACACCCACCAACTGGCCCCTGGTGCCATGTAATCCCATCAACGGCCAAGACCCAGAGACTATAAAACCCAGCTCCCGGAAGCAGGACATCTTATTATCTCATTCTAACTTTGGACAACCTGGCAGTCTACCGAATGTAACCTGCCCACATGGCAGAGTCTGGCAAGCTCCCCGTGGCGTACCCAATATGCCAAATGCCAGTAACAATGAAGGGTCTCATTCTCCTAACCCTGGAAGAGCCTTGAATATGGCACTTTTTAAAATCTCAGGGCTAGGGCGAAGGAGACGTTACTGGGGCCTGCTCGAGGCAATCGACGAACAACAGGATGATCGTGATTGTGATCCTGCAAATAGTGCAATTATTCTATGTCAGTTCTTCTCCCTCTGACTCATTTCGCTCAGCATGATACTCTCCATGTCCATTCAAGTAAGCAAATTTCAAGGCTTCATATTTCCTGGCAGTTGCATAGTCATTTTCATTGTTGCTGTTGAAGCTTTTTGATTTTAGATGGGAATGAGTTCTGACATTTTCTATCTGGCTGTGACTTTCTGAACTAGTGTTTTTAGTTGACTGATATTAATGAATGATTCAAACAGTTCTCTTCCAAGTAAACTGGAGACGGTGACTTGAACATAGACTGCAGAGCTGACCAGGGATTGTGAGTTCCCCTGAATGCCTGGGGTTGCCAGTGGGTTCCCAGGAAATCCACTCACTCCTGTCATTGGAAGTCACTTCAACTGACAGTTGAATCTGCGATGTTTGGGAGTGGTGGCCTGGATTTCCAGTTTCATTCCATTTCGATGTTTTCTCTCCTGCACTGGGATTTAAACACAATGCCTTCCACGGGCAGGTCTATCCTCAGGACTCTTGAGACAGGTTTTATGGATATAGTTGGACGAAACAGCTTCAGAATTCTGGAGCTTCTCAGGAAGTTCCAACTGCAGAATTGTAAAGAAGCAAGTATCTGCCATTCCCCAAGTTGGTCTTGGGTAGAGGATTATGCCCATGGGAGTACCCCAGAGGGTAAAATGGAGTTCACCTTTATTGGGACATTTCTCCTGCCAGGTCAGTTCGTACTATCCCACCCTTACCTCACACGATGACTCCATTGGCAGGAAACAGCCAGAGCTGAGTCAGCACCCAGTCTCTTTGTAGCAACTCACAGAGGGGAAGCGAAGAACCAGTATAGAAGAGAACTGTCTCAGGGCGCCTGAGGGCTGGAACATCGGAGTGATCCCAGCACAGAGCCAGCAGTGAGCACTAAACACTGCTGGGTGTGGCCCCCAAACACACAAGGAACAGGAATGTTTCTGTCTCATGCAAAAACCTTTCCCCCTTGGTTAAGGTTTCATAGGTATAGATAATGGATTATTTCAGCTGAAAAGTCACTTTTTTTCTTTTTTTATCTTTTTGGGTCACACATGGTGATGCTCTTGGTTCTGCACTCAGGGATTACTCCTGGCAGTGCTCGGTGGACCAAATGGGATACCAGGGACGGAACCCGGGTTGGCTGTGTGCAAGGCAAATGCCCTACCTGCTGTACTATTGTTGGGGCCCCTGGCAGCAGTCACTATTTTTTTCTTTTTGGGTCACACCTGGCTCTGCACTCAGGAATTACTCCTGGCTCTGTACTCAGGAATTACTCCTGGTTGTGCTCAGGGAACCATATGAAATGCAGGGAATCAAACCCAGGTCGGCCGCCTGCAAGGCAAACACCCTACCTTACTATGGCTCCAGCCCCAGCAGTCACTTTTAACTCCACACTCCAACTTGTGTAGAAATGGAAGGAAGAGCTGACAGCCAGGCTTGAAAACTAGGCCAAAGATCAATATTAGACCAGGTCAACTGACCTTGCCCCCAAGCCAAAAGATAAGGACAGTTTATCCCGGCTCCAGCCTTCCCTGCAAAGCCTCACCTTTCACTTTATTTAGGTCTGGAGATAAGATGGAGTGTGCCTTAGGGGACCAAGTCACCAAGGAATTTCATTGTTCATTCTGGTCGGCAGCCCACCCTCTCCCCCCAGTTCTTTCCTTACAAAATCTCCTCCTCGTGATCCTGCAGACAGGATGGTTGCAGTGAGGACATGGCCCACCGCCCACTGCCACCGTCTTCCAACCTGCATCGCTCTTTCTCAGCCTAACACAGTCCCTCAAGTGTCCCTCTCAGCACGAGTGGCCTTTAGGAAGCATTGGAACTGTGCTTTCATTGTTACAAAACCATGACATTTTGGTGTGTCCAAGAAAGCATTATTGGAATATATTCCAGGCCAATGGACAAAAACGGGAGCCTGTTAAAGAACCTCATTACCAAACATTTGTGACAATGTACTGTAGTACTGTCCTCCCATTGTTCGTGGATTTGCTCGAGCGGGCCCAGTAACATTGTGAGACTTGTTGTTACTGTGTCTGGCATATCGAATACGTCTCGGGTAGCTTGCCAGGCTTTGCCGTGCAGGCGAGATACTCTCGGTTGCTTGCCGGGGTCTCCGAGAGGACTGGAGGAATTGAACTTGGGTTGGCCGGGTTGGCTGGGTTGGCCGCGTGCAAGGCAAATGCCCTACCGCTGTGCTATGGCTCCAGCCCTTTCTGACAACCACCCTGCATGCACCTGATCTTGTCTTGTGACAAGCTACATTTTAAAAATACAAACTTCTATTCCAAAGGACAAACGCTTCAGCTGTTATCCCAGTTTGGAGATGGAAAGAAAACTAGGTTAATTATAGACTCACAAGGGTTCTACCAAAATCCTGACTTGTGTATCTGTGGAAGTTTGGGGATTCCCCCCCCCCCATTTTGGGGACACATGATGATGCTCAAGGACTACTTCAATCCCAGTTTTGGGTATTGAACCCAAAATTCCTGCATGTAAATCATATGCTCAGCACATCGAGATGTCTGTATAGACTCCAAATTCTAACTTTTGAATATGACCATGTGTGGTAAAAAAATGTGAGATTCAGTATAATCAAATGAAGGGTCTTGAGACAAGATAAACCTGGATTATGGTACTCCCTAGCTCAGGATAATTGCCTTTTTAAGAGTCAAAGAGATACACATGTGCAGACATGGGTGAGAAAGAGATGGCCATGAGTTCAGGAACTACTAAAAATAAGAAGCAAGAAAAAAATGATTCCTAGAACCCATGGAGACAGTGAGACGCTACAGTAACCAGGACACTGGACTTTCAGAATTTGCACTGTAGCACTGTCCTCCCATTGTTTATCAGGGAACCATACATGTGAGGGATTGAACGTGTCTCACCTACCCTACTATCTCTCTCTCTCTCTCTCTCTCTCTCTCTCTCTCTCTCTCTCTCTCTCTCTCTCTCTCTCTCTCTCTGTCCTGCCTCAATGCTCACATTTATAGGTATCTGTGCTGGAGTAAGACTTCCAGTTCATCACTTTTCGCGGGACAGTGATTCTTCCATAAGAGGCAAAGTCCAAATCAAAATAAGAAAGTTAATCGATGCCTGGCATCCCTTATGGTTCCCCGAGCACCGCCAGGAGTGACTCCTGAGTGCAGAGCCAGGAGTCACCCCTGAGTATCGCTGGATTTGGTCTCCAAATTTAAATGAACAACTAAGAAAGCTAATCCTGGATTATGTCTTATCTTTCCTCGAGTTAGGTTCCTGGAGTTTGGTCAGGGGCGGTCAGCACTTGGGTCTGCCGGGGCGTTATGAGGGGCGTTATTAGTCCTTAAGTCATCTTTGAGGACACGGAAGCAGGGGAGAGTGCTGGCTGAATGTATAGTATCAAGTGAGTCAACAGAATCAAGTTTTGGGCTCAATAAAGAGTTGTTTTCAGCAAGGACTTGAAAAAGAATCCGGGTGCCCTTGTTGAACAGAATCCAATTAGTAGTGTTTTCCCTTGATTTTGTGAACTGGCAGACCACAGAGCAGTCTGGTTTTGAGAAACCCTGCGGAGTACATCTCTTTCCTCCTTTTTAGTGGTGTTGCCGCTAGTGATGTGGTAGGTGGGGGGTCTCACGACGCCCCCGAGCTGGAGAACCGCTTCATATTCCTTGTGGGGTGGGGGCTTCACAGCATCCTGCTTTACCCCGCGTCCTCCCCGCCTGCCAGGGGCAACTTTCTGGGCAGCGTCTGCCCGCAGCACCGTGGCTGGGCGGTCAGTCCGTCCAGCTGGAAGACGGTCCAGGTGCAAGAGGCCGGTGAGAAGGAAGCGCTGGAGCCAGACCGTCCCAGGGGTTTTGTCTCCACACCCCTTTTCAGGTCATTCTCTAAGAATGGGGCAGACCTCCAGGAGACCAGCTTGGGGAGGGGGGAGGGGGTCACCCGCAGGGACCAGCTGGCTTGCGAGGGGCATGTGCGGACTGTGATAGCACAGCGGGTAGGGCGTTTGCTTTGCAGCAGCTACGCAGCTGGCCCGGGGGACCCCGGGTTCAATTCCTTCACCCCTCTTGGAGGGCCCGGCAAGCTCAGAGAGTATCTCGCTGGCATGGCAAAACCTGGCAAGCTACCCGTGATTGTATTCAATTGCCAAACACAGTAACATTAACAAATACAGTAACAACAAGTCTCACGATGGAGACGTTACTGGGCCCGCTGGAGCAAATCGATGAACAACGGGAGGGCAGTGCTACGTATATATATATATATATATATATATATATATATATATATATAAATATATACATATATACATATATATGTATATATATAATGTTTCGCTTTGGTTTTTGTCCTCCTGGGACTCGGGGGTGCGGACGGAGGGCTGTCCCTCCTGGTTCTCATCCCCCGCGCATTCGGACCCGATCGCGACTAGCCAGCAGCTCTAGCACCCGGAGGGGAGGAAACGCGCCGCTACCGGGGAAGGACGTTGGGGCGAGTCCCGCGGAGGCGGGGGGTCGCTCGGGGGCAGGGGCTGCGGGTCGGAAAGTGTGTGTGTGTGGGGGGGGGGTTCCAGCCGGGTCCCCGCACCACTCCCGGGAGCGCAGCCTGCAGCTAGCACGGCCAGGCAGGGCGGGGCCTCGGACCCTCGGCTCGTGCCCGCGCCGACCTTGACCCGCGCCCCTGCGCCGACCCTTGGCTCCTGCCGCACCGGCCTGGGCGCGTGGTCCCACCCTGAGCTCGTGCCCGCGCCCCCGCTTGCTCGTGCCCGCCTCGGCTCGCTCCTCGCTTGCTCGTGCCCGCGTCCCCGCTTGCTCGTGCCCGCCTCGGCTCGCTCCTCGCTTGCTCGTGCCCGCGCCTCCCGAGGCGCCTCGGCCGCGCCCGTGCCCGCTCCCGACCCGCCCCTCCGGCGCGCTCGTGCCCGCGCCCGCCCCGCCCGCGCGCCCGCGCGCTCGTGCCCGCGCCGGTCTTTGCTCGGCGCCCGCTGCCGTCCCGGCCCGGCACTGCCGCTCTGCGCGCTCGGCCGCCGCTTCTGCGCGGCCTCCCGGGACCCTCCACCGGCCGCGGCGAGCGCAGGAGCCCCAAGAGGAAGGAAGGAAATTGCCTCCGTCGTTCTCAAAGCTCGGTCCTTCCCCTCTTTACAGAAAAAAAAAATAATAATAATAATTTTTTTTTTTTTTTGGCTTGAAACCGTGTCTTCCTGGGCCCGCGCGGACTCCGCGGGCACGGACGGCGCCGGGCCATGGAGGGCGCCGAGCTGGCCGGCAAGATCCTGTCCACCTGGCTGTCGCTGGTGCTCGGCCTCATCCTGCTGCCGTCCGCCTTCGGGGTGTCGCTGGGCATCTCCGAGATCTACATGAAGATCCTGGTGAAAACTTTGGAGGCGAGTGCGGGGAAGGGAGGGCCCGCGGGCGCGCGCGGGGACCCGTTTCGCTCGCGAGGGATGGGCGTTGCGGTTTGTGGCCGGGCCCGCGCGGGGACCGCAGCTTCCCGCAGCCCGGGGGGCGGGGGTGGGGGGGGGACACGCGCGCTCAGACCCCCGCCAGGGGCCGGAGACGCTGCGGGGCGCTGGGGTTGGCTGGTGACAGTCACCGTGAGTCCGTGTCTGTCCATCAGCTGCGTTCTTTATGTCCCTGGTCGCCCAGGTCTTTGGGTAGAGGTGCCCTGGCAACCTTGGCAACCTGGCATCATCATCATCATATTAATAATAATAATAATAATAATAATAATAATAAATGACTGGCGCGGCTTGGTAGGAAGAAATCTGATCCCGTTTCAAGTGGAAATTAGGTCTAAAACATTAAGTCATAGAAATGATGTCTCAGCGGTGACACTTGACATGACATTAGAGATGTGTGGTTTTGACCAAGGCTCTCCGCATCTGCAGAGTCAGGCGTTAGGTGGAAGTCCTCGGGCACACGACCGACCGGTGCCCTGTTCCCCACGCACGCACGCACGCATGCACGCAGGATTTTCTCGGATTCCCTGCAAAGACCTCCACGCACGCACGCACGCATGCAAGGTTTTCTCGGATTCCCTGCAAAGACCTCGTGGGCTGCTTGCTTTCAGTGTTAGGTCATGTAAAGCGTCGGGGCACTCTGGAGGACAGGGGCGGAGGGGACGCTGAGCCCCGCAGCCCTCGCTGTGGATAGGTTTGGGTGGGTAGGATTCAGACTCCGCCTACGGGACTCCTTAGGTTGCTGCCAGTGTCCCAGCTCTGCGGCTCCACGTGTGATCTTAGGGAAGTTACTTTGTGTTTATGTGTTTGGAGACCACAGCCTGCGGTGCTCAGGGCTTACTCCCAGCTCTTCCTTGAGGGATGATACCTGGTGGGCATGAGGGGGGACCATCTGGCGCACCGGGGAGCAAACCTGGGTCAGCCAAGGCAGGTGACCTACACACTGTACTATCTCTCGGGCATGCAAGTTACTTCTTGTGACTCATTCTCCTCATCTGTCAGTAGGAATACATTTCCATAGGGTTGTGTCAGTGAGTTAAAATGTCAAGCAGCTTAGAAGATTGTCTATTACAACAGTAAGTTTTGGGGGGCTGGAGCGATAGCACAACGGGTAGGGCGTTTGCCTTGCACGCGGCTGACCCGGGTTCGATTCCCAGCATCCCATATGGGCCCCTGAGCACCGCTAGGAGTAACTCCTGAGTGCAGAGCCAGGAGTAACCCCTGTGCATCTCCAGGCGTGACCCAAAAAGCAATAATAAATAAAAATAAATAAAATTAAACAGGAAGTTTGAACATCTCTCCAAATACCTTTCTCTTTTGCTTCTTTTCCAACACCCCCCCCCCCCCGGGGTGGGGCTGGTAGGTCTCTTAAATTTGGTTTTATATCTTTTTTTTTTTAAATTTTGTTGAAAGGTTATGTTTCTTTTAGCTTCTGCAGTATAATGTAGATTCTCATTATTTCTGACCGAGTTTTTGCCTGCCCTGAGGAACTTCCTTTATGTGCTTTTTGTCTCAGTCATAGGGTGGCTATGCATATGTTTATGTGTGTGTATACTGATTACATATATGTGTGTGTGTATATATATATAATCAGTTTCCTAATGTCTTTCCTACCTGCTGATCTGCTAATTCCAGATTTTTGTTGCACTTCCTTTTTGTGGGATTGGTTTTCCTTGGTGTTTGTTATTAGTGTTATTTTTAACTTTTGGGTCACACCCAGCGATACTCGGGTTACTCCTGGCTCACTACTCAGGAATTACTCCTGGCGGTGCCCTGGGGACCATATGGGATGCTGGAGATGGAACCTGGGTCAGCCTTGAGGAAGGCAAACACATACCCTACCTGCTGTATTATTGCTCTGGCCCCAATATTTTCTTTTTCTAATCTCTTATGGGCTTCACATTGTGAATTAGACACACAGAATGCAGTGAGTTTCTTAGAAGCCAGTTGCTTTTTGATCTTATTACTTCAACTGGTTTTCACTCTTTCTCAGAACACGAATGACCTGTTTTGCCATCAGCAGTGTCCATTGGCATCTCTGTCCAGAGTGAGAAAGGAGGGCATTGTGTACACTGGCTCACTTGGTTCCGTTCTTTCTTTGTTAGTGATTCTGGTACAGCTAAAGAGATTAAAGAGAATCTGGTACAGTTACGGGGAGAGACTGGCTAGCTGTGGTAAGTCCGTAGTTAATTCTACTTGACTTGAAAGGGGTTGCCCCTGACCAGGGGCTAGCCTTCAATTTGCTAGGACCTCACTTTTCACTTTTGTCCATTTAGACTTGAGGAAACTTTCAGGGACCTTATTTATCGAATGCATATTATCAAACTCACAGTATCACTGGTATACTGATTATAACAAAGGTTACATCTCTGAGCTTGGGAATCAGGTAGAAGGCCGCATGAGTTACCACCCTCTTTATTAAATGGTTAGGTCAGAAAAGTTCTCGGCCAGGAGTAGCCCCTGAGTACTGTCTGGTGTATTCCCACTGTCAGATTCTCATCGTATATGGAATTAGATTGTGGATTTTTTTTTGTTTTGTTTGTTTTGTTTAGGGTGATACCCTACAGTGCTCAGGGCTTACTCATGGCTCTGTGATCAGGGATTGCTCCTGGTGGCACTCAGAGGACCATGTCGGGTGTCAGGTATTGGAATTGGGTCAGCCACATGCAAGGCGGGCACTCTACGCACTGAACTCTTTCTCTGACTCTGAATATGGCTCATTTTTGAGATCCTACTTTGATATTTTGGTGTAATCTGTCTGGGGGCAGCGGGGCTCCTCAGGAAAGATCTGGAACCCTAGAGTGTGATGTCTGTTTTAGATGCAGGACAGGAAAGTGACAGTTCACGGCTTGCCTTTAAGAAGAACAGTGTCCTGTGCTTCCAAGTCATTTTTTGTAGCCTGGAATTAGAGGATTGCTTTTTCTGACCATGGGCACAAACCCCTGGACACTGGTTCAGCATGAGAACAGCTATAACTTGGGACGGGAGCCTTTCCTTCTGTTTAGACTTCTGTGCCAGGCTTAGCCCTGGTGTTATACCTTCTTCCTTTCTCTCTTCTCAACCAATATGGTGGTTTCTTTTTTTGGCATTCCATTCCCAACAATATTGTTTGGGTCTTTTTGATTAGAAGTGGAGGTTTTCCAATTTTTCTTGGTTACCATTTACATACCGTTTTAGAAAGTCATTTGGTTTTTGTCCATTGCGTGTTTACTTTTGTAAGTGTTATTGACAGTGGATGGCTTTTTCCTGACAATGAACTCAAATAATGGGAGTTCAAACGTGGATGGGGTGGCCTGTGAGCGCGCTAGTTGTTGGACTGTCCCTCAGCACTGTACCCTCCTGAGTCTGTAGAGCCCATAGTCTGGGTGCTGCTCCTGTTCAGAGCACCTCCGGGTGCTGCCAGCTACATAGTTATCTCTAGGTGTGATCCTTAGCCTCTGCAGGACAAGCCCCTGAAGGCGAAGGTGTGAATTTTAAAAGTATGTTTCGTGATTTTCTGTTCTTTTTTTCTGGTGCCAGAGATGGAATATATATATGTATGTATATATATATATATATATATACACACACACACATATATATATGTATATATATATAAAATGCCTTGCCACATATATGCAAGGCAAGGCAATCTCTGTACCACTGAACTGTACTCCCGATGATTTTCAAGGAGTAGATAGTGACTTGGAGGAGTAGAAGTGTTTAGCGTTAGACATTTTTGTTGGGTATCCAGCTGTGAAGAGCAAACTGCCGGGCGAGGAGACCCAGACTGCTGGGTGGTCAGTGGGTACGTGTCCCAGATCCAGCAGGGGCTGTGTGCAGCTTTAAGGTGTATCAAACGGGAGCCTGGGTTAGAGGTTGAAAATGCTCTTCTGAGCCCTTCCTTCCTACCCACTGCCTACCCACTGTACTACCACTCTGGCCCCAGTTTTACAAGCTTTAAACATGAGATTTCACCCTTTCTGTTTTTTTTTGGGGGGGCCATCCCCGCCATGCTCGGGGCTTACTCCCACCTCTGCGCTCAGGGCTCCTTCCTGGCAGGCCTGGGGGGCCATCTGGATGGAACCTGGGTTGACCGAGTGCATGGCAAGCTCTGTATCTGCTGGCTGATGCCCCTGATGTGCCCTGACTGAGAGTGCCTTTCAGCACTTGTTGGAGGGGCGCATGCAATTGGAGGTTTAGTGGGACTTAGTAGAAGGCACCCATAGCGCTTTGGGGTCTCTTCTGGACAGAGTGCAGTGGGGTGGTCCCTAACGCAGATGCCCTGAGATGCCTTGGAACAGGGGGGGCAGTTCGGGCCTCCCGGAGCTGCCTTGGATTTGGGCACTGAGTGGAGGGTCATAGTGACAGAGAAATCACTCTTTACGGGAGAGACATGGCATCGCCATGGCCAAGTGCAGTAGGGGCCCGGGAGGAGGGGGAGGAGGAAGTGGGCATTATTCTACTGTAAGGCTGAAACCGACGCCATGACAGATGGCAGAAATGAGAAAAATCAGGTGGGCCTTAGGTCCAGTTCTTGGAACTGAAAAAGATTTTGTTTCCCGGCAATGAAACAACGTGTCACTAGCCAACCTGAATCCACCTGGGAAGTTCCTGGGCCCAGTAAATGGGCTCAGTCAAATCATTATGCCTCAGTTAAAGTGCCCCAGAAATTATCTTTTGTTAACCTTAAAAGGAATGGGTAGCCGATGTAAGCATAGAACTGGTACTATCACTGGAAACTGTTGTTTAATTGTTGCCTGATCACGGTTACCATGGTGCTTAATTAACTTTGAAACTTTGAAACCCATGTAAACTGCTTGTGACTTGGAGTCGGGGTCCTTGTCAAGTCTCCACTGTGTTGGAGGAGACTTGGACCCTAGCTCGAGCTAGCAATAAAGTTCCTTTGCTTTTGCCTTATCGTGTGTGGATTTGGTCTCTCCGAAAGTGGGGAACTGAAATTCGAACCCAACACTACCTGGTGGCTTTTGGCGTAGTGACTGTGGCTGGATTGTGTCCTTTAATCTTTACTACAACCCTTGATCTGAACCCTGCCTTCAAGATTACGGCACAGATTGGGAAGGTGAGACCATTTGTCCGAGGTAGCTCTGTCCAGGTAGTGAAGGGTTGGGGGGGGGGGGGGTGTGTGAGATGCTGTCTCGGGGGCCTTCGAGCTCTTTGTCCCTTTCACTGTGCAAGCTGCCCAGAGGAGAAACCCATTTTCTTTCACCGTCCCCTCAGCTGCGCTGTTTTGGCCTCCTGCCCCCAGTGTGCTTGCCAGACAGACCTTTGGAGTGGCTGGTTCAGGGCCACGTCAGGGGTCCTGAAACACATCTGGCGATCACACCTGGGACTGTGTGCGGCACATCAGACTGTTCAGTGATCGCCCTGACTCAGTCTCCTAGCAAAGTGTCCCAGACCACACGCTAGTTTACAGCAGAAACTTCTTTCTCTGTAATGGTGGCTACAAGTCCAAGATCCAAGTGTGGGCAGGTTTATTTGTTTTTTCTCTTTTTTTCCTTTTTTTCCTTTTTCAGGTCAGCTCCTGTCAGTGCTCAGGGCATGCTCCTGGAATTGTGCTCAGTGATCACTCCAAGCAGGGACTAGGGAACTGTGTGGGATGCTGGAGATCAAACCCTGGTTGGTCATGTGCAAAGCAAGTGCCTTAAACCTTGTTCTGTCTGGCCTCTGTTTTTGTTTGTTTGTTTATTTGTTTTTGTTTTTGTTTTTCATTTTTCCAACATGGCCTGTCTCCTGGCTTGTTTTATTAGTTTTGAGGTCACACCTGGCAGTGCTTCAGGGATACTCCCAGCTCAGTGCTCAGGATTGCTTCTGCCAGTGCCAGGGGCCGTCTGGTGCTGGGGAGGAACCTGGTGCCCCCTGAACACGAGGCCCCAACTCTAGCCTTCTTGCAAGCTGGCCCCCGGCCCAGACCTCTGTCCCGGGCCTGCCTCCTGCACTTTGCACTGTGACCTCACGACCCCTTCCTGTCTGCACGTCCCAGCTGGGCCTTTGTGCCACATCTTCCCTCTTCCAAGAGCACCAGGAAGGCTGGGCAGGGCCCTCTGCAAACATCTTATTCCACCAGAATCAAGCCCCCTAAAGATCCCGTCTCCCAGTGCCCCCACGCTCCCGGGTTTTGGGAGTCAGAGCGTCCAAGTACACATTGGCTGAGGGACACAGTCCAGATTCCCCCAGACACTCAATAAAAATACCTCCCCTGGGGAGCGCAGGGAACAAGAGTCTTCCTCTCCAGAAGCTGCCTTTTACGTTGGCTGCAAATCAGACGAATCAGACGCTCCCAGTAAAAGAAGCGACAGAGATGGATCACTGGGATCACTGGCAGTGTTTTTAGTTTAGATGTTGTGCCTGATAGTGGGTGATAATGGGTTTCCACACAGTGAGTGAAAAGGGAGGGAGGGAGCCTTTAGGGGAGATGGGTGTGGGTGGCAAGCCTGACGTTCTTGCCTGGAGCTCACCCCTGAGACGATGCAGGGGCTTCTCTAGGGGCAAATGGCGTGTTTCTACTTGCTTCTTGGAATGCCGTGAGGAATTCCCGACATGCCTTACATTTCACCTTCGTGTACGTACCAAAGGGCCAGGTTATGGCTCAGCACTTATTCACCCTGCATGTATGAGTTATATATATATATATGTGTGTGTGTGTGTATATATATGTATTCTTTTTGGTTCACACCTGGCGATGCACAGGGGGTTACCCTTGGCTCTGCACTCAGGAATTACTCCTAGCGGTGCTCGGGGGACCATATGGGATGCTGGGAATCAAACTTGGGTTGGCCTCGTGCAAGGCAAACGCCCCACCCGCTGTGCTATTGCTCCAACCCCTATATATTTTTGAATTTAAGAGATAATATCGATTATTTTTCTTATTTTACTTACTTGATTTGGTTTGGGGCTATATCTAGTCTTGCTAAAGGCCTATTCCCAGCATGATTTAGGGAACCGTGAGGTGCTGGAGGTTGAACCTGGGTCTCCTGCATGTGAAGCTCATGCTCCAGCCTTCTGCATTAGCTTTGGTTTGATATTTGGAGTTTTGAATCATTTTGTCCATTCTGAGCTTAGCAGTTAAGTTTTAGCCCAGTAATGAACAACTTTATTGAATAGTAATAAACCAGCTGTCTTTTTTCTTCCAAGGGTATTAAAGTCCTCATTATAAATTATTATGCCTTTTTGTTTTGTTTTGTTTTGTTTCGGTATCACACCCAGAGATGCTCAGGGGTTACTCCTTGCTCTGCACTCAGAAATTACTCTTAGCGTTGCATGGGGATCCTATGGGATGCCGGGGATCGAACTCAGGTCGACTGCGTGCAAGGCAAACGCCCTACCCATTGTACTATCACTCTGGCCCCTTATTATGCCTTTTATCTCTTATTTTTCACTCTTTCTCACTTTTCCCCAATCTGTCCAATTTGGGGATAGTTTGCTTCTGGAATTGTAATCATTGGGATTCCACATTTTTGTTTGTTTTGTTTTGAGTTACTCCTGGTCTGTGCTCAGGGATCACTTACTACTGGCTTGGTGCTCAGGCAGGACTTGGGGACCATAGGGGGTGCTGGGGATTGAACTCGGATCAACTGTGTGCAAGGCAAGTGCCTGCCCCATTGTGCTGTCTCTGCGGCCCGGAAGCACTCTACTTCTTGAACTAGAATAATAGCAGCTAGATTTCCTGGGGTGCTGAGGGGGGTCCCCTTGCAATTGCTGCCCGCTGATGGTAACGGCAGATCATTTTATAGATACACCTGAAATTTTAAAGAAGAAAATAAATGACCTCAGTATATTTCTTGCACACACACACACACACACACACATTTGAAACAAAATGGGAATTATTTTTTCCTGTCCTACATAGCACAGCGGTAGGGCGTTTGCCTTGCACGCAGCCAACATGGCCGACCCGAGTTCGATTCCTCCGCCCCTCTCGGAGAGCCCGGCAAGCTACCGAGAGTATTCGATATGCCAGACACAGTAACAACAAAGTCTCCAATGGAGACGTTACTGGGCCCGCTCGAGCAAATCGATGAACAACGGGAGGGCCTTTACTTTACTTTACTTTTTTCCTGTCCTACATGCTCTGAAACCTGATGTTTTAATAAAGTTATTGTAACATTTTCCCTAAGTTTATCTTACTAAGTGATTGGCCACATGGACAGATGTTTTTACTTATGATTTTTTTTTTTGGTCGTACCAGGGATAGAAGCCAGGGTCTCATACATGTAAGATGTGTGCTCTGCCATTGGGCTCCATCCCTAAGCTGAACCTCTTTTTCCCCTTTTTGGTTTTTGGACTATACCTGCAATGCTCAGGGATTATTCCTGGCAGGGCTTGAGGGACCACATGGGATGCTTCGGATGGAACTTTGGCCACGTGGAAGATACATGTCCTCCCCTCTGCACTATCACTCCTACCCCCAAGATAATCTTAGTTCCTGTTTCCCCAGCTCCTTTTCATTTTCCAGCCCTCACAGGGTCACTTTCTGCAGCTTCTACTTCTGATCCGGGCAGTTAGGTCCTGACTGCTTGTCTTACTCTAGAATTCCTTGTTTGCTGTGAAGCTTGTTGTCACTGCCATCTTTACCCTCATTTCACAGATGAGGGAACAGAGGATCTGAGGGATTAAATTGCACAAAGCCCAGACTGTCTCTATGACCCGATTGGAACTCCGGTAAAACATGCCTTCAAACCTTCTTCCCGTTGAACGGGTCAACACCTGTCCCTTATTTCATTAGGGTACCATCAGTATGTCAGAGGAGAGCACGCCTGGGTCTCATTGCAGATTCCCTGGGCATCTCTGGTGTTCAAGTAGGGTCAGGAAGAATGTTGAATTTCATTTCTGTAGAAACATCCTTATTTATTTATTTATTTATTTATTTGCTTTTTGGGTCATACCCAGAGGCGGTGCACAGTGGTTACTCCTGGCTCTGCACTCAGAAATTACCTCTGGCAGTACTCAGGGGACCATATGGGATGCTGGGAATCGAACCAAGGTCAGCCACGTGCAAGGCAAACGCCCTACCCTCTGTGCTATTGCTCCAGCCCCAGAAGCATGCTTTAAGGATTCAATGTTGTGTTATGGAACTGTTTAAATGAACAATTCTTTTTTTTTTTTTTTTGAACAGTGGGCCACGATACGAATTGAAAAAGGAACTGCAAAGAAGTTGGTTCTCAAAAGTTCAGCTTCTGGTGGTAAGTCTTTTTCATTGTGATTGTGAAGATACTGGGCTTGGGTAGGTGGACGGTTACCCAGTTAGAACTTGAAATATATGGAGACGTGTATTCTGGCCGTCTGGTGGTTTGTCTTTCTACCTTTTATGCAAAATAGCATCTACCTGGGTTTTGAATAGTTGTTGTTCCTTTTCTTTAATTTATTATTATTTTTTTTTGTGAAGCAACATAGTTTTTATGCATAAAACTTGCTTAGAGTGATATGAGGGGAAAGAGAGAGAGTACGTGTTCAAGAGAGAACATGGCTTTCTCCAGACTGGAAGAGGCAAATCATGGTTGTAAGCAAGCAAGAAGTGTGTTCAAGGGGCTGGAGCAATAGCACAGCGGGTAGGGCGTTTGCCTTCCACGCGGCCAACCTGAGTTCAATTCCCAGCATCCCATATGGTCACCTGAGCGCCGCCAGGAGTGATTCTTGAGTGCAGAGCCAGGAATAACCCCTGTGCATTGCTGGGTGTGACCCAAAAAGAAAAAAAAAAAAAAAAGAAGTGTGTTCAAGGGAGAACATGGCCTTGGAGAGCAGGCTTGATTGAGTTTTCGTTTGTGTTGGGGTCACACCCAGCTCGGTGCTGGTGCTGGGCTGTGACTCCTGGTGGTGCCTTCCCAGGGGAGCTTAGGGGATCATGTGATACCCGGGCTCCAACTTGAGACTCACACATGCAAAGCATGTGCTCCAGCCTGCTGAACCATCCACCTGAGCGAGTTTTCACCGTAAAGGAGATAAGATATGGTGGTTTTTCTTTGTGTTCTTTTTTTTTTTTTTTTTTTATTTATTGAATCACTGTGGGAAAGGTTACAAAGCTTTCAGGTTTATGTCTCAGTCATGCAAATATCAAACACATTTCCCTTTACCAATACTTATTTTTTACCATGAAGAACCCCAATAAAACCCCACCCCCCACCCCTCCCCGTCCCTGTGAAGCAGATGAATTCTAGTTAACACTCTATCTGCTTTGATTAGATTCATTGTTTCAATAAAAGATTCACCACTATTATTTAGAGTTTACCCCCCCCCCCCCCAAATCAGACATGCTGAAAAAGCATTGTGAAGTGATTTGCTTTCTACGGCTGGGTTCAAGAATTAAATGTTGGTTTTGGATTTCTGCTCTTTTACCTATTGACCCTGGAAGTATTTCTACTGAAAGTCAAATAGTTAAGAAATTGGTTTCTGTGTTCTGGAGTCCTGGCCGTGCTGGAGAGCCGCTCGCGGGGGGCAACCGGTGGCCTCGGTAGGGCGTGAAGGGCGGACCGAAACGCCCCCCTTCCCATGAGGTTTTAGTCGCCCCCACACTCCCGGCTCATACCTGCTGTCCACAAGGCTCCCATGTGGCCGCCATCTTTCTTTCCAAAGAGGAGAGGGCGAATGGGGCAACACCCTTTCCCCTCCGGCAGACTTGATGGCCTGGATCAATGCAGAGTCCGTTCACTTTTCTGCTCCAAGCTGCTGGGTTCTGCATTAAGTCCTTGTGCTTCTGGGGCCGTGGCCGTGCTGGAGAGCCGCTCGCGGGGGGCAAATGGTGACCTCGGTAGGGCGTGAAGGACGGACCAGAACGCCCCCCTTCCCATGAGGTTTTAGTCGCTCCCACACCCCCGGCTCATACCTGCTGTCCACAAGGCTCCCATGTGGCCGCCATCTTTCTTTCCAGAGGGAGGAGGGCGGAAGGGAGCAACACCCTTTCCCCTCTGGGCAGAAATGATTGCCTGGATCAACGCATAGTCCTTTCACTTTTCTGCTCCAAGCTGCTGGGTTCTGCATTAGGTCATTGTGCTTCTGGGGCTGTGGCCGTGCTGGAGAGCCGCTCGTGGGGGCAACTGGTGGCCTCGGTAGGGCGTGAAGGGCGGACCGAAACGCCCCCCTTCCCATGAGGTTTTAGTCGCCCCCACACTCCCGGCTCATACCTGCTGTCCACAAGGCTCCCATGTGGCCGCCATCTTTCTTTCCAGAGAGGAGAGGGCGAATGGGGCAACACCCTTTCCCCTCCGGCAGACTTGATGGGCTGGATCAACGCATAGTCCGTTCACTTTTCTGCTCCAAGCTGCTGGGTTCTGCATTAAGTCCTTCTGCTTCTGGGGCCGTGGCTGTGCTGGAGAGCCGCTCGTGGGGGGCAACTGGTGACCTCGGTAGGGCGTGAAGGACGGACCAGAACGCCCCCCTTCCCATGAGGTTTTAGTCGCCCCCACACCCCCGGCTCATATCTGCTGTCCACAAGGCCCCCATGTGGCCGCCATCTTTCTTTCCAGAGGGAGGAGGGCGGAAGGGAGCAACACCCTTTCCCCTCTGGGCAGAAATGATTGCCTGGATTAACGCATAGTCCTTTCACTTTTCTGCTCCAAGCTGCTGCGTTCTGCATTAAGCCCTTGTGCTTCTGGGGCTGTGGCCATGCTGGAGAGCCGTTCGTGGGGGGCAACTGGTGACCTCGGTAGGGCGTGAAGGACGGACCGGAACGCCCCCCTTCCCATGAGGTTTTAGTCACCCCCACACTCCCGGCTCATACCTGCTGTCCACAAGGCTCCCATGTGGCCGCCATCTTTCTTTCCAGAGAGGAGAGGGCGAATGGGGCAACACCCTTTCCCCTCCAGCAGACTTGATGGGCTGGATCAACGCATAGTCCGTTCACTTTTCTGCTCCAAGCTGCTGGGTTCTGCATTAAGTCCTTGTGCTTCTGGGGCCGTGGCCGTGCTGGAGAGCCGCTCGTGAGGGGTGACTGGTGACCTCGGTAGGGCGTGAAGGACGGACTGGAACGCCCCCCTTCCCATGAGGTTTTAGTCGCCCCCACACCCCCGGCTCATACCTGCTGTCCACAAGGCTCCCATGCGGCCGCCATCCTTCTTTCCAGAGAAGAGAGGGCGAATGGGGCAACACCCTTTCCCCTCCGGCAGACTTGATGGCCTGGATTAACGCATAGTCCTTTCACTTTTCTGCTCCAAGCTGCTGGGTTCTGCATTAAGTCCTTGTGCTTCTGGGACTGTGGCCGTGCTGGGGAGCCGCTCGTGGGGGGCAACTGGTGACCTCGGTAGGGCGTGAAGGACGGACCAGAACGCCCCTCTTCCCATGAGGTTTTAGTCGCCCCCACACCCCCGGCTCATACCTGCTGTCCACAAGGCTCCCATGTGGCCGCCATCTTTCTTTCCAGAGGGAGGAGGGCGGAAGGGAGCAACACCCTTTCCCCTCTGGGCAGAAATGATTGCCTGGATTAACGCATAGTCCTTTCACTTTTCTGCTCCAAGCTGCTGGGTTCTGCATTAAGCCCTTGTGCTTCTGGGGCTGTGGCCGTGCTGGAGAGCCGCTCGTGGGGGGCAACTGGTGACCTCGGTAGGGCATGAAGGACGGACCAGAACGCCCCCCTTCCCATGAGGTTTTAGTCGCCCCCACACCCCCGGCTCATACCTGCTGTCCACAAGGCTCCCATGCGGCCGCCATCCTTCTTTCCAGAGAAGAGAGGGCGAATGGGGCAACACCCTTTTCTCCTCTGGGCAGAAATGATGGCCTGGGTTAACGCATCGTCCGTTCACTTTTCTGCTCTAAGCTGCTGGTTTCTGCATTAAGTCCTTGTGTTTCTGGGGCTGTGGCCATGCTCCAAACTTAACTCTGATTTTCAGGGAGAAAGATTGGGTGGTTTACTTCTCATTGATCACTTTGTATATAGAGAGATGTCGCGCGGCCGCATAAGCGGCAGTGCGGTTTTGAGAAAAAGTCCTCGTTCCCGCATACTCGAGCTGTGTTTGTAGAGGCTTCTGGTCACCAGGGTTCCATCTGGGGGAGGCGGGATGCGGCGCCTACTCCATCTGGAACTTCCCGGTGCTCTCGGCTCTTTTTGGAACCTGTTTTTTCTTTTTTCTTTTCCTCCGGGATCCCGCACCCTCCATGTGTTCCTTCTCTTATTCTGAACGTTTCAAAGATGGCGCTGGGGGGCGGGCTGTGGGCGTGACTTCCGGGATCAGAGGTTACCTGGGAGGTGTAGTCCGGCAGATTTGAGAAAAAGTCCTCGTTCCCGCATACTCGAGCTGTGTTTGTAGAGGCTTCTGGTCACCAGGGTTCCATCTGGGGGAGGCGGGATGCGGCGCCTACTCCATCTGGAACTTCCCGGTGCTCTCGGCTCTTTTTGGAACCTGTTTTTTCTTTTTTCTTTTCCTCCGGGATCCCGCACCCTCCATGTGTTCCTTCTCTTATCTCTTTGTGTTCTTAAGGGATGCTCTATGTACTTTGTTTTGTTTTGGCGGCCACACCGGTTGGTGTGTTTGGGGCTTACTCCTGGTTCTGTGCTCAGGGAGCACTCCTGGTGGGCTGTGGGGACCGTCTGCAGTTCTGGGGGCTGAACCCAGAAAGGCCAGGTGCGAAGCAGAAGCCCTATCTGCTGTACTGGCGCTCTGGCTCCAATTACCTTTCTGGTTTGTTTTTGTTTTGAGGCCACACCTGGCTTTCTTCTGGCTCTGTGCTCATGGATCACTCCGGACAGGGCTCAGGGTTCCGTTTAGGGTGCTGGGGATTGAACCCAGGTTGGTCATGTGCTGGACTATTGCTCCGGCCTGAGGCTTGTTTTAGTTTGGATAGAAGTGATCCCGGAAGAGAAGAGTGCAGTCTTCTGCCCCCGCGCCTGACTGTCCTCGCTCGCCGGGACCCCTTGGAGGGGAGCGGGTTGAGCTTTCCTCCCCGCGCTGACCAGGGCTCCGGCAGCCAAAGACCTCCAGGACCAGCCACCACCATGCTGAGACCGCTCTCCACACACATGAAGGTACTGGCAGAGGGACAAAGTCACGCGGGTTCCGGGGCCGAGATCTCCAAGTGTACTCGGATTTGAGTCAAGCATCCTCCACCCAGATCCTCCAAATTCCAGTAGGCGGGGGTCACACCCACCAACTGGCCCCCTGGCACCGTGAAATCCCATCAGCGGCCAAGACTCAGAGACTATAAAAACCAGATCCCGGAACAGCACGGCCGCATCCGCGGCCGCGCAACATCTTATTATGACATCTTATTATCTCATTCCTACTTTGGACAAACTGGCAGGTTACCGAATGTAACCTGCCCACAGGGCAGAGTCTGGCAAACTCCCCTTGGTGTACCCAATATGCCAAATACCAGTAACAATGATGGGTCTCATTCTCCTAAAGAGCCTTGAATGTAATCTCAGGGCTAGGATGAAGGAGACGTTACTGGGGCCTGCTCAAGGCAATCGACAAATAACAGGATGATTTGTGATTTGTGATTTGTGATTTGTGAGAAGTGAGTTAAGAAACCATTGTTTCTAGCCAGTCTTGCATCTGTTTGCATGCTTTGCCTCGCCCTGATAAACCCCTTCACTTTGGTTCAGAATTTTGAAAATTGTTTTCGAACACTTGGTTCTTAGTGGAGAAAGGACTATGAAATTAGAAGATGTCAGAAAATCGAAACAATTTTGTAGCCGTCTAGCTTGGTATTAAAGGGTGTCAGAAAGCGAAACAGACTTTAGTAGAAGGAATTTATCTTTGGCAGAATTCTAAGAATTGTAGACAGGGTGTGTTTTCAATCATTTGGGGAATAACTGAGTAGTAAAGTGAAAATACCCATGTAATTTTGAGTAATTGTTGTTGTTTTGGGGCCACACCTGACAGTGATCAGGGGGCAACCCCTGGCTCTGCACCCAAGAATCACTCCTGGTGGTACTCGGGGACCATATGGGATGCCAGGGATTGAACCTGGGTCGGCGGCGTGCAGGGCAAACACCCTCCCCCTTGTGCTCTTGCTCTGGCTCCCCTTTTGTGCAGTTTTAGATGTCAAAGCGATTGAGGCATTGAGTAGAGCGTTGCCGTGCATACGTGGGCAATGCATTATTACCACGGTAGCATTATTATTCATGCAAATTCATATTTGCGGAGATCAGGTATTTTTCACATCGCTAGTGACCTCCTCCCAGAAGACAGAGCACATCTTCTCCTTTTCAGTTTTTCTGAGTTCACTTCCCTCTGCCCGACCTCCCCGCCTCCCGGTTTGGGGCCCGCCGCCTGGCAATGCTCGAGGGCTGCTGATGCCACAGACTCAGGTCCAGGCACGGCTCAGATGAGACTTTGGCCTCTTGCCTGTTGTGCTGTCTCCGGGGCCCTGTTCGTTCTTATTTGATATTTTCCCTTCCTGACTAGTGCTCCGGTGCCCGTTTTTTTTCACTGACTGACACCAGGATCCACCGCTGCCTCCTGGGGTTTTACTGGCCTCTGTCTCTGCCCTAGGACACATTTTTCTTTTTAAATTTTCAGTGTTCAGATCAGCATTTTATTTTTTTGTTAAAATTTGTTTGTTTATTTTTTATTGACTCGGGTGAGATACACAGTTACAAAGTTGTTCATGATTGGGTTTCAGTCATACAATGTTTCATTCATTGTTCGCTGTCCTACTCCAGTTTTAGGTACATCTTTGAATGTGTGATCTACTCTGTCTTTTGTTTTGTTTTGGTTTTGAGCCACACCTGAAGGTGCTCAGGGCTTTCTCCTGGCTCCACACTCAGGGGACCGCATGGGATGCCAGGGACCCCAGTGGTCAGTGCGCAAGGCAAGTGCCCTCCCTGCAGCTCTGATCTTCTTTGTCTCAAGGAGAGAAGAAACGTTGTTGTTGATTTTCTGCTTGGACCTGAGGAGCCTTTGAGGTGTGGTTGGATCCAGAGTGAAATTCCTTGGGGTCCTGAAGATGGGGTGACGGTGCATGTATTTTTCAGACTAAAAATGATAATGTCCAGGAGGACTAGTTTCATTGTTTGAGCCAATAAGGGAGTCATTTTTGTTTGTTTCTTTTTTTTTTTTTTTACCACACCCGGTGGTGCTCAGGGCTTATTCCCCCGCTCTGCACTCAGTGCTTACTCCTGGTGGGCTCAGGGGACCGCATAGATTACCAGGCATTGGACCCAAAAACAAAACCATAGAGCACTTGTCTTGGGTCACACCTGGTGATGCTCAGAGGTTACTCCTGGTGGTGCTTGGGGACCATATGGGATGCTGGGCATCAAACCTGGGTTGAATGCAAGGAAGCGCTTTATCTGCTATATTTTCTCTCCAGCCTGAATCTTTTTGTTTTTGGCCTGGAGCAATAGCACAGCGGGTAGGGCGCTTGCCTTACATGCAGCCGACCCGGGCAGACCCTCGTTCGATTCCTCCGCCTCTCTCAGAGAGCCCGGCAAGTTACTGAGAGTATCGTACCTGCACGGCAAAGCCTGGCAAGCTAACTGTAACCTATTCGATATGCCAGAAACAGTAACAAGTCTCACAATGGAGATGTTACTGGTGCCCGCTTGAGCAAATCGAGGAACAATGGGAGGACAGTGCTACAGTGCTATATTCCACAAATGAGTGCAGTCCTTCTTTGTCTGTCCCTCTCTCTCTGACTCATTTCACTTAACCTGATACTCTCCATGTCCATTCACTTATATGCAAATTTCATGATCTCATCTCTTCTAACAGCTGCGTAGTATTCCATTGTGTAGATCTGCCGCCACCTTTGCCTCTAACTTTGGACTCTTTGAGTTTCCTCTGCTCTTTCTCCATCCTTCGGGAGATGTCTCCTTCCTGTCTCCTTGCCTTTCCCTCCAGGGGGGCGCCCATCGCCCCTCCCCCCCCCCCCCCCGCCCCCAGCCGCCTCTTACCCTGGCCAGTGAGGCTGGGAACGGGCTGGTGCAGGAACTAAGCAAGATCCTGGGCACCCAGATCTGACTCCTGCGCGGTGGGCATCTGTGCTCACTGCTTAGAAGGGACAGCGAGGGCCGACCTGGGATGCTGCTGTCTTTGTGATGCCCCTGCAGAGGCTGGCATGCATGCCCCTCCCTCCATCCTCCCTCCCCGTGGCTGCCGTCCTGCGTGGGAGGGTGACTCTTCCTGGAGGGCTCGTCGGCCTGATGTCGAGGGTGGCAGAGGGTGATGGAACCCGGGGTAGGAGTTCCCCCTCTTACCACATCTCAGCTCTCGGCCAGGGCAGCTGATGATGTCAGCGTCCAGGGGTGGAGTCCCATGAGGCCAGCGAGGACAGGGGTGAAGCCGGTTTGCTGCCCCCACACCTCTCCCTGCTGCTCTGCAACGTGGTGAAAGGCCAATGAAAGACACGTTCCAGGGCCCTCTCCAGTTGTGGGGTGCGCGGTGCTTGAAGACTTGAGCTCTGCCTGTCACTGCATTCAGCCGCTTGCTTCCCTTACAAAGACTGCCAAGGCACAGGTGGAGGGATGGGTACTTGAACATTGTGGGTGTTTGTTTTTTTTTTTTTTTTTGCTTTTTTGGGTCACACCCGTAGATGCACAGGGGTTCCTCCTGGCTCTGCACTCAGGAATCACTCCTGGCGGTGCTCGGGGAACTATATGGGATGCCAGAGATCGAACCCAGACCGCTGCGTGCAAGGCAAACGCCCTACCCTCTGTGCTATCGCTCCAGTCCCTCGAACATTGTTTGATTGAAATGTAATCATGAAAGTTTGTAAGTCTGTAGCTGTATCTCACGATGATTCATTAAAATAAAATTAAAAAAAAAGAAAAAGAAAAAAAGACTGCCAAGGGCCCGAGGACTCAGGCCTGGCTGGTGTCATCCCCTGATGTGACGTGACGTGACGTGACGTGTGGCCCCAGCACAAAACAGAACCAGACCGCAGCTGTGCTCTCAGGGGCTTCCCGGGAGCCGGGGTCAGATCCTGCCCAGCCCCCTGAGTGCTCCCTGTTGGGGAGTGGGGGGGGGGGTTGCTAAGGCCCCCCATGGTTAACACGGTGAGGAAGGAGAGTTCCTACCCCACACGTGAGTGCCTTAAGCCAAGTGCGCAAGACTGGAGAAAGCGGAGAGGTGGGGGGTGGGGACCGTCCTGCTCATTTGCACCAGCGCTGCTGCCTCCAGCCCAGCTCCTGGGCAGCCCTGTCTCCTGGCGCTCCTCTGTCGGGGTCCTGGCCAGTTTACCCTGGCAAACTGGAGTAGGAACCTCCAAAGTCACTGGTCTTACTCCCTAAAGGGGAGGGGGTGGGTAGGGGAGAAGCCTCTGCCTTGGCCCTTCCTGGGTTCCTGCCCCTGCAGAAAGGTGAGTTCGTGCCACCGAGAAAGAAAGCCACAGAGGGGGGAGGTCTGGTGGTCCAGCAGCTGTCCCTTTATCTTATCTCCTTTTATCTTATAGTACACTGGCGGGGGGCATCCCACACTCAGGGAGGGGGCCAATCCCACGGACAGCGTTTCTCAGGTAGGGCTCCTGCAGATGTCAGTTAATGATTTCTAGATCCTGCTCTTAGGGCCGAGTTAACAATATGGGTGGGTGGGCACAGTCATGTCCCTCATTCTTTTTTTTTTGTTTGTTTGTTTTGCTTTTTGAGCCACACCCGGCGATGCTCAGGGGTTCCTCCTGGCTCTGCACTCAGGAACTATCCCTGGTGGTGCTCAGGGGACCATATGGGATGCTGGGAATTGAACCTGGGTCTGCCGCGTGCAAGACAAATGCCCTACCCGCTGTGCTGTCGTTCCAGCCCCAATGTCCCTCATTCTTAAGCAGAGTGCCCGTCTGTGGGGAGTGCTGGAGCCGGCCCCCTGGGTCTTGCCTCCTGGGGCAGGGGATGTGCTCAAAGTCTCAGGCTAGCTGCTGAAACCCCAACACTCCCCCACAGTGCCATGTGCGATCTGATGAGGGTTCGAGAGCTTTCACTTCAGTTCCCCCCAGGGCAAGGCAGGCAGCCCTGTGCCCAGCAACGCCCTCTCCCCCGCCCCCCAGTGCTGCCTGATGCCAGTCCCAGCACTGTCACTGTACTTCCGCCCAAAGGTAAACAGCGCAGGACTCTTGCCCCTCCCAGGAGCCGCAGCGGCTTCAGTCTCCTCTGGCACCTGGCCACTTTCCAGAGCACAAGGCACGCAGATCCGAGTCAGCCACCATCGTTGGTTATCACCACCATCAGCTAGTCTCGTTGGCTGTCCCCGCCGTCGATGCAGTTCCTGCCGTGGGTTTCGTGACTGCAGCGTGTCCACGCCTCTGTAACTGCATGGGGACTTGAGGTCTTTTTGAAAGATTGCCAGCCCCGAGTCAGCAGGCAGAGGTGAAGGCCAGCAGCGCTCGCCGGCCTGGGGCTGAGTCACACCTAGGACAGACACAGCCGCAGTGGCTGAGTCACTTGCTCCACGACAGTGGCTTAGGCGAGATTCGGGCTGCGCAGTGTGCAGTGCCCAGGTCACTCAGCCTACCGTGAAGTTTGCAACCACTTCTCTTCCTCTTGCTTTGCCCCCACCCATACGGCCACCCCTTCAAATGGACAAAATGCTAAGGGGGAGTTTCTCACTTGCTCTCTCTCTCTCTCTCTCTCTCTCTCTCCCCCCTCCCTCTCCCTCTCTCTCTCCTTCTCTCTCTCCCTCTCTCTCTTCCCCCCTCATCTCCTCTCCCTCTCCCTCCTTCTCTACCTCTCTGTCCCTCCCTCCGTCCCTCCCTCCCTCCGTCCCTCCCTCCCTCCCTCCCTCCCTCCCTCCCTCCCTCCTTCCCTCTCTCCCTCTCCCCTCTCTGTTTTTGGGTCACACCCAGCAATGCTCCAGGCTCACTCCTGACTGTGCTCAGAAGTCACTCCTGGTGATGCTCGGGGGACCGTATCGGATGCTGGGGATCGAACCTAAGTCAGTCATATGCAAGGCAAAGCGTCCTACCCACTGTTCTCTCCTCCATGCCCCTAAGTGGGAGTTTCTGACGTGACGTGTTGCATCTACCCAGAGGGAATCCAGACGGCTGTTTTTCTGATTTGACTTTCAGGATTCTTTCTGTGAGGCCTGACTGATGCGTGGGTAACCCGCCACCAGGCGCGTTCAGCCCCGCAGGCTCAGAGGAGCCGGGGCTTTGAGGACTGTCATCTTCTCGGGCCGATGGGCAAAGCCGGTTTCCTACTGTTGCCTCGGTGTGAAATGTCTTGTCCTCAAGGATAGAGGGAAGTTACCGCTCTTCATGGAGTCCCGTGCGGAGGACAGGCAGGACCCACGCCGAGCTATTGAGAGAGGGGAAGGAACACACTTGATCAGTCAGTAGAGCTTATCCTTTTTGTGGCCAAATGGTGACCTGCTTCCTGTCACCTGACCCCAAGAGTGAGGACCCTGCCAGACACGGTGCGGGTGATCATCACACAGACATGCAACAGAGAAATGGCTCCCCCCAGCCCCCAATAGCCAGAGGCAGCATTTTTCCAGATGTGGCCACACTTGAGTCATCTGTCATGCCTTCATTTTTGGCAAAGAATTTAAGACAGGCAGGGACAGGATTTCATGTCTTTCCTTTTTGGGGGTTTGTTTTGGGACCACATGTGGCAGTGCTCAGGGGACCACGCAGGGGCCTTCCACATGCAAATCGTCCACTCCAGCCCTCTGGTCCGTTTTTCATGCCTTTTTCTTTTGGCTTTAGCCCACACCCACTGGTGCTCAGGGGTCACACCTGGGAATAGAACCAGAGTCAGTCACATGAAAGGCAAGTGCCGCTTTATGGATTTTCTTATAAAATAATAAAAAAAATACCTTTAGGACCAGGGAGATCGCTGAGAGGATGAGAGCATGCGTTGGTACAGGGATCCGGAGCACTGAGCTAGGAGTAGCCCCTGAGCACTGCTGGGTATAAAGCCCCCAAATGAAAAAAAGAACATAACAACCACAAATCCCACAGTGTCACTGTCTCTTTAAAAGTTATATTGATTTGACACCACGTAATACATAGTCGATGTTGAAATTTCCCTAATGTTTTCAAAACATTTTTACAGAAGACATCTGCATTGAGAATCTCTCCCTGCCCACAAATGCAGGTTTATTTTTGAACCAGCTTTATTGGACACTTGAAAGTTTTTGGTGGGCAGGAATACAGGCTTTTTGTCCTTAGTAGGACAAAAAATGGTCTCAGAGCAGGTAATTCTGTGCATGTCTGTGATATTGTGATTTATAGCAGGATATCTGTATCTGGGTTTCCTTCCCATTTGGGGGGCCCACGGTTTCTTTCTACCAGCCTAGAAGCTTTTGATGGTGAATGCGGAAAGGTACCTTAGGTGACGGTTAAAGTCTCCGGGTCACTAAGGATGGAGCCTCTCGGCAAGGGACCAGCCCTGATGGCACCCAGGCACTTCTCTCTTGTTCTCTCCGACATGCAGGGGTGGACTTCAGGCCTTGCCCAGGGTCCCTCTGTCCCTGTAAGGGCATCAGGATGGAGTTCAGTGACCCGAGTGCAGGGAGGTGATGAAAGAGTCTCGCTGCCCTGTAAAGAAGTATCTGGAAAAGCCCTAAAGAGGGACCAGAGAGATAGTGCTGCAGGTGGGGTGGGGGGCATGCTGCCTTGCTTGCTGCTGGCATGGGTTCGATCCCTGACATCATCCCCTGTGGTCCCTGGATCCCTGCCAGGAGGAAGCCCTGAGCACTGCCCGGTGAGGCATAAAACAAACAAAAATCCGGAACTGGAGGCATTTCAGGGTGCTGAGTGTGCTTGGTGCTGAGACAGTGGCACTCCTGGAGGGGACCGGAAGGGGACGGGGATGGGGGAGGGGGCTGCCCTCATCCACACCTGGCCCTGGGCGTGGACTCCATGTGGCTCTCCTGGATGGGGAGCTGCTAGGTGTCACCCAGCACATGCTCCTCTGCGTTCTGGCGAGGGCATTGAACTCAGAAAGGACTTCCTGGGCCCCCCTGTCCCTAGCTGGTTCCTCAGCGTCCAGGTGACAGCTCTCCCCTGTCTGGCATCCGGAGTTGAGGAGGGAGGGTGCTGGGACACATTCCTACAGCATAAAAACTGCCCCCCGCCCTGGGACCTGGTGTCATCTCTCCACAGCCAGTGCCAGGCATTGTGGCTCTGTAGCACTGTCCTCTTCGTTGTTCATCAGTTTGCTCGAACGGGCACCAGTAACGTCTCCATTGTGAGACTTGTTGTTACTGTTTTTGGCATATCGAATACACCACCGGGAGCTTGCCAGGCTCTGCTGTGCGGGCAGGATACTCTTGGTAGCTTGCCAGGCTCTCTGAGAGGGACAGAGGAATCGAACCCGGGTGGGCCTTGTGCAAGGCAAACGCCCTACCCGCTGTGCTATGGCTCCAGCCTTCTCTCCACAGCCAGTGTCAGGACCTAACTGAATTACCCCCACACCCCTCTTGTGTGCCTGTGTTTTACTTTTTTGGGGGGTCCATACTCAGTGGTGTTGGGGTGCTCTCTAGGTACTGGGTTCGTGGGTCCTCCTGGCAGTGTCCGGGATCATACAGTGCCAGGGACGGACTGAACCTGGCCTCCTGCACGCATGGCATGGGGCAGCCCAGTGGGCACTCTCTTTGCTCCACCCACCTCTTGGTTTTCGGGCCACACCCGGTTCTCGAGACTGACCCTGGCTCTGCACTCAGGGACCACTCCTGGCAGTGCTCAGGGATCACAGGGGCTGCCAGTTTCCTGCATGCAAGGCAAGTGCCCTTCCTACTCATTGTACTGTCTCTCTGACCCTCCTGTTGTGTGTGTGTGTGTGTGTGTGTGTGTGTGTGTGTGTTTGGGTCACACCTGGCGGAGCACAGAGGTTACTCCTGGCTCTGCACTCAGGAATCACTCCTGGTGGTGCTCAGGGGCTATATGGGATGCCAGGGCTCGAACCTGGGTCAGCCACATACAAGTCAAGCACCCTTACCCACTGCACTATTGCTCCATCCTACCTCTTCCTTCTATTTAATGGTCATTGAAGCAGGTTCTGGTTTTGATTTTTTTTTTTTTGGCTAGTTTGTTTGAAAATTCTTTCTTTCTTTCTTTCTTTCTTTCTTTCTTTCTTTCGTTCTTTCTTCCTTCCTTTCTTTCTCCCTTCCTTCCTTCCTTCCTTCCTTCCTTCCTTCCTTCCTTTCTTTCTTTCTTTCTTTCTTTCTTTCTTTCTTGTCACACCTGGTGATGCATAGGGGTTACTCCTGGCTTTGCACTCAGAAATTACCCCTGGCGGTGCTCAGGGGACCATATGGGATGCTGGGAATCGAACCTGGGTCGGCCACGGGCAAGGCAAACGCCCTACCTGCTGTGTTATTGCTCCAGCCCCTGAAAATTCTACGATGAGTCAATTTTACTTGTCTTAAGTGCAATCTAATGAAAACGCTGTTCAACCACTTTGTACAGCAATTTAGCAATCCATAGCAGTCGCGTCCTACTAAACTCTAGTCCCACAATTCTTCCTTCTCCCTGTGTGCGGCCTGCCCAGTTGTGGTGTTTACACAGAGCCAACAGCATGAGGCAGCCTGGTCATCCACCTGGAGGGAAATGCTTGTGGACGCTGGTTTGTCTATCCTGGGCGGCAGCCTAAGTGAAATAACTGCATTTACTTGGTGTGAAGCACGCGGGGAAACTGTCACCGGGGTTGAGAAGAGTGAACGTGACTTTTATTTAAAACTTAGTACCACAAACAGATTTGGTTTATGTATATGGATAAAGGCAAAGAGTACACGAGCAAAAGAGTAGTGTAGTTATTTTTTATTTTCTTAAATTAAGTTATTTTTTTTATATTTATTTATTGAGTCACTGTGGGAAGAGTTACAAAGCTTTCAGGTTTAAGTCTCAGTCATACAATCATCGAACACCTTTCCCTTCCCCAGTATTTATTTTTCTCCACCATGAACCCCAATATACCCCCCTCCCACCCCTCCCAATGCCTGTGAGGCAGATGATTTCTACTTAACTCTCTCTCTACTTTGATTACATTCGTTATTTCGACAAAAGATGCGCCATTATTGTTTAGAGTTTCCACCCAACAATCAGAACTGCTGAAAAGGCATAGTGAAATAATTTGTTTTCTAGAGCTGGTTATGAGGACCATATGATGTCGCGCGGCTGCTTTTGCGATTTTTGGATTTCTGATATTTTACTTATTAAGTCTGGAGAGATTTCTGCCAAGAGCCAGATAATTACGAGATTGGTTTCTGTGGCTCTGGAGCCATGGCTGTGCCAGATTGCCGCTCATGGGGGGCAACTTGTGACCTTGGTAGGGCGTGAAGGACGAGCCGAGAATGCCCCCCTTCCCATGAGGTTGCAGTTGTCCCATCACCACAGGCTCATACCTGGCTTTCCAATGAGCTCTGAGGCGGCGGCCACCTTGCTGCCGGAGGGAGGAGGGGGGGAGGGGCGATGGCAAGGTGGAAGGGAGCGACACCCTTTCCCTCCTGGGGAGGCATGGTGCTGTGGATTAATGCATAGTCCATTCACTTTTCTGCCGAAAGTAGTGTAGTTATCTTTTAACTTAATAAGAAATCTCTGAGGACCTGTGGCAGTGGTATCTTTTTTTTTTTTTGTTAAACTTGTATTTTCAGGTTTTATCTCAAACAAAAAAATTAAAAGCCCAACCAAATAAAATACTCATAATCGTTTAGCTCGAGTTTATAGCCTGGCCAATGGATTCAGTTCTCCTCACCCTGCATCATTGGTGCCCGGACGCCAACCCAGGCCTCGCCCTTGCTAGACAAGGACTGTGGGTGACGTTCTCAGCGCAAGTGGCATTAGTTTTGCTGCTTTGTTTCTTGGGGCTGGGCCCAGTGGTCCTACTGGACGGACTGTGTGGTCCTGGGATGGACCTTAGGGGTCCAGCAACGCAGAGCACGCACTAGCCGGGAACTAGTTTCATGGGGGCGGGGAACCCACACGTGTGTGGACGAGACACCCAGCACAGAACTCGAGACGTGTTAGTGATGTGTTCTTTTCCTTCTCATTTTCCGAGTGTGGCTGGGGATTGAGCCCAGGGCCTCTCACGTGTCCGGCAAAGCTCTTTCCCACGGAGCGACACTTCCGGCCTCAAAACAGTAGAGTCTGTGGGGCTGGACCCACAGCCAGGAGGATGCCTGCCTTGCATGTGGCCAACTCGAGTCCCATCCTGGCCATCTCATATGGTCCTTCCTGAGCATTGCCAGAGTGCAGGGCCAGGAGTAACCCCTGGGCACTGTCGGGTGGAGCCCCCGGCCATCCCCTCCACTGAAAACAAAACCCCAAACCCAAATGAACAACAACAAAAACCAATAGAGGTTTTGTGTGTGTGTGTGTGTGTGTGTGTGTTTGTGTGTGTGTGTGCTCGTGCAAAATAAAGTAGATTTATTCACTGGTAGGAGAGATGGTACACATGGCCAGCCTGGGTTTGATCCCCAGCACTCCCTCTGGTTCCACAGACCTGCCAGGAGTGATCCCAGAGCACAGAGCCAGGAGTAAGTCCTGAGCTCTGCCAACTGTGGCCTGAAGAAAACACCCCCCCCCCCCCCGCCAAGTTTCATTTACATGAATATACTTAGAAAAATGTTGAGTGGGGACAAAGAGAGACGAGAGTGATGTGTGCAGGAAAGCATGCAGCTTCTCTGGTGAGGAAAGAGGCGAGACCCCCTCTCAGCTGGACATGCGTGTGGGGGAAGCTCTGGGATGGAGGGGAGCCAAGAAGAAGGTTTCCCACTGGAATCTGTTCTCTCTCTGGGCTGGGTTCCTCAGCCTTGGCACTATGGAGGGCTTTCTGGGTGCTTCGTGATAGGGAGAAGTCGTGTGCATTGCCTGGCATTCACCAGTGCCCTGGTGACCTCCAGCAGTGCCTCTGACAGGGCCAGCTGTCTTCTGGGAGGCAAAAGCCCTCTTCTGCCCTTTCTCATTTTTCTTTCCTTCTTTGGGAACCAGGACTCGTAGAGAGTAAACATGAACCCCTTGACCCCCCCACCCCCACCACCACCACTCCCATCGGTATAATTATTTTCATTTTCTGATGGGTAGGTCCTTGCAGGGGCAGAATGTGATGTCTGTATTTGTTGTTTGTTTGTTAGTTTTGGCCACACGCAAGGCGAGTACCTCGCCCACTGTGCTGTCTCTCTGGCCCCTGTCTGTGTTTTTGTGGTGGCTTAGAGATGGACACTGTGTAGGATCCGCTCTGAACGACAGTGTTTGCGGCGAGCACTGCAGGGTGAAGAGGAGGAGCTTCCCGTAGGAGAGGCGGAAGCAAGGCAACAGGATCTTCCATCAAACCAAGCCTCATATTCCCACTGTGTTCAGGGGTCAGCAAAGTGGGGGGGATGGGCAGAACCTGGCCCGCCATCGTGCAAAGCATGTGCTCAGCTCTTTTTTCTTTTTTTGCTCTTTGGGCCACACCTTGCGACGCTCAGGGGTCACTCCTGGCTCTGCACTCAGGAACCACTCCTGGCGGTGCTCAGGGGACCCTATGGGATGCTGGGAATCGAACCTGGGTCGGCCACATGCAGGCAAACGCCCTCCCCACTGTGCTATCGCTCCGGCCCTGTTGGCTCTTGAAGCTCCGCTTGCCCTGTGCTGTCTTTGGACACCCTTGTACAGCGGGCCAGGTACTTGCCGCTAGAGGCTCTAAACTGCTGAAAAGAAATGACACAGCATTTACCTCTGGCCCACGGTGAGTAAGCAGGAAGGGGTGGCTCAGGCAGGAAAGGAAGAGAAGTTGGAGGTCAGCTCAACTAATGGACGGTTGTAACTGCAGTTGGATAAGATGGGGCCAAAGAACGTTGGAAGCCCTCAATTGCTGGGACTAAGCTCCCCACCCAGGAAAACAGGTAGTCACAGCCGAGCACTTGTTTCACATGAGTGCAGTCCTGGGTCTGCTATCCAGAAGGCAGGGGGAAGAAGCCTACCGACTGGAGGGTTCATGAAACCTGTTCATCAAACAAAATATTGTGTCTTTTGAGGTTTGGTTTTGTTTTGGTCGGGAGGGTCACACCTGGCAGAGCTCAGGGCTTACTCATGGTTCTGTGCTCAGAGATGATTTCCGGTGGTGCTTGGGATACCATCTGGGGTGTCAGGGATCGAACCCAGATTAGCTGCATGCACGGCAAGTGCATAGCTGCTATACTATTGCCCTCGCTCTATTGCTTTTGTTTATTGATCACTTGACTTCCTGTTAATCATCGATTTGTTCTAGCGGGCACCAGTAATGTCTCCATTCTTCCCCGTGCTAGTGTAGCCCAGTGGCATCTGTTCGTTCTAGGCACATAAAGAGCCTCAAACCGATCGTTCAGGGTCTTGACGAAGAAGTCTGACCATCTTGTAGGTGGGCGGCCACGCGGTCTTTTGACATCCCGTGGAATCCAGTCGGTAACGGCTCTAGTCCAGCCATTGTCTCCAAATCTCATTGCGTGTCCAGCCCATCTGATTTTCGACGCCTTGGCAAACAAGACAGCGTCCCTGATTCTTGACCGTCGACGGAGGTCGGAGCTCTGGATTCTTTTTCTCATTTGAGTGAAAATGAAGAAGCTACTCCTCTTCACCCTGCAGTGCTCGCCGCAAACACTGTCCAAGCATAGCTCTTTCGATTCCTCTTTGGGAGACCCGAATAGCGGGTTTATTATTTTGTTTATTATTTGTCTTTATTCTTTTCTTAATTTGGGGCCTGGCGATGCTCAGGGGCTACTCCTGGCTCTGTACTCAGGGATCACACCTGGTAGGCTTGGGGGACCATATGGGATGCCAGGGGTCAAACCCATGTGGGTCATGTGCAAGGCAACTGCCCTACTCTCTGTACTATTGCTTCACCTTGTTCTATTTTTTTTTTTATGTAATACTAACAGCGGATGAATAATGTAATAGTAACAGCGGATGAATACCCTGTGCTCTATATTTTGGTGAAAAAAAAATTTTTTTTGAAACACTTAGGGGGTTGGAATGATAGCACAGCGTTTGGGTAGGGTAGGGCGTTTGCCTTGCATGCGGCTGACCCGGGTTCGATTCCCGGCATCCCATGTGGTTCCTTGAGCACCGCCAGGGGTGAGTCCTGAGTGAGAGCCAGGAGTAACCCCTGTGCATCGCCAGGTGTGACCCAAAAGGAAAAAAAAAAGGAACACGCTTAGAAAAAAGCGGGCGTTAGAGCCTTCTCCCTGCCATCACTAATGGTCTGTGGTGTTCCTGATTTCACACCCGTTGTCCCAGTTTCCTCATCATTTTGCAGGAGGCGGTTCGCGTCTCGGAACTAGGGTTTGAATCCGTGAGTCGAGGAGAAATGTGCCAGTCCCCAAACTGGGGCAAGACGATAGGGTCTACTGAGCCACGCGTCCCCTGTTTCCGTCAAGAAATGCTCCTTCGTTGGAGTTCATGCCCAATTCAATCAGCTAATCAGTGTCTGAATAAATAGCAGTACTCCTACATAAAAAAAAAAAAAGAAATGCTCATTCTGGCATTCTGGTTGGTTGAGAGGAGCAAACGTTGCATCAGGTTCCTCTCAAATTAAAACTCCAACTCGTTCCTTTGGAATTGTTCCCCAGACCAGCCTCCCCCCTCGGCCGTGACTCATCGCACAGCCCACGGCCCCCGTCAATCAAACTCCCTCCATTCCGTCTCTGTCTTAGGGACAATAATAATAATAGGCTGGCAATAATAACGCCACGATCTGTCAAACACTGGCTCCCACACCCCGTCGTGGAGGCAGGGGAGGTTTCCTTAATCCTCACTTTACCTAGGAGGAAAAGGCCACTGAATTATTTTCGTTGGCAGAGGAAGGCGATTGCTCAGGGCTTACTCCTGGCTCTGTGCTCAGAGATCATGGCTGGTGGCGCTCAGGAACCCAGTGAGGAGTCAGGGATGGAGGAAGTAGGGTAAACTGAGTACGAGGCGGGAGCCTTCCCTGGATTCTCTCTCTGGCCCAGTATTTTTGTGGTGGTGCCAGTGTTGAATCAGACTTGTGGAGGAGGATCTGGAGGAATTCGGGAATGGGGAAAGAAGGAACGGCTTATTTGGCAATGGGAGTGCGCTTATTTTAACTTAATTTTAAATCTTTTTTTTTTTCCTTTCTTTTTTTGCGGGGCCGGGGCTCCCAAGTGGTGTTGGAGAGTCTGGAGGCCTCGCGCTGGTTCTCGACCCTTTGGGCCAGTGCTTCAAGTGCAAAGGCCCAGGTGTTGCCGGGGACCAGGTGGATTTGGGAACGAAACCTGAGAGAGCCTTTGTTCTCTCTCCTGGCCCTTGCTTTTGGGGGGTCGCCACACCTGACAAGTGCTCAGGCGTGACTCTTGGCAGGGCTTCGGGGATTGATCACAGAGGCTGTGGGCCATCAAACCAGGGCTTTGTGGGGGGAGCTGCTCTCACGCCGGCTCCCCCCAGCCCCTCTTTTCTATTTATTTTAGCGTTGGGGGTCACACCCTGCTGTGCTCAGGGCTCACTCCTGGCTCTGCTCTCAGGGATGGCTCCTGGCAGACTCCGGGGACCATCAGGGATGCCGGGGATCGAACCCGGCTTAGCCTCAGGCAAGGCAAGTGCCCTATTCACTGTAATATTGCGCCCGTCCCCCCAGAACAAAACCTGGCCCCTGTTTTGATCTTGGTCACGTTGTTTGACCCACCCGTGCTGGTGCATCGCGGGGCTGCTCCTGCCTCCGTGCTGGAGGGACTTTCTCTTCCAGGCTGTTTTGGGGGAATCTCGTGCTCAGCCTGTTGAATTCTCTCCCTGGCCGTTTTTATTTTATTTTACGTGTGAAGGAGTTTTATTTGCCAGGGAGATCGCTCAACATACTAGAGTGCATGCTTCGCATGTAGGAACCCCAGGTTCAATTCCTGGAACCACACAGTCCCCAGGCATTGCTGGGTGCAGCCACTGAGCACTGAGATGGGAGTAGCTCCTGAGCTCCTGAGCACTGCTGGTGACGGCCCTAAAATGAAGAAACAAGAGTTATAGTGAGGGAGGCCACTCAGAGGACACATGATCACAGAGAGAGAGAGAGAGAGAGAGAGAGAGAGAGCAAGAGAGAGTGAGAGAGCGAGAAAGAGAGACTGGGAGAGAGTATGGGAGAGAGAGCGGGAGAGTGTGTGTGTGTGAGAGAGAGAGAGAAAAAGAGAGGGAGAGAGACTGGGAGAGAGAGAGAGTGTGTGTGTGTGAGAGAGAGAGAGAGAGAAAGAGAGAGAGTGGGAGAGAGTATGGGAGAGAGAGCGGGAGAGTGTGTGTGTGTGTGAGAGAGAGAGAAAAAGAGGGAGAGAGAGTGGGAGAGAGAGAGAGTGTGTGTGTATGTGTGTGTGTGTGTGAGAGAGAGAGAGAGTATGGGAGAGAGAGCGGGAGAACTGTGTGTGTGAGAGAGAAAAAGAGGGAGAGAGAGTGGGAGAGAGAGTGTGTGTGTATGTGTGTGTGTGAGAGAGAGAGAGAGAGAAAGAGA